>NC_135572.1:302785130-303413206 GCF_965152235.1 Eretmochelys imbricata | reverse complement strand
TTCAATTTTCATATTGATCCCCATCTTTTCCAATTTAACTAATAATTCCCTATGTGGCACAGTATCAAACGCCTTACTGAAATCGAGGTAAATTAGATCCACTGCATTTCCTTTGTCTAAAAAATCTGTTACTTTCTGAAGGAAGGAGATCAGGTTGGTTTGGCACGATCTGCCTTTTGTAAAACCATGTTGTATTTTGTCTCATTTACCATTGACCTCAATGTCCTTAACTACTTTCTCCTTCAAAAGTTTTTCCAAGACCTTGCATACTACAGATGTCAAACTAACAGGCCTGTAGTTACCCGGATCACTTTTTTTTCCTTTCTTAAAAATAGGAACTATGTTATCAATTCTCCAATCATACGGTACAACCCCTGAGTTTACAGATTCATTAAAAATTCTTGCTAATGGGCTTGCAATTTCATGTGCCAATTCCTTTAATATTCTTGGATGAAGATTATCTAGGCCACCCGATTTAGTCCCATTAAGCTGTTCGAGTTTCAATTCTACCTCAGATATGGTAATATCTACCTCCATATCCTCATTCCCATTTGTCATGCTACCATTATCCCTAAGATCCTCTTTAGCCTTATTAAAAACTGAGGCAAAGTATTTGTTTAGATATTGGGCCATGCCTAGATTATCTTTGACCTCCACTCCATTCTCAGTGTTTAGCGGTCCCACTTCTTCTTCCTTCTTTGAATAAATGTGCTTGCTTAAGAAAGAGCTGTTTGGATTACTGGTAAATCACATCTATCATAGCCCTCAGAGAGAAAGCAAAGCCCAGGTGCTGGCCATTAGGCAGACTGGCTTGCTGGGGATAGCACAAAGTAAGACAAGGGGCTGTGCAACCTTAAAACCCCTGCTCAGAAGGGAGTGGGATATGGGTCCCTGCCCAGAGATAGGTGCGGGCTGGAGGTCTGAGACCTGACTGGACACTCCTAAAGCAGACCATAAAGGAGGATTATAAGTGCAGTCAGCCTGAAACTGTGACAGACTCTATATTCAGCAAGCAGTTCTACAGCTACCTTTCCATCCCACTTCTATGGGCTCTGGACAATATGAGTTAAAAGTGGGTAGGCAGGACTGGACCACAGGAACGTTCAGGCACCCTGTTCCTTATATCATACCTGTGCTTTCACACACAGCAGACACTGGAGTTGGGTGTGGGTAAGGGGAAGAAAAATACATTCAGGCACTGACCCAGAGTATCAGGTACTGTGCAGGAAATTCCTATGTTCTAAGACCATTGCTGTGAAAACCCCCAAAAAACCCTTATGTAGCTGGTCATAGCTGTTCTCTGGTGACCACGTGTCCCATCAGAGGCAGATTACAGAAAAACAATTACATACAGAGTAGCAACACCTCACCCACACGATGCCATCTCTTTGCTCTGGGAGTATTGAGCAGCAACGTGGAGGCAACACATTTGACGGGTACCAGATGTACAGAAGTCCCTATCCCCTATATCTCATTCTACATAGTGGATCAAAATGCTATGCACTATACCATATGTAAAACAGAAGATATTTTACTTCAACAGAGTCCATTGTGTCCTGCTATACTTTCAACAGAGGTTGTTTGGTGACTGCCATCTATGCTTATCTGCTACTGACCAGCTGCCTAGGTGTCCTGTCACATGCAGACAGATGCCCATTCCACTTGCTGGCCTTCATTCTTCTGACTTACTCAATAGTCTCCCTCATCAATTTAAGCAAGAATTTACACTCCCATTCGAATATACTGGTGCTGAGTGCACGTATTTTCCTACAGTGCATACTTTGGAGCTATGCGCCATATTAATCTCTCTCTGGTTTTCACACAAATATACTGAACTGAGCCCTATGTGTTTAGAGATACAATCAGCCAAGTTAGGAATTTTCTTCTTGAGATTCTATTAAGTTGGCATGTGGGCCTTCTTCAAGAACAGGAAAGTGATGTACAATAGCAATTATGATTATTTTATAGCTATAAGTGAATAGCTTTAGCCAACAGTTATTGTGTAAATGGTGTGTAATTATTTGCATTAAACCAGCTAACAGAATTGCTATGGAAAAAGCAGTTCTTAGACAAAAGAAGGTTTGCCCAGATTGTAACCTGAGTCCCACAGATTTCTGCTCATATTCTTAAAATTAGAAGGGTCCCATTCTCACATTCTTATGTGAACAGTACCTTTCTCCATGAGTAGTACTATTAAAATCAATAGGATTACTTGCAGAATTAGGTATTACTCATTCTGGCAGAATCATACCCCAAATGATTATTAAGTGAACTGATATAGTACTACGGCACCCTCACTTTTGTATTGTAAGTATTCCTAGAATTCAACAATGCCTGTTACCTATAGGTATACAATTAAACAGCAGGGGTAGGAGAAGTAACTGAAATTGGAATTAATTACCAGATTCTAAGCTACATTGACCATCCTATCCCCACCCTCTCCAGAGACATTGGAAATGAACTCCATTGAATACAGGCAGAGGTAAAAAAAGAGCGAAGTGCCAGTCCTACTGCATCATCTCCCCCTTCCTCAAAGCTGTGGAAACCACAAAGGGATAGCTACTCTCTTTGGCATCATATCTCCCCAGCCCACCCTAATCGCACAAGATTTTGGCAGGTAAACTATTGTGTCCATGTCAGCATAGACTTATCTGCTTTCTCCCCCTACGCTGCATGAACCCTACCTTTCCTCCCACATACAGTGTCTTCCTGCAGGAACCATGCTGTTAAAGAACTGGAAGGGCCCAGGGAGAGCCAGGAGTTAGTACAAAGGCACATAGCCGTCACGCTTACAGCCCTAGCCTCCAGGGAGAGCCAAACCCCTGCTACTTCCATAGAAACAAACCACTATCTCTCCAAAACTAGAAAGGGAATGACACTGCAAGTACAACCTTGTGAAGTGCAAAGCCAGAATCAAATTTTCATGAAACCTATTCCAGATACATGAAAGCTTATTTCATTTTAAAAAGTTCTAAAGTTTCTTTCTAACTCATTTATTTGGCACTGAGAGGAGCTATAATTACAGACCAAAACACAATGAATGCTCCTTCTGACAGGAAACCCAGGGACACATAATAAGTGCATATAAACTGCAACAGTGTACTGCTAACCTTTATATATACTGAGCTAGCTGTCCATATAGTCATGATGAACCATTGTACAAACTGGCCTATTTTAGTTTTATTTTTTGGCAGTAGTTTGTGCCAATTCAAAAGCCAGTAGTACTAAAGTCATTTCATAATTCATACTGACAGATTAAATCTGCTCTTTTGTGTTTTATACCACATATCATTCTTCATTGGAACCTACCATATGCTGCCACCAGGACCATTTCTGCTCATCAGCTATATCTGGGCTTTGTCTATAAACACTTAAATGCTAAATATTTCAACTGAAGAAACTAGTTGCTTTTCTGAACGAGCTCCAAAATCCAGCATTCCAATCATAAGATTTCTTAGGGCTTGTCTACACTTACCGGGGAATCAATGTGCGGCGATCGATGCATCGGCAGTCGATTTAGTGGGTCCAGTGAAGACCCACTAAATCAATTGCAGATTGCTCTCCCATCGACTCCTGTACTCCACCAGATCAAGAAAAGTAGGGGGAGTCGATGGGAGAGCGTCTCCTGTCGACATCACATAGTTTGGACCCCGCGGTAAGTAGATCTAAGCTACGTCGATTTGAGTTACGCTACTCATGTAACTCAAATTGCGTAGCTTAGAACAAAATTCCCCTGTAGCATAGACAAGTCTCTACTCTTTCATATTCTTTTTACATTTATCTTATGTAAAGTCACTACAGCCAAAAATATTCCAGTATTTATTAACTGTCTGACTGCACTTTTCTGTCAGTCCTCTTATTTTCTCTTTCCTTTGATGGATATATACTTTCCTTAGACTTCCATCCAATAATAACACAAACACCATGCAGCACCATTCCTTGATACTCTTTTTTATATGCCTATTTTTACATGCTGTAGAATGATCTGTTTACCCACTCTACGTCTCCTGTAACTTGATGCAAGAGGAGTTCATGATGGACTGTCTGATCATTTGTGTTTGTGCAGCACCCAGAGCAAAGGGACTGGGGCTTTTGAACACCACCAGAGTATAAAAGATACAGAGCCTTAACTTCAGAGACAGAATGATACAAAAGTATTACTCACAGTAGTGGTTACCTACTACAGGACAGGCCTAACAAAGAAAATAACAGAACGCCACTAGCCGTCACCTTCAGCCCCCAACTAAAACCCCTCCAACGCATTATTAAGGATCTACAACCTATCCTAAAGGATGACCCAACACTCTCACAAATCTTGGGAGACAGGCCAGTCCTTGCCTACAGACAGCCCCCCAACCTGAAGCAAATACTCACCAACAACCACATACCACACAACAGAACCACTAACCCAGGAACTTATCCTTGCAACAAAGCCCGTTGCCAATTGTGCCCACATATCTATTCAGGGGACACCATCACAGGGCCTAATAACATCAGCCACACTATCAGAGGCTCGTTCACCTGCACATCCACCAATGTGATTTATGCCATCATGTGCCAGCAATGCCCCTCTGCCATGTACATTGGTCAAACTGGACAGTCTCTACGTAAAAGAATAAATGGACACAAATCAGATGTCAAGAATTATAACATTCATAAACCAGTCGGAGAACACTTCAATCTCTCTGGTCACGCAATCACAAACATGAAGGTCGCTATCTTAAAACAAAAAAACTTCAAATCCAGACTCCAGCGAGAAACTGCTGAATTGGAATTCATTTGCAAATTGGATACTATTAATTTAGGCTTAAATAGAGACTGGGAGTGGCTAAGTCATTATGCAAGGTAGCCTATTTCCTCTTGTTTTTTCCTCCTCCCCCCCCCCCCAGATGTTCTGGTTTAACTTGGATTTAAACTTGGAGAGTGGTCAGTTTGGACGAGCTATTACCAGCAGGAGAGTGAGTCTGTGTGTGTATGGGGGTGGGTTTTTGGAGGGGGGTGAGGGAGTGAGAGAACCTGGATTTGTGCAGGAAATGGCCCAACTTCATTATCATGCACATTGTGTAAAGAGTTGTCACTTTGGATGGGCTATCACCAGCAGGAGAGTGAATTTGTGTGGGGGGGTGGAGGGTGAGAAAACCTGGATTTGTGCTGGAAATGGCCTAATCTGACGATTACTTTAGATAAGCTATTACCAGCAGGACAGTGGGGTGGGAGGAGGTATTGTTTCATATTCTCTGTGTATATATAAAGTCTGCTGCAGTTTCCACAGTATGTATCTGATGAAGTGAGCTGTAGCTCACGAAAGCTCATACTCAAATAAATTGGTTAGTCTCTAAGGTGCCACAAGTACTCCTTTTCTTTTTGTCCTTATTTTGGTGTTAAAATCTGAGAACACAATTTTCTATTAGCAGTTAAACAATTTATTTAAATGGGATTATATACGTGTGTAAATATTTTACTGGACTCTGACAAGATCAGCATTTGGTATGATCAAACCCATAATGTTCAAACTTTTCATTAGTCTCTAATGCTGTAGTTGTCCATGAAACTCCTGAAATAAAGAAGGGCAGTTCAAAATGCAACAAATACTCTTGCAGTCATAAAAAGAAAAGGAGTACTTGTGGCACCTTAGAGACTAACCAATTTATTTAAGCATAAGCTTTCATGAGCTACAGCTCACTTCATCGGAGCTGTAGCTCACGAAAGCTTATGCTCAAATAAATCGGTTAGTCTCTAAGGTGCCACTAGTACTCCTTTTTGTGAATACAGACTAACACGGCTGCTACTCTGAAACCTGTCATTATGTAGCTCAAGGGTGTGGATTTTTCATACTCCTGAGAAACACAGTCTGTATATAGTCCTGCCTGGGGTACCAGAGTTGTTCCTTGCAGTGTCCAAATATGTCCTTTGGTTGCTATAAGCAAGTATTACAACTGATACTTCAACATGGCAAAAGCACTTTTGCCTGAGAAGCAATTTACTGGTCATGCAGATGAGACTGGAATCTGCAAGTACATGATAGACTTTGAGCTAATAATCACTGTGATCAAGTGCACTGATAAGAAAACAGCATAGTACTTAGTGTTTTAGTTGGTGATGTCAAAGCCTTTTACCAGCAGATTCCTAGTGTGGATCATGGATCGTATACACTGTCATGCAAACATTTGTGCACTAAATGCCACAACAACTATGTGGGTGAAACCAATCACTAAGCTCTTGAATTAACTCACTCAGGAATATGATAAAAGAAAAAAACACCCTATCACTTGTGGGTGAACACTTTTCACAAAGTGATCACTCTATATCTGATCTATCAGCCCTCATTCTCAAAGGAAACCTGCATAACACTTTCAAAAAAGGAGCCTGGGAGCTTAAAATTCATGCCTTAACTAGACACTAAAAATCATGGTCTTTATAAAGGCATTGGATTTATGGTTTATTACAACAATCTGTAACTCACTAACCCCCCTTTTTGTCCCGTGACTACAGGGGTGTTAACAGGCCACTTCATCTTGAATGGTCCCTTAGTTTAGCACAGGTGTCAGCAACCTTCGGCACGCGGTCCCATCAGGGTAATCCAAAGGCGGGCCGCGAGACATTTTGTTTACATTTACCGTCCGCAGACCCAGCTCCCCACACCTCCCAGTGGCCACAGTTCCCCATTCCCAGCCAATGGGAGCTGCAGGAAGCGGTAGCCAGCACATCTCTGTGGTTACAATTGTGAAAACAGAGAGTGGAGTTTCCTTAAAGGTATGAGCTGTTAATCCCCAACCTCAGGGTGACTCCTTTATACCAGGTGCAACTTGGTGGGCTGAACTGCAATACTACATGTTTCCTCAGTGCAGCCATAATTATCTCAGTCCTTTTATCCTTCAGTGACTGCACCACCTAGGGTAACCAGACAGCAAGTGTGAAAAATCGGGATGGGGGTTGGGGGGTAATGGGAGCCTATATTAGAAAAAGACCCAAAAATCGGGACTGTCCCTGTAAAATCGGAACATCTGGTCACCCTAGCACCACCATATACTTCGAGGTGTCATGCATAACCAGCAAATACTGATTTCCAGTTGGTGTTTTGGTTGTGGGCCTTTCAAGTCAATCCTATGAAATCCCGAGGTTTACAAGATTCGGACAGTTCCTCTAAAAGAGTTCTTGCCATACTTGTGTTTGTGGTTGCTTGGTGACTGGTATATATCCATATTTAGCAACATCATCCTTTTTAGAAGAAGACTTCCCCCCATTTTCTATTTAAAAATGTGTTCTCCCATCAGCAACACTGAAGTACTTACAGTTATGGTGCAATTACATCTCTGCAGTGATGGAAACCCTTGTAGCTACATAGTGCTTGATCTTGATCCTTTTGAAGTCAATGGCAAAAGTACCAACGACTTTAATAGTGCAGGATCAGTCTGACACAGAATAAGAGGGTCTTAGTGGCTGTGACTTTGGAATGTCAAATTATTTTTGAACCTGAAACTGCATATGAAGCAATCTAGATTCTACTGAAGGAACCATGAAAGAGTGAAACTAAATTCATAACCCATTAGTTAATTATATCTCCTGGGAATATAGGTTCCTATGAGAATTAATTCTGAAAGAACAATTTTATCTGAATACCTAATTAGGCAAAAAAAAAAAATCTGGTGTTACAAAATGGTGCAAGACCCAATTCTGCAGTCTCTTCTCAGGCAAAACCCCCACTTACATCAAAATGACTTTTTCTCCAGGTAAGGACTGCAGGAGAGAGACCATTATTTTACATTCACTTCTCCCTTTTGTTTCTTTAATTGTCCTGTGACGGTTAGCTGTTCATGCCTCCACTGTTCTGAAATGTTTAAAGATAATGATACATTCTGCATTCAGTTCTTTTATGCTTTTTAAATAGATGTATCAAGAATATTTGTTGTGAATAGGATTGAATTAGGGGCCTGATTCTGCTCCCATTCAATTTCGCCAAGAACTTCCATGGGAAGAGCAACACAATTAACAAATAATCAATAGAAGCCACATTGATTTACACCAACTGAGGGTGTAGCCCCAAGACACTCTTGATAGAAAAAAAAAAATCGCAAAATCTCATGTAGTTAAGCTATATGAAAAGAAGAGAGGGAAGAGAGATCCCACAGAGCTAGTAAAGAATCCAGGATGTCTCCAGTCTGTTCATTTCAACTACTTCTGTTATTTGGTTCTTTCAGAATATGACTAAGGATTTATGTCTCTGACTACAGCCCTGGCAAGGGTGAGGAAAAATAAAAATCAATAATTTTGCATTCAGCAAATTCATATACAGGAAGTAAAGATGGTCTCGTTTGCCCGGTCCTTTATTGTGGAAGACCAGAATGAAAATGATTAAATAGAGCACTGGTCTGATACAGTATGGCAATGCCTATATTCCTAAATGCAAGTAAGAAAAATACAAGTCTGTCCATCCAGAGAAGACTGTCTTTATTGTAAGAAAATCAGTCATTTAGCCATATAGCAATAGGAGAAAAGCATCCAATCCTGCAATGTGAGGAAGGCTTCCCAAGAGATGCTGAGTGCCCTCAGCAACCACTTTAGACAAAAGTATTTTTATTAGATATAATAAGGGGACCAGGGAGAAGAACCACAATAAAAAAAGGCCTGAGAGTTTAAGGTCCTATCAGTCCCATTTGTTTAGGGTCCTTGACCTTTAACAGAAGCATTGTATCTGATTAGATTGGCAATGCATCCCAGAACGACATAGCAGTTACACAAGGAGAAAGGCAGTAGTTAAAAAACCTCCAGTGATTTTTAAGTCAACACTGGAGAAATATACAATAAAATGGACTATTCTTGAAAATGACCAGTTCCATTACCATTGAAGTTAATGTGAGTTTTGACTCCCCTCCCACCCCCCAATAAAAACAGCATGGGGCCTTACACTGGAACAACTAGGTATACATTTAAAGTATTTTGGAACTCAAACTACAGAGCCACACGAACATGTTGCCATTCTAAGAATTATCCATTCTTGTAGAAGTCGAAGCTCTGAAATAATGAGCCCATTTCTGTTTAAATACAGCATGTGTCAATTGGCTCCTTTTTGAAGGCATATGCCGATGCTTCAATGTTAATGATCATAGTGACACATGCTGGCTGTAGCAGGGAAACACACCACTATGGAGATTCCCCTTTAAAAGGACCTTTAGTGACTATTCGCTTTTGGATCATTAATGCAAAAGCGACAAAGAATTTCTATTCCCACATTATACCTCTCTCAAATTACAACTGCCCTCTCTGAGTAGCACTACCTCTTGCCTGTTGCACCAGAAATCATTTCAGAACAGAGTAAAAACTCCTAACCCAACAAATGATGTGAACAATCAATCCTCTCTGTTTTAAAACTGCAGAGTGATGCAGGGCTTTATTCTCACTCCACCATATGTTGAACCATCTTCCCTGCTCCTGTTTAGCCACATTTAAAAAGCACATTGTAGCTGCTTTCAGATGACAGATCTATTTTCAAACATCCACCTTTCAGGATTTTTTTTAATGAAGCCTGCAATTTCTTTTCCTCAGAATTTAATTCTTGTCAGCAGCTTGATTTAAAATCCCATGACATTTTAAAACTATAATTAAACTTTAATTTGAAAATTAACAGGTACAGACAAAATAACCCAAACCAATGAGTTCAAATGATCTTTTTATCATTATTATTTCATTAAGAATGAGAACTAGATTATACGACGGTTTTATTATTTTGGAATTAAGACCTGAAATTTATTTATTCAAACTGTGACAAGACTACTGCTTCTGTCCTTTGGCTGGCATGAGAAATAATCAGATGTTTTAAGACATGGCCAAAATTCATTCATTTTCCTCTCCTATAATGAGTCAGAAGGGACTCTTTTGTTCCCTGCAAATATTCACGTTTTTAGCCCCATGCCTCAAGTCTCTGGACAGTTCATTTCAGCATTTTGGTCTATTCACATAAAACTTTCAGTGAGTATTTTCTTAGCTAGAACTGGAGCTTAGTTTAGCGTTTTCCAGCTAAATCAATTGCCTCCAACTCAGAAGAGTGTGTTGTTATTATTCATTGCTCCCCACGACTCACAAAATAAGCCATCTGCCATCATCGTTCCTGCTGTACATTAATTAAGTTTCCATCAATCAAAAAAAAATGGGCAAGAGAGTGAAAGAAAAGTAGGCAGGGAGAGGGGGAAAAAAACATGACGCTTAAAGAGCAGGACGCAACCTTGCTGTTAAAAATGGATCATCTGTGCATCATCCCTCAGGAATAGTGTCAGCCATCAAGCTAATGCAAAAGTTCAGTCAAACACATTTGCCGGCAAGTTCAGAAATTATTCAAATAGCCTTGGTTGACCCCAGCCTGGAGTATAGGAAAGATGCTCGATACCTTGGAAGAGAAATGCTCTGCTCCCATTGTGCAGCCCTTGGACCTGCAGCACTCCGGCTATGGAATTTCCCAGCTGCAATTCTGACAGCACGTCAATCTGCAGCGAGGGGTCCACACCAAACCCTAAAACTGACCCAGAAATGATTAGTTACTCCATCTGCCGAGCATTTAACTTTTCGACAGCGTGAAGAAACAACAAAGAGAACAAAGTCGACTAATCCCCTAGCTCCTTCTCAGCCTAGTACCTGTCATCAGCAGCGCCTGGGAGAGACAAGCACTCTGCCCGACTGGCATGACCTACTTTAACATACATCTCGCCATGAAGTTCCATTTTGACTCAAAAAGCCACACGAGTTTCCGCCAGAAAATTCATGCGAGTCCCCCTCCCAGACTGCTGTGAAGAGAGAGATCGCCCTGGCTTATTCCATCTGTCTCTTCCCAGATTTTGGGGCGAGCTGTGGGATTTGGGAGATGGGGGGCGGGGGAGGTTGGTTGGTTTTTCCTCTCTCAATCTCTCGCTTTCTTCATGCTGCTTTTCAAAATTCTGGGCGTCCACTTACCTGGTCTCAGACAGAAGAGAAAGCAGAAGGTGCTTAACCAACTCGCGGACTCCATGGTACAGAGCTAGTCAGTCCATATCCCACCCCCCTTTGAAAGCTGTGGGGAGCAAAATCTCAGAGCCGCGCACCCGAGCCGCCTCCTCTTTCAGTAGAAAGCTCGGACCCAACAGGCGAGCGAGCCACTTAGCCTCCCCGCTGCGCACATCATTCCTCAACGCGGAGCAGCCGCCGCCCCAGCCCGGAGCCTCCGCGCCCCACGAGCCAGGTGCCGACGCCTGAGCACACAAGCCAGCCGCTGCCGACCAATGGAGCGAGCCGGCGGAGTGAGGCGCGCAGCCCGGTCCCGCCGCCGGGCAGAGACAATGGAGAGCCTAGCGGGCTGCGAGAGAATAAATTGCTCCTCTGGGGCGGGGGAGGAGGATGAGACGCTCCCGTGGCCCTTGCTCCCCCGGGCTCTGTCGCCAAGCCTCCCCGCCGTTACCAAGCGCAGCTCCCGGGCTCAGGAGCAGCTGGCGCCGCCGCCTCCCCCTCGCGGGCTCCCGCAGGAGCCCCAGTCTCCTCCCCGAGCTCGGAGGGGGGACACTCGTGGGGCAGGGGGCGGCCTGGGGCCAATAGCTGCAGGCAATGGAGGCTGTCCAACAACGCCCGCCTCCTCCCGCTCCTCCCGCCCGGCGTCTCGGGACCTCCAAGTACCGTGCTGGGTTACAGCCGGGAGGCCCAGTCTTCCGGGGTGCTGCCTTAGATGGAGGCCCTCCCAGCTGCCCCACCCACCCCCTTAGCAGGACAGGATTCCCCCTGTCCAAGGGCTGGGAGCCCCAGCTCCCATCATCAGAGAGGGGCTAATGGGCAGAGGGATGGGAGCCTCAGTTACCCCTCAGAATACCCCCCCCACCTAGCAGCTAATGGGCAGAGGGATGGGGAGCCCCAATTACCCCTCAGCACATACACCCCACCTAGGGGCTAATGGGCCAAGGGATTGGGGGGTCCACAGCACCCTCCCCAGCTCCCCACTGTGCAACCCACTAGCCAAGGAGCTAAGGGGAAGTGATGTGGGATGAGGGATCCCAACAATATAGGGAACAGCAGGATGATCTCCAGGCACCTCATTAAGGGGGAGCCTGTGTGGGCCCCTCTAGCCCCTGGACCATGGTGTGTAGGGCAGGGCCCAGCTTTCCCGTGCCCATCCCACTGGGCTTCTAGCTAAGGGCAAGGTGGCAGGCAGCCCTGCCTGCAGGAAGGGTGGGATTTCAGCTTCCTGGGGGCTCTGGAAATAGCAGGTGGCATGGGGGTGTGAGTGGGAGCCCTGAGAAAGAAAGTGCGGGTTCATCTTGTATGATGGGCAGGAGCTGTCCCAGAGTGGCCCAGCCCAGGCAGAATGGGTGAGGCGCTGACATGCCCTTCCTATGACAGCTTGCGAGATTCAGAAAAGTCCATTCGAACATTTCTAATGGGAACCCTTCCAGAGAAGCGAAGCTGCTTCGGAGGTGGGCTGCTGCAGTGTCAGTGGGACACTGGGGGGTGGGCAGTGGGCTCAGCATCCCTCTGCCTCAGGTTACAGAGGGGGTGAGGCATATACGCCACATGCCTCCCAGGGAAAATCGCGTGGAACTTTCCTGTTAAAACAACCTATTGAAAAGCCTCCGAGGTGTGAGAATGCTGGTGAGTAACAAACTGTCGTTTCCCCATTGGACAGAGGCTGCTGATCTTTTAATAAGCCCTTGTACCACTTACTGTTTGATAGTGATGCTGCTTTACCACTTTATTTTCATGTTCTTGTTGGGAATCAGTGTCAAAATATTAAAGTAAGAACCCTAAGTGCTATTCCAATATATCATTTTCTAGGCTCAGGGGAAGTCTCAGATTGATCTTTTAGCACAAATAATAATAATAAAAATCAGACATCTCCAGTAATTAAATAAAACTTACATATGAAGTGGCACATCAGCTAGTGCAGTGATCTTTCAGTGTAAGGGGTAAACTAGAATCCAAACTGGATTGCCAGTGTAATATTACAGATGAGTATATTACATATGCTCCCCCAACAAAACTTCCACACACTATTTCACTGAATTGAGATGAGAAACGGGACAGCCCACATCTATTTTGTCTAATAACTACCAAAAATATTTTTTACTCTTAAGAATGGGTGAAAATTAAGTTTGCCTATTGGGCATTTTTTTAGGAAAATGGAAGATTTTTAGAGAGGACATTTTGAAAATCGTGAAAATAGGTATGATGGAGTGCCTACCCCACAGAGCCAGAGAGGGGTTAATCATGCTCTGCCCCAGAAGAAGCAATGGAGGTGAGTCCTCCGAACAGCCCAAAGAGTCTGCGTGAAGCACAGCCAATCATGGAGGAGTTGCAGGAAGCAACCAATCCGGGCCTGGCAAGCTCCCATAAAAGGGACCTGCAGGGCAGAGTAGGTCAGTTAGAGGGCAGAGAGAACCATAAGCACCTTGGACAGGAAGTGGTTGGCTGCTGGAACTGAGCAGCTGAGTGCCTTGAGGTGAGGGCGAAATGGCCCAGGGAAATATAGCAGCATTGACAGGGGTTACAGAGAAGCAGCAGAAGGCTGCTATTCACAGGGTCCCTGAATTGGGGCCCAGAGTAGTGGGTGGGCCTGGCCCCCTCCCCTCACTTGCCACTGGGGAACTGGCTGGACTGTTGGACAGAGATACACCCCCCACCTGGCAAGGGGAAACATAGATGATGACCTAGCTGGAGAACTGAGTTGCAAAGAGGACACTGAAGTTCTGGGAGCTGAGAGAAGGGCCATAGGCAGGAGCAGAGAGAATGCTGGTGCACAGCTCACGGATGTGGGTGACAGCCTCAGGCTAATCCCCAGCATGACAAGGAAGAGGCACCAGTCTGGTGATGAGGGCTGTAACTTGTGACAACAGGGTTTTTGTTGGCCATTTCCTGTAGAAGGATGAACCTTAAACTCATACAAAGGTTTTGTTTCCAGCTCTGAAACAAACTTCCCTTGTGCAAGATATTTACATTTCCACACCTTTGTTGCCACATCTCTAAGTGGGGGTACGAACAGTTATTTGCCTGTGTAAAATTGTCAGTGAAAGAAAAAAAAAAGTACAAAATATTAGTTTATCAAATCTTAGAAATTTACCACTATTTTATGATTGCTGCAAATGTCACATTCATGTGTGTGGTATTTTACAGTCATCTTGTGACTTTTTTTTGTGCCTAAAAAACCAGCCTTTTATCAATCACAAAATAGCACCCAAGAGTATCTGGGGGTTTCCCTTTTGCTCAAAGGTCACCATGGAAGTCAATGACAGAACTCCCATTGAGATCAGATCCAAAGCAGTGAAGAAAAGTAAAGTAATGAGAACTGCCGACCTCAAGGGAAATCCACTCTTTTTCCATGAAGCCTGAGTAAATAGGTTTTCTGAATATGCAGAGATTCTAAAGCCAGAAGAAACCACTGTGATCATCTAGTCTGCCCTCCTGTAAAACATAGGCCATAGAACCTCCCTGAAATAACTTCTGTTTCAACTAGAGACTATCTTTTAGAAAAACATCCAGTACTGATTTTAAAAATTGCCAATGATGGAGAATAAACCACAACTCTTGGTAAATTGTTTCAATGGTTAATTACCCTCACTGTTAAAAATGCATACTTTATTTCCAGTCTGAAATTGTCTAGTTTTAACTTCCAGCCATTGGTTCTTGGTATACGTTTGCTGCTATACTGAAGATCCCATTATCAAGTATTTTTTCCTTGTGCAGGTACTTATAAACAGTGATCAAGTCACCCCTTTACCTTCTCTTAGGATATGTCTGCACGGGAGTCAGAGATGCAATTTCCAGCTTTGGTAGACACAACCTTGCTAGGTCTGATCAAGCCAACATGCCTAAAACTGAAGTATATGTAAAATCCTTCTCTTTGCTAAACGCTTTCCAGATTGTCAACCCATTAAGAATAGCCTGGAATAGCTCTCATGAAGAAAGCACTCTGATACCACAGTAATGGACATGGTGTAAGTACCTAAGATGCTCTCCATGAAGGTTGTCCCAGAGTAGGTGACTGGAAACTTTCTGAGTTTGCGTATACACAGTTTCCTCTTCCTTCTGTTAAGGAAGGGGAAAAGAAACATAATTTGACCCACTGCAGAAGGAGCAGGGGGGTTCAGCACTCGTAACATGCTGACCATAATGCTTTGCATAACTCAGGGATCTATAAGAGATCAGGGCCACCAGTGAGAGGCCATGTGCCTTCACACTGGCTCTACAGTCCCATATCAGTGCACCTCACAGTTGTTGCCATCAGAACTCCCTCTCCTAGTCCTCATAAAGAAGAGGTCATGGAGGAGAGGAGAAGCCATTCAAGGGAATGCTGATTCAGTAAGTGCTATCTTGAGCCAGTTGGACCCATGAGCTGGGTAAAGACTGTGTGTGGAGTAAGGATGTGGCTACAGAGATTAAAAGTCATCATCCATCTTGGAAGGTGGGCTCTAGACCAGACTGCTGGAAACTACAGACAGCCCACTCTGGACACTGTGCTCTACTATGTTTAAATGAAAATAATTTTTAAAAAGTATTGAATACAAGGGGACAGATTCCCAGATGGTGTAAATTGTGAGCTGTGACAGTTTGCACATGCTCTCTGTACCTTACTGAGAAGAACACCACAGAAGTGTTGATGGTGAAGAGAATACCTATTACCCCTGCCATGCTCCCACACAATCCACAGAGGCCTACATCTGCAGAGCTCCTATGGTAGCACTTCCACAATCACTAATAGAAGCATGTCACAGATCCAGCTCTTCTACTTTCTTCCCCTCCAGTTGGCAGAGATGGAGGGAAGTAATTCAGCCTAACTTCCACTAAAATGGGTGCTCTGTAACATGACTAATTGAGGACAGATTTCTGGTAAGTTAATGTTGCCTTTTTATGAGGCCTTCTGGATAAAGGAAAAAATGTCAAAATAAATATTGACCAGTAACTATTAGATCTAGAATTTTTTAGAATGTACTGAGAAGCAAACAGACCATGAAATGTGTTTTAAGTTCTCAGTTTGCATGAAAAATTAAAGTTAGAGAAACTTTACAAGCATCAGACTCATGAACAACTTCACTGCAAAAAGAAACTCATTAATTATGATATACTAATAAGATGAACTGAAAAAAGCTCAAAAGCATGCAGATGACAACATTGCATTAGGAAACCATTTTACTGCAGCTCAACTGAGTCTATTTTTAAAGAAAAACAAATATTTTATTCACTGTAATTACTGCCATGTATTCCTACCCCGAACCTGGAGAGTCCATGTGAGTTTAAGAAATATGTAGAGTTTTCACTGACCTACTTATAAAACAGTGATATGCTTTAGAGTCTTTTAAAAAAAAAAAGTGCAAGCTAAGAAACTGTGCCTCTAGTGTTGCAAAGCATACACAGTTGTGTATTCAACACTGTAAACTGGAATGTTTTAATGCAGCATTTATACAGAAAAGGATTTGTAAAACATGATACTACATAGTTTGAAGTGGAATGTGGCACATAGTCTATTGTCAAAGAGCAGCAGTTTTTTTAATTTGGTGTGAATTTGATGCTGCTGAAGGTGAGGGTCTTTATGGGATCAAGTTAAGGAAACGGCAGATGGATTGTGCTCTGGGAGCTTCTTCTCATACACCTCAATCTGGACCTTTACTACCTCTGCTATTATAGCTGAGGACTCCCCCAAGTGCCCTGCACAGAAACTGCCACATGTGCAAATTGTGAGAATGTTTTGCGATGTGGAAAAATGTCATATGGGACTAAGGTGACACCACCAAACCCATTTTCACTTGTTTTCTAAACCAGGGTTTCAGCTAGAAAGGAGCAAAATCACAGGTGCTCTTCTGTTCTGTTTGGATTAGCCTCAAAATGTTTAGATGCTTATCCACTCTTTATGAGGTCTTCTTCACTATCCCTCCCTCCAACTTCCCGATCAGATTGATCCATAAACCTTTGGCACCCTCTCTCCTACCTATTTTTGTACATATATGTACAATCAGTTGGCTTCCTCTCACCACCCCATAGTACCCTAGTTGCATGCATTTCCTTGTATCACTCTCAGTTTTCCCTCAGACATCCTTTTCTTCCTAACTCCCCAACTGCTTCCTGCTCTTTAACAACCTCACACACTTTTGCTGATATTCCTTTGCAAGGTGTCAGACTCTCAGTCTCTGCTGGGTCAAGGCTGGCAGCTAGATTTCAATCTTGCATGCAGCAGGGTTCCCTCCTCAAGAATGCATTGTGTGGCTTTGACCAGGGAAGCCCCAGAGAACTCAAGATTTAAATAGAGCTCTTGGCCTGGGCCCAGCAGAGACTGTCAGACTGGCTAAGATTTGAGACATCAGCCCTGTTAGAAGGTCTGTTAGGCATCAGAGGCACACCTCTCAAATGTACATCAACTTGAGGGGCATTTCTTATTTTAGTTCTAAAGTTACCTATGTTCCACACACATTTACCTTCACTTTTAACATGGAAAATGATTTATATCAGAAATAAAGATTCATGAAACTCCAATTATAAATATTTACAGCAAATGAATAAATCTCACATCTCTTTAAGCTTCCTAACTTTTTTGTGTGTTCCTCATTTTGGGACATGACACATGCTACAGCCTAAATTTAGACCTTGGTATAGTCACAGGTGGAAAAAGAAGCATGTGGGAATAGATACATGGGAGTTCCTAAATCAGCACAGGTGGATTCATCAGAATATAGAAAGCAGAACTGGGGTAATTTAAAAACTAAAAGGGGGAGATGAAGATATTTTCAGGATGTATTTACAGAGGTTCTTGTTTGATTCAGGGCCAATAGGGAAAGGCTGAAGGTTCAGGCTAGGTTTTATTTTTCCTCAGATTTGAACCCTGATCTCCAGAGGTGAAAGGTGACCATACTAACCTAGCTTGCTACATTCCACTGTGCTTTATTTTCTTAAAGCAAACTTAGCCATGCTACATTTGATAGATACAGTAGAAAGGCCATCCTGCTAGTAAAGTTTACACATTATGGTGCCTAAAATTTCTATTTTTAGAAAAGGTCAGCTACTGTATCTAGTTAGGAGATTTGACATTATACTCCATATGTACAACTGTACCAAACAGGGATGGTTCAAACAGGTTTATGATCAGGATTTAATTATTTCAGTTTTGTTAACATTTTCAAAGTCCAGACCTAGTTTCAAAATAACACTTGCAGAAGGAATAGGCACTCAGATACTATGGTGATGAGCACACTCTAAAAACCTATCTAGAAAATTAACTTAATGAAAGTATACATCTGTTCTACTGTATTATAATTTTGCTGTCTGAAACATTATAGTTAAAGAGGAGTCAGCATTTCTATCCTAAATGTTTCCCATGGTATTATAACCTTGGTATATAAAATATCTACTCTGCTGGGATGTATTTAACATTTTGTACTTAAGGGAAAAAAATCTATATGATCATTCTTGGAGCCAAATATGGTCTGGTGGTTAAGTCAATAATAGAGGGCAGGTGACATTTTTCTACTCCAACTTCCTGATCCAATGAGGGAACTCAATCATTGTCTGCAAAGTACCCATATGGGGAGAAGATTTCTGACAGTAGAGAGTTCTTTAATCTAGCAGACAAAGGCATTACAGGATCTAATGTCTGGAAACAGAAGCAAGACAAATTCAGGCTGGAAATAAGGCACAATTTTTTTTAACAGTGAGGAATTAACCATTGGAACAACTTACCTAAGGAGGTGATGGATTCTTCACTGCTTGAAGATTTGATAGCAAGACTGAATGTCTTTCTAAAAAGATATACTCTAGCTCAACTAGAAGTTATGGCTTGAAGCAAAAATTGTTGGGTGAAATTCTAAAGACTGTGCCAGGGGTGGCAGAACTGGGGGAGCAGTGGGGGCTAGTGCCCATACAATGGAAACATTGTGGGGGCTGATCTGTGTTTCTTCCCCTGCATGCAGTTCCCTCTAAACTGCATAAACACATGTGAGGTGAGAAGGGGAGGCAAGAGCACGCCCCAGAGGGCTGGAGCAGTTGCTGTGAGCCCAGGAGCATATAGTGAAACACACCTAACCCCACCCCTGCAGAGTCTCAGTAGCTCCTCTCACTTCCCATGCCGAGTACCCACCCAACCTTCCCTCTACCCTAACTCCGACTCCTCCTGCTCCCCTGGCAGAGAACCTCCACTCTGCCACCCAACATTCAAAAATGAGCTTCCACTGCCTTTGGCATGTCTTTTCTGGCCTTAACATTTATGAATCTATGAACTGAAAAGCCCATTAATTTAACTGAAAGACTCCACTTGAGTGGATCCACTTTGGATCACACCCCAATTTTGGGTCCCATACAAACCTTGCAACAGTTCATTCTCTAGCCCTTCCTTATTTGGAGCCAAAGAGTGGCAAAGACATGTAGTCAGGGGTCCATTTTCCCCCCAGAATATGTACAAACCCTAACACAAAGAGTCTTCAAGACCTCATGCAGATTATGCCTGACAAAAATAATCTGTGTAGAGGGCGGTGGCTCTCCAGAATACACAGAGTACACATTAAAGCTAGTTTTGCAGCAATGGTATGCATCCATTTGTGTGGCAATTTAGCAGAGCCAGATTTTGGCTCTTGTATTATACAAGAAAAAAAAAGGTTTAAAATGTGGTTTTGACCTTACATAACTCAAAGGCTGAAATTTAACACTTTCTGCTGTGGTCTAATTACTTCTGCAACATTGGAAAAGAACATATCACAGGATCTGTTATGCTCTGGATAACAAATAGGCTTTTCAAACTTGATATGCAGAATTTGTAGATCCTAAGACATTTATCTGGTAGATTATGTAAGCGGGGGAATAGTCCCACTATTGTGGGGAACTTTCCTGGCTTCTGTACTACCCCGGTGTAGTGGGCTAGCAAAAGGATCTGAGTCCTCGCTCCCACTTCCCTTACCCAGTGGCCTCCCTGCCCTTGAGGACTCCCCTTCCACTCTCCTGTCTGGCAGAGTCCTCGTAACCCCAACAAGGCTGGGCCCAGGATTCCTGGGTGGGCTAGGGTGTCCCCACTCCAGGGTACTCTCTCTGCACTGGCCACTTCTCTGACCCACTGACCATTACATAAAATTTAAAGCAAATGCAAGTTATTTAATCAACAATTAATTTTAAAAAGAATAAAGGAAAAATGGGAAAGGTTAAAGGAAACACATCAACCCGCTCTGTGGCAGGGAACATCACAAACAGTGTCTCTGGAATGTCAGGGCAGTCTGTTCCTTGTAAGTCCCAGGCCGCCTTCTCAGGACCTGTCTTTGCTGCAGGGATGCTGTGGGTTGAACACTTGCTCTGGTGGTAGCCACATGCTCTCAGGCTCTAAGTGGTAGGACTCTTCTTCCCAGTGTCGCCCCTGTCCTGTTGGGGTTACGATCCAAGCCTGCAGAGCCTCTTGGCTGAGGTGTCTCCCTGTGCTGGGCCTGCTGCCCAGGGTCCCCTTCGGTCTCCCCAGCTGCTCACCGCACCCAGCTCCGGACTGCTCCAGCCCCAGCTCCACCACTCTGTCTCTGCACTGCTGCTGCTGCTCTGCCTCCAGCTCCCTGGGCTGCTTCTTTGGCCCCTCTAGCTCTGATAGCTGCAGCTCTGCTAACCAGGACAGGTCTGCTCTGCAGGCTGCTTCTGTGACTCTGCTCCCAACACTGACCTGCTTCGTGGACTGCTTTTCTGGCCCCTCTGGCTCTGGTTGCTGCAGCTCTGTTCCCAGGGCAAGTCTGCTCTCTCTGGGCTGTACCTCTAGCTTTGGGGCTGCAGCTTTGCTCCCAGGACAGGGTCTGCTCTCTCTGGGCTGCTTTTCTGGTCCCTCTGGATCTGACACAGCTCTGCTCCCCATTACCAGAAAACTGGTATTAAACTTAATCAGCTACCAATCCTAGATTACAAAGATCCATTATGCATTTTAAAAATAGTATTATTTTGGTTGTGCTTTCAAAGCCACATCACCACAAAACTCCACGACCTAGAATAGTGAGTTTACCACCAAGCATGATAGCCATTAATCTCCTTTTTCAGACAGAGGGGGGAAAACAAAACCAAGGAAGATTGTGGCCCAGATTTTAAAAACAAATGTCTATGGTTAGGCTCTTCAGTCTATATTTAGACATTTAAATAAGTGGACTGATTTTCAAAAGTGCTGAGCACCCAGCATCTGTCATTGACTCCAGTAGCTTAGGAAAAGATCCCGAGTGACTTACCCAAAAGTCCCACAGCAAATCAATGACAGAATCAGAACTAAATCCTGGGAGTTCTTGGATCCCAGCTTCATGCTCTTAGCATTAGACCCTGAGTAGAGCTAGTAAAAAGTGTCAAAGGTTGAGAATGCTTTGTGTCAAAATTTCAAATTTTAGTTAAAGAGAAATATTTCCACAAAAATTACATCCTGTTTTCAACCAGCTCTAACCATGACATATTACTTGTTACTTATTGTGTCCCAACCAATGGAGACTCTCACACCTACCCAATTGTCTGCTTCAGTGCTGCATATTCAGTCATGGGGCTTAGAATCGTAATGGCACAGAAGGCTAATCAATATCTGTATTGTTACCCAATCTTCAATATCAGATGGTTGCTGTACAGATCCAAATAAAAGCTGGGTATTCTTCACATCCCTAACTTAAATAGCTAAAGACAATACAATCTCTAAATAATAATAAATAATAATAATTAATAATTTATAGACCTAAAAAATAGCAGTTTCTTCTTCTTCGGGTGAGGGATGAAAAGACTGCGGATGGATGTGATAGAGTGAATACACAATGCATGGTTACTTGCCATACAGCCATATGTTCAGAAATTAAGTACCGTTTGAGTTGCTGAACCACAGATGAGTAAGAAACAGAAAGATGTACAGATAGAGTGGAACGGGCTTACTCAGCGTAAGAAAGCCAGTATTACATTGCAAAAAGATCAAGGAAGAATGAATGGGTAATTTTCCTTAGAAGGAAACCCCTTTCAGCAATAGATGGTATAGTTGATCATTCTTCTGACAGCAAGAAAGTCTTTTAGGGTGAAGGTTGAACTGAACTGTGCTAAGCAAGCCAGTTGTGGAGGTTGGGAATTCAGAAATATAGATATCTGGGTGTAGGATGACCATGAGTAAACTATGGTAATATGTCTAGTAGGAATAAAGTGTCAGATCTCATGAGTAATGTAGATAGCCTTTTAGAAAGCGAGACTGACAAATCTGTTATCGTACACATTCCAGAGCCAAAAAAAAAAAAAAAAACAAATGCAAAATTGAAAGCATACTATAGACCTCTAGATCAAAACAAGCGATATAGTGCTGAGATGGACCAGGTGGAACAAAATCCATTAGCACAACAATGAAAGCAGTTGATTCAGGAAGTAGTTAGTGTGGTTACAATGCTGTAGCAATGATCAAAATGAGCCAGATTTTGATCCCCTAATTTAAATGAGTAGTCCCATTGAAGTTAATGGTATTACCAATATATGAGTAAAGGGGATCACAATCTGGCATTATATAGTTAGGTTTACATATTGAGAGGCAGTATTTTCTCACTATGTTTCAAAAGAGGATTTTTTTCTTTAACTGAAAAACTTATTTGGAATGAAAGGGAAAGTTAGGAAATTATCTATAATTTCAACAAGGAAATCTCACAAAAGTCTCTCAAAGAAGGGTCACAGAAGAAGGTCTGTATATTTCAGGAAAAAAACAAAAAAGGAAGGAAAAAAACAGTATGATTAAATGGCAAGGTACAGGAATTCATCTGGGTCCTCAGAAATGGAAACCCAGCTACAGCAATGCTAATAGAATGGAACATTTGGCAGACAACATCTAACACAGAGATTAAAAGGAAGCTAAGAGGACATACAAAGAACAAAAAGTCAAAGATATGAAGAATAAGAAATTTAAGAAAATTATTTAAGTAAATCATACATAGGAAGCTAGCTACAGTAAGCAGATCTGCTACACTGCTAAGTGATAAGGGGGCAAGCAAACAGCATAAAGAGACTTCAATGAAGCTAAATGATTTATTTGGCTGTCTTCACTACAGGAAGTTGGGATGAATTTTTACCCTGAAGTTACTCAAGTTACAGCTAGTGATGCTGAAGCCCTAATGGATAAAGAGCTATTAAAAATATTGGTGATGGTACAACTTAAGGAATTTCAATTGTAATCAATCACAGGATCAGATTATATTTATCTGAGGTTCTGAAGGAACTAAAGAATGAAACACAATAGCTGGCATACTATAATTTATCACTAAAGACATGTAATTTATCATTACAACAGACATTCTCCTGGATAAGTGGAAGGTGGCCAACATTGTACCAAGCTTTAAAATAGCTCTTAAGGCTGACCCTGGGAAGTGAAGATCAGAGAGGCTTAATTCAGTAACAGGAAAAACAGTTGAGTAAATCATTGAAGGTAATTATGAAACACCCACAATAGATAAGTATGAGAGAGAGAGAAATTCAGTATGGGTAAATTGCAAGTCACTGCAGATAAGCGGATATGCTTATCAATGAGGATAAATTGTGCCTCCAAAACCTGCTAAAATTTTATTTAAAAAAGAGTTAACAAAATATTGAAAAAAGAATCAGTGGATGTACATTTAGAGAGACATTTCAAAGGTATTCGATAATATCATTCACAAGAGGCTTTTAAGGAAACTTGGTGACTAGGGGGGTAAGAGATAGTCTTTGTTATGGATTAAAGGGAAAGCGAAAAGGACAGGGATAAATGGCCAGTGCTTAGTATGGAAAGAAGTTAATAGTGGGATGACACAAGGAGTACTACAGGATCAGTATTGGGATCAATTTCACCCCCTCCCTCTAGCCCCATATATTTGTTAATGACTGGGGAGTGAGGATGAATAATGAGGTGGCAAAACTGCTGACAACACAAAGCTATTTAAATTGGACAAAACTAACTCCTGGATGATGTAACAAAACTGGCAACGGGGTGGCAAATGAAATTCAATGTAGCTGAATTCAGTGTAATAGCTATACAACAAACTGTTTAAACTACTTGTATACATTATTGGATTCGGAGTAAATTACAGTAGAATCTTGCTAATTCACATTACTAGCTTGGAAAGTGATTAAATTTTGTTAATTAATTAGTGAACAAACAAAAAACCCACAAAGAAGGCATCATGTATTCTGTTCATCTATTTTTAAAATATTGACTTTCATTTTATTTTAATACTTCATAAAATATTAGTGATGGACAGTTAATATGATCATTTGCCATTCCTAGCAGTAGGGGCTGCAAAGTGTTTGGCTCCCGTAATATTTATGAAGTCTCAGCAGGCAAACAATTCTGAACAGTGGGCCAACTAATGAGCCTGGCCTTCCTTTACCCACACCCAGATCCAGATGGCTCCTGCTGTGGAGAGTTCTCAGATGCCTTCATAAAAAACACAGACATGGGCCAGAGAGTGACCAGAAAGCAGTCCTCCCAAATTGAAAGCCTGACCATCTCCAGATATCCATGTGCAGAGGGGTGCTTCTGGATGGAAGGTGGGGTGAGACAACCATAACAGCATTTCATCTACTTCCTCTGGTCCTGGGTGAGGCCAGGGAGCCATGAAGAGGGAAGAGGAAGGAAAGAAAAAAGCTCAGAACCAGGCCTGGATAGGGGGAACAAGTTAAACTTATATTGGGCGTAATCCTCCCTTCACTTACATTGGTGTAAATCAGGAGCGACTCCACTGAAGTCAACATTACTCTGCTGTAAAACTGGTATAAGTGAGAGCAGAATCAGGCCCATAGTCTCCCCCTCAATTTCTCAGAAGCTAATACTGTTAAACTATATCAGCTTCTGAGTGGAATTCCCTGCAGTGCATACCCAGGGGCAGCAGCAGGCAAAGGAAACTCCAGTTGAACCAAATGTGTTTATGAATGTAGGGGAAGGGATAGGCCCCATAGTCAGAGCAGTCAGTTCTGAAACATCCAGCTGTGGTCTATGTTGGATGACTATTTCCTATAAGTCTACAAATTTCCATGGCTTGTATGCTCTATTTCAGCTGGTTCAAACACAGCCAAACCTTCATTCCTCAGAGAAGCCCAAGCCATCAAGGCCCCAATCCATAAGAGTCAGGAAAAGAATGCTAATGTGGTATATAGAGCTCAAAACTCCTTGTTATGTGGCGTACAGGTTACTCTGTGCTGAGAGCTGTGGTAATCACTTGAAACTTGAAGGGTGGGTCTTTAAAAAGAGTGGGTTTAGCTCCACCTGTGACTAATTAGCTGCCTCCCAGGTGATGGGCTGCCAATAGGGATCAGGCGATCTGCTGATCATCTGGTCCTTAGCTAAGACCTATAGGCCCTAGGAAAGAGGCCAAAACTGTTTTGGTTTAAGAAATAAACCCATTCCAGAGAAAGGGATTGAAATTCTGCTACTGTTGCTGGGAACCTTATTTCTTGCCTGGCCAATGAGTTGTCCCACTGGCTCATACTCACTCTTTATGACTCTAGATGAAGCACATCAGAGATTCCACCACATGTGCCTTCTGTCTAACAGAAAATCTCTATCCATTGTACACCTAATTCTCTACACAAACGCGTACTGACCTCTGTGGAAATGCACCTCCATTCTAAAAACTGGAATGGCAAAGGAATTTGATGGTATTACCAACACCAGCAATTTTACTGTGTGTCTTGCAATATATGGTATTATTCTTAAAGCCCCAGTTGCTGGAGTCAAGCAATTGCAAAGAATCTCAGCTTTCATTTAAAAAAGTGAATAAAAACTTGAACATGTGACCCGGGTCAGAGACCAGAAGACAAATAAAGAGAACCAAAAATGTATTATCTTTAAATGTGCACGATTCTTAAGCCAATTTCATGGTTTTGGGGTCTGACTCATGATTTTTGATTGCTTGAGGTTGTCAGTACTGTGGTAAGTGGAGGGAAAGAGGACCGGATTGAGACAGGCCACTGAAGATGTGTAGTGGGAGAAGGGAGAAGCAGCACACAAAAAGCCTTTTGCAGTTGGAGTCCCTGTGCTCTGGACTGCAGAGACTCTTCCCTCAGATTGCCCCAGAGGGATGCCTGGCATTCCAAAGAGGCGGGGGGTGGAGGGGGCGCCACTCACCACCAAACTTCAGTCACACCAACCACAGCAGGCTTCACCATCCCAAAGAACTCTCTCCCCAAGCTCCTGAAGTGGTGCTGCAGCTCATAACTTAATCTGTGACATGCTGCTTAAAATGGTTACCATGGATGCAACTTTGGTAGCAAATCATATATATTCATCTGCCATGTTTACATTATCCTCCTCACACAGGTGGAGTATTTATTATACACATTAAGATACTCTGAGAAGCACTAGCTATGCTTGAACACATCACCTTAATAGCGACAATACCATTACTGGCATATGGTACCTCAACAATAAAGCAAATTTGTGGTAGAAGAATGGGACCATTTAATGCCAAAGCCTTTGTACTATCAATTATGTTTGGGCTCAGAGGCAAGTATTAAGATATCTGTTTTGTTTTGTCCAGTTTGATACTTAATAACTTTCAGTAAATCATTTAAAAAGTCAAGTTACCATACCATAGGCAAAAAGAAAAGGAGTACTTGTGGCACCTTAGAGACTAACCAATTTATTTGAGCATAAGCTTTCGTGAGCTACAGCTCACTTCATGGGATGTATACTGTGGAAAATACAGCATGCATCCGATGAAGTGAGCTGTAGCTCACGAAAGCTTATGCTCAAATAAATTGGTTAGTCTCTAAGGTGCCACAAGTACTCCTTTTCTTTTTGCGAATACAGACTAACACGGCTGTTACTCTGAAACATACCATAGGCAGCACAATAAGAGTATATAGATTTCTGACAAAGGAATTACTTGGTTATGTCTTGAAAAGAGCTAGTAACTAACAAAGGGATCATCCAAGTACAAATAATAGGAGTAGGAGCCTTCCATTATTTTCAGACATCATTTCCCAAAAGTAGTTTACTTTGGTTTTTTTTCCCCTCCCTGGCTGTTAACACACGTGTGTAGTTTTCCAACTGAATACGGAGTCCATGTGGATGCCATTTCATCTTAGTGTTTACAAGGTTATAGTAAATAAAACACAGAGCATTAATAAGGAGCAGAACAACGTGTATTGCAATTCTGAAGAATTCACACTACTGTTATTCATCTTCTGTGACTAAATAATAGTTGAGGCGTCTGAAAGGACAGATGGGAATTGAAAGCAATGCACTTGGAAGAAAACGGAGATTACAACTATCCCTTCTATAATTTGAAACATATTCTCAAGCTTCTTCAAAAATAAATGCAGAGCTCAAGGTCAGAAAATACATTACTTAGAATCAACCATTAGAATGCAGAACAGCCTCATAACAGACTTTGCTGTCTGCAGAGATCTTGCATTTATCTTCATCAGTAGTGTAGTATCCCAATACTAAGAGTGTCTTGATATAAAATATTATGACTATATTGAAGTTACTTATTGATTATAGCTATAGTGCATGACTAGCTACTCGATACTTATACTCCAAATATCCTGTTCTGGAATACACTGGGCCTGGTGTAACATTTGTGATGGATTCTTGGGGCTTTGTCTTTCTTTCAGCTGTTCTGAAATCCTGGTCAGGAATTTGGTGGGAAAATTTTTCCAGGATGTTACACATCACTCCTCCCCCACACCCCAAAATGAAAATTAACTGGGGTTCATAACAGGAAGGCAAATGGCCTTTTGTTTGTCTCTCCTCACTCTTTAATCCAATCACCATTCTCAGTGCATTAACTTCAGTCCTAGTAGTGGCCTATATGGCTTTCTAGTGTGCTGGGTCCCCAAGCACAATGGCAACAGGAGTTATACCCCTGAGTAAGCAAATTCCTGGTCACCAAGAGATTTCCTCCAGTAGATAGCAAAAGTGTGGCTCTATTACCAAAGTCAGCAGGTTGGCATAAGCAGCAAAATGTTAACAGGAACAAAATTCTCTCTTAGGAACTGTTTGTTTAACAATACTAAATTTTAAAAAGATAGGCTTTATGGGCTAGATCAAAGGGGTGGTTTGGTCCTGCAGGGAGGGAGTTGAGTTTTGTATCATAAAGGAGTAATGGTTATATATGATGTAATATACTTAGACTTCTGTATGGCATTTGACTTGGTACTGCATAACATAATTTTGATTAAGAAACTAGAATGAAACAAAATCAATATGGCACACATTAAATGGATTAAGAACTGACTGATAGGTCTCAAAATGTAACTAAACCAGGAATCATCATGACGTGGGTGTGTTTCTAGTGGGGTCCCACAGGAATTGGTTCTTGGCACTACACTATGTAATATTTTCCATCAATGACCTCAACTGGAACAGCTTCAACAGAAGATATTGGGGGGGGGGTCCCCATACCAGAATACCCCACGGCTCAGTGGTTAGAGCAAACTCTTGGGAGTTGAGGACACCTGGTCAAGTCCTTTATTCCCCTTAATTATCTGAAGCTGGGTCTCCCTCATCTGAGGTGAGTGCTCTAACCCCTGGACTAAAAGTTATAAGATAGGCACCACCACCATCTCCTCTTCCTCAATGGTGTAACTCATTTTCACAAGAAATTACTTTGATGCCTAAGCTGTCTGACTTCAGGAGAGGGGTTCCTGGGTGTGGATCACTAGCAAAGATAGGTGCCTCCCTGCAGCCTGGACATAGGCACCAAACTCTCTGAGAGCCACAGGGCTTAGGACACCCCTTGGCCTCAGCATCTCCCATTAGCTAATTTAGACAATTCTCCACCTAAGTTGCTTGCTTTTGGGGATCACATTCTTAGGTGCCTCTCTTTCCCCCATGCATTGCATAGGGAGCCTGGGCACCGAACGCAGAATTTGTGGATCCTAGTGTTCTAGGTGCCTAGACGGTAGGCCTCACAACACTGAGTGTTGCAACTCCTACATCCCTTTGTGGAGCCAGGCCAAGGAGCTCAATCTATTGATCTTATCAAAGAGAAGGTAAAGGGGTGACTTGATCAGAGTCTATAAGTACCTACAGGAAGACAAATTTAGACTTGAAATAAGATACAAAATTTTAACAATGGGGTTAATTAATCATTGAAACAACTTCAAGTGTTTTGATAGATTCTCCATTATAGAAAATTTAAAATCACGATCAGATGTTTCTCTAAAGAATATGCTCTAGTTCAAATGGGAATTAATTCAGGAAAGTCCAATGACTTGTTATGCAGGTAGTCAGATTAAATGAATCACAAGTGGTCCCTTTTAGCCTTATCACCTAACCCTATAATCATTCATCTGTGACTTCAAGTTTATATTTTAAGTTGACCATTGAGGGGAACAGAATCTTTTGCATTTCTAGAATTTAATATCCTTGACCTGTAAACAAGCATTTCCATTATTTGGCTTGCACCAGTGGAATGACAGCTTGTCATGAGATTTCTTACATTGCAGTTCTTATCTGTCCTTACTTTAAGGATGGTATAAGTGAGAAAAAAGTGTGGATGAGCTTCTGCTGTTTTCATAGCTCTTAAATTGGTAGCTGTTGGAGATGAAAGATGTTGGGAAAGGTTTGTGGGGCTGTTAAGGATTTTTTTTTTTTGTAACAGACTATTAGAGATCACAGTTGTAGGTTTCGAACTTGAGCATCCAACATGCTACACCCTGTGGGCTACTTGCAGGCACTTGAGTAAACAAACATAGGCTGCACATGGGTTCCAGTAGATCTGAGCTGTTTACAGTGATGGATGGATGTCTATGAGTAAAAATAAGTGTGCATCCCTAGAAAATGACAAGGTCTTCTTATTCAGTTTGAGAGTCCTAAGCCACAGGTTGTGGCAAGCCATATAGCTGTGTTCACCACTTTGGGTCAGTGTTTCTCCTAAGGCAACAGAAGTTATGAGTAGGACTTGGCCCAAGCTATTATGAGGTCAGCCCTCAGTGAATGGAAGAATAGAAGTAAGATTGTTCAGGATAAGGATATGCTCATGGGGAGAGTTGGTGATCTGCCAGCTTGCTGTGCACTAATTGGCCAAGTGGAGCTTGACTCCATGCAAAAGATCAGTAGCACACTTAGATCTACTGCTGTAGAAGAACAAGTTGCACAACAGAACTTTTAGCATCTGGTAGCAGAAGCCACATGGCCAGTTAGTGCACAGCAAGCTAGTCCGCTGTAGATTTATACCTCAGCTTGCCACACATTAAGTGATTGATTGATTGATTGGTGATCCCTCAATTCAAGGAGGATCTCTACCATGAATTTACACAGGAGTCCTGAGATGATTCAGAAGTCTGATCCTGGAACTACAGTAGTTACAGACATTTTGTGGCAGGCCAACTGCCTGTTGGGAGAAAGTTCTCTCTTTTTCCTTCCTTCTCTTTCTCTCTTTTAAGCTTCTCCTTGAAGCGGACCACTGCCTGATGGAGGATATGGTGCCATTGGGGTTGGTCGGTGGCTTGCTCCTCCCAGCTTGTGATGTCTACATCAGTTTTCTTAAGATACACTTTCAGTGTGTCTTTGTAGCATTTCTTCTGACCACCATGGGATCTCTGACCATGGGTGAGCTGAGAGTAGAGGACTTGTTTTGGGAGGCGAGAGTCTGGCATCTGCACACAATGTTGGTGCATAAGGATCATTGCTTCAATGCTGGTGTTACTGCAGTGATCTTGTCACTTGATGCAAAGGATCTTCTGGAGGCATCATTGGTGGTACTGCTCCAGATTCTTGAGGTGCTATCGATAGGTCACCCATGTTTTGCATCCATAGAGGTGTGTAGGAACAACTGTTGTCTTATAGACCTAGATCTTGGTGTCCTGCTGTAGGTCACGGTCCATGAAAATGCATTGGAGCAATTTCCCAAAGGAAGCACTTGTACACTGGATCCTGTGCTGGATCTCACTGTCAATTTTTGCATTTTGAGAAAGTTGGCTACCAAGGTAGCAAAAGTGCTCAACTGTATCCAAGTCTGATTCCCAATGGTGATTTGTGGTGGGTCATGTGCAAGGCCTGAAGCAGGTTGACAAAGCACTTCAGTAGGGCTGTCGATTAATCACAGTTAACTCAGGCGATTAACTCAAAAAAAATTAATTGTGATTAAAAAATTAATCACGATTAATCGCACTATTAAATAGAATATCAACTGATATTTATTAAATATTTTGGATGTTTTTCTACATTTTCAACTATACTGATTTCTATTACAACACAGAATACAAAGTGTACAGTGTTCACTTTATTTTATTACAAATATTTTCACTGTAAAAATGATAAATAGTATTTTTCCAATTCTCTTCATACAAGTACTGTAGTGCAATCTTTTTATTGTGAAAGCGTGACTTACAAATGTAGATTTTTGTTACATAACTGCACTCAAAAACAAAACAATGTAAAACTTTAGAACCTACAAGTCCATGCAGTCCTATTTCTTGTTCAGCCAACTGCTAAGACAAACAAGTTTGTTTATATTTATGGGAGATACTGCTGACTGGTTCTTATTTACAATGTCACATGAAAGTGAGAACAGGCGTTCGCATTGCACGTTTGTAGCTGGCGTTGCAAGGTATTTAAGTGCCAGATATGCTAAACCTTCATATGTCCCTTCATGCTTTGGCCACCATTCCAGAGGACATGCTTCCATGCTGATGATGCTCATTAAAAAAAAAAAAAGTGTTAATTAAACTTGTGACTGAACTCCTTCAGGGAGAATTGTACATCTCCTGTTCTGTTTTACCTGCATTCTGCCATATATTTCATGTTATAGCAGTCTCGGATGATGACCCAGCACATGTGCATTTCAAGAACACTTTCACAGCAGATTTGGCAAAATGCAAAGAAGGTACCAGTGTGAGATTTCGAAGGATAGCTATAGCACTCGACCCAAGGTTTAAGAATCTGAAGTGCCTTCCAAAATTTGAGAGGGAAGAGGTGTGGAGAATGCTTTCAGATGTCTTAAAAGAGCAACACTCCGATGTAGAAACTACAGAACCCGAACCACCAAAAAAGAAATCAGCCTTCTGCTGGTGGCATCTGACTCAGATGATGAAAATGAACATGTGTTGGTCTGCTCTGCTTTGGATCGTTATTGAACAGAACCCATCATCTGCATGGACGCATGTCTTCCAGAATGGTGGTTGAAGCATGAAGGGACATATGAATCTTTATCACATCTGGCACGTAAATATCTTGCAATGACGGCTAAACAGTGCCATGCTAACGCCTGTTCTCACTTTCAGGTGACATTGTAAACAAGATGTGGGCAGCATTATCTTTTGCAAATTGTAACCAAACTTGTTTATCTGAGCGATTGGCTGAACAAGAAGTAGAACTGAGTGGACTTGTAGGTTCTAAAGTTTTACATTATGTCATTTTTGAGTGCAGTTATTTTTTTGTACATAATTCTACATTTGTAAGTTCAACTTTCATTATAAAGAGATTGCACTACAGTACTTGTATTAGGTAAATTTAAATATACTATTTCTTTTGTTTTTTACAGTGCAAGTATTTGTAATAAAAATATAAAGTGAACACTGTACACTTTTTCTGTTTTGTAATTGAAATCAATATATTTGAAAATGTAGAAAACATCTAAAACATTTAAATAAATGGTATTCTATTATTGTTTAACAGTGCAATTAATCGTGATTAACTTTTTTAATCGCAATTAATTTTTTTAATCACTTGACAGCCCTAAACTTTAGTCTTCTCTATATTGAATGAGAGTCCTAGGCTTCAGTAAGCTTGTGCAAGAAAATCTAGTATGGACTGAAGGTCATTCTCAGTGTGAGCAAGGATGACACAGTCATCAGCATACTGAAGATCAGTAATGGATGTCATGAAGACTTTAGACTTTGAGTGGAGACGTCTAAGATTAAAGAGCCGCCCATCCATTCTGTATTGAATGTCAACTCCATTGGGAAGGTGATCTTTACCGAGGACCAAAATGACTGCTAAATAGACGGAGAACAGTGTTTGGGCAATAATGCATCCTTGCTTAACCCCAGTTTTGACGACGAAAGCTTCTGTCTCAAGGCCATTATAGAGAACCCTGGCAGTCATCTGATCATGAAGAAGCCTTAGGACCTTAATAAATTTTGGAGGGTAGCCAAATCTGGCCAGCACCTTCCACAGGGCTTCATGATTGACAGAGTCAAAGGCCTTTGTCAAATCAATGAAGGCCCTGTACAGGTCCTGATTTTACTCCCAAGACTTCTCCTGGATTTGGCAGGCAACGAAGATCATATCAGTTGTCCCACAGGATGGTCTAAAGCCACACTGAGATTCCAGCAATATTTCCTCAGCAAGGGCAAGTAATCATTTAAGAGGATACAGGCAAGAATTTTCACTGCTGTCGATAGCAAGACAATGCCTCGATAGTTTGTATACTCAGACTTATCTTCTTTCTTAAAGATTGTAACAATGTTAGCATTTCTCAAGTCTTCTGGAATCTTCTCATTCTCCAGACAATGGACACTAAGTGTCCTTATACCCAAGCCCTAAGAAACCCAGTGTTCTACCCCAGATTAATCAAGTAGGAAAAACTGAAGCTATATAATGTTAAATCCTCCTGTACTGTCACTTATTAAAAATAGAAGAGGTGGTGAAGAAAAAATTAGTATCAGATGTGAAGAAAGTAAGATCTCACTGCAGACAGGATTCTAAAAGGAACATTTCTTCATAAAAATGACTATAAAATGTGGCATTTGCATATTTAATCATTGCTTTTTAAAGATCTTTCCACTTCTCTGAAATTTCAGAGCATAAGGAATTTGTCAGTAAAAAGACTTGCAAGAAATTATTTTGTATTGAATTTGAATACACTACAACTTCGATTCTAACCTTTATACAAAGAGAATTTTTTGGATGTATTCTCATTTAAAATTAACAGATATACATTCTATGCAGCCAACTGTTTAATTTACTACAAGGACTGCCACTATTTTTAACTTTTTTTTAAAGTCTTTAAAACTGTGCTGACAAGCACAGTCATCTTCATATGTACACAATTTTTTTCCAAGTATGTTTTAAAAGTAGATTTGATTTCACATTAAAAAAATGTGGGAGCCATAGAAAGACTATTCAAGTCACTGAAATGTGCCAATATCCTTATTAAAATATGTTTGGAAGATAGTAAACCAGACCTGAAGTTTTAGTGTGACTTGTGCACCACATTACAAGTACATTGCTTATTGCTGCAATGCACAAACAGCAAAGAGAACTTGTTTTAGATACTAATGCTATCTATTCCCTATTCATGGTAGGAACAGCTTGCACCAAAACTGTCAGTTTTTTAACAAAAAATCTGTCAACATGCAACCCATTTTCTGTGGGGAAATGTCAGGGTTCATTTTCCTGATATGCATGTCATGCATCTTTTTCATCAAACATTTATTTTTAGGAGAGCAGAAAAAAGAAAACAAAATTAAATTAATGTTCTACATGACTTACTTTCTTGCTTAATATTTTGGGGTACATTTTATGCATTTTACACTAGTTTCTACAAACATTTATAGTAATAACCTTACAATAGCTGTGTAAAATCAAAATCTTTGTATCATACACCTGTTGTCTATCAACTGAGTGTCTATATTGTTACCCATTGTTTGCATCGTTTTCTTATCTGCTTAGGGCATTTCTGAGCCATGGAAATGTATGTATAAAAACAAAATAAAAATGTCTATGCTTTAAAAAAAGGCATGGATTCTACTACATTTCCCCATTTGCATTCATAACCTGTATGCTTGGCCCTTCATAGTTCAAATACTGAGGGACCCTCAGCTACAACAGTCAAAGAACACTGCAAGACCCACGAATGATAATCACCTTGTCAATTGAATTAATAAAATATTTTCTGATTATGTCCATTGAACACTTTATCCTTCTAGTATGTTTAGATTAAATGGTTTGTTTGCTTGTAGTTTCCTTTTGTGACTGCACCTGTGATCATTTTTGTTATTTAAGAGTTTTCTCTAAAACTACACTAGTTAACAGGGATTGGTCTGATGGGAGCAGAACAGAGGCCTCCTTGAAACAGGATGCAAAAGGTAGCTCATCATAGCTTGGTCTAGCCTGGTAGAGGCCACAGAGAACAGAAAGGCATGGTGTTTTGTGAGGCTGTGCTAAAGATATTACAAGGATGGCCATAATCAAGGCAATAATGAACTTGCCCTTATTGCAGAACAAGCTTTTTAAACAAAAAAACCCAACAAACCTATTAGGAGCATAAGTAAAGAAGTCATTTGTGAAAAGGAGCACACCCTTACTCAAACGGACTGTGTACTTCCAACTAAGGCATTTTCTCTTTACAGATGTTTATAACTACCGTGACAAAGTTCCTCCTCTACCTTGGTGAGTCCTGCACTTATTGGCAGATTTGCTCACCTCAGAGAGTCACAGCAGCTCTCAGTTTGTCCACTTTCATTGCTCAAATCTGCTGTTTTACTCAGATAACCTCATCAATGGCCAGCATGGGGAAAAGGAAGGAGAACAATCCCCACAGTCTCTGCTGATCCACCATGTGGATCAGGGAACAGCCCAGAGACCTTCACCTTTAGTGAAACCCACAGTCCAGGTCAACTCTTCCTGTGTCTGATCAGGAGTTGGGAGGTTTGTGGGGAACCCAGACCCGCCCTCTACTCCGGGTTCCAGCCCAGGGCCCTGTGGAATGCAGCTGTCTAGAGTGCCTCCTGGAACAGCTGCGTGACAGCTACAACTCCCTGGGCTACTTCCCCATGGCCTCCTCCCAACACCTTCTTTATCCTCACCTTCCTCCTGGTGTCTGATAATGCTTGTACTCCTCAGTCCTCCAGCAGTACGCCTTCTCACTCTCAGCTCCTCGCATGCATGCCATGAACTGAAGTGAGGTCCTTTTTAAATTCAGGTGCCTTGATTAGCCAGCCTGTCCTAATTGGATCTAGCAGTTTCTTCTTAATTGGCTCCAGGTGTCCTACTTAGCCTGCCTGCCTTAATTGGTTCCAGCAAGTTCCTGCTTGTTCTGGAACTACCCTGTTACCTTACCCAGGGAAAAGGGATCTACTTAATCTGGGACTAATATATCTGCCTTCTTCACTCCTGTCCCTGTTGTTCATTAGTTGTCCCCCGTAATTATTTGGTTTTCCAGGTCCTGTGGACCCCGCCCCCCTTAGCTTGGGGGGGGGGGGGATCCTTTAGCAGTGCGCTTTGCCCGCCCACTTCCTGGATCCCAATAAGGAACACGCTCCTGTAGCCATCTGGCCTGACCCTGTCACACTACATAAACATATAATAAGTAAACAAAATAGACAGGCTTTTCAGAGCTGAATAGGTACCTAAATATGGAAAAAGAAAAGGAGTACTTGGGGCACCTTAGAGACTAATCAATTTATTTGAGCATGAGCTTTCGTGAGCTACAGCTCACTTCATCGGATGCATACCGTGGAAACTGCAGCAGACATTATATACACACAGAGATCATGAAACAATACCTCCTCCCACCCCACTGTCCTGCTGGTAATAGCTTATCTAAAGTCATCATCAAGTTGGGCCATTTCCAGCACAAATCCAGGTTTTCTCACCCTCTGCCCCCCCACACACAAACTCACTCTCCTGCTGGTAATAGCTCATCCAAAGTGACCACTCTCCCTACAATGTGCATGGTAATCAAGGTGGGCCATTTCCAGCACAAATCCAGGCTTTCTCACCCTCCCCCCTTTTTCCCGGGGACACACACACACACACAAACTCACTCTCCTGCTGGCAATAGCTCATCCAAACTGACCACTCTCCAAGTTTAAATCCAAGTTTAACCAGAACATCTGGGGGGGGGGGTAGGAAAAAACAAGGGGAAATAGCTACCTTGCATAATGACTTAGCCACTCCCAGTCTCTATTTAAGCCTAAATTAATAGTATCCAATTTGCAAATGAATTCCAATTCAGCAGTTTCTCGCTGGAGTCTGGATTTGAAGTTTTTTTGTTTTAAGATAGCGACCTTCATGTCTGTGATTGCGTGACCAAAGAGATTGAAGTGTTCTCCGGCTGGTTTATGAATGTTATAATTCTTGACATCTGATTTGTGTCCATTTATTCTTTTACGTAGAGACTGTCCAGTTTGACCAATGTAAATGGCAGAGGGGCATTGCTGGCACATGATGGCATATATCACATTGGTGGATGTGCAGGTGAACGAGCCTCTGATAGTGTGGCTGATGTTATTAGGCCCTGTGATGGTGTCCCCTGAATAGATATGTGGGCACAGTTGGCAACGGGCTTTGTTGCAAGGATAGGTTCCTGGGTTAGTGGTTCTGTTGTGTGGTATGTGGTTGTTGGTGAGTATTTGCTTCAGGTTGCGGGGCTGTCTGTAGGCAAGGACTGGCCTGTCTCCCAAGATTTGTGAGAGTGTTGGGTCATCCTTCAGGATAGGTTGTAGATCCTTAATAATGCGTTGGAGGGGTTTTAGTTGGGGGCTGAAGGTGACGGCTAGTGGCGTTCTGTTATTTTCTTTGTTAGGCCTGTCCTGTAGTAGGTGACTTCTGGGAACTCTTCTGGCTCTATCAATCTGTTTCTTCACTTCCGCAGGTGGGTATTGTAGTTGTAAGAAAGCTTGACAGAGATCTTGTAGGTGTTTGTCTCTGTCTGAGGGGTTGGAGCAAATGCGGTTGTATCGCAGAGCTTGGCTGTAGACGATGGATCGTGTGGTGTGGTCAGGGTGAAAGCTGGAGGCATGTAGGTAGGAATAGCGGTCAGTAGGTTTCCGGTATAGGGTGGTGTTTATGTGACCATTGTTTATTAGCACTGTAGTGTCCAGGAAGTGGATCTCTTGTGTGGACTGGACCAGGCTGAGGTTGATGGTGGGATGGAAGTTGTTGAAATCATGGTGGAATTCCTCAAGGGCTTCTTTTCCATGGGTCCAGATGTTGAAGATGTCATCAATATAGCGCAAGTAGAGTAGGGGCTTTAGGGGACGAGAGCTGAGGAAGCGTTGTTCTAAATCAGCCATAAAAATGTTGGCATACTGTGGGGCCATGTGGGTACCCATAGCAGTGCCGCTGATCTGAAGGTATACATTGTCCCCAAATGTAAAATAGTTATGGGTAAGGACAAAGTCACAAAGTTCAGCCACCAGGTTAGCCGTGACATTATCGGGGATAGTGTTCTTGACGGCTTGTAGTCCATCTCTGTGTGGAATGTTGGTGTAGAGGGCTTCTACATCCATAGTGGCCAGGATGGTGTTATCAGGAAGATCACCGATGGATTGAAGTTTCCTCAGGAAGTCAGTGGTGTCTCGAAGGTAGCTGGGAGTGCTGGTAGCGTAGGGCCTGAGGAGGGAGTCTACATAGCCAGACAATCCTGCTGTCAGGGTGCCAATGCCTGAGATGACGGGGCGCCCAGGATTTCCAGGTTTATGGATCTTGGGTAGTAGACAGAATATCCCAGGTCGGGGATCCAGGGGTGTGTCTGTGCGGATTTGATCTTGTGCTTTTTCAGGAAGTTTCTTGAGCAAATGCTGTAGTTGCTTTTGGTAACTCTCAGTGGGATCATAGGGTAATGGCTTGTAGAAAGTGGTGTTGGAGAGCTGCCGAGCAGCCTCTTGTTCATATTCCGACCTATTCATGATGACAACAGCACCTCCTTTGTCAGCCTTTTTGATTATGATGTCAGAGTTGTTTCTGAGGCTGTGGATGGCATTGCGTTCCGCATGGCTGAGGTTATGGGGCAAGTGATGCTGCTTTTCCACAATTTCAGCCCGTGCACGTCGGCGGAAGCACTCTATGTAGAAGTCCAGTCTGCTGTTTCGACCTTCAGGAGGAGTCCACCTAGAATCCTTCTTTTTGTAGTGTTGGTAGGGAGGCGTCTGTGGATTAGTATGTTGTTCAGAGGTATTTTGGAAATATTCCTTGAGTCGGAGACGTCGAAAATAGGATTCCAGGTCACCACAGAACTGTATCATGTTCGTGGGGGTGGAGGGGCAGAAGGAGAGGCCCCGAGATAGGACAGCTGCTTCTGCTGGGCTGAGAGTATAGTTGGATAGGTTAACAATATTGCTAGGTGGGTTGAGGGAACCATTGCTGTGGCCCCTTGTAGCATGTAGTAGTTTAGAAAGTTTAGTGTCCTTTTTCTTTTGTAGAGAAGCAAAGTGTGCGTTGTAAATGGCTTGTCTAGTATTAGTAAAATCCAGCCACGAGGAAGTTTGTGTGGAAGGTTGTTTTTTTATGAGAGTATCCAGTTTTGAGAGCTCATCCTTAATCTTTCCCTGTTTGCTGTAGAGGATGTTGATCAGGTGATTCCGTAGTTTCTTTGAGAGCGTGTGGCACAAGCTGTCAGCATAGTCTGTGTGGTATGTAGATTGTAATGGATTTTTTTACCTTCAGTCCTTTTGGTACGATGTCCATCTGTTTGCATTTGGAAAGGAAGATGTCTGTCTGTATCTGTACAAGTTTTTTCATGCAGTTGATAGATTTCCACTCCATACGGCTAAATGCAGTGCCTTGCATAATGACAGGTTTCAGAGTAACAGCCGTGTTAGTCTGTATTCGCAAAAAGAAAAGGAGTACTTGTGGCACCCTAGAGACTAACCAATTTATTTGAGCATGAGCTTTCGTGAGGTACAGCTCACTTCATCGGATGCATACCGTGGAAACTGCAGCAGACATTATATACACACAGAGATCATGAAACAATACCTCCTCCCACTCCACTGTCCTGCTGGTAATAGCTTATCTAAAGTCATCATCAAGTTGGGCCATTTCCAGCACAAATCCAGGTTTTCTCACCCTCCGCCCCCCTACACACAAACTCACTCTCCTGCTGGTAATAGCCCATCCAAAGTGACAACTCTCTTCACAATGTGTATGATAATCAAGGTGGGCCATTCCAGCACAAATCCAGGTTTTCTCATCCCCCCACCCCCATACACACACACTCACTCTCCTGCTGGTAATAGCTCATCCAAAGTGACCATTCTCCCTACAATGTGCATGGTAATCAAGGTGGGCCATTTCCAGCACAAATCCAGGCTTTCTCACCCCCCCCTTTTTCCCGGGGACACACACACACACACACAAACTCACTCTCCTGCTGGCAATAGCTCATCCAAACTGACCACTCTCCAAGTTTAAATCCAAGTTTAACCAGAACATCTGGGAGGAGGGGGGGGAGGAAAAAACAAGGGGAAATAGGCTACCTTGCATAATGACTTAGCCACTCCCAGTCTCTATTTAAGCCTAAATTAATAGTATCCAATTTGCAAATGAATTCCAATTCAGCAGTTTCTCGCTGGAGTCTGGATTTGAAGTTTTTTTGTTTTAAGATAGCGACCTTCATGTCTGTGATTGCGTGACCAGAGAGATTGAAGTGTTCTCCGGCTGGTTTATGAATGTTATAATTCTTGACATCTGATTTGTGTCCATTTATTCTTTTACGTAGAGACTGTCCAGTTTGACCAATGTAAATGGCAGAGGGGCATTGCTGGCACATGATGGCATATATCATATTGGTGGATGTGCAGGTGAACGAGCCTCTGATAGTGTGGCTGATGTTATTAGGCCCTGTGATGGTGTCCCCTGAATAGATATGTGGGCACAGTTGGCAACGGACTTTGTTGCAAGGATAAGTTTGAAGCCTTTCATATCTGCTTTGACACAAGCCTCCACATATAACTTATATATGCAAGGGACTTTCAAAAAGGTGTCAGAGCACCCTGGGGAGAGTACATCCTTTTGAGGGTGTGGTCATAAGTTTATAAACCCTACTGGAATTTTCAGATTGTGTGGGGAGCATTACAAACTCTGAGCACTGCAGGGCATGCCTAAGTGGCTAGCCCCTAAAATGCACTGCTCTACAGTGCTGCTGAGGGAAATGGCTAAGGTAACTGCTGAGGGACAAAAGAGCGCTAAGGAATCGTGTGTAATGCTGAAGTGATTTGTTGCTAATAAAAGCGTACAGAAGGTGTTTCCAAAAGAAAGAGTCACGGAATTGTGACGATATGTATAACTTGTAAGGTGAAAGATGGTTATCCTCTACCTTGCAGCTTTGGATCATTCTCCTTGAGGTCTGCTGCAAGGTTACCCCACTCTGCTGGGTACTGAGACATGTAGGGTTAATGAGGCTCGCATTTCTGGTAGTCTCGATAGTGCATTTTGTGAAGGCAGATAGCTAAGGGAAAGGTGCTGTGTTGGAGTTTTGGTACCACTAGTAGAACATAAGGAAGGCTCCTGAGTAGGAGCCATATCAGGTAGAGAACGCTCATCTAAGAGTTTGGAGAGCAAACCAGGGCCCCAGTATAGGGCTGTGCAACTTTAATTCAGCCTCCTTGTGTGAATGCCTTATGATACAGTCTTTACTTACATGATCACATACTGTTTTTCCCCACAGGACCCCTGCCTTGTTCAGTGCACAGACCTGTTCTGGGAATGAATAAGGATTGTCTACTACTTCATAGTGAGATTTCATTTAATAGAGTTTAAGGCCAGAAAGGACAATTAGATCATCTAACCTCACTTCCTGTACATCACAGGCTATTAAATGTCACCTAGGTACCCTTATATTGAGGCCAACGACTTTAGTTAGACTAAAGCTATTTCAACTCTCCCAAGACCAAACTGTTCTGTGCCACAGGCAGAGAACAGGAGAGACCGAGATGCCACTGATAACTGAGGCCCCTGAAATGGCAGGGAACTGATTAGGAGAGAAATGCCCAGATGATCCTAGCAGTTGAACTGCACCCCATGCTGCAGAGGAGGGTGAAAAATCCCCACAGTCCAATCTGACCTGGGGAAAAATTCCTTCCTAACCCCAAAGTCTGGCGATTAGTTTGATCCTGAGCATGTGAGCAAGACCCACCAGACATGCGTATAAGACACAGAATTCTCAGAGACCAGGTCCCCATGTCCAGTGTTCAGCCTCCAACAGTGGCCAATCTCTGATGCTTCAGAGGAGGGCAACTCCCGCCAGACCCTATGCCCTGGAATATAGCTGGTCAATTTCACATCAGGGAAAACTTTCTTTCCTGACCCCTTCAGGCAACTGGCTGGAGCACTGAAGCATGAGAGTTGATTGTCTGAATGCAGAGCTTCAAGAGTTATGAAAATGTTGAGAGCAATTCAGGCAATCCTGTTCTCCCCATGGCTCATGAAGGGAGGGAGTGAACACAGGGATTCATAGATTCACAGATTCCAATACCAGGAGGGATCACCATGACCATCCAGCTTCATAGGCAGTAGAATTTCTCCCAGAAGCTGGATTAGATCATATCTTCCAGAACAATATCTAAACTCTTTTTAAATTCTCCAAGCAATGGCAAATCCACAACTTCCCCAGTAAACTGTCCCAATAATGTTGGATCATATTAAAGAAGTTCTGTATTAAAATCACAAATGAGTTTAATACAAATGAGTCCCCATAATTTAAATTCCAGGGTATTACTAATTAAGAGGTCTCTTGGGTTTTGGTACTGTTTCTCTCCCTCTATGTGTGAAACTTGCAAGCTGTTAATTGCATTAGTACATTCTAAGACAGAGTCTGTTCTCAAAGTAATTCACACAGAGAGAGACTCAAAGCAATACTCTGTAACAACAGAAACAGCACCCAGAGACTCCCCGCCCTTTTGTTGTATTAACAATTGTGATTAAAATAGAGATAGAGGATGTATGTGGATGGATGCTTGGTGTGGATAATAACTGAATTATCAGGGAGGTCCAGCCTAAGAATCCAGTGTCCATCGGCTGAAGAAGGCGTCAAGTGGAAATAACCAGAGGACCCCCGGAGGGCAGACTGGAATCCACCCAACAGCCTCAAGAATGGGAGAACCAAAGAACAAGATAACATCTGGCAGCACGGAACCATCAGGAATGTGCTATCTGCTGATTGATTCAGCAACAGCATGATGAAGCAATTCCCATAGATTGGCATAGGAAGAAATTCCTATAAAAATGGACTCTGGAAAGTGAGAATTTTGAGGTCTGATTCTGCAAACCAACTTCCAGGAGCATCAGATGAGCATCTGACAAGGCCCTGCTCCCTCCTCATGTCCAGGCCACCTGGCCAGTGGCTTGGCATGAGCAACTCTAAGCTGGTAACTATGATAACAACCTTGCAGAACCTGTGTCTGTGTGTGTGTTTGTATGAATGAATGTGTGAATAAATATGAGATTGAATGGAATGTTATAGATATAACTAACTGCTTACTATGATTCTTTCTGTATTCACAATAAATGTGGTATTTTGCCTTTTTCCTCTTTAATAAGATCCTGCTGGTTTTTATTTTATTGGTATAACAATAAGAACATAAGAATGGCCCTGCTGGGTCAGACCAAAGGTCCATCTAGCCCAGTATCCTGTCTTCCGACAGTGGCCAGTGCCAGGTGCCCCAGAGGGAATGAACAGAACAGGTAATCATCAAGTGATCCATCCCTTGTCGCTCATTCCCAGCTTCTGGCAAACAGAGGCTAGCGACACCATTCCTGCCCATCCTGGCTAATAGCCATTGATGGACCTATCTTCCATGAATAGATCTAGTTCTTTTTTGAACCCTGTTATGGTCTTGGCCTTCACAACATTCTCCAGCAAGGAGTTCCACAGGGTCACTGTGTGCTGTGTGAAGAAATACTTCCTTTTATTTGTTTTAACCTGCTGCCTATTAATTTCATGTGGTGACCCCTAGTTCTTGTGTTATGAGAAGTAGTAAACAACACTTCCTTATCTACTTTCTCTACACCAGTCATGATTTTATAGACCTCAATCATATCTCCCCTTAGCTGTCTTTTTTCCAAGCTGAAAAATTCCAGTCTTATTAATCTTTCCTCATACTGAAGCCGTTCTATACCCATAATCATTTTTGTTGCCCTTTTCTGAACCTTTTCCCATTCCAATATATCTTTTTTGAGATGGGGCGACCACATCTGCACACAGTATTCAAGATGTAGGTGTACCATGGTTTTATATAGAGGCAACATAATATTTTCTGTCCTACTATATATCCCTTTCTTAATTATTCCCAGGATTCTGTTCACATTAAATAATGTTTAATTACCCTGGCTGCTAGGAAACTGAGTTTCATTTCAAGGTTGAATATGTCCATCTTCTAGCCACTGTATCTTGTTATGCCTTTCCTACCAAAACTGAAAAGCTGCCTACTATTAGATATAGTTTTCCATGTGAAGGTACCTATAATAAAAAACCTTTAATAAGATGAATAAGTTGAGCTCCTTAAGCCTCACATCATAAGACTTGTTTTCTAGTCTCTGGGTCATTTTTTTGGTTCTCCTTTGAACTTCCTGCAGTATTTCTACGTCCTTCTTGCAGCATGGATGTCAAAATTGGGCACAGCATTCTAGTAGTGATCTCACCTGAGCTGTTGAAATGACAAGATCACTTCCCTAATTCCGTTTGATAGTTCCCCTTTTATACATACAAGGATCACATTAACCCTTTATGTCACAGACTTGCACTGAGTTCATGTTGAGGCAATTATCTACAGAGACCCTTAAATCCTTCTCTGAGTTACTGTTTTTCCAAAACAGTCTCCCTGCCTGTAGGTATAAGATGCATTCTTGTTCCCAGATGTATTACATTGCATTTGATTTTATTACATCTCATTTTGTTGGATTTGACCATTTAACCAGGCAATTCAGATCACTCTCTAACAATAACCTATCCTCTTCATTATTTGCTACCTCACCAATCTTTGTGTCATCTCAGACTTTACCAGCAAAATATATATTGTCTAGATCATGGGTAAAAATATTGAATAGCATTGGATCAAGAACCAATACCTGGAGGACTCTGTTGAAAATGGCCCCACTCATTGATATCTCCTGATTAACAACTATATTTTGAGATGTCAGTGAGACAGTTTTTAATCCAACTAACAAGTGCCCTGTTCATGCCAAATGGTATTAAGTCAAATGCCTTTGGGAAATCCAAGTATAGTTTATCAGCATAGTTACCTTTATCAACCCAACCTGTAATCTTCTTTAAAATAAAAAAAAATTGATTTGTTTGACAAAAAACCATGCTGACTGGCATTAGTTATATTTTAAGACTCTAATTCTTTGTTGATGGAATCCCAAATTAATCATTTCATTAATTTACCTGGGATTTACATCAAGCTAATAGATCTATAGTTCTCTGGGTCATCCTTTTTAAATAATGGAATTACGTATGCAGTCCTCCAACCGTTTGGAATTTCCCCAGTTTTCCAAGATTTATTAAAAATTAACAGCTAGTTTCTGTCAGGCTCTTGGTTGTAAGTTATCCAGGCCTTTTGATTTGAAAATGTTTAATTTTAGCAGATCCTGCCTCACATCCTCCTTTGTTGCAGATGGTAAACTTTCTATTCCACCTACAACATCATATGGGATGGATACATCCTCCTGCTTCATTCTAAATACAGAACAGAAATATCTATTCAACATTTCTGCTTCTTCTACATCATTATTTTCAATTTTACCATCTGCATCTCACAATCAATCTACACCTGAAATAAAAGGGTTTTTTTTTTTGTTTTTGTTCCTAATATATTTTTAAATGCCTTCTTATTGTATTTTACCCTACTGGTTATTAATATTTCATTGATTCCTTTAGCAGCACTTACCAGTCGCCTATGTTTCCTAGCTTGTAACGTATGCATTGCTATCTACTGTTAGCCAATATCATGCATTTCTAAAAGGTTTTGCACTTATGGTAACGTATAATCATGAACTACATTCCCAGCATCCTTAGCACTTATGCTAAAAGAAATTGCATTAGCAGGTGAATTGTATATGAACTCTGTTCTCAGGTATGTGTAGGAACAGTCAGGGATAAGATGTATGTCTTGTTAAGGCTTGCCAAATTGCACTTTGTGCTGGTACAGAGTGATAAGGATGGTTGGTATGATGTCCTTGTCACTTGAAAAATATGTTCAAAACAAAGATAAGAACCTGGTAAGAACACTGCATGTTGTGAATATATATATATATATATAGCTAGAAGCCCATGATCTTGGAAGCAGATTGAATGCTGCAAGTCTGTGCTTCTCAAATTGAATTGGTAAAGTATTAATCCTTCCCTTTCTCTATTGTGATGTTTTGTCTGCTGATTGAGCCATGGTTATTTGACGTCTCATCAATAATTTAAATTAAATTCTAACACTACTTCCCCTTTTTTTCCATCTTCATATATTGATTTTTTAAATTTTTTTATTGCTACTTCTTACCCAGCATAAACTTGTTGGTGTCTGTGGAATTGTGGCTTTTTGGGCATCCAGTAGGAAGCCTTCAATAATTCCCAGTTTTTGTTTACATTTCCCACTTTAAATGTATGTTCCTAGTCAGTTATGCTGACAGTTGCTTTAAGATTTGGCAAACTGACCCTTTTAAAGTTCCAAATGTACATATTATTGGTTAGTACCATAATCTGTGTCCATAAAATAAATGTAACCAGATCATGATTATTCATATCTAGATAACAGCTAATTTTTAGGTCAGGGATTAACTCTTCTTTTTCCATCAGAATGAGGCCAAATGTTGAGTTATCCCATGTTGAGTGCAGGGCTTTTTCTGTTAAGAAATTATCATCTATTATTTTTAGAAACTATAAGGAAGCTTTGTTATTTGCCACGAGATGTCCAACAAATGTCCCCCAAGTTGAAGACTCCCATGACAACATGATTTTCTTCCTATACATTACAGGAGGTGCTTAAGGAGCACCCTAGTGAGATTACAGGAGGTGCTTAAGGAGCACCCTAGTGAGATTTGGTGGTCTGTAACAGATGCCAACCAGTGCCCCATCTTCAGTTTTACTAGTGAGAACTTTAATTCATAAACACTTGAAGTCCAGTGATTCTGAATTGTCTAAGTCTATGACTTCATAACAGTTAACTTTGTCTTCGACATAAAATGCACTCTTGTCCCTTTTTCCCATTCTATCCTTATGGACCAAATTGTAAACCAGCAATTTTAACAGTCTAGTCATATGGCCCATCCCACCAAGTTTCAGGAATACCAACTTTTGTAAAGGGACCGACTGCTCAATGCAATAAATACAGTTTAGTTATGGGACTGCAGGCTGGGGACCTGTTGCTTCATTTAACTGCATCACAACAGAGTGTGTGTGTGTGTGGGGGGGGGGAATTCCCACTAACTCAACAGGAAGTAAAGGGGGGATGGAGCCTGGCTCCAACCCATAACACTGAGACTCAGTGAACCCCTTGATGACCACTCTATTACACCAATCATATTTCCTCTCACACATGAGCACTACCAACTCTTCTTGCTTATTACCTAGACTCTGAGCATTTATGGACAACTGTAAAATGTGTTCCATAAATGCCCCATAGTGCTTGGATCTGTCACATGCATGATGCCTTGGGATTGGATTATATATTTGGGTGTTTGTACCATGACTGCCCACTTCACGATTAGTTTAAATCTCTCCTGCCTGCCCTAGCTAATCAATCACCCAGGAAATTAGTATGCCTACTACTGAAATGGAGGCTAGCAGAACCACACAATCCCACTCTCCACAGGAGGTGCCACAGTGTTCCACAAAATTAAAGTCTTCCCCCCTACACCAATTACCTAACCAACTGTTCACTCTTGGTATTTTCTGCTGTCTCTCTTCTCTCACTCAAGGGACAGGAAAGATTTCAGAGAAGATTGTCTGATATTCCACTCCTACAGCTCCCTGAAATTTTCCAAGATCTGTGGAACGGTGCCCATGTGGATCAACGCAAAAGGAGTCTCTTCTGCTGACCTCAAAATTTTCTTTATTCTTGTTGTTATGTCCTTTCTCTTCTCTACTGGAAGACAGAAAACTGTCCTGCTATCCTTCTGCCACTTCCAGAATGTCCTGTCCATGCTTTTTAGCATGTAATCCCCAGTGAGAATTGTCTGTCTTCTTTGGCCAGTTGTGGATGCTCTTTTGGGTTTATCTGAGGTCTGTCTGGTTTGAGCAAGGCAGCACTTCACTTCCTTCACTGTTTGTGGGTCCTTTCCTCCAGCTGGTTTTTGAATTTTATCTTCTTCGGATGTCTTACTCAGCACAAGGTTGTGATTTGGTACTTCCAGATGTGAAGATATCTTTCTGGTGGTGACAAATTTAAGTAAAGAAGGCTGTTGCCTGTAGCACCTATGCCTCATTTGTTGAAGAACTTGGAAGGTGCATAGTGAATGAAGCAGAGGATTGCAGGGAGAGAAAGGAGGTCTTCATGATTAAAACAGTTGAATGCCACCTTGGAGAATTGGATTCCATCCCTGAGTCTGCACAGAGTTCCTATGTTATGCTAGGCAAGTTACTTAAAAGCAAACTTTTGTAAGTGATCTCTAATTGCATGCTCCTCATCTTCTGGGTGCCTGAATTGAGACCTTCAGGGCTGATTTGCGGAAGTGCTGAATACTCACAGCTGCAACTGAAGTCAGTGGGAGCTGTGCTTAAATATATAAAGTGCTACGTAGTGCCAGATACTCTGAAGAATCGGGACCTAGTTGTCTCAGATTGGGCACTCAGAATTAATGGATAACTTTTGACCATAATCTCTCTGAGCCTCAGCTCTAGGAAATGAGCCAAATGTGGGTAGATTTTCATAGGTATGGCAAAAGGTGCATCCCTGATACAAATGCTCCCTTCCCTTGCCAAATTTTAAGTCCCTGTTCCATACATAGGGGTGCTAGACCTGTTCAAAGAAGGGTCTCAAGAATTGAACATGGGCAAAACAATCTAATTTCCCCCAGCCTTGTCTTAGAAACAGCCATAGCATTTTGGCTGAAATCTTCCAAAAACACTTAGCCTAGACACACATGGAAAATGTCAGCCTAAGGGCTTGTCTACACTACCTGCCAGATCGACACCGCGGTATGTAGATCTAAGTATGTCGACTTCAGCTACGCTATTCACGTAGCTAAATTTGCGTATCTTAGATTGAGCCTGCACAGTAGTGTAGACAAGCCCTCTGCAGTTACTTTTGGGCAAAGTAGAAAACAGGGCCTTCTAATGAGAAGTGTTAGGCAACTTTAGTAATGGATAGTGCTACCAGCCTCACCAATATCAGAGGTACAGAAAATACATTTGCCTAAGATTATTGTACATGTGGTGCTAAAGCAATGTAAACTGTTGAAAGCAATGCACTGTGCTGAATGTAATATAATGTAATTATTCCAGAATATTACAACAGAACATTTCATGTTAAAAAAAATCATTTTCTTTTGTTGCAACACACTGATTTATTGGATGCTTCATTAATAAAATCAGGTGTTTCTGACACTAAATTCTTCCTAACTCACTCTCAAAACTGCTTGCTTCCCTCCTTATCCTCTATATCGGGGTGGGCAAATTTTTTGGCCCGAGGGCCACATCTAGGTATGGAAATGGTATGGCGGGCCATGAATGCTCATGAAATTGGGGGTTGGAGGGCAGGAGGGTTCCAGCTGGGGGTGCGGGCTCTGGGGTGGGGTTGGCGATGAGGGGTTGGTGGTGCAGGAGGGTGCTCCAGACTGGGACCGAGGGGTTCGGAGGGCAGGAGAGGGATCAGGGCTGGGGCAGGGGGTTGGGGCACAGGAGGGATTCAGGGGGCAAGCTCTGGGTGGTGCTTACCTCAAGCAGCTCCCAAAAACAATGGCATGTCCCCCCTCCAGCTCCTACGCGGAGATGCGGACAGGAGACTCTGCATGCTGCCCTGTCCACAGACGCCGCCCCTGCAGCTCCCATTGTTTGCGGTTTCTGGCCAATGGGAGCTGTGGGGGCAGCACTTGGGGTGGGGGCAGCATGTGGAGCCCTCTGGCTGCCCCTATGCATAGGAGCTGGAGGGGGGGACATGCTGCTGCTTCCAGGAGCCATGCAGAGTAGGGCAAGACCCCAACCCCGCTCCCCAGCTGGAGCACCAGAGTGGGCAAGCCCCAGGCTATGCTTCCCAGCGGGAGCTCGAGGGCCGGATTAAAACGTCTGGAGGGCTGGATGTGGCTTCCGGGCCATAGTTTGCCCACCACTGCTCTATATAGTCCCAAGCAGAAAGAAAAAGTGATCATGTAACAAGGAAGATGTCCTTTATCACTAATCAGCCTGTGAATTTTTTGCTGCTATGTATTTTTTTTTAACTAACACACTCCTTGAAACTGTGCAGTTGGTGTAAACTAGAAATATTAGCTATAACTTTGTGCCTTGTAATTTTATGAAAGATAATCTTTCTGTAATCTCCTTCATAAAGTTTCACGAACAATTACAGAGCACTGTAGTCTATTATAATCATTGATGTACACATTGTACAGCTCATATAACCTCAGTTATTGTTGTGCTAGCTACTGATGGGAATTTAGCTAAATTAAAAGTCTGTTATTTTTTTTCTGTTACCAGATACACTTGTTGATATTAGAGCAGAATGGCAAAACCCAAATATACCAAAAATGGTGAAAGTTTTGCCAATATCTAGGTAGTACCAACAGTGTAATAGCATACTCTTATAATAAATACATTCAACTACCCGTGTTCCTGTAAAGGAATCAGTGTGTCATGGCCTGGCAAATTTCTTACTCTAATTGTTAGTAGAATTACAGTAGCACTCAGGGGTACAAACAAGGACAGGCCCTCATTGTGTCAGGTGCTGTAAATATGCACAGTAAGAGACCATCCCTGATCCAAGAACATTTGTGCTCTAAATAGACAAAACAACCAAGGGAGAAAGGAAGGAAGAGAGGATTATAATTCCCACTTTACAGATGAGGATGGAGGAACGGGGAGAATAATTGATTTACCTAAGGTCTTGCAGGGAGTCTGACAGAGCAAGGAGTTGCACACAGACCCGTTTAAGTTCCAATCCAGAGCATTAAGCACAAGACCATCCTCATCCTCTTTAAAAAACATCTGCAAGACAACATTATAATAAAATGAAATAATTTTAGCATATTTTATTCTATTGAATAAAGAATATATTGGGGTTCCTTAATTTACTGTGAATACTGTGAGGCAGCATGGGGCTCCAGTCGTCACTGTGGCAAGCTGGACCCAATGATCTCTGCCCTTTGTATCACCACTGGTGCAACCTGGACAACTCCAGTTTCCAACCTTCTGACCCCAGCTGGCATTGCTCCCCTGGCAATTAAGCATAAAAGCAGGGCCCTGGTCGTAGCCAACTATAAAGACAGCTTACTTCATAATTTCATCTCAAACCCATTTCAGAAATACCAGTTAAGTTAATACCCCTTTTTCTGGCGTAGTCGAGTCTCTCAGTCAGTACATCAGACACAACCTTTCTAAGGGTATGTCTACGCTATGAAATTAGGTCAATATTATAGAAGTCAATTTTTAGAAATTGATTTTATACAGTTGATTGCGTATGTCCACACTAAGTGCATTAAGTCGGCGGACTGCGTCCTCCCTACCGTGGCTAGCATCGACTTATGTAGCGGTGCACTGTGGGTAGCTATCCCACAGTTCCTGCCGTCTCCACCGCCCATTGGAATTCTGGGTTAAACTCCCAATGCCTAATGGGGCAAAAACATTTGCATGGTCGCTGGCGCAGTTTACTGACCCAGTTAGACCTCAGTGAAACCAATATTCCCATTGTTATTGCTGCTTGCTGTGCACTCCACAATATCTGTGAGAGTATGGGGGAGATGTTTATGATGGGGTGGGAGGTTGAGGCAAATTGCCTGGCACTGATTATGCGCAGCCAGACACCAGGGTGATTAGAAGAGCACAGCAGGGTGTGCTGCGCATCAGAGAAGCTTTGAAAACCAGTTTCAGGATTGGCCAGGCTACGGTGTGACAGTTCTTTTTGTTTCTCCTTGATGAAAACCCACCCCCTTGGTTGACTCTACTTCCCTGTAAGCCAACCAACCTCCTGCCTTCGATCACCACTTGCAGAGGCAATAAAGTCATTGTTGTTTCAAAATCATGCATTCTTTATTAATTCATCACACAAATAGGGGGATAACTGCCAAGGTAACCCAGGAGGGGTAGCGGAGGAGGGAAGCACTGGGTGGAGTGGTGGATGAGGGGAGGAGGGAAGGACAAGGCCACACTGCACTTCAAAACTTATTGAATGCCAGCTTTCTGTTGCTTGGGCAGTCCTCTGGGGTGGAGTGGTTGGGTGCCCAGAGGGCCCCCCCCCCCCCGCGCGTTCTTGGGCGTCTGGGTGAGGAGGCTATGGAACTTGGGGAGGAGGGCAGGCAGTTACACAGGGGCTTCAGCAGCAGTCTGTGCTCCTGCTGCCTTTCCTGCAGCTCCACCAGACGCTGGAGCATGTCAGTTTGATCCCCAAGTAGTCTCAGCATTGCCTGCTGCCTCCCCTCATCATGCTGCTGCCACCTCTCCTCTTGCTCCTCCAATCTCTCATCTTGCTCGTCCCTCCTATCCTCATGTTCATTTTCTGCTTTCCTGAACTCCACACATTCTGCTGAGCTCTTTCAGTGTGGGAGGACTGCATGAGCTCAGAGAACATTTCATCATGAGTGCATTTTTTTTGCCTTCTTATCTGCACTAGCCTCTGGGACGGAGATGATAGGTGGAGCGTTGAAACATTTGCAGCTGCAGGAGGAAAAAAAGGGAGAGTAGTATTTAAAAAGACACATTTTAGAGAACAATGGGTAGACTCTTTCACAGTGAACCAAGCTGTTAACATTACATAGCACATGCGCTTTCGGTACAAGGTCACATTTTGCCTCTTATATTGAGGGCCTGCCGGTTTGCTGTCAGAGATCACACACGCAGGGCGGGGCAACAGAATTTGGCTTGCAGGCAGCCATGGTCAGCCACAGTCTTTTGGCTTCTTCAACCTTCTTAACATGTGGGAATGGTTTCAAACAGCAGCGCCCTCCTTTCCCATTCCAAGCACCCATTGGGTTGGCCATTTAAAAGAGGGGCTGCAGTTTTCGGGTAAACGTGCAGCACAAACCCAATAACCCCCACCCACACACACACCCAGTTCTCTGAGATGATCGCTTTACCCCTCCTCCCACTGCATAACTGAAAGCAGGGATGATTTCTTTTCAGCCACAGGCAAACAGCCCAGCAGGAACGGCCACTTCTGAATGTCCCCTTAATAATGTCCCTGGAGGATTTCTGCTCCATCCCCAGACACGTTAACAGACTTTTCCAGTAGCTATACTGGCTGTGAATGCATCCCAAGTCTTCAGGGAAAATTAATCATTAAACATGCTTGCTTTTAACCCCTGTATTATATTTACAAAGGTACACTCACCAGAGGTGCCTTCTCCGGCTTCATGGTCCAGGAGCCTGCCTTGGGAGGGTTGGGAGGGTATTGGCTCCAGGGTGATAAACAGTTCCCGGCTGTCGGGGAGAACGGTTTCTTCGCTTGCCTGTTGTGCACTATCCTCATCATCATCATCATCATCTTCCTCGTCCCCAAAATCCTCATCCCTTTTGTGTGAGACTCCCCCCTTGCAGGTGTCCACGGACAGGTGTGAGCTAGTGGTAGGGGTTGATGAGCTCGCCATGCTGGCCAAACAGGAAATGAAATTCAAAGAAGTTCCCAGTGCTTTTCCTATGTACCTGGCTAGTGCATCTGAGTTGAAAGTGCTGTCCAGAGCGGTCACAATGGAGCACTCTGGGATAGCTCCCGGAGACCAATACCATCAAATTGCATCCACACTATCCCAAATTCGACCTGGAAATGTCGATTTCAGCACTAATCACCTTGTCAGGGAGGAGTACAGAAATTGATTTTAAGAGCCCTTTAAGTCGACAAAAATGGCTTCGTTGTGTGGACGGGAGCAGGGTTAAATCGATCTAACGCTGCTAAATTCGACCTAAACTCATAGTGTAGACCAGGGCTGAGAAACAGCAGCAACGGCTGGTACAGGACTATGTTTTGAATCAATAGTACATTTTTTGGCAGGTAAGGGGATGCAGATCTGCATTCCCTAGTCTATCTGAATCAGCTCTCACATGCACCCTAGAACCACCATGTGAACCAAGATATCCTTCTTTGTTAAAACAGGATACACTGTGGTTATAAGCATTTAACTTACATCTGTACCACTGGGGCTTCTTGAGGAACCTGTCCTGCCCCTGTGGAGCTCAGGAACAAGCAGCATGCCTCCTGGTTATGGACTCTTTATCATCTTGATGGTTCATAGATGCACTTGATGTCTCTGGATGAGCGGCTACATGCCTGACCCAATATCTCATTGTTTGTGCTGTCAGAATCCATAACCCAGAAGATTTACGTTAGTTATTATATAGTTACTGTGTTTGTTGTATCTGAAACTTACTGTAATGCTAGCAGTCCAAGTGCTAGCGCACGCCAAGGTTCCCATGTCTCAACTTAACACTGACAAATATGAAGCTGGCTCAGTCTGGCTCACCTGAGCGTCAGTATTGCTAAAATAGGTAATAGAATTATAAAAGAATGTGTTTAGACTTTATTGAATGTTTGTATTGTGAAACTCTGTGACATGTAAATCACCAGACAGGATAAAGACATTAGTGTGAAGGGCCTAGAAAACCTTGCCCCCTGGAGCCCAAGCAGCACAGAAATAATCAGTTCCTTCTTGTGATGGTTTTTATTCCCCTTCTGCCATGTGCTCTGAGCTGCAAACTCAGATAATGGGAGGGAGCCACTTGTGTGACTCATGTTTGTGGGGAGGAGGGCAGAACAAAAAAAATCTTTTGTCCTTTTGTTGATGGTATGTTGGGAAATTCCAGCTGCAATGTCCCACAATAGGCTGCTATCAGTGGACCTTTCCTTTTGGGAAGGGTGTAACACTTTTTGTGTTAGGAAAGGTCCACTGATAGCAGCCTATTGTGGGACATTGCAGCTGGAATTTCCCAACATACCATCAACAAAAGGACAAAAGATTTTTTTTGTTCTGCCCTCCTCCCTACAAACATGAGTCACACAAGTGGATCCCTCCCATTATCTGAGTTTGCAGCTCAGAGCACATGGCAGAAGGGGAATAAAAACCATAACAAGAAGGAACTGATTATTTCTGTGCTGCTTGGGCTCCAGGGGGCAAGGTTTTCTAGGCATAAGCAAGAGATCCACAGCAGCTTAGCCTGGGTTAGCCCTAAAGGACATATAGCATTTGCTGATTACAGAAGCTTCTATTGCCTTCAGAAACTTAAGATTTTAGCTCATTTGTGTACTTATGTTTACCTGCTTTAACCTTGTAAATAACTCTCTGGTTTTCCTTTCCTATTTAATAAATCTTTATATAGTTTATTATAGGATTGGCTACAAATGTTGGCTTTGGTGTGAGATCTAAGGTGCAAATGACCTGGGGTAAGTGACTGATCCTTTGGGACTGGGAGTAACCTGAACATTGCTGTGATTCTTTGTGTAAGGGAACATCTATAACAAAAGGTATGCTCAGCTGGGTGGTGAGACAGATCTGAGTATCCAAGGGGACTGTCTGTGACACCATGCTAAGGCTGTTATAGTGCCCAAGGAGTCTACACTTAATAACGGATTGCTGAAAGCTAAGTGTAGAATTCACAACCAATTTGGGGTTTGTGCCCTGGTTCATAACAATCTGCCCTGAGGCTGTTGCTCACGCTCTTGAGTCACTACAGGCAGCGGATATAATTGAAGTAAAGATTAACCTTTCCAGACATTCTTCCAGGTGCATTTGAATAGATACAAGGTAAGTCCGGCTCCTGGAGCCTTCAGATCTAGAATTCACAGCCAAATTGTGGAGGAATCATTCTGACCCATAGTCAAAGGGTATAATACACGCATTTGAGCTAATAGTTCCCCATTCACTATCCATCCTTCTCTGCTGGGATTCCTGATGTTCCTCACAGAATTAATCTCAGCTGCAACTATGTGGACACTTCTGGGCCATTAAGAATATGGGTGAAAAAACCCCCCAGCATTATATTTGCAGTTATTTTGCTTCTGTTTTGGGAGGATGGGGGCACTGGCAAAGAGGCCCAGATTTTGACCTAGTCTGGTCTAAAGCCTTTGTTCAGCAAAATACTTAAGCATAGTAAGTCCAACTCTGTTAAGCGGAGAATGTAAGTGTGTGATTATAATTAAGAATATGTTTAAATGCTTTGCTGAATCATGGCCTAAATTACTGAATCATTAATATGACATTTGAGAATATACTCCACTCCAAAATTCCTCAGGTTTACCCTGGGAAAATTGCAAGGGGTAAATCTGTTAAAAAAATTGATTTTCTGTTTAAGTTTGTTTAAATTGATTAAGTAGAAAATTTAAATTTACTTCTGCCATGATTATCAATAACAATAATTAAAATTGCCATCCAAAGTTTCTTCTCCTAGGATTTTAAAGTTGTTGCTATAAAATCTGCTAGAAACAGTCTCTTCATAGTGTTGTTTCCTATGTATGCTTTGAAAGTTTGTATCTAAAAAGTATATTTTTAAAAAAAGTTGTCATCCTTCCCTTACAATTATCTACAGGATTATAGTGCCATCTTGTGGGAGAAAATCCTTTTAAAATTGTAAATAAAATGCTGAACATGATTCATGAGACGATGAAATAGAAACAAGATTTAAAAAACCTAAATAAATTGTCTGATGCAAACCTCCAAGATGTTCCAGCTCCAAAATATATTTTAAATATAAAAACTTTCATAAAATGCAAAAATATTCATGAATTATTAGTGCAGCTCCATAAGCTAGGCAGATAATTAGAAGTTGTTGAGTAATTTATTTTAAAGAATCACAAAATTCATCTAAGTGTTCAGTGAGTTATCTGATGAGCTCTAGTCTTAACCCTTAGCCTACCTCCCACTGCACTAGCCTTCCAAATGTTAAGAATCTCCTAGTACAGTACCTTCCAAAATGGAGTTATGGTTTATAAGCGCAGAGACAAAATATGTACAGCAACTATTTCAAACAGATATTTGTATAATCTGAAAACATTTAATAGCCTTCACACTTAATACTTCACTAACATCTAACTGAAAAAAATATCGTACCAGCAGGTTCAAAAGAAGTGAAAATTTGTTATCCTGTATTTTAATTGTTTAGAGCATTCATACTTCTTTTGTAATTACTTGTATTTGTATTTCAAAAGAGGAAAGGATTTGCTACCAATGTTGCTGGTGAATTAACCATAACAGGAGGGGAAATAATTGCAACATTACACTTGTCCATGTAAAGTTCAAGGGAAAAGTGTTTGCCCACAGGTGATATGTTTTTCTATGTTAGCATTTTTCTGTGTGAGTTCATTCAAGAGACTAGTGTGAGTGAAACCAGACAATCACTGTGCTCTGTAATGAACTCACACAGAAAAATGATGAAAGACAAAAACACTCTATTACCCATGGGCAAAACCTTTCACAAAGCAATCACTTCATATCTGACCGATGAGTCATCAACCTCAAAGGAAACCTGCACAACACCTCTAAAGATGAGCCTGGGATCTTAAATTCACAACTCTGCTGGACACTAAAAATCATGGACCAAACAGAGAGAGTGGTTTTATGGCTCATTACAACAATTAACCTTCTAACCTTCCTTTCTGCCGCAAGGCTGTTAATTGCCCTACTTCATTTTAAATGGTCTCATGCAACATGTGTTAAACCCATATGCTTAATAATCTGTCCCACCTGACACTCTGGTTACCTTTTCCAGACCCAAAGAAGAGCTCTGTGAAGCTTGAAAGCTTGTTCTTCCACCAACAGAAGTTGGTCCAGTAAAAGATATTATCTCACCCACTTTGTCTCTCTCATATCCTGGGACCAACACAACTACCACAATACTGCAAACAACAATGAATACTAGCATGCTGACATTGTACTAGCTGTTTTGCAAATACAAGTGTCGTCTGTGATCATAAATCCGATACAGTTTATCCGATTCTCCATTATCCGGCTCTCTGTATTAACCAAACAGCCAGCGCTCACACAGGAATATGGGAAATTGATATCACCTCCATGGCAATACTATTGTAACCATCATGTCTTTTCAGCCTTTTAAAATGACTGTGACTACTAAACAAAAACATGTAGTGCTGTCTTTGGATGCTAAAATAGATGATTAATACATTTTAAAAAAGGAGAGTCACGGGCAAAAATAGCCAAGATTATAAAACATTGGAAAAAACACAGTATTGGACTTCAAACACAATGCCAAGCAAATTCTTATATATAGCATGAATAACTCTGCATCACAGAAGATTATGAAGCATCTGAAGGACGCTGGTCTCGATAAAGCCCTTTATTGGTGGCTTATATAGGCAAGGGAGAAGGGCATTCCTGTGTGGTCCTTTACCATGCGAGAAGACTAAGAGCTTTAATCAAACTTTAGGAGGGAACAGATGTTTCTCTGCTAGTCAGGGATGGCTCAGACAGTGTAAAAAGCATCACGACATCCAACAACTAAGTCATAAAGGAAAAGCTCTCTGCTGATTCGGGAGTTATTTCTATCAAAAACTGTAAGATATCTTAGCCAAGCACAACTTGTCACTGGAACAAGTTTACAACTGTGATGAGACTGGTTTGTATTGGAAGATGTTGCCATCAAAAACACTTGCTGCCAGAATGGAAAGATCTGCACCTGGCTACAATCAGAGCAAAGAACATTTGACAATACTGGCCTGTGCTAATGCCAGTGGTACACACAAGCTTCCATTAACTGTCATTGGTAAAGCAATGAATCTGCATGTGCTTAAAAATGCAAACATAAATGCTTTGCATGTCATCTACAAATTACAGGGAAAAGCATGGATGGACAGTGCTTTGTTTAATGATTGGTTTTATAAAACTTTTGTACCAAATGTATGGGCTCATCTGAATTACAATAACATCCCACCGAAAGTTATCTTATTTCTGGACAATGCACATGCTCACCTTGATGAGAGAGAGGTTACCTCCCAAGATGACCTGATCTTCTGTTTTTTTTTCCTCCCTCCAAACGTAACATCTCTTGTGCAGCCTATGAACTAGGACATGCTGGAGAGTCTAAAACAGCATTATAAACAGAATCTGCTTCATCAATTACTGATGTCAGATGAAGCAGCTGAGAATGAAGGCAACATGTTACAGAACTGGAAAAAAAACAATATCAAGGATGCTATATAATGGGTTGCAGAGGCATGTGAAGACATCCCCACATCAACCTTGCAAAAATCGTGGAAAAATCTGTGGCCTGAAGTTACTGCTGACACTCAGGAAAGTGAACTTGCAGCTGCAACAGCAGCATTGGCAGCTAAAGAAGAAACCAATGCATTTGTTGACCTCCTCCATAAACTTCCTGACCACAGAAGTTGACAATAATGTTGCAGATTGGATTGAAAATTATGCTAATGACCTTGTCCATCAGTTACTGGATGATGCTGAAATCAGACAGACTGTACTACATGCCAACACCAATGATGAAGCTCAAGACTCTGCCAAGGAAGAATTGACGGGAAAACATTCTCACCGTGATGCTGCAACAGCAGGAAACCTCTTCCTTCAGTACTTGGAGCAGCAGCCCGACACTGACCCACTGAACTGTTGTTGATGAAGCGACTCTGTGATCACAAAACAAAGAGGAGAACCTCTCATCTAAAACAATGCAAACTGTCAGATTTTTTCCAGCCATTATAAATGTGAGTGCTGCTGTTTCTACCGCTGTGGTGTATACAGTACGGTATTTTAATTTGGTACTTTATGGAATCTTTTCAGGGCCCAGGAGGGGCCCATCTGCTCACTCTGGGGTCCTGTGAGGCCAGACCTCTGTTTCGGAATCAACAAAGATCATCCTGAGGAGAGCTGGTTGCTTGCCTATGACTCCACTCCCATGCATCAGGACGCTAACCAAAGGAGGACAACTGACACCATGGAGTAGAGGTTCATCCTGTTTCTCCTGGGCAGTAATATTTTGTAGACTCTCCCCTTCTCATTTTCTAATACAATTTCCTGGATCTCCTCATTATCACTGTCACTGATACTCTCCTTAACTAACTTCAATGTCATCATGTCCATTAAGTGGTTCAGTACTATTACCAGACCCAACAGTAACATACTAACGTCTCCTTCAACCAGTCCCACAGCATCTGGTCCCTGCCTTTCTGATGACTTGATCCCCCTTAAGCATTTGAAATTCAATGTTTAATGTAATATTGCATGTCTCTGATGTTTGAAGGAATAATTGACTGACAGGTGGGTGGATAATAAGGAGGATGCTATTCAGTCCTGGTCACTACCCCTCCCTATGTCTGGCCACACCCTCTTGAAAAATGCTGCCTCAATCTAAAATATTTTGAGAGAAGAATCACATCTGATACTACTACTGACTCCCTTCATACTTTTTTTTTTTTTGCTGGTGTTATGAAACATTTATCTGTGCGAAGACAGAAAAAACTCTGACCTCCAAGATAGAAGTATACTACTTTCCAGTTAGAATAGAAGGCCAGATTTTCAGCTGCTGTAAATCAGTGTAGCTCCACAGAGCCAATTTACATCAACTGAGGATATGACCTGCAGTTTCAGTTTAGACAACTAGCTGAACCATCACTGAATGAAGAAAAAAGTTTTTGCCTTGTCATGGAGTCACAGTCTCGGTGCTCTGGAACTGCTCTCAATGAAGTCAGAAAGAACTCCAGCAGATGTAAGCAGGGTCTGAATGAACTGACAGCTAGCTGGGAGGGGGAGAGATTTCAGGGGCAAACTGTATTTACATGAACACACCTACTCTGCTTAGATATCCAGAAGATAGAGCAGTATGGCTCCAACTTTGGCTGGTGTTGGGTTACAAATCACTTTAGTACTGAATGCAGGGGTAGTGAAATGCCGTTATTAATGTGTTGTCATTATTGTATGAATGAAGGGGAGCAGAACTGTGCTTAACCTGTCCCAAATGAGGAGGTCACCCTCAGCTGAAAGAACCTCATTAAGCCAGGGTCTTGAATGCCAGAGCCTTGTGACAGTAAAAGGAGAAGGGGACAGGTGTCCCAGCCAGAAGGTCTGGCCTCTCCCTAGGGAATCCCCAGACTGGTTTAATCTGTTCATCCCCACTGTTCAAAGAAAGCGCTAAATAAGCTTCATTAGGAGGCTCTTTATTATTTTAAATGCTCAATCAGAGCTGAAATCCCTTGTGGTGGGACCAAGTTTCTGCCCAGCCTGCTAAGAACTAAAGATCACCAAGAGACTGACCAGCAAAGAGGCAGGTAGCAGCAGAAGGTGACTGACAAGCGGCCAGCAAGAGTGGTGGGCGGCCAGTGGGATGAGCGTTTGGCGAGGCGGCCAATGGAACCAACGGCTGGTAGGGGGGCCAGCGGAACAAGCAGCTGGCAGGGTAGCCAGTCACAGCAAGTGCTCAGAGGGCAGAGAAAGCAAGGTGCCTTCTTCCCTGGGTGGGAGGTGAACTCACACAGATGCACCTCTGAACCCTGGGATCTCATTGACCAAAGACAACCACTGTGAGTGGGGTATGGTGATGGAGCAGAGGGGGACACAGTGAAGGAACTTTTGGTTGTAGAACTCAAGAACATGAGGCAGAAGACACTGCCCGACTCTGGGGGGCGTGTCCTGCTCACAGTTTTATATTTATGAATCCTGCTCCTGGCATTTTCCCTAATTAATGTCGGATGACTTCTCTCCTTTCATTAAAATCTTCTTTTCTACACTCATACTCTGTGCTTGCGAGTGGGGAAGTATTGCCTCTCAGAGGCACCCAAATGTTGTATGTAATTTTTCCAGGTTACTGGGTCGGGGCTCAAGCCAGTTCTGCATTCTATCGATGGAAAGGAACCCCTAGATATTGAACCCGGCTCTGGTTGCTGCTGGCTTCACCTGCAGAAGGGTTACACACAGTATATCTCTCCTCAGGGCACACTCTTACCAGACAAGAAGCCTCCTCGGCTCCAGAGCCTCCTGGGGTTGACCTCAGAGCATTCAGCACCCCTGCCCTCTCGGGGTCTCTGCAATGATCACACAGCCTTGTCCCACTAGTTGAGTAACACATAGGAAAACTGAGGCACACACACAGTATTCAGACAAAACATTAAGAACATTCTAACTTCGTCACATCTCTCCCCACTTAAAGACGAAACTGAGCGGGGTCACTTCGGCCTGTGACCTGGGGAAGTTCGAACCCACCAGTTTCCATGCATGTCACAGCATCTCTCCCATTCCTTGGTGGGAGTTACACCAGGCCCTTCCAGTATCATGCCCTCCTTTAGGTCTGGGGTGCTTGATGACACTTACAGACCACACATGGGAAGGTTTGTGTGTCCTGTGCCCTTTTGCCACCCCAAAACCCTTGGCGTTGAAACCAGAATCGGGTCCTCTTCCTGCCCCTCCCCCCGCCCCCATCTGGAGGGCTGTGATTCGGGCTCTCTTGGTTAAGGTTAAGAGACTCCATCTTGACCTTAGCCATCCTCTAACCAGGAGTCTCTGTCACCAGCAGCACCCTTCCTGGGGCATCATGCACCTCAGGTAAGACAAGGCAATCCTGGTTGGCAGTGGTCTTGCCCTATGTCTCCCCACACTCAGCTGGGGTCTCAGCTCCCACCAGGCTCAGCTCTGCCTTTGCTGTACCAATGAGGTTAGGCAGCGAGCCTGCTGCTTTGGTCACAGTGTCAGAGCCAGCGTGAGCCACCTCCCCTGTGTGTATGGGATCAGGAAGCATTCCTCTGTCCCACTCAGCTCCAGGGGTCTGGTTATAGATAGTCATGTTTCTCTCAAGCTTAGCAGCTCCTCCCCACTGCCAGCCAGGTCACTCGCATTTACACTGATAGCTTCAGTCCTAACCAATTGGTTCCCTGGATTCAAATTCGAATCTTTGGCCGTTACAGGATCAGGGCCTAGATCCTGTCTCAAAGAGACACAGTCATTCCCCAAAAGGATGTCAAAGCTGATATTTTGGAGGACTCCAACTACTAGCCACCCCGATCCTTCCTGTGTCTGCACTGGGATCTGAGCCATAGGCAGGGCAAATGGCTTCATACTTGGGACCTTCACCCAGGTCACACAGCCCTTCAGCATCTGGTGAGGCTGCACCACCCAAGGTCTGACCAGAGTTCTCTCTGTCCCAGAATCTCCCCACTGACCACCACCTTCTGCTCCCACTGGGAAGCAGAGGGGCCTGAGCCCAGGAGAGAACAACCAGACATATGTGCTGGGACTGGGCGTGGAAGCCTGCCTACCCCCGACCATCTGGCTAATGGCTTCTATGGCCTGGGGACATAACAAGGAAGCTAGATACCTGAGCTTTTCTTCAGGGTCAACCCGATTCAAATTGCAAGCCTTCTCAAAGGCAGTGAGGTAGGCATCCATATCCCCCCTCCTTAAAATGGACCAACAATTTAATATCTAGGTTCCCTGCAGAATTGGCAATCCAGGATCTATCCCTGCTTACCACTGGAGGAGTCCCTCTGCCTCTCCGCTCAGCCATCACCAGTTAATGCTGCCGCTGCCTCTCCTGCTGTTTTTCCCTGTGCTTTTGCTGTTTCTCGTGGTCCTCTCATGCCTTCTCATGGTCCTCCAGCTCTTTTAGTCTCAGCTCCAATTCTATCCATCTCAGGTCCACTGACAGGAAACACGATGAAGACCCCCTGTTGTCTGGGGACACAGTTCTTAGGGATGCCCAGCTGCCACTCCAGCTGCTCCCAAACCCTTTTGTAGCCCCATTTGGGTCAGGATCCTGCTCCTTAGAGCAATCATTCTCCTCCAGATGTGTAATCAGATGCCTCTTGGTGAACTTTCCAATGTGTAACCCTCTCCCTCTGCACAGGTCTATAATGTCCTTAAGGCAATTATACACCACTTTCCACTGTTCCCTCTTATTCCCCTTTGTCTTACTGCTCCCAATCACTTATTGCAGGATGCTCCTGGTGCCCTCAGCAGCCAACCATGAGGTGCAGTTCATCCCACCACTGCCACCAGCAGTCATGGAGTCTGTCTTGGTGCTCTGGAACTACTCTCAATGAAGTCAGACAGGACTCTAGCATAGTATGTCTCCCCTCAGGGAGCACACTCACCAGGACAAGAAGCCTCCTTAACTTCAGCGCCTCCTGGATCTGACCTCAGAACATTCAGCACCCCTATTCACACTGAATGGGACACCTGGGGAAGCCTTACACACACCCCAAAGGGCTATGCACCCCAACTGCAGTCAGTAATGACTATCAGCCAGCATTGTAAAACAGATGGGTGCATTAGTTGTTGGGAGCACAGTGTAGAAAAGATCTTGTTACCACAGAAAGCACAAAGTTACAGCAAAGTTCATCTTGGAGGGGAGGGATGCCAAGCCGAGGGCTCTGCCCCCGAGTCGCAAACTAGGAGACTGACCAGCTTCTGGCAGCCTGGGCTCAGTCATGACCCTCTGCCCCACCTCCTTCCTTTGTCTCTTTCCTGGAAAAACAAGTCACTTGGCCTGCACCTCTCACTTCGCTCTCCACCACCTCTGTCTGATTCTGGCAGAGGATGGGCCCCAGACATCAGTTGCCAGGATAAAAAGTGTCGGACAATATCTGTGCCCAGGCAGCCAGACAGCAGTCACACTTGCCCTCTTGGGGTCTCTGCAATAATCACAAACCCTTCTCCCACAACCTAGATACTTGAGTAACATATAGGGGAAACTGTGGCACACACAGAGTATTCAGATAAAACTTTAAGAACATTCACATTTCATTACATCTTCTACTGGTGATGCGGTTTTCTGGCTCTGCAGAAATTCTAGCCTGCACAATGAAACAACAGAATACCTTCCAGTTAGAGATGGAAATGCTGCTAGTGGAAATTTCTTCAGAGGGCTATTTGTCACCCAAACAAGGACAGTCTCCCATTTAAGAACTTTAATCCCATATGTTCTACATATTATACTAACAGTGACATTTTATGGAGTATAAGTATTTTATACAGACGGCTAAAATATCTCAAAGTAATAGACTAAACGTTGAAAATGAACTAAAAAAAAGTAAACATTGAAATAAGTTTGTGACATCGTCAGTAAAGACATACAGAATCTCTAACAGATCCATGGTGCATTTACTTCTGCAAAAAATATTCTAGATATAACAAGATCAACTATACCTATTGCATTAGACACAGGTTTATTGTGTCTTATATTGGTTTGGTGGCCTTTCAACTCAAGTCAACTTTGCTTTACAATTGAAGAGATCACAAATTACTACATGTAGGAAGACTGGCACTGTGATCAAAGGATGCTTACAATTTAATGAGCATAGAGCAGAAATGCCCTCATATCCAACTGGAGGGCAGTGCTGCAGGTCAGTATTAAGATCAATTTATGGAGCAGCATAGTCAACCCTGTGTTGTGATACCTCTCTCTCTCTCTCTGTAAAATGGAGTAAATCGTGGTAAAAGTCATCTTTATTTAACCTTGCATTATGAAATGGCTTAGTCTCTGCCTCCTAGCTGTTAAAAATCTATCACATGATAGGGACGGTAGTCAAAAATTAGTTCCACGTATGTCCGGCTCATGCTCGAAGCACACTTTTAATGATTTGAGCCACATGAGTCACACATTTGCTAGTGGCCAAAAAAATTATTAAAAACTAGGCTGAGTTTTCCAGACAATATTTATTGCACAAAACAGACTAAGGGTGATATTTTCAAAGACACAAAAGGCAGTTAGTTCTCCAACTCCCATTGAAAGTCAGGGGGAGTTGGAGTTGGAGACCTAGCCCCCATTTTGTCTTTGGATAATCTGCTTCTAAATGTTATACTGTACATGCCCTTTAGCTGATTATTCTACATACAAAATACAGAAATCTCTCACTAAATGATATTCTCAAGAAAGTAGCACTTTTGCTGGGATGAGGGACTCTACCAATATAACCTTTAGTCAATATTATGTTTCATCTCTACTTTTATAAATTTTTATTTAGAGCAGAGGTGGGCAAACTACGGCCCATGGGCCACATCCAGCCTGCAGAACCGTCCTGCCCGGCCCTTGAGCTCCTGGCCGGGGAGGCTAGCCCCCTCCCCTGCAGCCTCAGCTCGCCATGCCACCAGCACTCAGGGCGGCGGGGCGGTGAGCTCCTGCCAGGTAGCATGGCTGCGAGAGCCACCGGCCTGCCCTGGTGCTCTAGACTGTGCGGTAGCGTGGCTGGCTCCGGCCGGGCGGCGCGGCCGCCAGTCTTGGTGCTCTGAGCGGCATGGTAAAGGGACAGAGAGCAGGGGGGTTAGATAAGGGGCAGAGGGTCCCAGGGGGCAGTCAGGGGACGGGGGCGGTTGGATAGGGCATGGGAGTCCCGGGGGGCCTGTCAGGGGGCAGGGGTGTGGATAGGGGTCGGGGCAGTGGGGACAGGGAGCAGGAGAGGTTGGATAGGGGGTGGGGTCCCGGGGGGGCAGTTAGGGGCGGGAGATCCCAGGAGGGGGCAGTCAGAGGACAAGGAGCAGGGGTCAGTTGGATGGGTTGGGAGTTCAGAGGGGGGCAGTCAGGGGGCGGGAAGTGAGAGGGGGCGGATAAGGGGCGGGGACCAGGCTGTTTGGGGAGGCACAGCCCTCCCTATCTGGCCCTCCATACAGTTTCGGAACCCCGATGTTGCCCTCAGGCCAAAAAGTTTGCCCACCATGATTTAGACAGTCAAGTGGTGCCAAATTTTCAAAAGTGCTCAGCACCCAAAGTGCTTTAGAATGACGACTGCAACATGGGTGGTCAGAGGAGGAGTCAGGAGCCAGGCAAGGTCAGATACCAGGAGATCAGAGCCTGAGATATACTAGAGGGTTGAGAGTCAGGTGTCAGGCAGAGTCATGTGACCATACCAGAAGCTAAGACAGGCCAGAGAGCAAACTGCGAGTCAGTGACAGGAGGCAGGCATAGGGTCAGGTTACAGGAGATCAGAGTCAGGCAGTGGGAAGAGGTAATGCAAGGGAAGCAGTCCTAAGCAGGGGAAACCCAGCTGCACAGACAGCTTCCTGTTCCTGTGGTTGGTTCCAATAAAAGCAGAGAACAAGCAGGACCCCCAGAGTTCCACCAATCAGAGGCCAGCTCTAAAGTCCTCTGTCCGAGTTGAGCTGCTATTTCTGACCACTGTTAACTGGCTGGAATATACTAACTCCTCAGAGTCTTGGAGACCTGCAGTCCCTGACATTTAGCATGGCTCTAGGGGTGAGCATGAACCCCAAGTCCAGAGATGAACTTTGAAAATCTTTCATGTATCTTTAACTGTATTTTGTTGTGAGGGCTGGGAAATGAGGACATTTTCTAGAGCACTGATGATGGTTCTCTCTAGAATCCCCAGTTCCTGCCCCTCCAGAACAGTGAGGCCACACAAACTGTGACGGATCTGGGACTCCTGAGCTGCAGAGGTGGGGATAGGATCAGTCTCTATGATTTCAGCCCCTGATTCAGCAAGCTGTTTAAGCAAGTATAAATTTGAGCATACAACATCAGGGTACTCAGGTGGACTATGCATATACTTATAGTATGCATGTGCTTAAGTACCTGCCAGACCCTGAAACTTTATATTTACTACTTTACTGGACAGTTGCTTTTTTCCTTCAGTGCATAAATTTTCATTAAGACTTGAGCTTTCCTCAGCAATGGAAGATGGCCATTGAATCATTTAGTTACATTATTTCAGCCATACTGAAATATGTTTAGTCAAATGCTTATTGTGTCCCCATATGGCTCTTTAATGTCTTACTCTGTCATTGACATGTGAATTTATATTATAGATCTATCAGTGACAGGGTCTGAGAAAAATATTAAAACCATTTCAGAACAAGATGAATTCACTTTAACCTCAGGTGAACCATGAAACACTCACACCAATTTATACAAACACGAACACACATTTAAAAATAACAGGACTGTTGTTCTTAATAGTCCTTTATTTTAGCTCAAAAGTTGTAGTATGATCATTAAAGAAACAATGGTCTTATTTAAATAAGAAAGATGGTCTGACAATGTATTTGCCTCTAAAAGTCCTCCAGTGTTTGGTTCAGTAATCCTAAACTAAATACATTCTTGGCAATTAAGTTCCACTGTCAACATGTTCAGTCTGTAGTTTAAAGAAATGAACATTTGCTAATGAGTCTGTCTTCAATAGTTTCTTCAGGGTTCACATGTTCCACTACCAATTCTATGACAATTTTGCTGATAGGCATTGTCTTTCTTAAAGATCATTGATAGCTGTTGACACACAATTATCGCTTATTTCTTAATGACATATATAATTTTCCATATGATCCCATGATGAATAATTCAAATGCACACCCATGACTAAATATACCTGCTTTTCCAAGAATAATCAAGCAGTTTAACCATGCAAACAATGATGACACATTGATCACGCAACCTTAAGAAATGCACAGCCTAATAAATTACTGTTTTTTTTCCAGAAAACTCCTGTCAGTTGATTATGCAAGACATTTAAAATCCTGATTAACATTGTAAATTGTGGGGTACTGAAAACTGTATTAAAATTACAAGCTATCACTTTAAATGTAAAGGGTTTACCAGTCCTGCTTGCAGGGCTCTTTAGGGAAGCTTGCTATCAGAGTCTTGTGCAGACAGTCTGCAAAGAGCCAGCCGAGAGCAAATTAGGTTGAATTGTGCCTTTCTATCTTATGGAGCAGCCTGCTTTGTCTCTCTCTGGTTTTAGTTTTTGTGTGCTAGAATTAGATGCAAATCTGGCGGATTTTAGGTTTTTTTCCCTGTTTTTTCCTCCAGTTAATTAACAGGTAGAAACATTAATGTGGGTTAAAAATAACCCTCGCATACTATGCTTGCCACAGAAGTGCAAGAGCGTGAATGAGAGATGGGTTTAAGTTACAAAATTCAGATCCATAAATAGATTTCAAACACCCAAATTTCAGGGTTTTGGTTTAGGATCATTATCAAAGGCAAGGGACATTTGGGAAATTCAGATTCAGATTTCTACACTCCCACCACAAAGGTCAAGTGTGTTTGGACCTAAGGTTTTGAGTTGGGCCGATTTCTAGTAAATAGATAGAATTAACTGACCTAAAAACCTAACTCCGTGAGACCCCGGTGTACAACGGCAAAGTGGCCACAGCAGGAGCCTAAAAGAAAGATGCACTGCAGAGCAGGGTTGGGGGGAACAGAAGCCCTCTGAGCTCCCTAAGCTAGGCACAGACTGGTGGTAATTTCAGAGGGCTCAGGCAAACACAAATACACCTCATCTGATTCCTAGGCCTCTCCTTTCTCTCAGGGAACCCTAGAGGGGCTCAACAAACTGTTTGAAAATCAGAAGAACAGGTAACTCAAATTAGAGGGAGAGGAGACATAAACACAGCTGGTCTTCATGCTTTCCCTCACCTCAAAGGAACCTGATCCTGTTTTCCCACTTGCTTAATGGCAGAACAGTGTACAGGCTGAGCTTCTCCTCAGGCAAGTCCCGTTGCCCCTTCACACTCTTCTAGGAGGGCTGAAATTCTCAGACCCCTAGAGTCCTGTTCCTTTGGGGCTTTAACAAAGGAAAAGATCATGCCTTCACCAGGACAGCCAGTCCCCCAAAGCCTCTTTCCTCCCTTTTACTCTGATTAGTCCTTCCAGGCTTGATATTTCTGTCTAGCTTTGGGGGATGAAGCCAGTTGCAGTCTTAGCAGCAGGTAAGACCATTTACCTCTTCCTTATTGGCCAATTACTCAGGCCTGATCTACATTTAAAATTTAGCTGAGCTACGGCTCTCAGGGATGTGAAAATCTATACCGCTGAGCACTGTACCTATGCCAACATAACCCCCAAGGTAGACACAGCTAGGTAAACATAAGAACACCTCTGTCAACCAATCTACCATTGCTTGGGGAACATGGTGTTCCTGCAGTGATAGAAAACCCCCTTCCATCACTATATGATGGGTCTGCACTATGAGGTTAGGCTGCCATAGCTATGACTCTGTAGCTGTGCTGCTGTCAGGAATAAGGCCTTGAAGATGTGCCTGCTCAGTCTTCTGACTGTCTCATGAGCACAATTGGGCTGCATCAGCTAGACTGCCTGGAGTGAGCAGAACACCTCTCTTGAGGCTGAGGAATTTATCAGGGTTTCTCTGCCTTTCTCTAGCTGCCCAAGCATTTCCCCTTGGCTGCAATAGCTCCTGCACCTGCCTTGCCCCTGCCTTGTTCCAGCCTTGGGCCCAGCCCTGCTATTGGCTTGGCCCAACCTCACCAGGTAACCCAGCTCTGACTGTTGGCTCCTATTCCTGGCTACCAACTCCTGCTCCAACCACGAGGCCTGACAGTCCATGTCCCAGTCCCTGACGGTTTGAGCAGCACCAACAAAAAACAGAAAAAGGGCTGATAATGGGTCCAGCCCAGTGGCTAGAATGGATCCCTCGCAGGTCAATATTTCCCAGTTGGATAAAGTGGTGCCTTACAGACCCTGCTGGTCCCAGTCACCACCTTGCCCATGCAGAATGCAGTGCTCAAAGGACAGGCATCAGTGTCTCAAATGCCAACCCCACCTTCCCTGAGCCAAACATTCCCCTACCCGACAAATGTAACAGCAATTGTGATAAAATTCAAGGGTTTCTTAATCAGTGCCAGCTCCTATTTCTGCTGCTTCCACAGACATTCCCCACTGGCCAATCCAGCGTGAGACTGATTATCAGTCTGCTGACTGGGGAGACTCTGGCCTGGGCATCCCCATTCCTAGAGAAAGCAAGCTCACTCCTGGGCCAGCTTGAAAACTTCATTCAAGCCATGACTGTGATCTTTGATTACTCTAATCATGAGCGGACAGCCGAGGCCGCCCTTGAGGTATTGCAGTAGAGGTGATGGCCTCTTACTAAGTATGCTGTGAGGTTCCACTGCTTGGTGGCAGACCCCAGGTGGAACGATACCATGTAGCGATATCATTTTCATTCCAGCCTAAATGACGACGTCAGAGATTAGCTGGCACAGGTAATCTCCCCACCTGGCCTGGACTGACAGTAGTATAAAGATCAACCACCACTTGACAGAATGCCATCAAGAAAAAGGACCAGTCTCCTGGCTCCCACCAGCCCAGTTGGCTCTGCCCCCTCCCACCACTAGTATCTTCTCTGCTGCCTGAACCCACATAAATCAGTCAGGCTAATTCCCACTCCTCCGACACAAAGAAATTTTGATACTGGGCTCCAGATTTATATCCATACTGCAGGAAACCAGGACACTTTGCATCAAGCTGCTCTGCAAATGCCCAATATGCACCCTGGTTGGAAAATGCTCCAACAGGGGGTCTGGGCTAAAATGGCGCTCTCCCCTTCTCTTCAGCACCCAATATCGGTATCTGTCTGCAAGTACCTTGACAACAACTAAGCAGGATCCAACACACCTCCAATCCCCCTACAGATCTGACACCCCACCATGTCCAAAGTCAACCCGGAAGCACTGGTGGATTTGGGTGCCTCCAGCAACTTCATGAACTTGGACTTTGAGCAGGTACATAAAATCTCAAACCAACACAAGAACTCCCGCTGACTTGGTGGAGTCATTGACAGCTTGCTCCTTTCATCGAGCTTGGTTACTCACCAAACTGCCCCCTTGGAGGTTCTTACCCTTCAGGAGCACCGATAAACCCTCCCTTTTGGCCTTATTTAAGCATCACACTCTCCAGTTGTCCTCAGCATGCCCAGACTCACCACCTGAGACCCACACATTTATTGGCTGGTGAGCAGAATACAGTTCAGCTCCCTGCATTGGCAACAATTTTGAAACTCGACCATTGGGAACCAGAGGCCAGGAGCCATCTACAGTTCAGTTTGCCTTCCCTGAGATTTTGAGTCTGAGTAGATTAATCCACAGGGAGTCTCAGCACCCTGCTCCCTCTGTTCTACTTCTTAAATACAAGGACTTCACTGACAAGTTTGACAAAAAGAACAGGTACACCTTACCACCCCATTGCAGCTACAACTCTTCCTTTGACCTCAAGCTTTGTGCAAAAGTTCCTTTTGATCATATCTACTCTTTTTCAGAGTCTGAACTGCATGCTCTTCACAACCACCATCAGGAAAACCTACAACGCTGGTTTATCCATCCTTCCACATCTCCAGTTAGGGATTTGATTTTCCTTGTTAAGAGAAAGGATGGATCTCCAAGGCCTTGTGTTGACGATCAGGCATTATTCAGGATTACTATTTGAAATCAATGCCTCCTCCCTCTCATTAACAAGTTCTTTGAAAAACTCTGTTACACCAAGGTTTTTACTAAGATGGACCTTTGTGGGGCCTATAACTTGGTCAAGATTAGAAAGGGAGATGAATGAAAGACAGCCTTCAATACGTGGTACAAATGCTTTGAATATTTGGTCATGCATTTGGTCTATGCAATGCTCTGGTGACTTTTTAGCACTTCATAAATGAAATCTTCAGAGACTTCGTAGACCACTATGTAGTCATTTATCTTGATGACATCCTCATCTATTCTGACAAATAGGGCCTTCACAGTCATCACACATGCAGCTTCCTTGAAAGACTTTGCCAGTGCCATCTATATGTTAAACCTGAAAAATGTGAGTTTGACCAGCATATGATAGAATTCCTTGGCTACAGTATCTTCCCCAAAGAAGATATGGGCCCACACAAGATGGTGGCCATAACTGATTGGACCATGCCAAAGTATATCCTCAAGGTACAATGATTCCTAGCCTTTGCTAACTTCTACAGGTGGTTCATTGGGGGAAGGGGACAGTTTCCAGCCTAGTCACTCCTCTGACTGCACTTCTGTGAAGGAGAGTCCAGGTCACCTGGTCCTTGAAAGCATAAATCATCTTCAATCAACTAAACAAGAAGTTCATCACAGCTCCCATCCTGATCCACCCAGATCCCACAAAATTATTTACATTGAAGGCTGACAAGTCCAATTTTGCCCTGTTTGCAGTAGTGCCCCAGCCAATGGATCCTGACAGTCGCCTCACCCCTGTGCCTTTCGTTCTTGCACGCTAGCCCTGACAGAAAAGAATTATGGTATATGGGACAAGGCACTCTTAGCCATCAAGGCAGCAATTGAGCAATGGTATCATCTGCTGTAGGGGGCCAGGTTCCCTCTCCTGGTTCTCACAGATCATAAAAATCTGGAGTATTTTCGAAAGGCCAGACACCTTAACCAATGCCAGATCCACTGGTCCCTCTTCTTAGGTGATTACGAAGTAAAACTGAGCAATCTCCCAGGACCAAGAAATAGGAAGGCCAGCACCCTGTTCCATAAGGATGAGTACCTGAAACCTGGTGGGGAGACTCCTTCCACAATCCTCAAGGCATCCAATTTGATTAATGGCACAGTAGACAACAGCCTAATGGTATCCATTTGTTCCTTGTTGCTCAATGACCCCATCGCTGTTCAGATATGCCAGATCCTAGATAAAGCCATCAACTCACTAGCTGCCAAATTCTGGTTTCAAGATGGGGTTCTCTACCACATGGGTTGAATCTACATACTGTAGGGACAGCTGAGGCTTCAGGTTCTGAAGTTATGTCATTACATGCCTCTTATGGGGCACTCCAGTCACCTCCAGACCTGGAACCTACTCGCAAGGAGTTTCTGGTGACCAGGCTTGCACACCACAGTCAAGAACTATATAAGATCCTACAATCTTTGCACCTGGACCAAATGTTCACACTTGAAACCGCTTGGCCTTCTCCACCCCATGTGCGTTCCATCTGAGCTGTGGGCTATAATATCTATCAACTACATTGTGGTGCTGCAGCTTTCTCAGGGGCATACACAAATCCTAGTTATGGTCAGTCTCCTAACCAAGATGGCACATGACCTGCTATGCTATCACTTCTGCCAGGGAAATGGCTTGCTTCTTCCTGGAGAACGTCTTTCATCTTCGTGGATTACCAAAAGGCATTGTGTCAGACCCCAATTCTCAATTCATTTCTTGGTGCTGGTGGGAATTTCTAAGGCTTCTAGGGATTGAGGCCCTCTTCTCAACTGCCTTCCCTCCACAGTCCAATGGACAGATAGAGCAGCTCTAGATTCTCAATCAGTACCTTCGCTGCTTCCTGAATTATCATCAGGACAATTGGTTGTCTCTGCTTCCATATGCTGAGCTTGCTTATAATAATGCAAACTATAGGTTCCATCCTCACTTTCATCTGAACGGTCATCCCGTTACCTGCTGTCTTAGATCTAGCTACCAATCTCCACCAGGTGCACCAGGAACTCAAGGTGCAATTACAAACCAGTAAAGAAACATGTAAGCATTGCACTGACCAGGATTGCCAGGGAGCCCCCGACCTTGCTGGAGGAGACACAGTCTGGCCGTCTACCCACAATTTTAAATTGACTTGTCTTCCTGGGCCAAACTGAACCACCACTATCTGGGCCCTTTCAAGATTGAGGCACAGATTAACCTGGTAATGTTCAAATTGCAATTACCTGAGTCCCTGAAGATTCGCCCTGTATTTCATGTCTCCCTCCTGAAGCTGTAAACTGAGAATACCTTCCCACAGCATTTCAGCCCTCCGCCCCTGCCTGTAACAGTCCCAGGGTAAGAAGAGTATATAGTGCAAAAAGCCTTGACTTCTGACATGTTCTGAGACAACTCCAATACGTGGTGGACTGTGAGGGCTAAGGCCTGTACATATGGTCCTGAGAACCAATGGAACACATCCATGCCCCTGATTTGCTGTAAGCTCTTCACAGAGACCACCCCGAGAAGCCAGGCCTGAGGTGGTGTCTGGGGTGGGGACTCAAAGTGGGGGATACAATCAGGAATAAGGCTCTGCAACTGCACCTGCTCAGTCTCCTGACAGTTTAATGAGCACAGCTGGGTTACATCAGCTAAATCATCTGATGGAAAGACGCACCTGACTGGCTGAGGAAGCTAGCAGGTTTGCTCTTAAAGCCCAGCAGCAGCATTTCACTGGCCGCTCAAAGCTTTTGCCCACAGCTTCAGCACCTACTTGTTCCCAGCCTTGCCCCCACCTTGTTCCAGCCTTGGACCTAGTCCTGTTCCTGCTTTGGCCCAACCTTGCCTCACTCCAGCTAACCCAGCTCTGACCCTTGGCTCCAGCTCTGATACCTGGCCTCTGACTCCAGCTCTGACTCTAGGCTCCTATTCCCAGCTACCATTTCCTAGGCCTGACTCCTGCTTCAAGTCCCTGAGGGCTGCTATAGTCCTGTGGTGTAGACTTGGCCTTTGGCTTCATGCGGAGGAAGCAAATTTTATCCTGTGTGACTCTGGAAGTATTTTCTTACTGACTAATTAAAATGATTCCAGTTCTGAGGGACACGAAGGATTTTTAGAAAATGTTACTGTGACAGATATTGCAACTGCATGCAATATCTTTGGGGACCATATTGTATTAAGTTTATGTATCACTGTGGGTCAGGGATTGTTTGTAATTCCAGGAGGGGACGGTTACCGCAACTTTTCCAGGAATCAAACAGTGAGTGGTTGTTTAGGTGAATCATTTAGCCTAGAAACACCTCCAGAGAGGTATCACCCTGAAAAGGTTTGAATATACTAGTTCAAACTGGGTTTTTCGGAGACTAACAAAGAAAGGGCTTTTGATGTAAAAAGAGTGGGTTTAAACTGATTCAGGGCCTTCTTTCTGGTCCAGCAACTAGACAGGACCTTCTGTTCAAGAGGGCCCAACCCTTGCAGGAGGGTTGGCGTTGGCAAGACTTTGATCTACTAAGGTTCCATAAGACTGATGGGTGACCTCTGCTAAGCTTTTAGCACCTGTATAGGAGCTTGTTTTTAATATGTTTTCTCTGTAACACTTTTACCTTAAGAATAAATGTACTTTCTTAGAAAGACTGTGCGGTAACTGGTAGCTGCTGGCAATACGCTGTTCACAGCCCTCAGAGAGAAAGCAACACACAGGCACTGGCCTTTAAGCAGACTGGTTTGCTGGGGCTATATCAGTGTATGGAGGGGGATGTGCAGTCCTAAAACCTCACACACAGAAGGGAGTGATGGACAAGGTCCCTGCCCAGAGACAGGTGATGGATGGAGACCGCAGACCTGACTGGGCACTCCTGGAGTGGACCATAGAGGCCCAGGGGGTAGGGCAGCTACAAGTGCAGTTACCCTGAAACTGTGACTGTTACAATAAAGCCTTAATTTATGCTTCAGTAGAGTAATGCTTTAATATTTTTTCTTTACACTGAATTAAATATAAATAGACATGCATGTGGGTAATACATTTACACTGATTTTATATACACATACACTTATATGCTCCAATTTGTTTTATTATTTTTCATCCTTGTCAAATAAAGTATACAGCTGTGGAAGTGAATGCTTTGCTTTTATATGACTGTGTTTTTCCAGTGAGTTCTCACACAGACACATGACATGCTTACGGAGACTTAGAGTCCATGTGACAATAAACAAATGATGAGAAAGCTGCCTCTCTGAGTGAACTATTTGCATCATATTATATAAGAAAGTTGGCCATTTATTCCAATCTACGAAATGGTTTGCAGCAGTTTAGTAAGAAAACCTTCAGGCTTTCTCACTGTCATTTGTCGTCATATGGCTGCAGTCTGGGAATAATGGAAGGGTAAAGCCCACCAGCATATGAATATATATGGAAGCAGACGTCAGTGATTTGAAATTAATTAATTAATTAATTAACTAAATAAATAAAATAAAGAAGCAGAATTCAGAGATAAAGATAATCTTACATATTTTATGGCTTCTAAATAGGAGCAACTTTACTGTTTTAAGCAACATATTTTAAAAGTTATGGAGCATAATTCAGATGCTTAGTACAAATCACAGAACAAACACACCAGAAAGAGTATTGTATGCAACAGTCCTGCACTAGCAAGGAGATCAATTGTATCTTTCAGGAAGGACAATTTTTGACTTAGAACATAGGACCCAGAGTCAGAAGATATGGATTCGAGCCCTAGTACTATCCCAAAACTTCCTATATCGCATTGAACAAGTCACTTTACCTCTGACTGGTTCAGTTCTCCAATCGGTAAAATGATGTTTGGCAAACCCTTTCCAGCCCTTGAGTGGAACAGAAGTGTACATTACTCAGTTTATTTTCTATTACAAATTTCTCTGAAAAGATGAAAGGAGGGATTTTCCCTCCCTCGGAGGGTTCTGCACACTCCAGTGGTGGTAAAGAGGGGCCACAAAAGCCCCTTAGCCATGCCAGGAAGGTTACTTACCTGTAACTGGAGGTTCTTCAAGATGTGTGGTCCCTGTATGTATTCCACTGAGTGTTTATGCCTGTGCACCATGCCTCCAGAGCCAGAACATTTGAAAGTAGTAATGTCCATTGGTTCACGCATGCGCCCTGATTCACCTCATGTTTTCGTCCAAGGTGATAAAGGGCAGGGAGGGCTGACTGCATCTCCAGTTCCTTCTCCATCACAAATCCAACAGATCTGGAGCAGAGGAGGAGGAGGGCAGGAAGTGGAATACAGATAGGGACCACACATCTCAAAGAACTTCCAGCTACTGGCAAATAACCTCCTCTTCTTATTCTTCAAGTGATGCTCCCTATTGTATTCCACTGAGGGTGATGAGCAAGCAGTGCCTAAGTTGGAAGGATGGTGCAAGGATGATGGCAGGAGAGATGAGTGGAGAGCAGCTGCACCAAAGGAAGCATCTATCGCAGTGTCCTGCACTAAGGCATAATGTATAGCAAAGGTGTGTACCAAAATCCACATGGCCGTTCTACAAATATCCCAAAGCGGTACACCATAGAGGGAGGCCATGGTCAAATCCTGGGCTCTAGCTGAATGGGCCCGCACCCCTGAGGATGGCTTGAGGCTAGATGGTGGACAGCAGAACATAATGCACCCCGAAATCCACTTAGATATTCATTGTCTGGAGATTGACTGCCCCTGAACTTTTTCAGCTATTGCAACAAACAATCTGGGGGAATCTCCTGAACAGTTTTGTCCTCTGCAGGTAGAAGGCCAAGGCCCAATGGACATCAAGAGGGTGGAGTCACTGTTCCTCTTCTAAGGGTAGTCCCTCACTACGAAATTAGGTCGAATTTATAGAAGTCGAATTTTTAGAAAGCAATTTTATACAGTCGATTGTGTGTGTCCCCACTTAAAACCATTAAGACCATTAAGTCGGCGGAGTGCGTCTGCAGTACCGAGGCTAGCATCGACGTCCGGAGCATTGCACTGTGGGTAGCTATCCCACAGTTCCCGCAGTCTCTGCTGCCAATTGGAATTCTGGGTTGAGATCCCAATGCCTGATGGGGCAAAAAACATTGTCGCGGGTGGTTATGGGTATATGTCGTCAGGCCTCCCACTGTGAAAGCCACGGCAGACAATCGTTTTGCGCCTTTTTTCATGGGTTACTCGTGCAGATGCCATACCACAGCAAGCATGGAGCCCGCTCAGCTCATCGTCTCCTGGGTGCTGGCAGATGTGGGACTGCATTGCTATACAGCAGCAGCTCATTTTGCCTTGTGGCAGCAGATAGTGCAGCACGACTAGTAGCCCACCTCGTCATCTCCTGGGTGCTCTTGGCCAGCATTGGTCGGGGCGCCTGGGCAGACATGGGTGCTCCTGGCAGATCTCAGTAAGGTCTCTCGGGGCGCCTGGTCGGACATGTGTGCTCCCAGCGGACCTCGGTAAGGTCTGTCAGGGGCGCCTGCAAATAAATGGGAGTGACTCAGGTCATTCTCTTCTTTAAGTTTTGTCTAATAGAGATTCAGTCCTGCCTGGAATATTGGCAGAGGGATAGCGCAGTGGTTTGAGCATTGGCCTGCTAAATCCAGGGTTGTGAGTTCAATTCCTGAGGGGGCCAGGCTGCTCTCCCAGCCACCAGCACCGTCTTCTGCCAGCGTACCCCTCCCTCCCTCTGTGAAAGCAATGTCCGACAATCGTTTCACGTCTTTTTCCATGCGGGCGCTTTTTCCATGTACTGCTGTCAGCATCATCATCCACCCGCCGCTTGCGCTGCCACTCTGCTCTCCTGCTCACACCGTACCACGGTAAGCCTGGAGCCCGCTCAGATCACCATGGCAGTTGTGACTGCTCTAAACACCACGCGCATTATCATGCAGTATATGCAGAACCAGAACCTGCAAAAGCAGGTGAGTAGGCGATGGCAGCACGGTGAGGAGAGTGATGAGGACATGGACACACAGACTTCTCTCAAAGTACGGGCCCTGGCAATTTGGCCATCCTGGTGGCAATGGGGCAGGCTCATGCCATGGAATGCCGATTCTGGGCCTAGGAAACAAGCACAGACTGGTGGGACCGCATAGTGTTGAGGGTCTGGGACGATTCCCAATGGCTGCGAAACTTTCGTATGCGTAAGGGCACTTCCATGGAACTTTGTGACTTGTTTTCCCCTGCCCTGAAGCGCCAGAATACCAAGATGAGAGCAGCCCTCACAGTTCACAAGAGAGTGGCGATAGCCCTCTGGAAGCTTGCAACGCCAGACAGCTACCGTTCAGTCGGGAATCAATTTGGAGTGGGCAAATCTACTGTGCGGGCTGCTGGGATCCAAGTAGCCAACGCGATCACTGAGCTGCTGCTTTCAAGGGTAGGTACTCTGGGAAATATACTGGTCATAGTGGATGGCTTTGCTGCAATGGGATTCCCTGACTGTGGTGGGGCCATTGATCCCTATCTTGGGACCGGACCACCAAGGCAGCCAATACATAAACTGCAAGGGGTACTTTTCAATGGTGCTGCAAGCACTGGTGGATCACAAGGGACGTTTCAACAACATCAACGTGGGATGGCCGGGAAAAGTACATGAAGCTCACATCTTTAGGAACTCTGGTCTGTGGGAATGGATGCAGCAAAGGACTTACTTTCCAGACCAGAAAATAACCACTGGGGATGTTGAAATGCCTATAGTTAACCTTGGGGACCCAGCCTACCCCTTAATGCCATGGCTCATGAAGCCATACACGGGCACCCTGGACAGTAGTCAGGAGCAGTTCAACTATAGGCTGAGCAAGTGCAGAATGTGCATTTGGACGTTTAAAAGCACGCTGGCGCAGTTTACTGACTCGGTTAGACCTCAGCGAAACCACCATTCCCATTGATATTACTGCTTGCTGTGTGCGCCACAATATCTGTGAGAGTAAGGGGGAGATGTTTATGGTGTGGTGGGAGGTTGAGGCAAATCGCCTGGCCGCGGATTATGCACAGCCAGACACCAGGGGTGTTAGAAGAGCACAGCAGAGCATGCTGTGCATCAGAGAAGCTTTGAAAACCAGTTTCATGACTGGCCAACCTACGGTGTGAAAGTTCTGTTTGTTTCTTGATGAAAACCCGCCCCCTTGGTTCACTCTACTTCCCTGTAAGCCAACCGCCCTCCCCTCCCCACTTTGATCACCGCTTGCAGAGGCAATAAAGTCATTGTTGTTTCAAATTCATACATTCTTTATTAATTTGTCACACAAATGGGGGGATAACTGCCAAGGTAGCCCGGGAGGGGTGGGGAGGAGGGAAGCACCGGGTGGGGTGGGAGAGGAGGGGAAAATGGAAGGACAAGGCCACACTGCACTTCAAAACTTATTGAATGCCAGCTTTCTGTTGCTTGGGCAGTCTTTTGGGGTGGAGTGGTTGGGTGCCCAGAGGCTCCCCCCCACACGTTCTTGGGCGTCTGGGTGAGAAGGCTATGGAACTTGGGGAGGAGGGCGGTTGGTTACACAGGGGCTGCAGTGGCGGTCTGTGCTCCTGCTGCCTTTCCTGCACCTCAACCATATGCCGGAGCATATCAGTTTGATCCTCCAGTAGCCTCAGCATTGCATCCTGCCTCCTGTCCTCTCACTCGTCTCTTGTCCTCGCGCTCATTTTGTGCTTTCCTGGACTCTGACATTGTCTCCCTCAATGCATCGTGCTGGGCTCTTTCAGCATTGGAGGCCTGCATGAGCTCAGAGAACATTTCATCGCGAGTGCGTTTTTTTCAGCTTCTAATCTTTGATAGCCTCTGGGACAGAGATGATAGGGGGAGCGTTGAAACATTTGCAACTGTGGGAGGGGAAAAAGGGATATTAGTCTTTAAAAAGAGACATTTTAGAGAACAATGGGTAGACTCTTTCACCGTGAACCAAGCTGTTAACATTACATAGCACATGCGCTTTCGGAACAAGGTCACATTTTGCCTCTTATATCGAGGGCCTGCTGGTATGGTGTGAGAGATCACACATGCAGGGCCGGCGGGCAATAGAACTCGGCTTGCAGGCAGACATGGTAAGCCACAGTCTTTTGGCTCCTTTAACCTTCCTAACATGTGGGAATGGTTTCAAACAGCAGCACCCTCATTTCACATACCAAGCACCCGTTGGGTTGGCCCTTTAAAATGGGTTGGCTATTTAAACAGAGGGGCTGCGGTTTTTGGGTTAATGTGCAGTACAAACCCAACTAACCCCCACCCCACGCATACACACCCAATTCTCTGGGATGATTGCTTCCCTCCTCACACCATGTGGGTAACAGCGGGGATGATTTCTGCTCAGCCACAGGCAAACAACCCAGCAGGAACGGCCACCTCTGAATGTCCCTTAATAAAATTCCCCTATTTCAACCAGGTGACCATGAATGATATCACTCTCCTGAGGATAACGCAGAGAGATAAAGAACGGATGTTGCTTGACTGCCAGCAAACACCGGGACCATATGCTGCCATGCTTTGTTATGCAATGATTCCAGACTACGTGCTGCTTGCCTGCAGTGGTAAAGTGTCCTACCATGGAGGACAGAATAGGCTGCCCTCCCCAGAAACCTTTTGAAAGGCTTTGGGAGTACATCCAGGAGAGCTTCATTGAGATGCCCCTGGAGGATTTTCACACCATCCCCATACACGTTAACAGACTTTTCCAGTAGCTGTACTGGCCGCGAATGCATCCTAAGTCTTCAGGGCAAATTAATCATTAAACACGCTTGCTTTTAAACCAGGTATTTATATTTACAAAGATACACTCACCAGAGCTGCCTTCTCTGCCTTCAAGGTCCAGGAGCCTGGGTTGGGAGGGTATTGGCTCCAAGGTGATAAACAGTTCCTGGCTGTCAGGGAGAAGGGTTTCTCCGCTTGCCTGGTGTGCGCTATCTTCAACCTCCCCCTCATCACTATCTTCCTCGTCCCCAAAATCCTCATCCCTGTTGTATGAGACTCCCCCCTTGCAGGAGTCCACGTATGGGGTGGGGCAGTGGTAGGAGCACCCCCCTAGAATTGCATGCAGCTCATCACAGAAGTGAGCATTTGCCTCTTGTGGTTTTTGGTAGGCTTGCCTAAGCTCCTTGAGTTTCACTCGGCACTGCTGCGGGTCCCTGTGATAGCCTCTGTCCCTCATGCCCTTGGAGATTTTTTCAAATATTTTGGCATTTCGTCTTTTGGAACGGAGTTCTGATAGCACAGATTCATCTCCCCATACAGTGATCAGATCCAGTACCTCCCGTTCGGACCATGCTGGAGCTCTTTTGCGATTCTGGGACTCCATGGTCACCTGTGCTGAAGAGTTCTGCATGGTCACCTCTGCTGATTAGCTCACCACACTGGCCAAACAGGAAATGAAATTCAAAAGTTCACGGGGCTTTTCCTGTCTACCTGGCCAGTGCATCTGAGTTGAGAGTGCTGTCCAGAGCAGTCACAATGGAGCACTCTGGGATAGCTCCCGGTGGCCAATACCATCAAATTGCATCCACACTACCCCAAATTCAACCCAGTGAGGTCGATTTCAGTGCTAATCCCCTCGTCGGAGAGGAGTACAGAAACCGGTTTTAAGAGTCCTTAAAGTTGGAAAAAATGGCTTCGTAGTGTGGATGGGTGCAGGGCTAAACCGATCTAATGCTGCTAAATCCGACCTAAACTCGTAGTGTAGACCAGGGCTAAGGCATGTAGCTTTGGGAAGAAAGCAGGTAAGTGAATGGATTGAGTAACATAAAAGTGGCTGATGTCATTTGGCAAAAAATTGGGATGCAGGCATAGGCATACTTTATCTTTATAGAAAGTCATGAAAGGAGGGTCCACATCATAGCCCCAAGCTCACTGGCCCTTCTCATTGACATGATAGCAATAAGGAAGGCCACCTTCATGAAAAGCAGGGACATTGAACACAATGCCAGCGGTTTAAAGGGCGCTTTTGTTAGTACAGATAGAAACAAGTTGAGATCCCATTCGGGAGCAATGGGTTGTAGAGGTGGGAAAGTTCTGACAAGGCCCTTCCAAAAAAGAGCAGTCAACAGGTGAGTAAAGATGGAGTGTCCTTCCACAGGGTGGTGAAAGGCTCTAACTGCCAGTAAGTGGACCTTGAGAGAGCTATGGGTCAGACATGATGCCTGCAAGAACAGGAGATAGTCCAGGAGGAGGGGAATCCCCACTGCTTCTGTGTTCTGCCCAGGAAGCAAAGCATGTCCACTTGACTCAAAACAATGCCTAGTGGATGCCTTCCTGCTGCTGGAGAGGATGTTTTGCACATCTAGAGAAGATGACCATCCAAATACCAAGCTCTGATGTGACACACCTGTGGATTGGGATGGCTGATGTTGCCATTGTGTTGTGTCAGCAGATTGTGGAGAGCAGGAATGGGGATTGGGGGATGGAAAGACATACAAAGGAGGTTGGGAAACCAAAACTGTAATGGGCAATCAGAATGACTGTTGCTTTGTCCCATCTGATCTTGTGATGGAGTAGGAGAGGAGGAAAGGTGTAACTGAGTTGGTCCGACCAAGGGAGGATGAGAGCATCGCCCTGAGAGTGGCATTCCAAACTCCCTCAGGAGCAATATGCTCTACATTTTCTTTTCACTGGGGATGTGAAGGGATCTCCGGTTGGAGTTCCCCATTTGTTGAAGATGTCACATTGTATGGTGTCATGGAGTTCCCACTTGTGGTTGATCGTGAACCCTCTGCTGAGCATGTCTGCAAACACATTCGGAGTCCCTGGGAGATAGGCTGCAGATAAGATGATCTGGTAAGTGATGCACCATGCTTCTGAGCACAGAGCCATTGACCTCATGCCCCCATTTGTTGATGTAGCATGCAGTCGTGGTATTGTCTGACATGATGAAACTATGATGGGAATGGATGAGTGGGAGAATGGCCTGCCATGTCTTCCTTACAGCTCTGAGCTCCAGAATGTTGATGTGCATTCTGAATTCCTGAGGAGTCCATGTTCCCTGTGCCTTGTGTTCACCCATGTGCGCTCCCCAGCCTCGGAGGGAGGCATCAGTGATAATTGCCTTGTCCAGGGAGGTGTGGGAGGGATGAGATGATCTTGAGGGAACTGACAGCCTGAGGTCCATGGTATGATAATTGGGTGAGTAATCCATCTGGAACCACATCTGGAGGCAGAGAAGACAAAGCAAAGATGGTGACATATGTGGCCCAGGAGGGATAGGTAAGTCCTGGCTGTGACTGAAGGAATGTTGACTACATGATTTATGAGTTCATACAGAACCTGACCTGAGGTAGGTAGGCTCGTGCCATGACTGAGTTGATGGCAGCTCCTATAAAAAGTCTAGGCATTGTGTGGGATTTAAGGTTGATTTTTCAACATTGATACTCATCCTGAGTGAAGAAAGGAGGTCAAGCAATATGGACCTTCGAAACTTGGCTTGCAGATGAACCAATTGAGAAGACGAAGGTCCAGAATTAGCCACCCCCACCTTCACTTTTTCTTGGATATTAGGAAGTTGAATAAAACCCCATTTCTTGATAGTACAGAGGAACATGCTCTATCACTCCTCTTTGTAGTAAAGAGTTCACTTCTTGGGTCAGGATACTGTGGTGAGAGTGGTCCCTGAGGAGAGATTGGGGAGAGGGGCTCTGGATGAGATAGCATGATGAACTCATAGATGACATTTAGCACCCATTTTGTCCTTTGTTATTGCACTCCAATCTGGAAAAAAAAAGAGTGCTAGATGACCCACGAAAGGACTGAGGGGTTTGCACAGTAGTAGGCAATGTGGTTGACAGCTCTTTAGGATTCTTCAGAAATATCTTTTCTGTGAGGTTGCATCTGGGAGGTTGCATCTGGGAGCTACGTTGCTGTAAGCTACGAAAGCTTATGCTCAAATAAATTGGTTAGTCTCTAAGGTGCCACAAGTACTCCTTTTCTTTTTGCAAATACAGACTAACACGGCTGTTACTCTGAAATATTTCAATATGGTGGCAGATGGGAAGCCAAAAGCCAAGACATTGTTTCAAACCAATGGATTGTCCAAAGGAAAAAAAGTCGGAGACTTTGGGAAAAAATGAGGGCCAATTCAGAACAATTTGTTCCTATTTTATTAAAATTTTCAAGGTCTCTATACCAACCAAGTAGAGGATGCTACATAATTTTAATCTGCTTTAATTTCTTAAAACAGGGAATGTAAAAAGGTATTTCTTCCAGATTAATATTACAGAATTAATACTGCAGATAACATTCATTTTTAACTGTGGAAACTAACGAATAATACAGACTTGGGTCTGATTACAAACTCCCTGACATTGGAATAAATCCAAGCTAAATCCACTGAAATCAAATCAGCTACACCAGTGTAAGAGTCTAAACCAATGCCCACTGAAGTCTTTGGAAAGACTCCAATATACTTTAATGGGCATTAACTCAGCTATGCATTGCTGCAGATATTAGGGCCCTGATTTATCTTCTTAATTACTTAAAATTTTGAGAGCTCTGGATTGACCACTTTATCTGAAATTTATCTCCAAAAATTTTGGTTAGCAAACTAAAAAGCAGCTGTCCTTGATTAATAAATAACACACATTTTCCAACCTTTAATGGTCCCTTTAACGTATCATCATATAGAAGGCATGTTGTTTCAAATATAAGCATGCCCTCATTGAAGTTTAACAGTTTTTGCAGAACTAACTATAGAAAAAATTCTGCCAATTTCATGGATCTCTGAAGTCAAAAATAGTTTCCATGATAATCTTCTGTACCGCATAAGAAAATATGAGTGGACAAGATTGGCATATATCTATAAAGTTAGGGTGCAAGTTCCAGTGGGTAATGGTGCTCCCTGGTAAGGTTGTTTTTGAGTGGCATACAGCTCTATTATAGTATATTGTACAAAATCCATAGTTGGTAGAATATGACGATTGAATATTTCATCTTTGCCAATAACATCAATTGCAGATATATATGGAGTAGGACCCAATCATGTCTTACTCTCATTCTTTTAATTCTTTCCAGACTAATTTGATTTGATATTCTTAGGCATGTGGGACTGTCTCATCTAACTGTAGAAATCCACAGAAATCCATGGACTTGCACTCACGCAAACCATAGTTCAGTTTGTCCTAATGATCTGTGGAAAGCCTTTTATTTTATGCTGATCATGAAACAGGTTGCCATGTTCTTCTTGTTAACACGGGAGTGTAGTCAAAGCTGCTCCTTCCATTCATCTTGTACGGGCACTGTCTCTCCCTCTTCACAATCTCTGAGAGATACACTATACATACCCATGTCTGTATGAAATTAAACTAACATGTTTTTCTACAAAAATCATAATTTAACGTTTCTACTTAAGATGGCACGTTTTTTGTTTTGTTTAAGTGGATCGGTGCTCTTATTTGGGAAGTAGTTAGTTTTATTTTATTCCTGGCGAAATCATACAGTTGGAGGTTATTATGAAATCTAGTGAGCCAAATTCACCCCTGATGTAACTGCAATGCAATTCCACTGCAGTCAATGGAATTTTACACCAGAAGCCAGTTTATCCAAATGATCTGTGGAAAGTGTTTGTTCCGGATCACATTTAATAACTTTATTATAAATTCTCTTACAGTCAAATGCAGTCTTTTGTTTCTCAGAGCAAAAATATTTTTAAAACATTGTTGTAGACTTTAATTGTTATAATCAAAGTCCCATGATAAATATAGGTGTAGTATATGATGCAGAATTTAGTTATGAGGTCCTAAAAGGGTCCTATTATGGGATAGCACAATGTGTACATTGGGATAGCAAACTATCTTTTCACCTCTGGTGACCAGAGTTCAAATTTAAATCTGGTTCACAAGCAACACAAGTGTGCTGTTCTTACCCTAGTTTCCAAACACACACACACACACACACACACACACACAAAATAAGCTCATCACATTGTGCAGTGGCTGCTCTAATACGTTGAATGCCAGTGATATTGCAATACAAGATTGACACAAAGAGTCCTGTGGCACCTTATAGATTAACAGACGTATTGGAGCATAAGCTTTCATGGCTGAATACCCACTTTGTCGGACTTCGTATTCACCCACGAAAGCTTATGCTCCAATATGTCTGTTAGTCTATAAGGTGCCACAGGACTCTTTGCTGCTTTTACAGATCCAGACTAGCACGGTTACCCCTCTGAAGATTGACACAGTTTCCTCAGCACCTGCTTGTCCCTGTGCCCAACTCAGTTGGTTCAATTCATTAGCACTAAATTCATTGATAAAATAGTACGAATTCTGCTCTCATACCCCATGCAATACCACTGAAGTCAACAGAACTGATGGTAAAAAAATCACTCCCCCTTCAAGGAAAATATAAAGAAGTTCTCCTTCAGACGTGAAATATTAAGACATTGATCATCTCACTTCATTTCTGTGATGAAGGGCCTCTGATCCTTTTCTGATGGAAATTATTTATTTAGGGCTAGGAACTCTCAATAAGGCAACTCTCCTGCACTCATTCCCACTTCCACCCCAACCTGCTCTACACAATTGATTCTGTTCCCTTAGCAGGAAATATGTTGAAGGAGTTCCTGCACACAGAATACTTGAATTTCACATCCAGTTTTTTAAGTAAAATGTTACTTACCTGTCATGTGCACGTTGTTCAGCCCATAAGATGACATGCCAGCTCTTTCTGAAAAATAAATAAGTCAGCATTTCAACGAATGAATGGAAGTTTTAGTTTGTCCCATTGTTCAGAGGTCTCTAGAGAGTCAGAAGAGAGTGTTGATTCACGTACAGTGTTTCTCTCCACAACCCTCTCATATGTTTTTCACCGTTATACTACAGTTACCAAAGACAAAAAATGATTCTTTCATGGCTGCTGAAGCAATTTGCTTGAGGATAACCTTTCTGGCCCAAAGTGAGATAGATGTGGCATACCTACAACCACAGATGAAGTGATTGGATAAGTCCCGCATTCGAACACAAGCCTCCTTCTTTGGTCACCACTGATATGCATGGTGCTTTACACACATAGGAAGACCCTGTCTTAAGGAGCTTACCATATAAAGGCTTGAGCCCATATCCTTAATGATTTCAATGCCAATTTTCCAGAGTATGGAAAGCAGGATCAGGCCCTATATTGGATAGCTAACACAGTGAACCCAATCCTGTTCCCACTGACGTAAATGGCAAAATTGTTACTGATTTCCCTTGGAGCAGAATCCAGCCCAATGACAATAGAAAATGATGGGTAACGGTAGGATTGGGGAATGAAGACAACTGTGCTATTTTATTCTGTTGAATGGATTTCCCACAACAAACATAAGAAAATGCACATAGCACGTTCGGCCACGTTGAATCCATCCTCACACAGGCTTCTTTTACAGAATGCCTTGAGTCTGATGTTATTCATCTGCAACCCAAAGTATGTACAACCCACATCCATCTATTCCCCAAAGTCCAAACTTGCTGAGGTGATCAGAGACACGCAATAAGACAGTTTGAGCTCCTTGAGGCAGATTCTGCTAGCTGTGGAAGAGAGTCTAGAGCAGTTCTCTTTCATCCCTGCCCACTAAATTTATGCACTGTTTAGCAATGTAGAATAATCTGTTACTGCTGAGTCTTATTGCTTCTCTGATGCCAATACATGTTGACATTCTTCTCCATTCTCTCTTGCCCTCCAGTCATTGATAAAGACTCTACAAGAAACGTTGTACAAATCAGGCAGCGTAGCCCTTTTAGCAATGCCAGGTTTAGTCTTTACAATGGGAGAGGGGTCACAGTGGTTTTCTGCATACCAACCTCTTCCCAGCCTCCGGTGTCACTGTCCATCATCTAGTGATCTGTTCTAGGGCCCTTGGCTTTCTGACTCTCCAGTACCATCGTACCCAGTCCAGTGACTATCATAACAAGGCAATGGTAGTTCCTGGACCACAGCCATTCCTCTACTGCTATCTTTGTTGACAGTTGGTTAACCAGCAGTCCAACCTGCCAATAGAAGACATTATTTAATAAGACAGACAGGATATTGGCCATTTTCAAGCAGTCACATGTTGCCATCTTGCAGGTTGGGAGAGAGGGCATGTTAGTCTCCTTTATACCTCTCTCTCACACACACACACACCATTCCCAGAGCCTTCACCTGGCACATGGAATACTAGTCTCAGCTTTCAGATGTACAGTGCCTAACATAATGGGGCCCTGGATATTGAGCCCTGCTGCAATATAGCCCAATCAACCAACATTGTCTACAACTATGACTAGTTCTGCACACTAGTCTGCAACAACAAGCAAGAGATAAATGTAGTTCATACTCCAACAGCCTTATTCATTAGTGGTGCAAAATGAAAGCCAGCTTCAAGTGTGCTCTCACAAGGTCCACAAGACATTCAGACCTGGCCTTCACTGAATTGTGATAGCTTTTATACATGGAACTTAAAGAAACACACCCCCACACATTGTGGATTTGTCACATCCCTAATAGACCCATGTTTAGGACGCATTTTGGGTTTTGCATTTAGTAATTCTACTTAACCATTATGGCCAGTTCTGCTCTCAGTGCCACACTGTGTGACTCTAAGTATTTTTTGTAAATGAGGCCAAAGAGCTGATATCCTCCTTTGCAACCATTTTATTATTTATTTGTATTACCATACCACCTAGGAGCTCTAGTCATGGAGCAGGACCCCATTGCACTAGGTGCTGTACAAATACTGAACAAAAAGACAGACTGTGCCCCAAACAGCTTACAATCTAAGTATAATACAAGAGACCACAGACAGATACAGACAGACATGGGAGTACAAGGAAACTGAGACAATATTAGTCAACATGGTAGGCAGTGGTCTCAGCACACCAGCATTTCGTAGGCATCACAAAACTCACAAAAAAGGAGAGTTTTAAGGAGGGTTTTGAAGGAGAATAATGTGATAGCTTTGCAGATGTTTACCGTGCATTCCTCCCAAGAGTGAGGAGCAGCACAGGAGAAAGCATGAAGATGCTTGTTTGAAACTGTAAAAAGTGGGCAATAGAGGCTGACTTGGTCGGCTGATCAGAGATGGGAGTCAACATTTCCATAGTCAAGGAGAGAAGATAGGTAGGGTTAAGATAGGTCATGAAGGACCTTGAAATTGGAGATGAGCAGCACATGTTTGATGCAATATAGAAGGTGGAGCCAGTGGTGGCATTCAGAGAGAGCAGTGACATGGTCAAAGTGACAGGGTCATAGAATCATAGACTATTAGGGTTGGAAGGGACCTCAGGAGGTCATCTAGTCCAACCCCCTACTCAAAGCAGGACCAATCCCCAACTAAATCATCCCAGCCAGGGCTTTGTCAAGCCTGACCTTAAAAATATCTAAGTAAGGAGATTCCATCACCTCCCTAGGTAACACATTCCAGTGTTTCATCACCCTCCTAGTGAAAAAGTTTTCCCTAATATCCAACCTAAACCTCCCCCACTGCAACTTGAGACCATTACTCCTTGTTCTGTCATCAGCTACCACTGAGAACAGTCTAGATCCATCCTCTTTGGAACCCCCTTTCAGGTAGTTGAAAGCAGCTATCAAATCCCCCCTCATTCTTCTCTTCTGCAGACTCAACAATCCCAGTTCCCTCAGCCTCTCCTCATAAGTCATGTGTTCCAGACCCCTAATCATTTTTGTTGCCCTCCGCTGGACTCTTTCCAATTTTTCCACATCCTTCTTGTAGTGTGGGGCCCAAAACTGGACACAGTACTCCAGATGAGGCCTCACCAGTGTCGAATAGAGGGGAACGATTATGTCCCTCGATCTGCTGGCAATGCCCCTACGTATACATCCCAAAATGCCATTGGCCTTCTTGGCAACAAGGGCACACTGTTGACTCATATCCAGCTTCTCGTCCACTGTAACCCCTAGGTCCTTTTCTGCAGAACTGCTGCCGAGCCATTCGGTCCGTAGTCTGTAGCGGTGCATGGGATTCTTCCGTCCTCTGCAATTGTCCTTGTTAAACCTCATGAGATTTCTTTTGGCCCAATCCTCCAATTTGTCTAGGGCCCTCTGTATGCTATCCCTACCCTCCAGCGTATCTACCTCTCCTCCCAGTTTAGTGTCATCTGCAAACTTGCTGAGGGTGCAATCCACACCATCCTCCAGATCATTTATGAAGATATTGAACAAAACCGGACCAAGGACCGACCCTTGGGGCACTCCACTTGATACCGGCTGCCAACCAGACATGGAGCCATTGATCACTACCCGTTGAGCCCGACAATCTAGCCAGCTTTCTATCCACCTTATAGTCCATTCATCCAGCCCATACTTCTTTAACTTGCTGGCAAGAATACTGTGGGAGACCGTGTCAAAAGCTTTGCTAAAGTCAAGGAACAACACGTCCACCGCTTTTCCCTCATCCACAGAGCCAGTTATCTTGTCATAGAAGGCAATTAGATTAGTCAGGCATGACTTGCCCTTGGTGAATCCATGCTGACTGTTTCTGATCACTTTCCTCTCCTCTAAGTGCTTCAGAATTGATTCCTTGAGGACCTGCTCCATGATTTTTCCAGGGACTGAGGTGAGGCTGACTGGCCTGTAGTTCCCAGGATCCTCCTCCTTCCCTTTTTTAAAGATGAGCACTACATTAGCCTTTTTCCAGTCGCCCATGACTTCCCCGGATCGCCATGAGTTTTCAAAGATAATGGCCAATGGCTCTGCAATCACATCCGCCAACTCCTTTAGCACTCTCGGATGCAGCACATCTGACCCCATGGACTTGTGCTCGTCCAGCTTTTCTAAATAGTCCCGAACCACTTCCTTCTCCACAGAGGGCTGGTCACCTCCTCCCCATGCTGTGCTGCCCAGTGCAGTAGTCTGGGAGCTGACCTTGTTTGTGAAGACAGAGGCAAAAAAATCATTGAGTACATTAGCTTTTTCCACATCCTCTGTCACTAGGTTGCCTCCCTCATTCAGTAAGGGGCCCACACTTTCCTTGACTTTCTTCTTGTTGCTAACATACCTGAAGAAACCCTTCTTGTTACTCTTAACATCTCTTGCTAGCTGCAACTCCAGGTGTGATTTGGCCTTCCTGATTTCATGTAGGAATGAAATCAGGAGGGCCAAATCGCACCTGGAGCTGCAGCTAGCGAGAGATGTCAAGAGTAACAAGAAGGGTTTCTTCAGGTATGTTGGCAACAAGAAGAAAGCCAAGGAAAGTGTGGGACCCTTACTGAATAAGGGAGGCAACCTAGTGACAGAGGATGTGGAAAAAGCTAATGTACTCAATGCTTTTTTTGCCTCTGTTTTCACTAACAAGGTCAGCTCCCAGACTGCTACGCTGGGCATCACAAAATGGGGAAGAGATGGCCAGCCCTCTGTGGAGATAGAGGTGGTTAGGGACTATTTAGAAAAGCTGGACGTGCACAAGTCCATGGGGCCGGACGAGTTGCATCCGAGAGTGCTGAAGGAATTGGCGGCTGTGATTGCAGAGCCATTGGCCATTATCTTTGAAAACTCGTGGCGAACCGGGGAAGTCCCGGATGACTGGAAAAAGGCTAATGTAGTGCCAATCTTTAAAAAAGGGAAGAAGGAGGATCCTGGGAACTACAGGCCAGTCAGCCTCACCTCAGTCCCTGGAAAAATCATGGAGCAGGTCCTCAAAGAATCAATCTTGAAGTACTTGCATGAGAGGAAAGTGATCAGGAAGAGCCAGCATAGATTCACCAAGGGAAGGTCATGCCTGACTAATCTAATCGCCTTTTATCATGAGATTACTGGTTCTGTGGATGAAGGGAAAGCAGTGGATGTATTGTTTCTTGACTTTAGCAAAGCTTTTGACACGGTCTCCCACAGTATTCTTGTCAGCAAGTTAAGGAAGTATGGGCTGGATGAATGCACTATAGGGTGGGTAGAAAGCTGGCTAGATTGTCGGGCTCAACGGGTAGTGATCAATGGCTCCATGTCTAGTTGGCAGCCGGTGTCAAGTGGAGTGCCCCAGGGGTCGGTCCTGGGGCCGGTTTTGTTCAATATCTTCATAAATGATCTGGAGGATGGTGTGGATTGCACTCTCAGCAAATTTGCGGACGATACTAAACTGGGAGGAGTGGTAGATACGCTGGAGGGGAGGGATAGGATACAGAAGGACCTAGACAAATTGGAGGATTGGGCCAAAAGAAATCTGATGAGGTTCAATAAGGATAAGTGCAGGGTCCTGCACTTAGGACGGAAGAATCCAATGCACCGCTACAGACTAGGGACCGAATGGCTAGGCAGCAGTTCTGTGGAAAAGGACCTAGGGGTGACAGTGGACGAGAAGCTGGATATGAGTCAGCAGTGTGCCCTTGTTGCCAAGAAGGCCAATGGCATTTTGGGATGTATACGTAGGGGCATAGCGAGCAGATCGAGGGACGTGATCGTTCCCCTCTATTCGACATTGGTGAGGCCTCATCTGGAGTACTGTGTCCAGTTTTGGGCCCCACACTACAAGAAGGATGTGGATAAATTGGAGAGAGTCCAGCGAAGGGCAACAAAAATGATTAGGGGTCTGGAACACATGACTTATGAGGAGAGGCTGAGGTAGCTGGGATTGTTTAGCCTGCAGAAGAGAAGAATGAGGGGGGATTTGATAGCTGCTTTCAACTACCTGAAAGGGGGTTCCAAAGAGGATGGCTCTAGACTGTTCTCAATGGTAGCAGATGACAGAACGAGGAGTAATGGCCTCAAGTTGCAGTGGGGGAGGTTTAGATTAGATATTAGGAAAAACTTTTTCACTAAGAGGGTGGTGAAACACTGGAATGCGTTGCCTAGGGAGGTGGTGGAATCTCCTTCCTTGGAAGTTTTTAAGGTCAGGCTTGACAAAGCCCTGGCTGGGATGATTTAACTGGGAATTGGTCCTGCTTCGAGCAGGGGGTTGGACTAGATGACCTTCAGGGGTCCCTTCCAACCCTGATATTCTATGATTCTATGATTTCACTCCTGCATCCCTGAGCAATATTTTTATACTCTTCCCTGGTCATTTGTCCCATCTTCCACTTCTTGTAAGCTTCTTTTTTGTGTTCAAAATCAGCAAGGATTTCACTGTTAAGCCAAGCTGGTTGCCTGCCGTATTTACTATTCTTTCTACACATCGGGGTGGTTTGTCCCTGTAACCTCAATAAGGATTCTTTAAAATACAGCCAGCTCTCCGGGACTCCTTTCCCCCTCATGTTATTCTCCCAGGGGATCCTGCCCATCAGTTCCCTGAGGGAGTCAAAGTCTGCTTTTCTGAAGTGCAGGGTCCGTATTCTGCTGCTCTCCTTTCTTCCCTGTGTCAGGATCTTGACCTCTACCATCTCATGGTCACTGCCTCCCAGGTTCCCATCCACTTTAGCTTCCCCTACTAATTCTTCATGGTTTGTGAGCAGCAGGTCAAGAAGAGCTCTGCCCCTAGTTGGTTCCTCCAGCACTTGCACCAGGAAATTGTCCCCTATCCTTTCCAAAAACTTCCTGGATTGTCTGTGCACCGCTGTATTGCTCTCCCAGCAGATATCAGGGTGATTGAAGTTTCCCATGAGAACCAGGGCCTGCGAGCTAGTAACTTCCGTGAGTTGCCGGAAGAAAGCCTTGTCCACCTCATCCCCCTGGTCCGGTGGTCTGTAGCGGACTCCCACCACGACATCACCCTTGTTGCTCACACTTCTAAACTTAATCCAGAGACACTCAGGTTTTTCTGCAGTTTCATACTTGAGCTCTGAGCAGTCATATTGCTCCCTTACATACAGTGCAACTCCCCCACCTTTTCTGCCCTGCCTATCCTTCCTGAACAGTTTATATCCATCCATGACAGTACTCCAGTCATGTGAGTTATCCCACCAAGTCTCTGTTATTCCAATCACACCATAATTCCTTGACTGTGCCAGGACTTGCAGTTCTCCCTGCTTGTTTCCCAGGCTTCTTGCATTTGTGTATAGGCACTTGAGATAACTCGCTGATCGTCCCTCTTTCTCAGTATGAGGCAGGACCCCCGCCCTCTCGCGCGCTCCTGCTCGTGCTTCCTCCCAGTATCCCACTTCCCCACTTACCCCAGGGCTTTGGTCTCCTTCCCTCAGTGAACCTAGTTTAAAACCCTCCTCACTAGGTTAGCCAGCCTGCTTGCAAAGATGCTCTTCCCTCTTTTCGTTAGGTGGAGCCCATCAGAGAATAATTTTTGCAGCAGCATTCTGGATAGATATGAGGGGCAAGATTCCATTGTTCAAGGCCAGAGGAAAGGATATTGAAGTATTCATGATGTGTGATAAGAGCCTGGAGGAGAATTCTAACCATGTGGATGGACAGGAAATATCTTATCTCAGAGATTGTTATGCAGAAAGAGACTCAAGGATGTGAGGATCTAGAAAGAGGTTGAAGTCAAAGACAATGTCTGGTTATGGAACTGAGTGACAGGCAAGAAGGTGTTGTCCAAAGGGATGAAGAAAGGAGGTGCGGGGAAAAGAAAGGAGGGAAGATGAGGAGCTCTGTTTTAACCATGTTTAACTTGAGCTGACAGCTAGACATCCATGAGGAGATGTCAGAGAGACAAGTTAAGATTTTAGTTTGGGTAGGAGGAGACAGGTCTGGAGTAGAGATGTAGATCTGTGAGACATCATTATAGAGATGGTAGTTGTGTCTGTATGTGAGATTACCCACAGATAAGGTGTAGCAGAAGAAGAGAAAGAAACCAAGGACAGACCCCTATGGAACCATCACAGAAAACTTGAGGGGAGATAAGGAGAATCTTTTGAAGGAACAAGTAGAGAAGTATGAAGAGAATCAGGAGAAGACAGAGTCACAGAAGCCAAAGGAGGACAAGATTTCAAGAAGAAGAGCATAGTAGACAGTGTTGAAGGCAGCTTACAGATCAAGGAAGATGGGAATGGTATAGTGCAATGATTCTCCATTTTTTGTACTGCTGACCCCTTTCAGACAGCAAGCCTCTGAGTGAGACCCCCCCCCTTATAAATTAAAAACACTTTTTTACATATTTAGTACCAATATAAATGCTAAAGGCAAAGCAGGGCTTGGGGTGGAGGCTGACAGCTCGCAACCCCACATATAATAACCTTGCTACCCTCTGAGTGGTCCCGACCCCCAGTTTGAGAACCCCTGTGGTTCTGAGCTTTAACTAAGCCATTTTTAGAAACATTGTCAGGAACCATTTCAGTGGAGTGTAAGGGTTGGAAGCCAGATTGGAGACAGTCAAGGATGAAATTACTGGAGAGGAATGCTAGGCAGCAATTGAAAACAGCACAATCAATGAATCATAGAATCATAGAATATCAGGGTTGGAAGGGACCCCTGAAGGTCATCTAGTCCAACCCCCTGCTCGAAGCAGGACCAATTCCCAGTTAAATCATCCCAGCCAGGGCTTTGTCAAGCCTGACCTTAAAAACCTCTAAGGAAGGAGATTCTACCACCTCCCTAGGTAACGCATTCCAGTGTTTCACCACCCTCTTAGTGAAAAAGTTTTTCCTAATATCCAATCTAAACCTCCCCCACTGCAACTTGAGACCATTACTCCTCGTTCTGTCATCTGCTACCATTGAGAACAGTCTAGAGCCATCCTCTTTGGAACCCCCTTTCAGGTAGTTGAAAGCAGCTATCAAATCGCCCCTCATTCTTCTCTTCTGCAGACTAAACAATCCCAGCTCCCTCAGCCTCTCCTCATAAGTCATGTGTTCTAGACCCCTAATCATTTTTGTTGCCCTTCGCTGGACTCTCTCCAATTTATCCACATCCTTCTTGTAGTGTGGGGCCCAAAACTGGACACAGTACTCCAGATGAGGCCTCACCAATGTCGAATAGAGGGGAACGATCACGTCCCTCGATCTGCTCCCTATGCCCCTACTTATACATCCCAAAATGCCATTGGCCTTCTTGGCAACAAGGGCACACTGCTGACTCATATCCAGCTTCTCGTCCACTGTCACCCCTAGGTCCTTTTCCGCAGAACTGCTGCCTAGCCATTCGGTCCCTAGTCTGTAGCGGTGCATTGGATTCTTCCATCCTAAGTGCAGGACCCTGCACTTATCCTTATTGAACCTCATCAGATTTCTTTTGGCCCAATCCTCCAATTTGTCTAGGTCCTTCTGTATCCTATCCCTCCCCTCCAGCGTATCTACCACTCCTCCTAGTTTAGTATCATCCGCAAATTTGCTGAGAGTGCAATCCACACCATCCTCCAGATCATTTATGAAGATATTGAACAAAACCGGCCCCAGGACCGACCCTTGGGGCACTCCACTTGATACCGGCTGCCAACTAGACATGGAGCCATTGATCACTACCCGTTGATGAGCTTAGAGATGAAAGGGAGAAGGCTGGGTAGTTGCAGAGATGAAGGCAGTCAAGTTTTTATCTATTTTATTTTACTTTTACATGAGACTAAAGCATGTATGTAAGTGAGGGGAAAGAGTCAAAGAAGAGGTTAAGGAAAAGAGTAAGGGAGGAGATGAAACTGGGAATGAGGGAGATCAGGAGATGGGATGGGATGGGACGGGGACAGTGGGGCAAAGGGAGGGATTACAGGACGAGAGTAGATGAGCAACTTCTGTGTCTGCACTGGGGAGGAGGAGGAGAGAGCACATTTTGTCAATTTCTCCTGCTCCATTGGCACCTTTGGAATGGGGCTGAGTGGCTCTACCTGCATCACACACACATTTTGTCAATTTTTTCTTGGAAGAAATTGGCTAGATCCTCTTCAGAAAGAGAATTGGAGGCTGGAGGTGAGACGGGGTTGAGGAGTGAGTCAAAAGTGGTGAAAATGTGGCTGGGATTGTGGGTGTCAGATTCACTTAAGATGGAGAGGTACAGTTGCTTAGCTAGGAAGACAGGGGAAATTACAGAGAAGAGAACAATTCTGTCATGGAGGAAGTCGTCCTGGTCATGTAATTTCTACCAGAGATGCTCCACAGCACAAAAGCGGGAGTGGGGCAAGTGGCTGTTGGAGGTGAGCCAGAGCTGGGGATTGGCCAGGTGAATCTTCTGATGGGAAGATTCTGATGGGAAGATGGGGCAAGAATCAAAGGCAGAGGAGAGTGAAGCATGGAGAGAATCAAAAAACATATCAATGGAGGAAAGGGAAGAAAGGGCAGGGAGGAGAGGGCTGAGAGCAGATGAGAAGTTATCAATGCTAATGGACTGGAAGTCAAGGAAAGACCAAGTGATGGGGCATGACGATGGGTGCTAATTGGTCCCTTTCAGCATTGCCAGGTGCTGGTCAGAAAGGGAGAGCTCTACAACACTGAGAGAGCATTGCTTGGTGAAGACTATGTCAAGTGAATGGCCCTTTTGGTGAGTGGGAGACTTGAACCAGGGCTGCAGATCAAAAGAAGAAGTGAGGGTAAGGAACCAGGCACCTAAGGGTTAGGGTGAGTCATCAAAATGGATGTTGAAATCACTGAGGATGACTGTGGGAGATTGTGAAGAAAGGAAGAGAGAAAGGCAACAATCAAAATCAGAGAGGAAGGCTGATGGAAAGGAGTTGGGTGGATAGTAGATGACAACAACATGGATGGAAAAGGAGAAAAGAGTCAGATGCAGTGCTGCTCAAAGGAGGGAAAAGAGTGGGAAGAGAGATGGGGGAGAAGTGGGATGAGGCAGGAATGGGAGATGTGAAGATAACACCCCTTCCATAGTCCAATCCAGGATGGGGGAAGTACTGTCCTCCAAAAGATATGCATGTGCATTTGTGCTAGTTAATGTCCAAAAAGCAAGTGAGATTTTAAAAATATTGAAATTTATTTAATGCTTTTGTTTTTTCCTCCCAAGGAGAGTTTGAGAGAGGGGTAGCGATTGAAACTAACAGAGTTACTTCAAAATGGATGTAACCCAGTATTTTCCATGTACATTTGTACAGCATCTAGCACACTTTTATTAGCTACACAAGCAAATGGCTCAGGCTTCTGGAGTCATCAGGCTAACACTGGGCATGCTCAGAACCTGTATGTATAATCACTCTCATACTAATTTTACATCATCTCATTTGCATAGTTATGCCTGTACGTATAGCATGATATCTATCTTTAAAGAATTATTGAGACTCCCAGACTGTCACTCCAACCATTAGAAAATGCTGTCTCCTCTGGGTGGACAATTTCTCTTTTACTTAACGGCTAAGACCCATGTTCATTATTCTCTGTTTCTTATTCAAGAGCTGACATCACTGACATTTAGAGCAGGGTGCATGGAACGTATCTTCCTGTACTGTTAATGTATATATCATTAATGGTTGCAGGTAAAATAAATAAACTCTGAAACCAGGTATAGACTGGAGCAAAGCCATCTCAAATCACCTTTAAAACCACTCAGCCTTTACTCATACAAGGTGTATGTTGTGAATGGGATTTGATCACGTAATAAAAATCTAGTTGGTGTATTAATCCTGCGTTGTTGATATTAATAATGGCATTCCAAGAGTACAAAAAGTTGTTAAATAGACTAGAAAGACATGAGTGTCTCATTGAAGAGCCAGGAAAGAATTACATAAAAACATCTTTTTAAAAGTAGACAGTGCATAAGCAAACACATCATCCATTTTATAAGAACCTATAAGTCAATACACTGCAGACCATCTCTCTCCCAGTTGCATATCATTAGCTGTGTAATTAGCTAAATTGATTTTCCCTTCAAGAAATCAAACTCCTCCTCCTAAACTCCAAAGTTCTCTTAAGACCTACAGGGAAACTGCTGAAGAGTAAGACTTGAAAATTTCAGATCTACTAAAAACAAAAGAAAAAGGCTACTAGCCAGTAAAGACAAACTACACATGCCCATTTATTGACAGGCCCCCTCAACCCCCTAACACATACTGACAATGACCATCCATTCCTGTCATATGAATGACTATTGCTTTCCCTGCAGTGACTTGCTGCTAATATTCAAACCAACATTTAGATCACACGCAACAAACAAGCTTGCTACCAAAGAGGCTCAATGCAGTTACCAAAAGTTATTGTACCATGATTCCTATGAACAAATGGCAGTCCACTACTTTAACCACTAAAATTACCTGCCTTCAAGTGTATTCATTAGCAGGGATCCTAGAAATCTGTTTGCCACGGGAAAATGCAGAGAATCTTTAGTTTTTACATTTTGTGAAAAAATAAAAACATGTATTAACTAAATTCTACTGAATGTACCAGTGTCACTTATTCAGTATGCGCAACCTCCCCCTCTTGTGGTTGATTTTTGAATATGCTTTACATTTGCAGTGGAGCCCTGTTCATCTGATCTAATTGGGACTGGGGCCAGACCAGATAATCAAAAAGTGGGATAATCAGGAGAATTGGCAAAGAACTTTCTATCCCTGATTTTAAGCTGGGAGGGCTTGGGCAGTCAGCCTCGGGCTGCTGGTGGCTTGGTTAATACAGAGAGCTGGATAACGGAGGCTCCGATAAACGGGGTTCTACTGCATATCAATAAAACGTGTTCAGCTGATAGCTATATATATTGTGCCTAGGGGAGATAAAGTTCAGTGTTTCATTTCAATCGTGCAAAAATGCAGATTTTGATGTCTTTAGGAGAGAATTTTGGTTTGTTTAATCACAGAAAACTAGAATCCCTTTTTATTAGTGAAAGATACAGCAGAGCTAAGAAAGTGAGGGCAACATTATGTTGACTTACTTTAATGATCCACTTTAAAAATTAACTTACGGCCTCCCAACAAGGCACAAGTTCTTGCAACAAAGTATCATTAGGATCTGTGCCACAACCAACCCTTCTAAGCTAATTCTGAGAGCCATAAGTAAACTGATGGACTCAACGATATGTGGATTTGTGTTACTAAATGTGGACGCTTTGGAGGGTGTGGAGGGGCAGCATGGATTAAGCATAGGTGGAGGATTTCCTGAATTTACCCACATTAACTAAACCAATTTACCTCTTGCTTAAATCAGTTTAAGTCCATCTACAGTAGGGACTTGCACTTATTTAGCTAAATCGATTTTAAAGCAGTTTAGTTAAACCAGTACAAATCCTGTTTAGTTAAACCAGTACAGTACAGACAAATCCTGAGGAGTATTCCATGTTCATATATAGTTCTTTCTCCACAGAGAAAAGTCATCTTCTTATTAGGGTAATGTGTGAGTGAAGTCTATATAGATAGGATAGTAAAATGCCTTTCATGGACTTTTGTTCAAATCATACAGCTTGCTACCTTTTCAACCTTTCTTCAGAGTAAAAAGGATTCTAATTTTTCTTCTTTTTTTCCTCTCTCTTTAAGGATTTATCTATTAACAAAGAGACTAGAGCTTAGCTAAAGCTGGAAGGAAAACATCTTCTAGTAAAAGCAGAGGCTCTTACCAGCATGGGGAATCAATGGTTGTTTTTTTCTATTTGCCTCCAGAAAGAGTCTGAACTTGATTTCAACCATTTTCTAATCGTTGGTTTCCATTAGCACCCAGCCAACCTAGCTGTGGCTAATTTACATAAGTGACAGGTGTAGTAATCATAGGTCAGCAGAAACAGAGGTAACTTGGGTGTCCTGCTGTATAAAAATCCTCCAGCAGCAGCCTCCCTGATTCTCTCATGTAGTGCTTCAAAGGAGATAAAATGCTAGGGAACATGTTAAGAGTTATATCTAGGGTCTGATTCTCTACTGTGTTATTCCAGTTTTTTTTGTCAGGAGAGCTCTCCTGTAATAAAACTGGTGTTACATGGAGACTCAGGACTCTGGAATCCAAATGAACAACAAAATGAGAAGCTGTAACCTACATTTATTGTTAATGTTTCTCTATTTGGTTAATGTTTTTATTTTGTGCATTCCATATGCTTGCCCTGGATTGTTATTTTTTAAGATTATCTGTGGTTCTTGCCTGGTGATGTATTCAACCTGAAGCTGAAAAAAATAAAGCATTATGAATCTGCATCAGCGAGAGATAACTTAAGCACTGTTGATGTTGGTGATGAATAGACTGAAGGACATTTTTACCTCATGGTTGAGGGTTGTATCAATGGTATCCAGAAAAATGTAACAATGGCACAATAAGGCCCAGATCCACAAAAGGATGTGGGTGCCTAACTTTCCACTTTGGACACCTAAATCCAAGATTTAGGCATCACTGAGATCCTCAAAACCCCCACTCAGGTGCTGCTTAATCCTGTAGGGACCTAAAATACCTCGGCATCTAACTTTTTGCTGTAAAAGTTCCCTAGGCACCTAAGTTTCTGCCACTGGGCATGCAACTAACAAGTCACTCTAGATGCCTGCATGCCTCACTTATGCCTCAGCCTCACTGGGATCCTCAAACCAGGTCATGGTGGAAAGCATTGCCCTGCTTATATTGCCCAATCAAGTAATCAGCACATCTATCAGATTGCACCCCATAAAAATCTGTCCAGTGGAGAAGCTGATGGTATCACCTCTCATTTAGCCCAGTGGGGAGAACACTCACTAGGGATATGGAATATCTAGGTTCAATTCCCCCCTGTCTATTGCCTGAGGAGGGCTCTCAGAAGAGCCTCACGATTGGGAGATGGGTTATTCTGATATAGGGCTCCCACAGGAGAGATTGAGGAGGCTGTTCCACTTTGTATATGTACTTAAATAGTAATTGCAGAACCAGACTGGATCCTAGATTTTCCTCTTTGTAGGACAGAGTTCTAACCACCAGCGTAGTCATTTTCATATTCTACCTCAATGATTACTTAAGTAGTTATACACTGTGGAACAGCTTCAACAAGAATCATTGTGAGAGCCCCACATTAGAAGACCCTGGTGATTAGAACACACTCCTGAGAGCTAAAAGCAGTGCTTCATTTGTGCCATGGCTTGCCAGAGCTGAGCCTAGCACCTCTAGGCTTGGCAATTCATAGCCCCGACACCTCTGAGCTTGCCACAACAGTTATGAAAGTAAAAAAATTGTTTGAGCCCTGGAACCTCTTTCATTACAAATTAAGCACTAGCTAGGAGACCCCCAGTTCAAATCCTCTCTCTGCTACAGGCAGAAGGGGGAATTGACCTACATCTCTGATTTCCCTGGTGAGTGGGCTAACCACTAGTCTGAAAGATATAAGGGAGGTTCCACCTCGAACATTTCTTACAAAAAATAGCTTAGGCACCTGACTCCAGGAGAGGATTCATGGCTAGGGATCCTAAGCAGAGAGAGGCACCTTCCTTTAGCTTAGCGCGGGAGCTGCCTATTTTGTGGATTGCATTCTCAGGCACCTATCTCTCCCCATTCATTGTACAAGGGAGTCTAGGGGTGGCCTCTACAAAGGCACTTAGGTGTTGCAAAGCTGAGTGCCACAGCACCTAACTTTTAGGCATGTAGAAAAATCTGTGCTACTAACGCTGCTGCTGGCAGGATGGTGAACATCCCCAAAACCCGCAGGACTTACTGCAAGAAATGTGGCAAGCACCAGCCCCACAAAGTGACCCAATACAAGAAGGGCAAGGACTCTCTCTATGCTCAGGGAAAGAGGAGATATGATCGGAAGCAGAGTGGTTATGGTGGTCCGACAAAGCCTATCTTCCATAAGAAGGCCAAGACCACGAAGAAGATTGTGCTGAGGCTTGCGTGTGTGGAGCCCAACTGCGGCCATTAAGCACTTTGAGCTGGGAGGAGACAAGAAGAGAAAGGGCCAAGTGATCCAGTTCTAAACTCCATCTTGTTCATTGTTATGGAATCCATTAAAGTATGTGGAAAGAAAAAACAAAACAAAACACTGAGATTCACAAAGCTGAGGTAGGTGCCTTGGCTCCTATTCAATGGCTGGGGAGAGAGAAGCACCTAAAAAAGCAATCCACAAAAGTCAGCAGGATGGGAGCGATGCCACCTAAGCTAGCCTGTAGGAGAAGAGGTAGGCACTAAATCCAGGCTACAGGGAGGCACTGAGTTCTGCTCAGTAATCCACAAACAGGAGCCCCTCTCCTGGAGTCAGATAGTTTAGGCACCTGAGGCATTTCTCATGAGAATCAGCTAAATTCCTGCCTCGCTCCACACAAAAAGGCCAGAGAGAGAGCCCACTTTGTAGCTTTTAGCCCAGTAGTTAGAGCACTCACTGGGATGCAGGAGACCCAGAGGAGTAGAAATGAGGTGGGAGACCCCTGTTCAAATCCTAAGTGAGCATTCTAACCACTGAGCCATGGGATATTCTGATGTGAGGGTCCCTCAATCTCTCCTGTTGAAGCTGTTCCACTCTGGCTAAATAACAAAAGAGTGACTGGAGTAGGGGGACTGGACCCAAGGGGTGTCACATCCCAGGTGAGTGCCCTAACCCCCAGGCCATAGCCCCCACTTTTTACCGGCCATAAGGGCGAGCGACTGGGGAGAGAGGGGGCAAAGAGGAGCAAGGGAGAACAGGGTTTTGGGGTGGGGGAAGAGGCAGTGTGAGGGCAGGGAATAGGGGAGAAGGTGGTGTGGGGGTGGGGCTCCAGTTTGGGTGCTGGTGGACCCCCTATTTTTAGGAAGCTTCCACCGCTCCTGCACCAGGCTGTTGACTGACCCCCTCTCTTCCAGTCATCCCCCCAACTATTTAAGTATTTATCCACAGTGGAACAGCCGTTGGACCAGAGAAAGAGAGAGAGAGTGACTCTGCAGATGCTGAACATACCACCACCTAAAGTCCATCCCCAAATGGGTGTTAGAAGCCTAAATACCTATGTGGATCTGGACCTAAGGTCCGCTTTAACAAATTTACATAAATGAATTATAGGATTACTCACATGCCTGAAGTACTCACCTCTCTACATGTTTGCAGGATTGGGCCTAAATACTATGAAGTTCTAGATTAGAAAATTTGGAGGAAAAACATGCATAATGATCTGGGCCTAGGTGCTTTGCTGGATAGGAATGGACCTCAGCAGGGGCTGAACAGCTTTGCTGAATCAGGACCATAATTCCTAGATCCTAATAACAGGATCCCTGATATTGTAATGCAGACCACAGAACTGAAACAAATGAACAGTGAAACAAGTACATTTAACCTGCCAAGTGCTCCCACAGTATAGATACCAGGCATTGTCCCCTTCATTGATCCTGCTGAGTGTTTCCCTCTGCCTTCAGTAAGCACAGAGAATTTTTGTCTGTTTTCTCTTTCATTATGAACTGAAAAGGCCTGAGAGGCCTTCTCAGACTTTTCCTCTCTTTTACACACCTAATTTTTGCCTTTTACCATCCTTCACTCTCCCTGCTGCAAAATTCATGCCTTAATTATCTCTTGTCTTGACTATTGCAAACTTCCTTTCGGACCTCCGCTGGTCCTATCAATTCAAAATGCTGCTGCTAAAATTATCTTTTTCTGCCACTGCTTTAAGCATCATACACCATGATGGGGGTGTTCAGGGCCAGCCTTAGGGGGTAGGCAACATGGGCAACCTGTCAACAGCCCAGGGCACCTTGGTCGGGGGGCACCATCCAAGTGCTGCAAGCTAGTGGGCCTGGGCTACCAGAGCAAGGGTGAGTGCAGGCAAGCCCAGGGCTGCAGCACCTGGCCAGCCAGGCAGAAGGCGGGCAATACCGCCCCAAGTTGCCAGTCTGGTGGGGAGGTGCAGGCAGCAGGGCTTGCTCCTGTGGAGCCAGTGGGCCAGCCCCTGGGTCCCCCCCTTCCTGTGGCAGAGTGGTCAGTGGGCAGGGGATCCTGCCCGTGCAACCCTTCCTGCAGGTGATGGGGAGGGGAGCCCAGGGAGCCCACAGGGGCCACAAGCGATTGGGGGGGGGGGAAGAGGCGCCTGCAAATGCCAGGGTGCCAAAATACAAGTTTGCCCAGGGCGCCGTTGTCCCTAAGGCTGGCCCTGGGGGTGTGTTTGGGAGACGGGGATGGTATGGGGTCATTATGGCTGCTTCTCTGCCAGCCAGGGGTAGCGGGGGAATCACCAACTTGCCAGCTGTGGTTCTCTGTGTTGCCCAGCGCAGCACTGCTGGAGGCCAAGGTCTGGCCCATAGTGTGCATCCCCGCTCTCTCTCTCCGTGTAGGTACTACCTACAAAGAACCTAGTCTCTGACTTGTGCCCCTAGAGATCAGGCCTCATTCCCCTGGAGTCAGTGGAGCGACCAGTTTAAAACTGGTGAGGCAGAGGGAAAATCAGGCCCCTGGCCCTTGGTCAGGGGCGCACAGTCTGTGCGTGCTGGTGGGAAATATCCAGTACGCACGCGGGGCGTTTCCTCGCCCTCCAGCTGCTCTCCCTCGGGCACCTAGTTGTTGTCTCGGGATTAACACTCGCCGTCTCCGAGCTGCGGCGTCTCCCGGAGCCAGCGCCCCGCTCCGCGCCAGTGGCTAATCCCCGCTGCGGGCCGCGCAAGCCCGGAGGCGCGCGCTGAGGGACCCAGCAATGACGAACAGCAGCCGCCCCGCACGCACCCGCGTGTCCTCAGCTCCCCCTCGTGCCCAGCTCCACGCGCGCATATATAGGGGAGCCAGGGGCATCCCAGAGCAACCCGACCCGGCGCCCGCCCGCCCGCGCGCCGCTCCCGCCTGCACCATGGGCGCCGCGCGCCAAGGTAAGCAGCGGACCCCGGCCCGGCGCCAGGCGGCGCCACAGCGGTGCCCGCGGAGCAGCGGGCTGGTCTTGAGCCATCCGCTCTTCGCAGGTTACGCCTGGCTGTGCGCCCTGCTCTGGCTGCTGGGGAAGCCGCCCGGAGCCGCTTCCGTGGCAATTTGCGCCCGGCAGGGAGACTCGGGCTGCCGCTTCTTGTCCGTGTCTGATCTTTTCGACCGGGTGATCCAGCACTCGGACAGGCTACACAGCCTCTCCACGGCGCTCTACTTGGACTTGGTGAGTGCCCCGCCCCGCCGCGCCCCAGGCTCCCCTGTTCTCCTAGGGCTCGCCTCCGCCGGGCACGGGGCGATCTCCGACCTCAGGGCATGTTCGCCAGAGCATCTGGCTTCCTCTCTCCTCCCGACTGTTCAAAACCCGGGGCTGGGTACGCGGTCGGTCCATTGCTCGCTGTCTCCGTTCTGTATCGCTGATCAGCTACGGGAGCAGCAGGAAAGTCTGGGCACTGTCAGATGCTCAGTATTTATTTACTCACACCACGTGTGACATCGTAGCTCCATGGGTTAGGTCTGCTCGCGAGTTATCCCGCTGTATTTCCGCGTTTTCACTGTGATGTGGGGGTTTGGTAAAAGGAGATGTGCAAAGTGACAAAATAGCAATTGAAAACCACCAGCGTTCCAACTACAGTTCTACAATATGTGTGTTGGTTTTTCCCCTTCCCCCCCCCCCCCAGGAAAAAAACTTTCTACCCAATGGAAACGAGTTGGGCAAATGGACAGGTAAATGCCACACCTCAAGGATGCTAACGCCTAATGGCAAGGAGTATGTTCAAAAAATACCGGTAAGGCCTTATAAGCTTGCACTGGATTTGATATGACATGCAGTGATGTCAGATACGGTCACTGTTTGTATGGGGAAACTTAAGGGGACGGTTTGTCAAACTGAGCTGTGCCAGATTGAAGTTATTATCTAAGGAGGGAAGGAAGGAATATTGTCACTGAAGAGGCAGGCACGATCCTGCAAAGTGCTGAGCACCCTCCACTCCCACGGGCTTCAAAGGAAGTGGAAAACGCTCAGAACCTGCTGGTAGGGAGCCCCACGTGGCTAGTAGGTGAATTCTCAGCATAGTCCCAGCCAGGGGGATTTTGTACCATTGGAATGTTATAGATAAGGCTAAGATTTTTGTCATAGATATTTTTAGTAAAAGTCAGGGACAGGTGACAGGCAATAAAAAAATGTCACAGAAGCCCCTCATCTGTCTCTGACTCTTACTAAAAATATCCATGATAAAATGGGAAGGGACTGGGCAGCTGCAGGGTGGCTGGGAGCTCTAGGGCCCCCACCATCCAGGGGGACTCAGAGCTCCCAGGGTCCCCCTGCCCCCAGCGGCGGAGGGGAGCTCCCAGGGTCCCCCTGCCCCATGGCAGCAGCTGGGGAGCTGTCGGGTACCCCCTGCCTGCAGCGGCGGGGAGCTGTCGGGTACCCCCGGTGCCTCGGGTGGCGGGGTACCTTACAGCTCCCTGCCACTGCGGGAGGCGGCAGGACCCTGCAACTCCTAGCCGCCAGGGCTGAAATCACAGAGGTCTTTGGAAGTCGTGGATTCTGTGGCTTCCATGACCTCTGTGACAAAATCATAGCCTTAGTTATAGCTGATGCTTCCTCTTTAAAGTTCTTGCATCCTACCTATTTGGAGAGTGTAAGCAGGGTAGCTGATGAATTTGAGATCTCAGAACGAATCCCAATTTCCTTCTGATTGTAAGAAATAATGTTTGTGAGTCTCTATAAGATTAATTCACATTCATTAGTTATAAAAAAGGCACTGAAATACTTAAACAAAGGTCAAACATCCCCAAGGACAGACAGGGATACATTTTCCCTTTAATTTACTCTGGCACAATGAAAGACAAATCTAGGAAGTAGCTGTGAACTCTACAGATAAATTCGATTAACCAGTGCCATTGTAAAAATTTAGAAAGCCATTATGAGAGAACCATGGGGGGGGGGAAGAGAAGCCAACATTTTTAAACAGAAATGTGTCAAAGAAAAAAATATAGTGAGGAACAGAAATCAAGCAAAGAAACTGTAGGAGCTCAAAGCTAAGGAAAGTAATCAGTATTTTAAAAGTAGTGACAAAAAGCAGTCATTGAAAAGCCAAAGGCACAAAGACAAGGTGAAAAATATTGTAAAAGGGGGATGGATAAAAAGAAAAAATGGGAGAAAAGAAATCTACAAAAATGTTATTTCGCAACGTTTCTCTTTGGTTTTGATGGTTAAAATAATGGGGAAATGCTCTTCCTGTGATTTTTCTCTTTCTTTGCAAGTGAAAACAGATGTGCTTAGAAAGGATAAAATTTTCAAAAGCAGCTAAGGGACTTGGGAATCTAAGTGCCATTTTCAAAAGCAATTTAGGCATTTAGGAGCTTAAATCTCATGGAAAGTCAGAGACAGGCTCCTAAGTCTAAGTCACATATATCCAGATCCAAAGGTATTTAGGTGCCTAAATCCCAGTTTTGACTCCACTGCAATCCACAAAACTCCCGCCAAACCCTATAGGTACCTATACTCACTTGGTGCCTACGTTTTTCAGCGTAAAAATTCCCTAGGTACATAAGTTCCTGCCTCTGAGCATGCGCATGGCTGCCTCCCTATGCATCCAGAGGCATATCTCCTACATAAGCTCTGGAGCAATCCATGAACCAGGGAGGACAAAGGCATTTGGCCACCTAAGGTGTGCTCGGAGGCTGCCTACTGCATGGGGCCCACTTCAAAAATCTCACAAGTGGAGGGGTTTCCAACTTTTAGCCCAGTGGTTAGAGCATTCATCTAGGGCAGGGGTGGCCAACCTGTGGCTCCGGAGCCACATGCTGCTCTTCAGAGGTTAATATGCGGCTCCTTGCATAGGTGCCAACTTTCCAATGTGCCAGAGTGTGCTCACTGCTCAGGCCCTGGCCCCCACTCCACTCCTTTCCCCCAGGCCTCTGCCCCTTCCCCTCAGTCTGCTGAGCCCTTGCTCCTCCTCCCCTCCCACCCCCAGCTTCCTGCACACCACAAAACAGCTGATCGTGGCAGGCGCAGGGATGGAGGATTAGGTGCTGATGGCGGGTGGGAGACTCTGGGTGGGAGAGCTGACAGGGGGCCGCTGCTGTGTTACTGTGGCTCTTCGGCAATGCAGATTGGTAAATTCTGGCTCCTTCTCAAGCGCAGGTTGGTCACTCCTGACCTGGGATGTGGGAGACCCAGCTTCAATTCCACTCTGCCTGAGAGGTAGTAAAAAATTTGACCAGGAAGGTCTCCCACCTCTCAGGGGAGAGCTCTAACCACTGAGTTACATGATATTCTGATGTTGGGCTCCCTCAATCTCTCTTGTTAGCCAAGTGGAACAGTTTTAACTAATGAAAGAGTGATTGGAACAAGGTAACTGCACCTGTCTCCCACCTACCAGGTAGTGCCCTAACCACTAAACCAGAGTCATTCTCATGCTCTCTGGCCCAATGTCTATTTAAGTATTTATCCACAGTGGAAATGTAACTGTGCCACAGAGAGAGAGACTTTGTAGTCTAGAGATTAGGGCACCTACCTCGAAGGTGGGAGATCCAGAATCTAGTCCCCCTGCTCCAATCACTCTTTCATTAGTTAGCCACAGTGGAAGAACTTCAAAAGGAGAAACCGAGTGAGCCCCCACATCAAACTATCCCATAGCTCAGTGGTTAGAATGCTCAGAGGTGGAAGCTTCCTGTTCACATCCCCACTCAGATAGAGGGGGAACTGAAGCTGCATCTCCCTCATCCGAAAGGAATGCTCCAACCACTGAGCTAAAAGTTAGACAGTAGGAACCAGCAACTCCTTCTCTGGGTGTTTTGTGTGGAGCGAGGCAGGTGCCTAATTCATTCCCACCAGAAACTCCTTAGATGTCTAAGCTGCCTGATTCCAGGAGAGGGGTTTTCCTTTGTAAATTGTTAAGCACAGATAGGCACCTCCCCACAGGCTGGGCACTTATCTTCCTGAGAGGGGCCAGGCTCATCACACACCCCTCTCATTAGGCTCTCCATTGGCTAGTTTAGGTGGCTCTCCACCTAGCAGGCTGGCTTTTGTGGGTTGCAGACTACGCTTATACCTCAATAGCAAAACAGCTACAGCTATGCCTCAGCAGCACTTCATAGACCCTACCTATGCCAAAGGTGGGGGGGGAGGTTTCTCCCATTGACATAGGCAATCTACCTCCCTGAGAGGCAGTAGCTAGGTCGATGGAAGAATTCTTCCATTGACCTAGTGCTGTCTACACTGAGGGTTAGGAAGGCATAGCTACATTTCTCATGGGTGTGGATTTTCACTCCCCAAGAGACGTCGCTATGCTGATGTAAGCTCCCAATGTAGATCAGCCCTCAGGCAGCTATCTCTCCCCATTCATTGTGTGGGGAGCTAGGCACCTAACTCAGGCTTTGTGGATCTCAGTGGTGTTCCTGTGATTTTCTAGGCACCTAAAAGTTAAGAGCAGCAGTGCTCGATATTGCAACGCCCAAGTCCCTTTGTGGACCTGGGCCTTCGGCACTTCTGAAAGTTTTCCCTCAAGACTTTTTCCATCTAACAACTTGGCAGTTTAGCATTTGATTTCAATTTAGCACTATTTAATGAAGTACCACCACTTGGATGCATTTTAAGACATTACAGAACGAGATCCTAAGCAATTTGGGAAGAAGTTGCATGTGCAAAGTCATTTTGGTTTTTTGTTCATACAAATGTACAACTAGAGAAAAGAAGCCCATGAAACCGTTATTTTCTAAATATTTGCAAGTTAGTTATGAATTGTATGCATAGAAATTTTAAGTGTGCCCAGATTTTAAGTGTCAGTACCTGTTTAAGTATACTGTGCCCAATGAGAACATCACTGTTCATATGCTTTGATGCAAGCTAATAAGAAAGTTCTTTCATATTTTGTTTTCAAGAGAGAAGAACTAACTCACTTGATACTGAGACTCTTGCAAGCCTGGAAGGAACCACTTTCCCACTTTGACCAGAATATTGGTCATCATCAAGAATTCTCTAGTGATAGCCTGAGCAAAGCAAAGCAAATCAGCAGTATGGTGCATGAGTTGAAGACTGGAATGGAGAAAGTAACAGAGAAGGCAAGATTTTCAACCTAATTTTTTCTAATATCAATTATACTGAAACACCAAAGGGTCTTCGAGGCCAAATTCCGCTCTCAGTTACCAAGATATAACCTTAGCATAAGTGTTCACAGTGGAACAGCTTCAGCAGGAGAGGCTGAGGGAGCCCCACATCAGACTATCCAATAGCTCAGTGGTTAGAGCATACTCCTGAGCGGTAAGAGACCCCACTTCCAGTCTTTTCCCTGCCTGCCAGAGTGGGGGTAATTGAACCTGTCTCCCCCACATCTCAGTTGAGTACTGGACTAAAAGTGATCAGGTGGGTCCCAGCACCATTTCCTTCTCTGGATGTTTTGTGTGGTACAAGGCCAGCACCGAACTCCTTCTGGCAAGAAACTACATGGGTGCCTAAGCCAGGGACAGGGTTCCTGTTCATGGATAGCTAGCAGAGCTAGGCACTTCCCAGCATCCTGGACTGAGGCACTTATCTCTGAGAAAGGAGCAGGATCTTAGCATGTCAGCATCTCCTATTGGCTAGCTTAGGCGGCTTCCTGCCTACCATGCTGGCTTTTGTGGATCTCATTCTTAGGTGGCTTTCTCTCCCTATTCATTGTCTAAGAAGCCTGGACACCTAACTCAGCGTTGTGGATTGCGGAGTTGTTCCTGAGATTTGCTAGGGGCCTAAAAGTTAGGCATTGCAACACTGAATGTCACAACACCTAAGCCCCTTTCTGGATTCCACCCCAGCTACTTTCATAACCATTTTAAAGCCCCGAGACAAATGCCTTCTGGTAAATGTACATTGTGGATTCGGATTATATTTGCAGCTCTCTCACTTTTAATTGCCAGATAGTGGGCCTGATCTTGTATTCCATGTGCACTCACAACTCTCACTAAACTCAGCTGGAGCTGTGACTGAACAAGGAATATAGAATCAGGCCTATTTTCTTTATGTCTCTGACAATTAACATGTTTGTTCCCATGCAGACATCCCACTAAACAGTTTAAAAAATAAGAAAACCCCTTAATATCTCACCACCGTAAGATACAAATTGAAACTGACATAGAACTCAGCATATACAGCAGAGGGGTCATTTCATCCACTGAAATGCAGCCACCACTGAAGTGAAATTGAACAGCACTTCACAGGACAGAGCTATAAACGGAGAAGCCCAATCTTCAGTTTGGCTATGAATATGGATTAGAACTTCCCCAGAATTCAGGGGCATTTAATATCTAGATTTTTGTTTAGTTCATCATAGACTTGGGGCCAAACATAAAATTCAAAAACAGATTCAAACTTCGCCCAAGTTCAGGATATTTGTATCCAGGTTTGTAGCTCAGGCCCATTTCTACAGCATGTTTTGGGGAAATTCTTGGATGAGAGGCTCAGGGAACGGCAGTTATGTACGTGCTACCAAGGTTTCACAAATAGTAAAGTATAAGAAGGAAACAATATCAAATTGAAACTGCTTGTTGCATAAACAGTGTCACGTGACAGTATTTTTCCATATTACACTGAGTCTGGGCTTGATCTTGCCCGGGGGCCAGTCCTTCTAAGGGGTGCTTATCTTGCATTGACATTAACAGCTCTTGCGGATGCTCAGCACCTGCTAGAAGGCCTAGCACCTTACTAAATGAAGCTTGTTAAATAAAGCTACAAGTCTGAAGAAAACTGATCCACTGTACTATCTTGAGATGGGGCAGCCATACTGAAGAGTAGCCTTTACCTACTCCATGTTCAAAGGGTGTTATGTTGATAGCATTGCCAAAGTTCTGCTTCCAGAGGCAGAATTTCTTGAAATAATATGAGACCACTTCAGGCTAGTAAGAATCTTATGTAGTCCCTGGATAGCAGGAAATGCAATACCAGCCTTTCTTTAGAGAACTTTGCACATATTTTTTCAGTACTTGCATAAAAAACCTGGAGGTGAGCAGTCTACATTAGCTGATGATTTCACTAGTGGTGTTCTATAAACCCTGATTTTGTTAGCTTCAACATGAGCATTTTGGTTCTATGCACATTTACACCTATTGACAAGTTACAGTCATACATATTCTGTTTTCAATTCAGATGCAGTCAATGGGGATCATCAGCAATTCATTGAATGGAATGGGATCATCAGAAGCAGCTGGTTTATCCATTAGTAATGAAGCAAATTTGATGAGTGACTATGAGTTTATTCACTGCTTCAGGAGAGACTCCAATAAAGTACAAAGCTACTTAAAAATTCTTAAATGTAGGATTTGGCCAGGAAATAGTTGTTGAGTTTTAATCTCTGACAGGCAATTTTCAGAATTAAAGCTACATGTTGTCTGCAAAGATCGAACAAAATAATTTATAAAGGTTTTATGACATTTGCAGTAATAGTAAATTATTAACAAAGAAAATAGTTTTGAATGGCTTTGCCAATTATTTATTTTACACTGTTAACCTACACAGTTGAAATATTAAATAAGGCATAATGTGTGAATGTGGGTTTGACACACCAGGTAGAGTGGATTTCAGTGGTAGTGCGTAAATCAGTTTCTGTAGTTACTACAGTATGTCAAACTGCTATTTAAATAGTTCATATATTTTCAGGTGTACATATTGTCATTGAAGCTAAACATCAATAAATTAGCTGAGTCTTCATACAAGACATACATAGACTTTAAATAAAGTATATTTTTATAATAAAAGTTGATTCATTTATCACCACGTGACAAAAGTACCGATGTTTAAGAGTAAGCAACATATGGTATTACTGATTGGTTTAGGATACGTGACTCTCTGACTACCCTTCTTCCCCATCAAACTTCTAACTTCTTTTCCTAAATGGCTACAAGCTTTTACAAGTATTGATGCCGTTTCAGGAGTCCCTAAGAGCAGGAGTCTGATACTGTGACATGGAGTAGCACCTTACTCCAGGAGTAGTCCCACTGAGCACTCTTATGGAAAAAAAGTACTATGGCACATGAATATGGGTCTAATTAATGGGTCAGTCTCAGTGCCAAGTTTGGATAGGGGTGTGTTTCCTGCACACATATCCAGAATCAGTGCCGAGATATGGGTGCTGTAAATTCCATGGTATAGGAAAAACCTTAGATTCATCTGAGTGATAAGGGAGGAGCTATTTTATATTTTCCTAACTATAACGAATGGATGGCACAGAATTTGAATTTACACTAATCAGGAATGAAACATCTCTGCCTTCTCAGTCCAGATAATGCATATGAATAGGCATTGGACTCAGTGTTGGCATTCACGATTACCTGGGCCCTGATCCTGCAAATACTCATGCATGTGCTTAATTTTATTACCGGGAGTAGTGCCATTAGGACTACTAGTGTCCATTTTTGCAGGAATTAGGGCACAGTTTGCAAGCATTTGAACATTTACTGTGGGAAACCATAGAAAGTCAAAGAGATGACTTAGAACTGAACACCGAGCAGCAACTTGTCAAGTTATGCCTGAGCATCCATAAGCTCAACCAATGCAGAGCTGGCCTGACCTTTTCAGAGGAGATCTGCGAAAACTCAGCACCTCTGCAACTCCACCCAAGTGACTGTCCTTAGGTTGTCTTCAGACAGCAGAGTGGAAAAGGTCACATTTCAAATAGCATGTTAGTTATCCCAAGAGAGCTAGATTCATAAAGGGACTAAGGCACCTAAGTCAAACATTTAGACACCACTGGCATTCACAACCCCCCCTACTCAGCTGCTGCCCAACATCCCTAGGCACTCAAGGGCCTGCCAGAGGGCCTACATTTAGGAAACTGAGCATGCACACAGCCTTAGCCCTGATACCACCCAGCAGGTTGGTGCCTATGCCCCAGTGGGATTCACAAATGAGGTATTCTCTTGCCTGTTTTTCCTGATCTGGTAGGTGTGCATTGCGTATGCCTTAACCCACACAAAATGGCCTCACAAGGATGAGCAGGAGAGCATCCTCTGAAGCCAGCGGGTAGAGTACTCATCTGGGGTGTTAGAAACCCAGATTTGATTCCCTCCTTTGCATGATGAGGAAAAGGGGGTTGAACGCAACTCAGCTGAGTGCCCTAAGTACTGGGCTAAAGGTTATAGCTACTTGCTGCTACGTTTTTTGCAAAAAGTGGCTGAGGCGCCTTCTCCAGGAGAGGGTTCACAGCTATGAATCCCAAGCAGAGTTAGGAACCTAGTTCTGTGAGGGGGCAGGGTTTTGGCCATAGCCATCTGCTTGGCTTTTCCTAAGGCCTAGCTCAGATGGATCCCTACTCAGTGTGCAGGCTTCTGTGAATCCCATAACTTTCCCCATGCATTGTACAGGGAGCCTGGGCACCTCACTCAGGGTTGTGAATTCCACTGGGCAACAGAGCATCTAAAAGTGAGGCATTGCAGCAGCGCTTAAGTCCCGTTGTGAATCTAGCCCAGAGTGCCTTCGCTATTTGGTAAGTTGCAAAACTGGTGAAGGAGACAAAATCCAAAGCTCTTCCTAAGCCTATGAATATCCAAAACTTACAGCTAACCACAACAAATGTACAATGTCTTATACTACCATAGCAAATACAGTAAAAGGGAAGAGACCCAACCAAAGAAGTTCCCTGAACTTGCCACTTGTCCTCTTGTAACAGTACAACCAAGGAGGGTACCTGAATGTTGTTTTCCTCTACTGGTGGGATGTGAGCTGCTCAAATGGAGATGGTCTTCATGAATCAGGCTTTCTATGGCTGGGCCCTTGCTTGTCTCCTACCTTTTCATTCTCTGCATTGTGTATCTTCTCTGATGGGAGAAAAGAACTAGGCACAGCCAATTAATACTCCTTTCCCAGCCCATTATGCTCTGCATAAGGGCTATCTGCATTTGCTGATTGAGGTAGGAGGCAAGTCATGCAATTTATTCCTGCTCCGACTTTTCACAGAGTAATCGGTAATTGAATGGAGCTCACATTGCCAGTTGCGGGGAATATAGCAATTATTAATGACTATTTATATTGCATAAGCACTCAGAAGCCCCAAGCAAAACTGGGGTTCTGTTGTCCTAGACATAGTACAAACACACAGCAACACACAGCTCCTGCTCTGAAGATCTTACTCACTCTAATTCCTTAGACAAGATATTACATATATATTATAGAATACAAAACTAATTATTTCTGATTTCCAGTGTTTTCTAAAGGAACTGAGGCTTCTTATAGTAATGAAACTAGAGATTTGTGAGACTGACAAATGTAGGCATATGGAAAAACTAAGTCTTGTGACTATGCTCCTCTCTCATGCTCCCAATGCCTTTTTATATTCCCCTCTCCCCCAACAGTGACATTGCCTCTATCACCAATCAGGAATAGCTATTTACTGATCAGCAAAAGAAAGTTAAAGGATAACCCATCAATTGCCATTTAAATAACCTCTCACTTAACAATACCATATTTATCACAATTAGATTTTGTGTAGATATTGTATAGATAATTAAATAAACCAAGATACCAGCATAAAACTGTGAAAACAGAAGAAAAGAGGAAAACCCATTGAAATGTTCAATGTAATACGCATCCAAACAGCTCCTTCAATATTAAGGCAATGTATCCTCAGAGCAAGTGTTAAGAGGGAATTGGAGATGGACACCTACTAAATGTAGCCCTTATAGTGCAAACTCTATGTGTGTGTTCATGCCTGTCAAGATTCAGTCACAATTCATAAGTGCACCATCATTATGATTGTTTACAGTTCTGATCTAGTGATTTCATTTCTTTTACCTGAGTAACAGGTCTAGAAAGCAATTTACACCACGCTCTTCTACATCAAGCAAACATGAAAGTTGGTCATCAAAAATATGGTTACAGCTATGAACCAATACAGCCAATTTACACTGTATTATGGGCAAAAATCACTCTAAGTTGTGGTCCAGTATTGCCATTTACTCACCTGTACTAGCACCCAAATGAATGTGCAGCATATATTGTGCCAATTAGGGATGATCCCATTCTTTGCTATGCCAATAAAGAGAGAGTACAACAGGAAAACACATTAATTAAGGCAAAAAAGATTTTCTCTGATGTAATCTGCCCACTTACCAACATTCTCTCTGCAAAGTTCATGTCAGTCAGAGGCTTTACTTTGGTACCAGTATCACGCATCAGGAATCGAAAGGCAAAAAACACTGTAAGGGTTAAATCATCAAAAATGGAACCAGCAAAGGTGCAGCATGAAGGAACTTTATACTTATGAAGGATATAATATGAATGTGTCAGCCACACAAAGAAATATTTCTACTTCTTTGATCTTATTGAATCTTATGAGAAAGGAGGCTATACATTGTCTCACCTTTCGGAAGGCTTCAAGAATGCCATTCTTTTATTAAGTGGCAAAACCCAAAGCCAACAGCCAGATAAAGGGATTAAGGACAAAGGAATCTCTTAAACCAACATGGGCTAACTAAAAAAAAAAAACAAGATGTACGTTGGGCATAGTGGAGAACAAGTCTGATTTTCTTTCTTTTCGCTCCCTTTGATGTGATGCCCAAGCTGCCTGTATTTGAATAAGCATTATTTGGAATGCTGTCCCCACTCCTCTGTTTACATCACAGATGTCAGGTGGGATTCATTTCCTGTTTCTTAGTTAATCTTTTTGTTTGTGCTCCAGGTAATCTTGGCTCCCTCCACTCATGCTGCCATTGCTGCAGCACCAGAAATGTCTGAGAGCCAGGCCAAAATGTTTTCCCCTCCTTCACTTGTCATTTAAATGCTCTGACCAGGCAGATTTTCAAAATTAAATACGAAATTAGCTAACACAGTGGAGTTCATTCATTCTGATCTCTCCAGTGCCGGTTTTATACTCATGTGATTCCATTGGCTGTGATGGAGTTACTCTTTCATGGGGGTAAATTAAATCGGAATCAAGCCCAGGATGTTATTACAGGACACTCAGGAAGACAGCATCTGTAGCGGCTGGTCATTAGGGGCAAGTTGCCAGATACACTGTAGGTGTCTATAGCAGTGACTGATGCACTGCAGGGTGCACAATCACTTGCTGTCACTAAGGGACTCCTTCAGGGGGTGAAACCGTTCCAGGCCCTCGAGGCTGTAAGGACTGGCTGCCATGGAGGGGGCTCTGGGCCCTGCAGCACAAATACTGCAGGCAGAAGAAGGAGGAGGCACAGAACAGGGAATCTGTGGGGCTGATTTCCTTCAGTTCCACAGAGGCAGAATACCGGGCTCTTTGCACATGAATGCCGCAGCATAGAGCCCCTCAAGTCCCTGCAGCACGGGGCCTGCAAGGAGAAGAGATAGGATTCCCACCACTGAGATACAAAAAACCAGGATATGGATGACCTTGAGCCCATAAAACTGGACACCTGGCTATGTACTAAGCACCCTTACAGATATCCCAGGATGGCTACCTCAAAAAAGGGATGGTCCTGAGAAAATCTGGCCAGGTGGCAACACTAGAAGGTGCAGAGCAAACACTCTACATCCTCACAGAGACAGCCTACAGGGTTCCCTGCACGTGCACCCAGCAGCCACAGTTTTTTCTTCCTACCTCTGCTCCTGCATCTCCAGGTCCAGCATGAAATAGGGGAAGGCAAGGTGGTGACTGTAGGCTAGTCAAGGGGTTGTGAGCTGAGCGATGCTGGTGGGTGCCAGCTAGGGAGGGAAAGGGTTCTGGGCTAGGGTTGGGTTTTGTGACCTGGGGGGGTTGCGTGGCAGGGGTATTCTGAGCCTTGGTAGGGGAAGTTACAGAGTTCAGGAAGTGGTTTAGATTTATGAAGAGGTTTGGTAGGAATCGGAGGGGTCAGGTGTGTGCAGAATGTCTATGAGCAGGAGGTGGAGAGAGGCTGGGAAGGTTTTGAGCTAGAATGGGGACAGGACGAGTTGGCAGGGCTGAGAGTGAATTAGGTGGGTGCAGGTAGAGATGCAGCAGGAAATTTGTATCCCCCATTTCTGTTCTCCTTTGTTCTGGCATAACTGATGTTTATAAATTATTTAAAGAAAATGCACGTATACTATTTAATCGATCGCTAAAGTATGACATTTCAGGAGAGAACAGCAAAGTAAATGCCTTGTGATATTTACAACATTCATGATGAGTGGTGCTTCTTTGCTGAAATTTCACAGTGCAGGTTGAAGGAAAATTTCCACATTTAAATTAAATCCACCTGACCCCTCCGATTCCTACCAAACCTCTTCATAAATAAATACATAAAATAAGAGGGATCAAGGTTGTATGTGTTGCAGGTTTAACTTTATTTTGGTGTTAGGGACTCAGACCACTTTAGTTATGGTCCAAAATTCACACACTGTTTCCGGGGGACTGTAGAAAGTTAGACTGACATTGTAGAGAACATTTAAAACCAACACGTTGAAACTTTTCCCTTTGGTTTTTGGAAGTCTTGTTGCACACCTAGAGTATTTTATGGCCAGATCCTCAAAGGTACTGAAGTGATTAACTGCCTCTTTCAGTTGCTGCTATCTAACCCTGAAGGTGCCTATGTTTCCTCTGGTGGGCACGCACAAAGCCACCTAAGTCCTAAGACCTACCCCACAGCTAGCAAGTTGCTCGGAGCCATGGCACAAGACAGAGCCCCAGCAGCACCAAACTATTAGGATTCTCAAACTAGACATGCTCCTGCCTATCTCTTCAGGGGGGGCTTGACCCTTTAATTGTGCTCTGAGTACACTGAGGGGATATCTACACTGCAAAAAACCTCTGCAGCAATAAGTCTTAGAGCCCAGGTCAACTGATATGGGCCTGCGCTTCACAGCTAAAAATGGTAGTGTAGATCTTCCCTCTTGGGCTGGAGTCCAGGCTCTTTAACCCAGCAAGGAAGATGGGTCTCAGCCCCTGGGCTCCAGCCCAAGCGGGAATGTCTGTTATTTTTGACTCAATACACAAGTCCCAAAAGTTCAAATCAGTTGACCCAGGCTCTGAGACTTACTGCCATAGGTTTTGAGGGTTTTTTGTGTGCAGTCTAAACATACCCTTATAGGCTCAGGCCCTGCCAGACATAGAGACAAGAGACACAGGCACAAATGTCAGAATAACCCAGTGGTTAGGTTCATGGCTGAGAATCCCAAGCAGAGATAGGTGCCTCCCTCTGGCCCATGAATCAGGCTCCTAAAGCTGAAATCAATGGGATTTGGCCCTAAGTCCTATCCCTTTCCTTTGCATTTCACTCCCAGCTGGCTTATGTAGCTCCCACTTAGCTTGTTGGCTTCTGAGACTCCTTTCTTAGGCACCTAATTCTCCACATGCATTAAATGGGGAACCGGGCACCTAACTCAGGGCTATGAATTCCACTAGGCAACTAGGCGCCTAAGGGTTAGGTGTTGCAGTGACTAGATACCCTTGTACCCTATCTTGAGCGGCAACTCATCAGAGTCTCTTCCTCCCTTCTCACCAAGTCCAGGGGCAGCTTGGAGTCTCTGGCTCCCAGTGCTGTAGATATGAGAGGAGCAGTTTCATTCAGCTTGTGGGTTGAACACTTCTGGTCCTTTAGGGGAAGGGTGTGTGTGGAAACTCTGCCTAGTCCATGTGGTCAGTCCCTCAATGCATAGCCTAGGTGTGATTGGTTACTCTTCCCCAAGAGGCAGGGGAGTGGGGAAGGCAGCCAATCAGATTCTATAGCTATATCCCTAGTATGAGGCACTGAAGACCTGCAAGTTATGAACCAAAGCATGTAGAGTTGGCAGCCCTGGATGTAAGTGTATAGAAATGAATACTTAGCCAGAAACATAAAGACACACTATCTGAATTGACCTTTAGCCAACTAGTACCAGTTAACTCTACACGGACCCAATATAGTTCTTATACATGTGACTAATCCCTGTGATTTCAATGGGATGAAATTCACCCCTATGAATAAGCCATCCATTCAAATAGGGCCTATGAAGGATTTACATGGTGCATAGGCCCTGCATTAACTACCTCAATACAGGAGAGAATTTAATCTCAAATGACTCAACTACCCATATGAGAGATGGTTTACTGACTCAGGTTCCCTGTGTGCAGCTAACTAATATCAATGACAGGAACCTGGTGGTTTTTACCAACTAGTGCTTGTTATTTAAAGAACAGAGGACTTATTACTTTGCTTTCATATTTCCTTTAAAAAACCTGGTTAAAAACTACATTTGCACAACATTAAGACTGCACAATTAAGCACTCAAAAGTCAGGAAATGCAGAAGTTAAAGATCAATACATAACTTTAACTCTGCCTCTTTGTATAAACAGACATATCATAATGCATATGCACAATCTAAAGTTTTCTTATATTCACACACACACACACACACGTATCTAAAATTGTTGAAAATATTTCATTGTTTAGTATTATATTGTATTATTTGTGACGTAATGCATGATCACCTAGGGAAAACCTTTAAATCTAGATTGAATGTCTAAAATACATGCTCTAGTTCAACCACAAGTTTAGGTGTCCAAGCAGGAATTACCAGGTGAAATTCTATAGTGTGTTGTGCAGAAGGTCAGACTATATGATCATAATGATCCCCTTTGGCCTTAAAAATCTATGAAGGGAGTCAAGCAGCTCTGCCCTTTTATGTCCTAAATTTCTCCAAACAGGTATTACATCTGACATAAAATATCTCTAACCATTCTCCTCAACAAACACATTCACAAAAATTGCAATAAGAAAACACATTCCTCTTTTTTGGAGCTAAAAAGTTTCTCAACTGAACAATAATTGATTCTTAAATCCAATAAAGTGATTTCCTTAGAGTGGATGAAGCAAGCAAATCATTTCAAGTAAAGCTATTTTAATACTACCATTTCAAGCCAGTTATATATATAAAATACTGTATTGTATTTAGGAACAAATGCAAACCCACTGGAACCAGCTTAAATTGTCAGGAATAAGTCTGGTACAGCATGTTAGCTGTCAATTATTTTTTTTTATGTAGAGCAAGAGTGTCAGTTTGAACAATTATAGTACTGCTGTCAATTCCATGTGGGTTCTAATTTTCCCTTGAGCTATCACCAATTTTAAAATGCAACACACAAAACAAGAGACTTTACTGACAATCTGACAAAGGCCACTAAAGCTAAGGACATTGTATTTTTCATCCCCAGGAGAAAAGAACTGACTCAGTAAATTGCATTTCCTGGCATTTCCCAGCTTGTGTCCAAATTAAAGTGATGTAAACAATGAGATTTTTTTTAAATATTCAATTATTTCATTAGGATAACTCATCTGAGTTGTTGCACTGTACTGTATACACAACTGGATACCGATATAAATGAGGAAAGATGGAGAAATACCAATAAAAATACTTAGATGTTTTCAATATAAACCTCTTGTGAATGTCACACGCTGTAAGCAATTAAAAAAAATTAAAAAAAATTTATGAGCTTTAGAGAAAGGATTTTTTGTCTATCCTATGGGCAAAAAGAGCTTAATGAGTCTGACTACAACAAGAGAGAAAAAGTATGGTATCAGTTTGTTTTAATGAAGATGTATATACAGCACAGTATGTAAATCAAAGCAAAATGTCAGTTTCATACTCTTCGCTTCATTTTACTTACCATCCCTTCCTAATTCACTTATAAGTTCAGTATAAGACCAGAAAAGACATGAGAGAAGATTGAATATTAAAGAATATTCTTGCAGCATTAATTGTTTGTCATTTTAATGGTGTTAGATTTTAGTAAGTGATGAGGTATAAACTAGTTAGCTTTACAACGTTCAAACACTGTTAGTTTTAAAAGACCACCCATTTAAAGTCTATGTTCTTTGATCATTTGCAGACCTCAGTCATTCCTTTATACTGATAATGTAACTGCCTGGTCTCCAGTGTCTTGTTCAGGGTACAAATACAATGTGCCCTGAAATGAGTCTTCTCCTTGAGGTGGCTGTGCGCTATTTTTATTATTCAGTCTTCCTGAAGGTTCTGGAGAATTCTCCCTCCATCTCGGACTTGCCTGCTGTTGAGACACTTCCCATATAGAAGGACATGGGGAAGTAAAATTCAGAGTGGATCCTGAGAGGTAGTTCTCTTGAAGACCCTCTTCTTGGAGGCACCTGTTTGAAAGCACTTCTTTTTCTTTGGAGTTTCGCCATTTCATCCTTCGGTTCTGAAACCAAATTTTCACCTGTTCCCAAGTTAATTGGAGGTTATTATTGTTTTCTTAAAATAATTTTACCTTAATCCCTTTTTTTTAAATCCCTTCAATTTTACACACTTCTCTCTGGGCCTGACTGAAGTCAAGTTCAACATAGCTCCAGTGAAATCAGCAAAGCTATGCCGACTAACACCAGCTGAGGATCCAGCCCATTATTATTAACAGTCAGACCAAACACTCCCCTCTACTTCCACCAGCATAGATGAGGTGAGGATTTGGCTCAGCAGACTGGAAAGAGGGCAGGTAGTGGCCAAGGAGACGACAACTTTCCACAGCATGGCTACAGGAGCTGTGGCTCTTACACCCACCGGAGCAGCTGAGCATGGCATAGCTGCAAGAACAACATGGCTATTGACAGTGGGCTGCAGGCCAGAAGGCAGAGTGGTGGCACTGTAGGCTCCAGGGATCTCCTAGGATCCATGTGGCTCTCCTGTGGGTTTTGGGACAAAATCCTCTTCCCAGTCCTTAGATGGCAAATCCTGCCCCCAAAGGGTACAACTACAGATTGACACTCACAGTCTCTCCTGTGTTTTATATAGGAAAAACCTAGAGGGGAATGATGGACCATTATTTTTATTAAATTGTTTTTCTTTTAGTATTAGTAGTACCTCCCTCTAAGTCCATTTCCTATTCCCCTGGGCTCAACTGAATATCCAAAAGGCAAAAGAATGAAGGAGGGAAATACCTGCAACATACAGTATTTGAATAGGTTTCAGAGTGGTAGCCATGAAAGTTTATGCCCAAATAAATTTGTAGTCTCTAAGGTGCCACAAGGACTCCTCGTTATTCTAGTATGTGAATACGCACTGTGAGGATTTTAGAAAGCTCACTGCAAAGCATGATTGTACACTGTCAACATGAAAAGAAACAGTTTGTCCTATGGTGATTACTACTCTGCTTCAGCTAATAGACTGGAAAGGGTCTCAGTCTGTGCATTCTTTATTTTTTATGGCTGAAATGTTCAAGTAAAAAATTACAGTAATGTACAGTGCTCCACCACCATTCCCAGCCTTTACCTATGAGTTATCTTCTCCCTCAAGCTTTAACTTATGCCCCTTATGCATGGGAAAAGCTCATTCTAAAAGTGTACAGCCACTATCTTAGCCTCCTTTGAATTCATCCTTAAGACTCATCTCTCCCAAGATGCCTTCAAAACCCTGCTTGCTGACTATGGCAAGGCAGGTGATGTGTTGGGACTGTTCCTCTTCTTATTCCCTTTCTCTCTCTCACTCCCCCATTCCTGCCACTTCCCCTCTCCCTCCCCATGTAACTAACGAAATTGTGCCAAGCTTATTTTCTTGTGTGTTCTATTCCTGTTCCCACCTTTTGTTTGTGTGTCTTTTAGACTGCGAGCTCTCCAGGGCAGGTACTATCACTTTAGCTACATTTGCAGAGACACCAATACACTGGGGTCCCAAACCTCATCGGCACCTCTGGGTACGATCCAACTATATGTGTATGACAAGAGTAACACTGTAGTGCTATTAAACACTGGGCCAAATCCTGAAGTCCTATTCTGGAACACATAATACTCTCATATGGAAAAACCCCTGGAAGGTGGCCAAGTAGGAGAGCTGGGAACCTCCAGTAAGGTCACCTCATAGAATTTTCATTCTAATGCTTCTCTCAGCCCCATAGGTCTCCCTCTGCCTGGAGCAAGGATCAGCTCTACAGGGAAGGTTGCTGCCTCCACTGTCCCATCTCCCTAAATGGCATGAGTCCAGTAGCAGTTGTGCTGCCATTAGCATTGCTCCCTGGTGGCTGCTCAGTAACAGGTGCAAAAACAGAGAAAACTAAAAGAGCTCTGAGCCTGGATTTCTGTGCAGACACCTAGAAGCAGAGCAGAAGACAGTGCCCTGCTCCCAGATCCTTGTGGAGCTTTGTGCATGTAGGGCCCAAAAATGGCCATCAGTTAGGGCAATGGGGCTAGGGGATGCTAGTGTTCAAAGGGGACTTTCCTCCACCTTTGTATGGAAATGGGGATATCAACTTCTGAATGCAGAGCAGTACAGGGTGGGGACTCTCTTTTATTCATTCTTTACGCAGGTAAAACTACCATGGGCTTCACTGAGACTTTTGCCTAAGTAAGGACTATAGGACTGGTCCTGGGCTGTTTCTATCCCCACCCCTCTCCAGCAAAGCTATTTTGAAGATTTTTCTTTCAAAGACAGAGAGCTGTGAATTATTATTATTTGTTACTTGTGAAACAGTAGCACCTAGGAGCCCTAAGTCATGGACTGACTTCCCATCGTGCTAAGTGTAGTACAATATCTCCCAATCCTCCATACCTGTGTCTCTTTCAGACCCAGGTTAATGGCGAGTTTCTTTCTGTCTGTTTTGCTGATATACTTCTGTTTCTGAAACATCTTCTCCAAAGCTCTTCTCTGGTCTTCAGAAAAGACAGCTCTTCTTAAAATACCTCTCCGGGCTTTGGAGTTGGAGTCCTGGGTCAACAGAGGCAGAACGCTTTCCTGTCCTAGAGGAAATGGAAGATAGTGTTACACTATGTATAACATATCAGAGGAATATTAAGCACTATGTTTTACACCACTATCAGACTGGAGTCTCACTTTTGAGTTGTTGGTGTTACAAATGTGTCACGATGATTCAGTCATGTTCAATAAGGGTCAGATTCTAGACTGGATGCAGCAATGTGGCTCTCATCAACTTCAGTAACACTGGGATCTAGATGTGTTATAGATGGCCAAGATTCTGTTCTTTGGAGTGATAAAAAGCATAACCAGATGAGTCTATGTAGGAGGTTGAATGGAGAGCTCTTTTTATTGTGAAATCCAGAAATGATCAGGGAGAAAGATCTACATTTTTCCTTACACAATATGATCAGGGTGAGCAAACTGCAGTGAGTTTTCCATGGGTGCTCATTCTGCCCCAGTATAAAATGCATAATGAGATAAGAATGGGGCTAAGTAAGCTATGCTACATATATAATGTAATGACAAGGCTTTCGTAGCAGACTTTTCCATAGAAAATCATTGGCCATCCGCATCTTGATTATTATGGAAACTATAGATAGTTTATTAAAAGCTTTTTGGAGTACTTGAATTTATTCCATTCAGTCTCATTTCTAATCCTTTAACACCTTTCAGCAAGCTCTAGTATGGCAATTTATTTTGGGCCCAGTCACACTCCTTTGATCTGTACTCTGAGGGGACCTTCTGCACATCCAACTCATGGAGCAGGGGCACTCACATCATCCCTCCACCATCCCCAGAAAGATGATGAAAAAGTGATACAGCTCTAGGCTTTATCATGTGCCCTTTCCCCCACCTCCAAAGAAGGATCCATTTTCCATGGGAATCCACAAAGCAGCTGCTCGCTAGGAATGTCCTGACAGTGCCCCTCCAATAGCACCAAATTCCAGAGAGCAGGGCTTGTGGGAGGTACCAGAGGCCCACTAAATATGTGCTGAACCCAAATATTATATGTGGCTTTTGGGCAAGGACAAACATACTCCATAACCATTACCTACAGGAAAGCGCCTTCTTTGAGCAAGAAGCAGTTTCCACATCCACATAGCCTTAAACACCTGTGGACTTTCTGTGGGCCAGCAGTCATAGAGATGGTTTTGTTTTGAAATCACATTAGTTTTAGAACACAAAGGTACAATCCAAACATCTCAGATATAACCTTCTCTCTCACAGAAGCTTCAGAATGATTGCCTTCTTAGTATAGTGTCCTGATCATTCTCCCATTGAATTCAGTGAAAAAAATCCTATGTAGAGATGATCAAAATAATTTCAAGTTTTGAAATTTTCCAACAAAAACTAAATTATTTGACAAAACGATTAATGAAAATGAATCCCTTCTGACAATTTTTTTAAAAATTCCAGTGACATTTTTTTTTAAAAAAACATGTCCCCATTGAAATTCTAGTCAAATTCAGCTGCAGCTTTCACTAACCACTAATTGGGGGTGTACTAATCTTTAACTTTAAAACATTATATATATATAGATGTATGTGTGTGTTTTTGTAGACAGATACGCGTGCATGCATGCACGCATACAGTTTAGTCTGAATAGAGTCTGAACATGTCCCCATTGTATATATCACAGTTTATTAGATATTTTTGTGATGTATATCTGAGTGGTTTTAAAATTAAATGTTAGTATATATGAAGTTACAGCTTGGAACAGCCACATATCAACTTTAAAACTGATATTTCAAACCACTCAGACACAAACATCAGAGTTTACTGGATACTTTTGTTATGTTTATTTATGTAATACGACATAATAGGATTCTGTTCAGACTCAAATATGCTAACTATGGCACACAAGCCCCAGAAAACCATATCTGAGACTTCTGAAGAGGGCCAACCTATTCATGGAAAATTTCAACACAGTGCATAGAACCCTCTAAAACCCCATTCTGCTGCTGAGAGCTTCTTGGGGGCAAGAATACATGGCTGCAGTAAGAGGGAAAGAGTTAAGTCTGGGCTGCAGTTTAAAAAATAGCTGGAGTGGTAGTTCCTGACCAGTCCATACAGCCTCCATTGAAACAAGTGGAAGAGATATCTCCTCTCATCCTCACAATTGCCACAGGGGAGGAAGAAAATAATTTCTTAGCCAGCAAGGCTGGTCCTCACCTCACCTCCCTTGCTGAGCTCCAAAATGGAACTGTCAGCCAAAAACAGGGTGGCAGATTATGTGACCCCTTTACAATTTTCCTTCCTTGATTATTGACCGGCAGTCACCCAGGAAGCAGGTAGGTGACTGTTTTAATACCAATATTAGAATTATATAGTAGGGAAGAACCCACCCAGTTTGGGGAGAAACCTCTCTGACTTTGTATACCACAGTAATGGATGTAGTATAAATGCCCAGCTAAACAAAAACTAACAGTGAGCAGAACCACAGACAAGCACTAGTGAACAATGGAGCCAGCCACTTGGTCAAATTTTAAAGATAACATTTTTGGGGAGGTGAACATTCTGATAAGAAGGTGGTCTAGGAATTTTGTTTTAACTGCTCTATATTAAACAATATAAAATACACCAAAACTGTACACATAAAAGCCAACCTCTGATCTTGTGGATGGAGTGAATACGCTAATCGTACAAGTGAAATCCACTGAGTGTACATTGTCTACTTTTCTGATACTTGGAGGCATGAGCTTACACACACAGCACAACAGTTATGTCAAAATGAGTTAAGCGAAGCAAGTCTGCAGTCTGTCCTGTTGAACAGGCACTGAAAGGTTTAATACTGTGTTGACATAAATGCTAATATGGTACCAAATGTTTGGCATGGGGTTTTTTGTTTTTTTGGTTTTTTTTAAGTCTTTCCTTCGTATCCTAATATATGGTGATAAATGTCTTCTTAATCTGTGGAACAATCTTAATTTGCCTTCATGGCAGAGACCACCTTGAAGGAGCAAGTAAAAGCTTTAGTCATGGTTTCAATTTTTTCATTTGAATTCAATACATTCTAGTTAAATGGACAATTAATAGGTCACTTCCAAAATAGTAGTGTATCAGTCCTGGTTAATAAACAATCCCCACAGTTGATAATGGGCCCTATGTATTCAGCAAGTCCCTGTATACACTCAGCTCATCCACTAAATCCCTTTTCAGGTAGACAGGGTTATATGGGAAGATGAGCTAGAATGAGTCTATAAAAGTCAGTTTCATTCACTGCTTTATTTTTCAGTCAAGTGCTTTAAATGCTGTCCAGAAATTCTCTTGGAATGTGAGACAGGAGAAAAGACTGGCACATAGAGCATTGCTTTATGACCATACAAAAGGGCAACTGACCCTTGCCCAGGCCTTTTCAATGTGAAATGGTTCCTAAAGTTCATCTGCACAGTGAAAAATTGTGGTGAGGTCGCGTGTGGATGAGTAAAGTGAAAGTGGTGATTGGTCATGGTGCTGTCAACCATTGTGATGGAGCTGGGGCCATGTAAAACGCTCTGTGGGAAAGTGTCAACTCCCTAAAGAGGTGCTCAGAAACTTGCAGCTCATTAAACTGCCAGCATTTGCTGCCTCACTTGTCAGGAATCATTCGACTTAGCAACTGCCCTTCGGAAACATTCATAAAACACATACACATAGTCAGCAGTGGTTTGAATTCAACCGTGATGAAAAAATATATGTTCCAGAATGCAGAAATTGCTATTTCCATTCGGACTGACACACAGTTCTGTGCTTTTTACTCAATTCTGAGGAACTAAAGTGTATCCTCTGCTTGTCTTCCTTAGTCATAAACATCAAAACTCTTTAATAAATAATCTTATATGATGCACAAACCTCAAAAATCAAGGGTAAATTTAGACTCTGATTAAGTGGTAATATAAAACAAAGCTTTCATCCCAAGTGTATAATACTGGAACCAAATCATCTTCCACATGTCTTCCAGTTTTAACATTATAATCTAAAACAAAATTAAATGAATACAGGTGTTTGTCTGCTATGAGCAGAATGGCTGGGTTTTGAGGATTTTTTAAATCAAGTTAACATTTCCTGAATCATAATTTATGCCAAGCAGACATTAATATGCAGTGTCCATTTTATGATCTTTCCATTCTTTTCTTTTCCTGTTTGCAAATGCATATTGATACAGATTTTAAAAAGAGTTATTGACTCTTAAAAGCAAACTGAAAACAAGGAGCGTTCCTCAGTTAGCTGTCTGGATGTCTCAATGCCATTAGAAATCTCTCACAATTGCTCAGTGTACTTAAGTTTAATAAATCTTTGGAAACCTTCTGAATAGGATTGCTGTGATTTTACTGAGGAATTAGCTGCTGCCATTGCATCACCAATTAGTTTTCCAGAACACATTAAATCCTGCTGCTTTGGTTTACAGAATAACTCAAGCATTACTGATGAAGCATAAAAACTTACTTGGAAAAGCAGTGGGGGATACAGGGTGCTGACAGGACCCACCGCAGCATGCTGAGTAGAATGGTGGGGCTCGGAGAAAAAAATGTTTGGAAAGAACTGCAAATAAAGCATAGATCTAATTGATTATCCATTAATTTTAAGTGATATTCACAACAACAATTTTCAAAAAGTCAGCATTTGAAGTCCTTGCCTCACAAACCCTGCTTCCTTTTCTTAAGCAGAGATTTTTTTATACAAAGGACAATCAGCCAAATAATCTTTAAGTAACTTAATCAAGGCTAGTTTTAACTCATTTATTGCTACAATTATGACATATTGAACCATCACAGTACATTTATAGCAAGACTGCAATTCCGAGGATCCAATATTTATTTGTTTTAGTGCCATACATCCTAACTAATATATCTGAAGACATTGGCCAAAATTCATAACTACTGTAAATCCATCTAAAAGTTATTTTATACAACCTTGCTAGGTAAAATGTACTGGGGGGGATACCTTTAAAAAAAAAAAAACAGAACTGACAGGCACTGCCTGACAATGAGTATCTTATTTATAGGTCAGGTTTTTTTACTTTTACTCACACGGAGTAAGGAAATCAATAAACATGTCTCTATGAAAATGCCTGTAAAATGTAATAGGGATAAACCAACTAAGTTCTATAGAAATTATTCTAACACTACAAGGCCTGATTCTTCCATTCTTCTGTTAAATAGTACCTCACTACACAAACAGTCCCATTTATTTGTAAGAACATGCAGAGAAAGATTCTATTAAATACAACTAATAGCTGCAGAACTGGGCTCAGAGAATTGGACATCTCTATAGTGGTTTTTAAACCGGCCTACAGAATTCTGTGTTAACTTCTACAGAATGTCAAAAAACAAAAAAAAGCACAATGGAAAAGATCATATTCTGTAGTAAATTCTATACGACATTTCCATTCGGATAATTTTTTTTCTAAAACATACTCTTGATTATATTCACATTTTTGCCACACCAATGAACTATTAAAATGTGGTTTTCTTCTTTTTTTTCCTCCAAGTTGAAGGCAGACATGCTATAGTTGAAAAAATAATATATTTTCAAAGTTTGATATGCAATGTAGCCACTGCATCAGTTGCCTGACTTATTGTGGGGGAGGGGGGGAGCGAGGGAAATCCTCTTTGTGTTATAATCTGTCTAAATCTCCAGTGTCACATCTGAATAAAAAATATTTTATAATAAACTGCTTATTTTAAAAAGACTTTGAACAACACTTTTTTCTATACAGAACCAGTCAATAACCAGAACTAAAGATAGACAAATGCACTCATTTTGATTCATCAATCTACCTCATTTAATATAATTTTTTGGCATGATTTTAAAAATGAGCACTCAAAATTAGGCTCTTGAGTCCATATTCACACACCTTCATAAGTAGCTTGATTTTCAGACGTGCTGCACACCTCCCATTGTAATCAAATATAGTCTTAAAAGCCTAACTTTAAGAAGTTATTATTTAAATCTTGGCCTTTACATTAAATTTATCTTAACAGATAACAACCCTTATTGTAAATGTATTCTCTTTTGATTATACAGCAACAAGGATAATCATTCTTTTGTAGCTGCAACTGTTCATCAGCACTGTGGAATTCCAGGTGCAATATAATAAATACACTAACGTAACTGATTGCAAGCTGGTTGTCCAAACCTTCGGAATATGCTTTGGAGGCATTTACAAACAGACAGGATCATCAAACATAGAACGGTTTACCATCAGAAACAGTTATGGTAGGCAGTTTAAAGGACATAAAAAATATAAAGTCAAAACTTGCCCACGTTACTTATCCAAATAGTCCCATTGGCATCACAATGACCTTACAGTATAGGGCACCAATAGAACTACTGGGGCTAGTAAGGTGGACAGGATTTGGCACTAATTTCAGAATCACAGAAGACTGAGATGGAAAAGACCTATTAGATCATCTTGTCCATCTCCCTGAAAATGCAGGCCTATTCCTTCCAGTACATTTGCTAATGTTTTGTCCACTGTAGTTTTCACAGTCCCAAGTGAGGGGATTTCACTGCTTTCCTTGGGAGACTATTCTACAGTCAAATAGGGAATACGCTCTAACAGCAAAACCTGTCAGTCAGCCTGAATTATCTATTTCTGAATCACAGCCTATTAGTCTTCACTATACCCCAGGCACCACACTTTCTTGATGTTTAAATCATTCAAATATTTAATCTGTGGGCTGTTATGCCCTCCCCACCTTAGGCCACCCTATATCTATTTAATGTTTTTATCTTTATAAATCATTCCCTCCTGTCCCCTGATCTTTTTTGTTGCTCATCTCTGAATTCCCTCCAATTTTTTAAATAACTTCTTGAGAACATTGTGCCCAGAATGCCCTTGCAATAGTATACTCTTGTCACCTGGATATATCACAATTGAATATACCATCACTTCAGAGGCGTGGGTAGCATATTCCTGCATACAGAGTTCTCTCCATTCACTAAACCTTTATGCTTCTATACATGACTTGTAAACATAAAAGGCCTGCTCCTTTTATGTCTATGTCCTTTTATGTCTATTGAAGTAAATGTTAAAATTCCCATTGACTTCAATGGGAGCAGCATCAGAAACTAAAACACAATCCAGCCTTATAAAACCTGAAATAATCTATGCAGTTGCACGAAAGCTGCAGACAGTACCTGAATCCACTGGGATTCTGCCATCATGCAAAAAGCAAAGATCTCTAAAGACCTGCTCTCAAGTCCAACAAGTCAGTGGGAATCTCTCTTTTGACTTCAGTCATCTTTTGATCAGGCCCCAAAACTGCCTCTCTGTTGTATTTGTGATGATGCACCCAGAAATAAGATGCAGATGACATCCTTCCACATATCTCTGAAACAGGTGGCTTCTGGGGCTGTTTTTTTAGATTAATCTATTCCAGACCCTGTGGGATAAACAATGGTCCTGAGTTTCTTTAGATGTATAGCCAATGGTCATTAAACATCTTTAAATCTTTCAGCTATGAGATCTACATGCAAATTCTTAGAGACACTGGGTCAGATTTTCAGGAGGTGTACATCAGTGTAGTTCCATTGAAATCAATGTGTGGGAACTACACAGATTTGCATCAACTCAGGCTCAGGTCCATTATGTAGATGTGTAGCACTCCCCAGGAGGACCGGGGGTCCGTAAAAACATGGAAGGTTTATCTTGATTCAGACAAGTACATTTTTTTTTTATGTATGACAGATATAGTAAATAGTTTTATTTTATTAAACTTTTTTCAAGTACCATGTGCGAAACAGCATAACAGAATGGAAACTGTCTGCGCAAAAATGATGCAATACATATTGGTCAGGTTCATTTATTCCTGAATTTTATACAGCATGATTGTAACGGTAGGTATCATGTAAAACAAATATTGGATATAAGGATGGGGCAAATATTATATACATTTTATTTCCTTCTCATAAATGAAATGGTAACTCAATTGCTATTTGTTGGTCAAGCAATTTCAACCAAACATTTTTTAGTCCTTACATAAGGCCAAAAACAGCTGCAATGCTGGTTGGCTGCTAGGAAACCTGGGGTTTTTTAATAGCCAGAATTAAGCACATGGTAGCCATAAAACTGCTTATGTACAGACCCATCTGTGAATTAAACATTAACCTTGGGCCAATCCTGCAAATCCTTACTCCTGGGTCTACTCCTCACTCCCCCTAGCATTCCCATAGAGTTAAATGGGACAATGTGTGGGACTAAGCAGCACTATACACAGGTGTACGGGTTGCAGGTTTGGTCACACAGATCATGAAACTCAAAAATCAGAATAAGGAATAAATTCCACTGCCCTGCTTACATATGAAAGAGCTCAAAAATTATTTTATGTGCTTTTTTCTTGAAAGTGACAGTACCTGGTCCTAAATCTCCCAGGAGTTAGTATTTGAAACAATGATAGATTCTTGTTATACTATAACAGGATGGTGAATACAAAATATAATTAATAATGCTTATTTATATTCAACTTTAGAAACCCAAAGCATTTTACAAACACTAAGCAATTAAGTATACTGTAGTATACTTGTACACGACAACTGAACTCTAGCATTCAGCAAAGGGTAATACTTAGATATTATCTCAGACACTGACAGCCTAAAATGCTTTCCAAATCTGAAAACAAAATAGTTCTAAAACTGAAAATTCTGGCACACTAGAAACTCATGTCTATAATGCAGATAGAGGTCCCAAAACACAGTCCTTTCCATAGTCAACTTCCTAAGTACAGTTCACATGAAATGAGTTTAGATTAAATCATTATGAAATTCTAAAGTGACTTGTTTTCAAGGGGCTTCTGGGGTGGGGTATATTTTTTTAAAACTCTATCACTTTGAAACATGTTAGGAAGTATTCTAGGCCCTAATTCTAAAATTCGCTGTATATTCTACAATTCACATGCACCTATGTGGAACCCTATTTTTTTTCAACTGCAGCACTGAGGCTCTCCTTTCTGCGTGATTGAAGACCCAGATAAATGTGTTTGAAAATATACCTTTCCAAAATATTAGACCTGAATAAATAATTCATCTGACAAATTTAGCCTCCTTTTCTGGCCATGGAGTAGATACTAAAAAAAAATGTGATTTCCTCACATTTATTCATTCTTCAGAATAATTAAAACACATTTTCAATAAACAAAATTTAACCCCTTAGAATAATCATGAACAGTTCTCTGCAAATATACAATAGTGGATAGCCCAGAGGCATTGGTTAGTTGTGATTGGCCAAATAAGTCACATGGTGTTGTTTCTGTTCACAAATTGGATGAATGTTCAAGTCTAAGGAACCAGAGCTGCACACACCATGGTCACAGAGGGGATCAATCCTAAGACTTTTTCAGCACCAAAAGCACAAGCTTTCACCACTTGACCTAAAGATGAAATTCCTGTCTGTGAGACAGTAACAGATTGCAGAGTTGCTGAGATCTGCCACCAGAGGGAGTCACAATCACATGTACTTAGCTAGTGTATTGTGCAAGGTCCAATCCTGGGGGAATTCTGCATCTAAAAATTAAAAATTCTGTGCCAACAAAAAATTCAGCGCATAATATTTTAAAATACTGAAAAATTCTGTGAATTTTATTTATCAAAATAACACTACATAATCACATCAGTTTCAATTATTTTGGTAATTTATTTCAAAATACCTGTCAGCAAGTATGTCTGTGACAATACAGACACACACACACACAAATTCTCCCAGGAGAAGAAAGTTTAAGACAATGCAGTTCGTATTTCTCTGCCCCCTCCCCCCAAGAACCCAGCTGCAGGGCCTCGCTAGTTCAGATACCCACACCCCCTCTGGAGCTCAGCCGCGGGGCACCCCCTTGTCCAGATACCTGCACCCCCTTCCCTCAGGGCCCAGCCGCAGGGCCCACCCAGCCCAGACAGCCGCCTCCTCCCCCTCCAGAGCTCAGCCATGCCCCCCCAGCCCAGACACCAGCCCCCCTTTGCCCTTCAGAGCTCAGGGATGCAGAGGGAGAAACAGCTTGATGCTGGGTCCCAGGCATGTGTGGAATTTCCTGCATGCCACCATCTCCTTCCGTCAGGGTGTGTGGGGAACTGCAGCTGCCAGGAACCCTCTAGCTTCCTCCCGCTCCCCACAGCAGTGTCTTCTATGTGTCAGCTGGGCTCTGCCAGGTCCAGCGGCTGCAGTGGCAGCCAGCAGCATTGAAGCCCATTTCTGTGCGGGAAAGGAAATTCTGCATGCACAACATTATTTTCTGCAAAATTCTGCATTGTGCAGTGGTGCAGAATTCCTGCAGGAGTAAAGCTCTTCTGATGCATTTACTGTTGCAAATTTAAATTTGGTTTTCTGTGAATATTCACACATGCCTTTCTTTCCATGAACATTCATGTCAATAAAACTTGATGTTCAGACAGCAAACATAAAAGCAGTGCATGTATGGCAGAAGTAGATCTATTTTAAAATGTGAGCAAATACCCATCGAAAGTATTTTGCAACTCCTTAAAAAAAAACACCAAAAAAAGTATTTTAAAATCCTGCATAGAAAGTTAATGGAAATAATTGTGTTTTCATTTTTATGTTATTAGTTTTCAGTAGGGCTTTCAAAAATTAGCCAGTTAGACACTGTAAAAAAAAAACAAAACAAGATGTGTCACCCAAAAGGGGTTGAAATATGCAAGTAGCAAGATGATCTTTCCCTTGCAGCCACAAAAATCAGACAGATGTTAAAGATACACCTAAGATTAGGTGACAACATCTGAGACTCTTTCTTTTCTGTATGCTCCTTATCACTTTAGGGGTCTATGCATATTTCTCTATGTATCCTTTATCTTGGGGACCATCTACATGGCAAGAAGGGTGCACTGGAAGCATGCCATGTGGGCAGACTTTGGTCAATGGCATAGCTGGCATGGATTTCACATATGGGAACTAGAATCACTTCTGTGACAATATTAGGCACTCTGCAAATCTTAACACCACATGTAGACTGCAAAGCAATAGTAGAGCATATAGACTCATTGCCTAAACCATGCCACAAAACCAAACAGTCTCAGCAACCATTTCTAGCACACTAGGGACCAATCATGTCCATTAGAGAAGCTGTAATCAATGATAAAATAAAAAAAATTAAATTAAATTAAATAATATCATGAGGAAGGGTGGGGTTGCGGTACTAAGAAAACAGTCCCTTATTTTTGAAATGCAATGTTGGCAATTCCTTTTACACAGCCTAAGCAGAAGAAAGGGGGATCTACATAGTGGTGGATCCACTGGCTTTGTCACCAGGCCCATCCTGCCCTAGTTTTTCTCCCACATGCTGCCTATGTATGGCTGTGTCAGGGCTCCCTGCTGCTTATCTATTGTCTTATTGTGACACTAGAGTTCTCAGTGGGAATCTTCCTCCTGCCCACTCCCCACCCACCCACCCACTCTCTCTCTCTCTCTCACACACACACACCCCCCCCATGTACAACATCAAAAGAATATCCTTCTCTGTGTAACTACTAAGGACACCGTAAGAGGCAAAACAACAGAATTCAGCCATAAATGGACTGACAGATTTTCCTTGTATTCTTCATAAAACGTCTTTGTTTAAAAAGAATTCCCTGAACCCCAGTGAAATTGGGGTTATGTGGTACAATTGATTAGAGAACTTGTCTTTTGCTGCTGCAGACCTTATTTAAAATCCTGCCTTGGGCTACAAATGAAAGTAAAGGATTCTTACCATGTGAAACTGAAATGGACCTGTTATTCTAGTCCTGGGTCTCTCTTGGTCAAAACTTGCCAATTAGGCTTAAAAATCATGAGATTTTAAAATTAATAAATATTGGATTCATTTTATTTGCCTTCTGTTTTTAAGCCTTTAAGGTTCACGTTTGCAAGCTTTTCACTGCAACCACAAGGGCTAGTATTTACACTTGTTAAAATGAAAACTGAGATTCTCATCATAATCTCATGACTTTGGGACCTGGGGCTTTAGAAAAGACACCAAATATCACAAGACTCATAATAAAATAGTGAGATCTGGCAACACTGTAAATGTTGTATAATAACCTATATAGACCAACATAATTTGGTAATATACAGAAATAGGCATCCTGCTGACGAGAGAATCGTGGGAGTAAGGACTTCAGGATCAGGCCCTTTCCTATTTAAAACCCACTCTCCTACCCTAAGAAATAAGTGTCTGATGTTTAAAAAGCCTCCTGGTGTCTAATAATACTGGAATATGTTTTCAGCCTTAAGGCTGTTAAAGCAATCGTTAGCTTGCAGAGCTGAGTTCTCCAAGGAAAATTTTCTGAGGGCCACATTCGGCAAGCAACGCATGCACATAACTCCCACTGAAATCAATGGGAGATTTTCACACAAAGAATCATGGCATGATATAGCCATCATTTTGCACTCAGGAATTTCAGTAACTTGCATGATCAGAGTAAATTTTTTCCCTTTTCTTTCTTCAGTTTCTTCATAAACATAAGCATATGCCCTGAGGTTCCTGTTTCAGAAGCATCGCATTGTGCAATATAAAATCCATGTTACAATAACTGATTTCACTAAATTTAGTGAAATGACTAACTCCATCGTTTCCCCCTAAGAACCTGTTTTTTCTCCTACAGACCCAGATCCTTGGGCCCGCAAATGCTGCTCTGTGCTCCTCCAGCAGTGCTTAAACCCTGCTTAAAGGACCAGGTCCAATGCCAATCGTTTCCTCAGACTACAAAGCAGAAGACATGGCTGTGGGGAAAGGGGCATGATCAGACCATCCCTATGATCTGATGATCTCTGCTGCAATGGGCCCTGGGGGCTGTAGCTAAACAGTATAATTAGGCTAGCCTGGCAGCCCCAGCATAGGGGGAAAGCAAAGGTAGCATAAAGCGACCTTTGCACCCACTCTACTGCATTATGCTGGGTACCTAAAGACCTGCGCCTAAGAACTGGCCCACCAACTGCGAAGGGAGCAAGAAGAGGTCCTGAATCATGTGCAAATTAATTTTATATGTACCTACTCACCACAGAATCCTTTGCATCTCCAGAGAGAATCATGATTGCAATACTGTGAGAGTCCCTAACTCTTAAAACAGGGAGTCTACATTACCTAGCGAGAATCTAGAGAGTTCTGATAGTTAAAAGCAATTGATTCTTTTCTTCTTTTAATTTCAATGAAAGCTACAGAGCTACATGTCACCTGAGGACACATTCGGATTGTCAGCCAGTTTGGAAGAAATAATTAATAATGCCTTTATTAGTGTAAATCATAAAAAATGGGTATGGGCTGAAAAATCATTTAATTTCAATAAAACGTATTTACCAATTGTTAGATTCTAGAAGGAGTGAAATGTCAATTTGCCACAAGCTTGCTATATGACCTTGAGCAAGTCACTGTCTCTGTGCCTCAGTTCTCCATCTGTGAAACGGTGGTGCTGGCACTTCCCTATCTTATAAGGGTGTTGTGAAGATAACTGCATTAAAGACTGAGGTACTCAGATACTATGATAATAGAATCCTGTAAGTATTTTAGCTAGATTTGTGTTAGTATGTGTCTGATTTATTTTATACTTACACATGTTCTGTGTATATACATGTATATATTTTACTTTAAGCAAAAAATCAATGTGTTCAGTATACCAGCAAAGTTTGTAATGCAAGCATGTCCATGTTGTATTTTATTTATTTCCTTGCAATATATATCAGGTGTGCTTATCATTACTCTAGGCACATTACAAAATATAAATGCAAAGGGCCCGATTTTGGTTACATTTACCCTAGTGAAAATTCATTGGCTCCAATGGATTTGCTGTCATTTTGCACTGTGCAGATTACTTGAGAAGTACACAGCTTTATAGTGACTGATTTTCACAACTGTTGAGCAACTGCAATGTTCACTGAAATCAATATGAGCTGTGGTCACTTGGCCCTTCTGGAAATCAGGTCATAAGAAAACCTGCCAAAGAGACCTCATAAAAGCCTTCCCAGCCCCCAAACAAACTACATCCCATCAGCCTCTAAAGTGACTCTCTCACTCCAAAAAATGCTTGGGAAAACAAATGAGTGCTGCAGTAATCTAAAGGAAACCACACACAGACGCTGGTGGACTAGAGGCAGAAGCAAATTCCAGAGCCAAGGAACACCTGCTCTTACAAGCCCTATCCCATTTAAAGCAGGACTGTTAGGCTGATCAGAAGAACCAGGATCTTAAACTTCACCCCCATAGTAACGGATAGCACATAGCTATAAAGTGCTCCACTGGGTAAAACACTGCCGAATAAGCATGCCACCGGGTTCTACAACAGCTGTAATATGTAATGGTTAGATGGTATAGCCCAGGCCTGGGCAAACTTTTTAGCCCGAGGGCCACATCTGGGTATGGAAATTGTATGGCAGGCCGTGAATGTTCATGAAATTCGGGGTTGGGAGGGAGTGAGGGCTTAGGTTGGGGGTGGGAGTTCTGGGATGGGGATGAGGGGTTGGGGGTGCAAGAGGGTACTCCGGGCTAGGACCGAGGGGTTCGGAGGGCAGTAGGGGAATCAGGGCTGGGGCAGAGGGTTGGGGCGCAGGAGGACGTCAGGGGTGCAGGCTCCGGCTGGGTGTTTACCTCAAGCAGCTCCCAGAAGCAGCAGCATGTCCCCCCTCTGGCTCCTATGTGGAGGTGCAGCCAGGAGGCTCTGCATGCTGCCCCATCCGCAGGCCCCATCCCTGCAGCTCCCATTGGCCGCAGTGGCCAGCCAATGGGAGCTGTGGGGGCAGTGTGTAGAGTCCCCTGGCTGCCCCTACTTCCAGGACCTGCGCAGAGCCCAGCATGCACAGAGTGGGGCAAGTCCCCAACTCTGCTCCCCGGCTGGAGCTCTAGGGCCGGATTAAAACATCTGAAGGGCCGGATGCGGTCCCCAGGACCGTAGTTTGCTCATCCCTGGTATAGCCCCATGTAGCACGCACTGCAGTAATTCAGCATTTAAAAGAGATGGCATGATTCTTCACTGCCTTGCATTTTGTGCTGTCATTTAGATTTGTGAGTGTAAAGTGGACGTCAATTTTAACCGGCTCAAAAGGGTAGCATTTTATACAGGTGTAATGGCTACACAAAGCAGTGGAGCATAAGGATCAAGCCCATAGTATACAAATTAGAACAAATTCTATCCTCTGATGTTCCAGAATAAGGTGTAAGAAACCCAGCAGTAGGTGGTTATAGGATAACCTACCTCCAGGGAACCTTCCCTCATAACTCCCAGTAGTTAATGGCTGGCTTATGCCCTGACAAATAAACGTTTATATGCCTCAGAAATCCCTCTTTATTATTTTAATATTTACTGTGATAACTCGAGATACTCTTGTTATTAATATAAATGTCTAAACCTTTTTTTAATCCTACTAACTACAAGGTCACAACTATATCATGTGGTAATGAGTTCCACAGGCTAATTAGGCCTGTAATTCCAGAATTAATGTCCATAGATGTTTAAGCAGTCAGATGCAACAGTTAAAATATTTTTTCTTTACTAGTTGTGGAGCAAGAGATCATCAGCTGGTATAAATTGACGTAACTCCATTTAAATCAATGGAGCTACAACCAATTTACACCAGTTGAGGATCCCATTGTGTTTGCCTGTATGGTTTAACTTTTATAGAGTTTACTATTTGCACATGGTGGTAATAATTAAAAACCAAAATAATTTAAAATAAACTTAAAATTCTATAACTCGGTTGTACAACTAAATAATCAATATTGCAAAGGAAAGTATTGATTTTAACCCCTTCAATAGCCTCATAGCCAGCAAAGGGATGTCTCTTTGAACACTGTTCATTGTGTGACATATCTCATAGCATGATGCTTTGTGGATGACTGTTCGTCATCCAGCTTTTCACTGGGGACATTTTGGCACTATTATTAAAGTACACATGGGGCTAAAAATATGGAATTATAAATGTAGACCCTTTGTAACTCACAACAGGAATGAAAAGGCACACGATAAAGCACCGCTGACAGAGAGTCACAATGGCTGAGGCAGGCAATGACCGAGCTCTAATGCAATCAGATGTTGCCATGGCCAGATGTCACAGATAAAGGGTGTCATCCTGCGTCCCTTGCAGGCATTGATGGGAGTTTTAAGGTTCAAACAGAAACTAGGATTTGGGTTCTTACATGGTGTTAAAAGATTTTATAAATCAAGCCCATTTGTTAATTTTTTTTTTTTTTTTTTTTTTTTTTTTTTTTTACAGAAGTTGTGGATTCTTGTTATTTTCAGAACTGTAGCAAAGGTTCAGTTCATTCAGATTTTCAGTTCCCAGACTGATTGTGCATTCCTTGCTCCCCTGATACTCCCATTAACCTCACTGGAAGTTTTGGACACATAAGCAATACAGGATGAATACAATATTTATGACACATTTCAGTTTGCCTTCATTGAAAAGTATACTTTTTTCCTTTTAAATACAACTGAATGCTAAGAAATTCTGCTACAGTAACTAGCTCAAAGTATACATAAAGCTAGAAGAGCTCAATTTGCTTTGTCATGATCATTCATTTTAGTTAAGACTTGGGCCAAGATTTTCATCAGTACCAACTGGTTTTGAGACAACCTAAAGGGGTCTGATTTTCATAGGGTGGATAGATGCCCAGCACTTTCAGAAAATCAGGCCCTTTTGAAGCAGCCTCGCATTGCATATCCAAAAACATAAAATCAGTGGTCACTTTGAAAATTTTGACCTCTGAGAAGTATCCTACTGGGATATATATAGTAACGCTTCCATGCACATTTACTATGTGAAGAAAATTCTTATAATAAACATTGTGACATTACCCAAGCATATAGCTTTTTAAATGGAAAGAAGTAAGTATCCCTAGATACCACCTAAGAATCAAGTCAAAAAGAATAGTATAAATCGTCTAGTTAAAACACCTTTATTTTGCCCCAGTCCTACCGTCCTTACTCTGACGAAACTCTTGTCCTTCTTACTGTTGCAAACAAGAAAAATAACATGAGGGCCCAATCCTGGCACCTTTACTCACAAATATAGCCCTTAATCAAGTGAGTAGCTCCATTTGGATTAGTATAATGAGAAAAGACTCCTTGCTTGAATATGGGCTGTAGAATCCAGCAGTAAAGGCCAGTTTCTGAACTAATTTTCAATCATTAACGTTCAGGGCACCCCCTACAAGGCAACAGCTTCTGCATTTACACTGGTAACTGAGATCAGAATCTGTCCATATAATGTTTATGGCTTTTATAAAACTTTACTGGGAATTTTGCCTGAGTAAATAAGGAAGGATTGGACCCAGCATTTCTTGTTTCAAGTAATAAGGGACTGATCCTTCAACCCAAGGTTCCTAATGAAGTCAATGGAAACTTTGAGCTCAAGAGAAACTCGGATCAGGTCCATTGCCACTTGGAGAGTCTGACCCTGCAACTCTTTACTCAACTGAGTATCCAGAACTCATATCCCAATGGCCTGCTGGCTAGACTAAGAACTAATCATGCAAGTATTTGCAAGTTTGGGCACACAGTAACTTCCACCTAGTTTCTAGTAACTAGGAATAGTGATGAGATGATCTTTGGGGAATCTGCCTTCTTCACTGGCATTTTTGAAATAAATAAATTCTTTTCTTTTTTTTAATATAAACAACATTTACTCAAAATTGGGTGAAATGTGCATCCTTTCCCATTTCCTCAACTGCTTTTAACTGAGTTAGTATAAAGTAAGTTAAAATAGTTTTTAATGTTTTGATTATTTGAAAATTTAAAACATGCACCTACCTAGCCCAATCCTGCTAATTTCTTTGAGTAGACTCATTGAAGTCAATGGAACTACAAGTAGGAGCTACTTGCAGGATTTCATTTAAAATAAAATAAAAAATAATTTGGAGCATTTAAAAAGAATATACCATGTTTTCATTTTTGGTTTTAATACACACCTTTTGCAGTGGTAGTTTAAGGTTGTACTTCAAGTAATATTTTTGTTTGTTTGTTTACTTTGATTTTAAATACGTATGTTTTTTTCTATTTAAATATAATCCAAGACTTTGAAAATATTATATTGGTCTAGAATAAGTAGGTATGTTCTAGTGGGAATTTTAATTGATATACATTTAATTCATTATCCAGTTTTAATGAATTAATTTCTAATCCAGTTTTGAACACTTCCATAACTAGACAAGGTATCTATTCCTCAAACCTATTTTTTTAAATTTCTTACAACAAAATGTACATGACAAGTAACACATTAAAGAAGCATAATTTGTCTGGAAAAGCTTTGTATGGTTCAGAATTGCAGGGCAGTTAAACCTGGGCCTAATAAATAAAAAAACTGTGATTGCCAAATAGTACAGCAAAACTTTGTGCGGTTCAGATTACTGCCAAATAGCATTACCAGTTTAAGTGACAAATCTTTCAGTATCTCTATAGTCTAATAAGGCCATGGCTTTTATTTTAACATACAAGTGACTATAGTATTAGACATATTTTGCAAACTTCTAATAAAGTTTTTGTGGTGAATTTTGCCTCTAGTACTTCAAGAAAATTGTAGCTATGTCTCAATTCAATTTCTTTTTGCTACAAAAGACCCAATCTTGCATCTTTTGTTGTACCTATTAAGGTCCACAGGATTTTGGGAGTGTCCAAGGACATTAGTATCCAGACTTATCATTACCTAAGAATCTGATCTTTCTTGTATTTCCTAAACTCAGAAGGATTTCTGGTCCATCATGTGTTTGTTCATGGATAAGCCTCTGATATCATTTCAGATTGCGATCATTTAGCAGCACTGAAAGATCAAGGACTAAGGAAGATTTAAAGTCCTTATTACAGTGTCAAAAATTGTTAAACATTTTGCTGTGGTTATTAATCCACAGGCATACAGGACAGTAACCTTGTTTTAATCAGATGTTATATGAGGAAATGGGTCAAATATGACAGATTAATGTTTACTGGTCATTCTGTACTACCCTCTTGAACAAAGAGAAAGACCACAACAGACTTTCTTTCATAACCCTGCCATTCAGAACTGATTTAAAGAACACTTCGGTCTTGCACAGAGGGAAATTTTCCTTAAGAAGATTTAAAACCCTTTACAGTTGTATATTAGGTCATAGAACAGCAGATTCAACCTTTTACTTCGGACTCATGGCTCTGTTTTTAATCCATCCTGGTAGTCAGTGCTGCAATGAAATCAATATCCAAACTCCCCTTGAGATTTCAGTGGGAGCAGAAGCAGCCAAATGAATAGTTCTCAATTTTCGTAGCATCAATCCTGATTTCCCCAGAGGTGTTTGAAAACACTAAAAATATTAATAGAAGAAAAAAATATTTAAAATAACTTCACTGATATAGAACCAGAGTGGCTAAGACAGTAGTTTTTTGGGGGAAGCATAATTTTTATAAACAATACTTGAATATCTATCACCCCCTCTATATAATCCATATTGATAGTAATTTGGGGGCAGAAACTACAATTACTTTTACTCAGGCAACAGGACTCTGCACAAGGAATACTATTTATTTAGAAATTTCTAAGGGAAGGAGGGGGAAAATTTACTGCAATCCATTATTGATTTTCCAAATGGTGCAAAAAATTGCTTTTTAAAATGCAGTTGCACTTCTTTGAAGTGTATCACTTTATTTACCAGTACTTCGGAACTGGCGAACCACACTCCGCAAACGCTTCTCTCAAGGTGTTTCAAGTAAATCACCAGTCATCAACATCAGCAGTTAAATGGAAGACAAGGCTGGGCAATTACACAGCCGGGCACAAGGGTGGGGGGCTTGAACTGAGCAATTTAAAAACATTAAAAAGCAAAGCGTATTGTGCGCGGGGAAGGGGCGGGCAATGAAAGGGCGAAACACCCGCGGGGACATCCCAGCCCCACGGGCTGCGGCAGAGCCAGGCTTTCAGGCTCTGGAGCGGGCCGGAGTCTAGCTGTTTCTCGAACCGATGAATGACTCCGCCCGGCAGGGAATCCGCCCCGCTGCCCGGGGCCCTGGCGCTGCGGCGCGAGCTCCCAAGGGGAAGTTTTGCCGGCGCTGTCGGGGGCCGGGCGGGGCGAGGGGAGCGCGCTCACCTGTGGCTGCAGGAGGGAAGATGCCGGCTCTGTCCGGGGCCCGCGCTGGCAGCCCGCCGCTGGCCACGGCGGAGAGGTGAAGGCGGGGACAAGCCCATCGGGCCGGCCCGGGGCCCCCCGCGGGGCTGGCTGGTTCCGCCGCCGGGCACAGCGTGAGCGGGCCGGGGAGGGGCCGGGCGAGGCTCGGCGGGGCCGCCCGCAGCAAGTTCTCGATCAGGAAACTTTTGCCCAGGTTGCCGGAGCCCGGCGGCGCCGGTAGGTCGAGCAGCGCCGAGGAGCCCGCGACGCCCCAGCCCAGGGCGATGGGCAGCATCGCGGGGCTGCGCCGGCCGCGCCTCGCCCGGCACCCGGGGCCCGATCCGGCCGCCGCGCGGCCCCTGGGCTGAGGAGCCGGGGCCGGGGGCCGGCATGGGCCGGGGGCCGCTCTGAGGAGGCGGGGGCAGGTGGAGCAGAGCAGGGGCGGGAAGGTGTGTCCGCGCGCAGCCGGCGTGTCAGCGGCGCGGCGGCAGGAGGGACGCGGCCCACAATAAAGGGCTGCCCGAGCCCCCGGGGCGGGGAGGGGGGAAGCGAGGGGGTCCCCGTCCAGCCCCTCCAGGGGCCTTCGCGCGGGGCGGGAGCGGGGCCGCTGGCACGAGCGCGCAGGGCAACCCCGGCCTCGCCCACCCCAGGCAGAGCCCGCCGCGCCGAACTGCTTGGGGCTTCCCCCGAGAGCTCAACTCCCGCTGCCGCCCCTCAGGCCCTCCTCTGGGAGTGGCGGCAGCAGCGCTCCCGGCTTGGGGGAAATGGTCCCGCGGGGCGTGGGCAGCGACGTGTCAAAGTCCAGGCAACACCAATCGGGTTCCGAAACTGGCTCAAGCACGTTATGGAGCAAAGGCTGGGGGAGCTACGGGGCACCGGTCATACTCGCCCTAGCTCTCTGGCAAGCTTGTTTTTACAAGAACATGAGGGGAATTTCACTGTTTTATATCAAGACCCAGTAGATGTAATCACTTCCCATCCTCAGTGTCTTGACATTTTAAAACCTGGGCCAAATCTTCACCTCACTTAATCCAGAGTACCTCCAAGGGAACTACTCCTGGTGTCCACCTCTGTAGCTGAGATGGGCATTGGGCCACTGCTGTTTGTATCATTATGGAAAGATGCCTCTGTTACTAGTTGAGAAATGGATGATCTATAAGGAACAAAGAAGTGAGCTTGCTTCGATCTCATGATCTCACAAACTAAGGTATATTGGTTCTCTCCTTCTGGGCATTTATATTTGCTTGGTACAACTAGTTTATTTTTTAAACATTTGTATCAATAAACCTAATAAAATCAACACTACATTAGTAATAATCCTCAGCAATCTGAAGATGCTTTCTAGGGTTATGAAAATATTTTGGTACAAGGACTGAATTTGTCTGATTCCCATTGTTTGAGGTATATAAAAGAAAACTTGGCAACAATCCAGAATAATTTCTTAGTTAAAAGACATAAAGAGAGCCAAAAAGCAATCTGTTACCAAGATTAATAAAGTGGAATGAAGGGGATCACCAAACTCATATGAACTCTTTTACTTCAAGCAACAGCAAAATATCTCTCCTATTATAGTCCTTCCTTGTAAGCTCCTCTAGATAAGGACTGTCTTTTAATAGGTGTTTGAACAATAATTGGACCATGATTCCTGACTGGGGTCTCCAGGCATTACCACACCAAATAACAATATTCACCCCAATAGTGGACTCATCTATATCTTCAGGTAGGTGAGAAGGATGGCCTCATTGTTAAAGCCCTGGCTTAGGACTCACAAGAAGCATGTTCATTTCCTAGCTCTCCCGAAGGCTCCTTATGTGTCCTGGGGCACTTCAGGTAAGAGCCTGGCCCTACTGAAGTCAAGGGGGAGTTTTGCCATTGACTTCAATGGAACCTAACTTGATCTTATGTGGAGGGGAGGCTCTAGATCAGTGGTTCTTAACCTGGGGTGCATGCACCCCCTGGGGGTGCGAGATGCCCTTTCTGGGGGTGCAAGACATGCCAGATTTTTTTAGAAGGTAAATCATCGAAAACGCAAATTAAGCACAGGCACGTAAGTACAACTATTTTGTTTAATCAAGCCTATCTATTTATTAACATTATATATATTTTTAACAATTACTGTAATATACAAACAAAAAATATATCTAGGTTTAAAGAACTGACCTACTTCACTGATTTTTGATAAGGGATGTGAGAACATATTTTGATTTTTGATAAGGGGTGCAAGAACATATTTTGAGAACCAAAGGGGTGCAGGCTGCAGTAAAGGTTAAGAACCACTGCTCTAGATGCTATTATAATATAAATAATAATAGACACAGACTTATTTTTACCATTTTAAAAAGTCTTCCCAGGAGAGCACTTGGTGTTGAGCAAGACAAGTAGCTAGCTGCCTTACCAACTAACCCTCATGAATCTGTTCACACTGAAAGATTTATTCTGCCCTTTCTTCCATCGTTCAAACTCCCATTAGGGCGCTGATACTTTGAAAGTCTCTAAACACACACAATTCAGCACTTGGGAAGATTCTTTTAGAAATCACCTAATATGTCTCTGAATACATTCATAAAAAATACTCATGAATAAAATATGACATCACCAGCAAATCAGGGAGTAGGCCTACCTCATCCAGTCCAAGTGCAAGCCGCAGCATCTTACCTACACAGTTTTCTCCAATGTAAATCTCCAAGAGTTGTGGATAAAATGTCACCACCAAAAATCATAATTTCATAAACATTAAATAATTTAAATGCTCTCTACATCTAGCCCACAGATACACTGACCTAGTTCCCATTGGAACCTGTGATGGGAGCTTTCTGCCACCACATAACACTCCCCTTTGGCAGACTCAGGTTCTCAAACTGATGTGTCATTTAGTAGAGCCAAAAGTGGGGGGATAGACAGATGAAAGAGAGAGATAACAGAAAGACAGAGATGAGGTAATGGGGACTTTCTAATGCTCCTTGTGCCTAGAAACACTAATGACTATCCTACCCAGACTCAGAGTTTTAATGGATTATTTGCATTACATTTTATTACCCCTATATTTTCTCTTAACCATCAAGGATTCCTGATAGGGTATAGCACTGTCTCACCTGCAGAAATATGTGTCTTCTTTCCTGCAAGTAAGCCTCACATATACCAGCCAAACCAGGAATACATATTTCCCATCAAATTATATCAGAACATCTTGGTACTTATGGTGGAGATTCTTTCACAAAAATGCCTTGTACATATGCATTATAGTACAGTTGTTTATAACATGATCACATATTATTTCTCAAGTAAGATATCGTAGCATTTAACTATAGCCTCAAGAGTATTTGTATCCTCTTGCAGTACACTGCTCTGAGAGTACTAGACAAAGTCTGCAAGAGTAATTTATTTTAAAAAACACAAATAATGCCATACTTAATGTATGTCTAAACTGCAGTTAGTCTGGGCTCTTACTCAGGCATTGCCTCTAACCCCACCTCCCATCCACACACAAAAATCTCTCATCTGAGGTTGGGTGATGCTTTCAACACAGGGTAGTGGGCATGGTTGTGCACATGGATTAGAGCTTAGGTTTCATTTTCAGTTGGGCTGGTAACACACTCGCTTTGCAGTGAGGATGGGGCTAAGTCATTTAGTTGCTAGTAGGCATCCAATGCCTTCACATAATTCCCCCCACATCTAGAAGGACAGAGAAGTTCTCCCCACAATTACTGGGAAAGAATCATAGGCTATGTTTACACTTACAGTAGCACATAGAGTACAAACAGTGCATGCCTAGCTAGCATGTGTACAAATTGCAGTGTAGATAATGAGGCACTGCTTAGGAGAGATATGCCAGAACCGTAAAGTAGATACCCAACAGGGCACACTACATGCCCAAGCCTCCCGCCTCTAGAAAGCAACTTTTAGCAGTATAGTGTTCCACTGCCTCCCTGCTGCCAGAGCTCTGGCAGTTCCCTGCTGTTGCAGCTTTTCCCCCAGTAGGAAGTTGCCAGAGTTCAGCATACAGTAGCACAAAGAGTCATGGGATCCCCAGATGTTCTAGCAATATACATGGCAAAGTGTAGCAGAAATAAGGACACAGTAACTCAGGTACGGTTATGCAGTGTGGCTACTCACACCCAAACTAGACTAACCCAGATGCAGCTCACCTAGGCTAACGCTGCAGTGAAGACGTACCCTTACACAGTATACTACAGATGAAGTATAAACATGAAGTGAACATAGCAGCATTAGCATAGGTACTTGGCAGACCAGCATCAAAGCTAATCTCCTGAACTGGAGGAATTTAGCATTTGGTCAGGAGTTTATCTTCATGCATCACTGCTGCAGAGTCTCTATCCAAAGGCCTTGAGGAGCTCTGCCTCTGCGGAGCCTAGGAACTTTTCACTTACCTGGATGCTTCAATGGCTCATTAAGTCCTCAGGATTGAAACTACACACCTGTTACTGAAGACTTTAGGATCTGGTCAGTAATTTACCTGTATGCTTCAATTCAATGCTCCTCACTCTGCAGTGCTTAGGAACTTCTCAGAAGCTTATCCATACACAGGAGTGTATCTTATTTGCCAAAACTTTGGTTTCCTCTGGACAGTTTGGAGTCATTCTGACAATGATATAACCCACTGCACAGACAAATTAATTGTGCCTTTGATGTAATTTAACAAGCTTAATAAAAATATTATACATGCTCAGTAGGGAATTATTAAATTTTCATGATTTGGTCAAATCAAAACCAATTACTCTGAAACAAGGTTGTGCATGGATCCTTATAGAGAGCTATGTCCCTGTGAAATTCCAGCTTTCAAATCTCAACCCTTTCAACTGTATAGCTATTAAAAAAGCATAGCATCATTGGACTGGAAGGGACCTCGATAGGTCATCTAGTCCCGTCCCCTGCACTCATCACGGGACTAAGTATTATCTAGACCATTCCTGACAGGTGTTTGTCTAACTTGCTCTTAAAAATCTCCAATGATGGAGATTCCACAACCTCCCTAGGCAATTTGTTCCAGTGCTTAACCACCCTGACAGTTAGGAAGTTTTTCCTAATGCCCAACCTAAACCTCCCTTGCTGCAATAGGCTGCAACTATTTATTTTATATAATACTATGTTTTTCTATTATATACACATTTCTGCCATGTTTTTGCTCAAACTTCCGCACAAATGTACCAAAAATACCAAGCCTGAAAAATATAAGCATGAAAAGTGAGACTAGCAGAAATTTACGAAAGAGTAAAAACAGGAATTAAAATGGAAATCAGTATGGAGCCTTCTCTGTAATGGCACTTGCCACTATTATATATTTATAACCTGTTAACAGGATTTTGTGAACAACTTGGAAAATGATTTTTTAATCTATTCCCAGGGTTTATTTCAGATATTTGATTTGTGAGCCTCAAATTGGGCCTGCAGTACTGAACGCTGGCTTGATACCTTGCTGAAAATCAGGACCATAGGGTCAGTGAGCTGACAACTGATCTACATGTGTGCACAGAGTGAAAAGTTAGCACAGCATGGGCTTCAGAGTGAGTAGAATACATACACAGGATCAGTGTCAGGCTTGCGCTACCTGCACTGAAGCCTGCTGCTATTGTTACCTGCACTAGCTGGATTCAGGTTAACTCAGGCGTTTGCTATGTAGACGTACCCTAAATCAGTGTATGAGAACAAAGTGAATTCCAGCTTTCCATTAAGCAAAGAAGTCATGGAGTCGCTACCCTGGCGGGCTAGATAACAAAGTAGCATCAGTCCAATTTTACAGCTGTTGAAAGGTGAGGTACAAGAAAATTCAACAGCTTGTCAGTGAGGCATTGTTATGTAGTGGATTAATCACATGTTTAGTAATCAGGAGACCTGAGTTCTAATACTGGTTCTAACACTGAGTTGCTGTATTATCTTTGGCAGATCTCTTAGTCTCAGTTTCCCTAACTGTAAAATGAGGATATTATTATTTATCTGTTTTATAGAGATGTTGTCAGACCTACCCAATTAATGTTTGTAAAGTGATATCTATACGCCCAAACTTTTATTCATCTCAGTCAGTGGCAAATGTGAATATAATTCAAGAAGTCTGGGCTCTCAATGCCCTGTACTGATTCTTGTAGGCAACATAATTTCTAGAGAGTTGTTCTTGATTTATGCCCCTCTTCTTCCTTCAGTTCCTATTTCCTGCCTGGGTTTTACAGCCCTGATATGTTGAAATCTGTATAAGATTTGCCAGGTTTGTCAAGCCCTTGAAAGGTTAGATTTAGCTGAAGCATTTCACATCACCCCAGGGAGCATACCCACTTTGGGATGAACAGAAAAACTGGACAGGAAATGCTACTGGGGATGGAAGCCTCCAAAAGTATCAGATTCCACCTGAACAAATATACTTAACAGGAACTCCTACTGCAATCCCATGATAAGCTTCCAGTGTTCTTAATTTCAAATGATGGAATCAATGTCCTTCAAACTTGGCTTGTTCCTTCGATCTCAACAAATTGTAAACAACAAAAAGAATCCAAGTTTGAAAAAAAATTGGTTCCCTGGTGATGTATTTATATATGCACAATATTTCTTACTGAAACATGAAACAAGTTTATTGTGTGATTTTAACACACACGGAACTGTAGCAACATGGATGTTGCTGAATCTTTTAAAAAGATTCACCTCTGGGCAGAAACCATATATGGAAAATTTCAGTCCAAAAGGATTTTACATCAGAATAATATGAGCAACTGAAAAGGAGGTTATATATGGAAGTTGCATTCTAATTTTAACTATATTGTGGCAAGATCTGCTGTTCCAACTATAATATAAAGAGCTCAGTAGACAGTATTTGAAACATACAGCATGTTCCCAAAGATGAGTTACATTCCCGATAGTAACTGCATTTCATGTCAGCAGAGTCAAAAATAGGAACATTTATGTGACAGCCTTCAGTATAGGCTAATATACACCAGTATGAATTACTGCCAACATAGAGGTGTGTTGTTTTTCCCACTAGTCTGCTGATGTTATAAGAAAACATTTCCTGAAGGTTTTCAGTGTCTCATGTATTTCAAGAAGCTAGTACTGTTTACCTTTTCACCCTGAGGAAAGTGAAGCTGTTGGAAGGGTGTGTAATTGTTTTAATGAAGGTATTTTAGGTATTGGACTAATTGGATGAAGTACATGTAGCATGTGTTCTTGTAGTCAGAGCAGGGCAATTTTCTAGAGGAACGTATCTTTTGCTGTATTTTTAGCCTTATATGAATTATTAAACATACTTATAATAACCTGTGCCAGATTCAAATAGTGTGGAGGAAGTGTTAGAATCACCAATGTCTCCAGGCCCCGTCTCCCACCAGGAAGCTCATTCTACTGCTTCTCTCCAGTGCTCTTGCTCATTCCATCTTCTTCCTGTTTCCAAGATGATCTATTTTATCGCCCCAGCTACCATTTCCTGAGCTTTAGCCACACTCAAGGTTCAGTAGACAAGAGGGCTCTGTGGGCTATTGCACTGTTCACAAATAACTAGGACCCTCTCTGATTGGACCAAAGTATCCAGATCAATAGAGCAAGGTAGACAATTTCTATTTACATTTTCTCAGCCTATGTTGCATGTCATCAGGCAAAATTCCCACTGAAGGAACTTGAAAATTTTCCTGAGTAATGATAATAGGATTGTTGCCAATAAAGGTAGAGATATAGAGTGGGATATGTAGGATTCCAAATGTAACCCATGGATTTTTAATATGAAGCAAGTTCTCCACAAGTGCTTAACTTTTCAGAGGAAACTTATTAGAAAAATTACATCTTGTGTTAAGTATATGCATGCTCCATACTTTATCTTCCCACTGTACGTCTTTTATGATTTGTATGTGCATGGCTGCTTCTCAGAGCAGATAAAGTCTTCACACTTTCTTTGAAACAGTCATGACTAATTTATTTTTTAAAACACCTTTAAATGTTGGAAATAATTGTTTCCCAAAATAGCACAGAATCAAAGTCCATCTGTGGGGAAAGAAGGAGAACATTAGCTTGCTTTATTTGACCTACTTAATTAATTTCTGTTAAATTTAGTAATGTAATGCTAGGGAGATACTGTAGGTGGGTTACTGGATTTGCATTTCAGCTTTAGAGATCCAAGTTCAAATTTTGATTAGGTCCCAAATGGCTATGGGTTTGGAGGTGGCAGGTGCTACTACTTGGGAAGAATAGTGTAGGAGAGTGGCAAAGGCAGATAACTCTTTATTTTGTGACTTCCAATTTGCCAAAGGAAACAAAACTTTGAGAGTCGGATCTCATCCCAGTCTTTAGTGCCCAATGGTGCAACCCTTCCTCAGACAAAATTCTCACTGAAACCCTGAGTAAAAAACTGCAGGATTGGGCCCTTAGTGACAATTTCTCTGTACCACAAAACTATCATACAATTTAGCATGCTGTATGATTACCTTTCCAAGCCCTGATGAAGTTCTCTGTGGAGCTCAGAAGTTTTTCTCTTTCACCAACAGAAGTTGGTCCAATAATACATAGTACCTCACCCACTTTGTCTCTAATTTAGCATGTTGGCATTTTTTCTCTAGAGAACTCCATTACCAGAATAGCAGGTGCTAGTTGGCAAAGATCAGAGCAAACAGGACAGTGAGAGTTGAGATGAACAAAATGAACTATTTTCTCTTTGTGAATTTTGTATGTGAAAGCTGAAGTCTGCACAATTTTTTCATAATAATCCACTCATTTGACCCAGCACAAGGTTTGTCTGTTACTCCTAGGGTGACCAGACAGCAAATGCGAAAAATCGGGACGGGGTGGGGGTAATAGGAGCCTATATAAGAAAAAGACCCAAAAATCGGGACTGTCCCTATAAAATCGGGACATCTGGTCACCCTAGTTACTGCCAGCAGACAAACTGGGATACATTTTCAAAGTGAGTATAGTGAATATAGAGAATAGTCCAATTGCTAGGGTAACATTAGTAACTGATCACTGTGCCTGCACAATTCAGGGCCATCTTTTTGGTCCAGTAGAAAATAGTCATATTTTTCTCTGGTACATATGAAAGACCCAAACGTATCTTACCTAGCTAGCTAGTTTATACCATGCTTATTGAGGCATTTGAACACTATTTGAGTCAATGGGACTACTCATGTGAGTTCGGCTTTGCAAGACTGGGTCTTATAATTTCCCAAAGGAAATCTCACAATTTTGAGTCCAGAGTTGTTTTGCTACATAGAGCAGTTTTTCCCCCCTCACAAAGCTGCTTTTCATTTTCATGGCAAACAAGCAAAGGACTTGAGGCAGAGACTGCATATGTCTTGCTTCTTAAGAAACAAGTACAAATATTCCATGAGCAGCGAAAAAACATTTTTGTAAAGTTCCAGTCACGATTGAGGCCTAACAGTAGAACAGGTTGGGGATCTTGCATAACACCTGCCACCTGTACAAGGCTATTATTTCCATAAACACAGAACTGACCAGGTAATGCCTTTAAGAAGACAACAGTTTTTCTGAAAATGAAGATCAGAGGGATCAAATACAGATTATCTAAATTCATCCCATTGGTTTCAGTGGGACCAACCATTAGAGTAAAGGGAACAGGATTAGATACTACTGAACAACCCTCAAAGGATGTTTTGCAATTCAACTCCCACTTTCTGGGCAAATCTGCACATTTTTTCCAAACTCCATTTGTTTTATTTTGCACGAACAATTGTTTTAATGACATAATGCCCCATGTGGGATTAGCTTCAGATATTTTCTGCACACGTTCAAATTATATTTAAAATCCCCTATTTTTCACAGTAAGAACTTTGGCATTAAAAATGGGGGGAAATTTTTCAAAGCTAATTGCTCATTTATAGCTTATTTACAATTAAATAACACTATTTTTGGATGTGCTTTACATTTAATTAACTTTAGCTATCACAGAAACCCTGTTGCATTGATTAAACTGTTTCTCTTGTACTGCATATTTGCCAGATAGTAGAAGGCAGTTATTGTCCTGCTTGCTACTAAAATGAATGACAGAAAAAACATATTTACTTCTGCAAACCAATGTCTTACCAATAATATTCCTTTCAAATTGTCTCCAGACACCAAGATACCTGAATGTTTAAGCATTTATCTATACAAATACAGCCTTGTCTCAAGAGATCATCTGCCAGACAGGAACTGGCCTGTCAGCTTCATCTCATCAAAAATACTTTCAGTGCCATGAGCTGAAGGCAGGTTCCAATTGTTAAGTCATTCTTGCCTGGATTGAATTTAAAGTCAGGCTCCTGTCCTTAACAGAAGTAGCTGGAAATGATTGTTCAGAAAGAGGCATTAAAATCATATGTCTAATAATTATTCTTTTGACTCCTTTACCCTTCTGCTTTTTATTTTCATATCCACTGGAAACTGAGGGCAGTGCATACTGCATAAGGGCAACAAAAACTGCATAATAGTTCTTGTTTTGGTACATTCACTTAGTAGTGATTTATTAAGGGCTGCTGAATAAGCCTGATTAAAATGCATAAACAGTTCTGAACAGTAAACAACCATGTCTAAGGATGAAAAAATGGGACCCACATGCTGTGCATGGAAATTGCCCTTAACAACATGGCCTATTGTTGAACAGATAGGAAGCCAAAGGTTGCTTGTAATCAAATTTGAAGTTTCCCATCACTTATAAAAGCAACACTTCCTTATGTAAACGATTCAATTTGTTGTTAAAAACTGCTTCCTGACTTAATCCTTACAGGAACCCAAGATTTCTTTTGCTTCTAGGTAGAAAGACAATTTCAGACAGAAGAGCATTTAGATTTTAAAAAGGTAAAACAAATCACTGAGCACAAGCATTCCCCCAGAAATAAAATCTAAAGATTTTAGATTTAGATTGAGGTTAACTGGGAAAATACTGAACCAGCTCAAAATTATTCTCTTTTGAAACTCTCCTGCAGAGAAAAGAATGCAAAATAATGGAGAGAAGTATGGCACAGTACAGCAGAACCTCAGTTACTTGATGTAATGAATGGAAGACTATTGCAGATTATAAAAGTAAAACTAGTTAAATACAGGAATTTGCAAAGAAAGGGTTAAATCCAATATCCACTGGAACCAACAGAAGTTTTTCCACTGACTTCAATGGGCTTTGGATCAGGTCCTGTGTGAACAAACATGACTTATAAAAATCAGATACTTTATTAGTTTATTTTAACAAAGTAGTTGAGTTTTACTGATAATGCTTCAAAGCAATGAAGTCAAATCCCACCTACATTGTAAATCCTGTGAGGTGAAATCCTGGCCTCTTTGTCCACAATGGGAGTTCTGCCATGGACTTGAGTGGAACCAGGATTTCACCCATTGTGTTTCGGGACCCAGTTACAATGTGTTGTCCCCTGATGTAGTTAACCCATGGTTTGGTCTTGCAAACCCTATTTTAACTCAAGTCCTAAACCTTGCTAAACAGTTGAAGGACGTACCATGATTCAGGAGCAGGGCTCGATATACTTCAGTCTAATCTACACTACGGGACAGAACCAAGTTTTAATAATGTTGTAAATGGGGTCCTCCATATGGCAGAATATTTCAATCTTCGCTGAAAGCAGGGTTGGGAGGAAACAGTGTTGTGCTGAACCCAAACATTTTAACCCAAAAATTAAATTGTCCAGCATAGGTGAAATGTGGCAGGATGTTATTTTAATCTATAAATATGTTAAACAGAATTGTCAATGGAAAAAAAAACATGGAATGAACTCCAATAAACAGTGTGCTCTGAGCTTGTCTGGATGAAAAAAGATGTTAATCTGGGATTTTCAAGATATCTGGCAAAACTCTGCAAAACTGTTCTACCAACAAAGCAGAATTGTCAAGATGAGAGGAAATTTCCTCATGTAGCCTATCAGAATGTGCTTTAATTGGACAATGTTTATGCAACTAGTCTGCCACCCTTTAGGGCATTTATTTTAGGTGGAGCATTTGGTGATTTACTGAACATGGCAGGGAGCTTTGAATAGCCACATCCTCACCATAATGATCAGCACTGGCATCATCATTTGTCCACCACTATTCCATCCCCTATCATGTCAATTTCCACCCTCACATTATTTCTCCCCCCTCTTTCTCTCCTCTCTTTTTGCCTTCTGTCTAATAATAATCCTAGTTAGGCAAGCAGGACAAATCTAACTTTAACACATTGCCGTGGTCAATTTGGCAAGTTAAAAATCATAGAAAAGTAGGGCTGGAAGGGACCTTATGAGCTCATCTAGTCCAGACCCTTGTGCTGAGGCAGGACAAAGTAAACCTACCATATTCCCAGACAGGTGTTTGTCTAACCTGTTCTTTAATACCTCCAATGATGGGGATTCCACAATCTCCCTTAGTAACCTGTTCCAGAGCTTACCTGCCCTATAGTTGGAAAGTTTTTCCTAATATCTAATCTACATCTCTCTTGCTGCAGCCTAAGCCTATTACTTCTTGTTCTATTTTTAGTGGACATAGAGAACAATTGATCACTGTTCTCTTTATAACAGCCCTTAACATGTTTGAAGACTATTATCAGGTCCCCCCTCAGTCTTCTTTTCTTGGAGACTAAACATGCTAAGTTTTCTTAACAGGTCAGGTTTTCTAAATCTTTTACAATTTTTGCTGCCCCTCCTCTGGACTCTGTCTTAATGTGGTGCCCAAAATTGGACACAATATTCCAGCTGAGTCCTCACCAGTGCTGAATATAATGGAACAATTACCTCCTATGCTTTATATAAGTCACTCCTGTTACTACACTCCAGAAAAATAATAGCCTTTTTTGCAATTGCACCTCATTGCTGGCTCATATTCAATTTGGAATCCACTATAAATCACAGAGCCTTTTTTGCTATGCTACTACCCAGCCCGTTACTTTCCATTTTGTATTTGTGCTTTGATTTTTCCTCCCTAAGTACAGAACTTTGCACTTGTCTTTACTGAATTTCATCTTGTTGATTTCAGACCAACTCTCCAATTTATCAAGATCATCTAAGACTGTTCTCCAAAGTGCTTGCAACTCTTCCCAATTTGGAGTCATCCGCAAATTTTATAAGCATACTCTCCATTTCATTATCAAAGTCATTAACGAAAATATTGACTAGTACTGGACCCAGGACAGACCCCACTAGATATGTCCTCCCTGTTTGACAGTGAACCATTGATAACTGCTCTCTGAGTACAGTTTTTCAACCAGTTATGCATCCACCTTGTAGTAATTTCATCTAGACCACAGTTCCGTAGTTTGCTTATGACAGTGTTATGTGGGGCTGTATCAAAAGCTTTACTAAACTCAAGATATATCATGTCTTCTACTAAAATGAGTGCCAAGCAACCAGATCTTTGTAATAAACTTTGTTTGCCATACTCTTGCCAAAGGAAAACCAGGGCAGCCTAGCCAAATATCTTCCTGAGCCTGAGAAGTAAACCCAGGGTCTAGGAGTGGCTAAATGGGTCATCTGCTGTGTTTATGGTCTTCCAGTAATTGCAAGCCTCAGAGACTGAAGTTGCATGTTCCTGTCTTTTGCCTTTCATTTCTCTTTCCCTTTTTGTGTGCATTTATCTTGTTTAGTTTTAGAAAGAAACAGCACTGGACTTAAAACAACAGAACCTGAGAGCTACCACCTATACCCAACTTTTTTTCCCCATTAAGGACATTTCATACCCTGTGAGAGACTTTCAACCAAGAATCTTTCCCTTAAAAGCCTTTTGGGGCTAGATTGTGACTTTAGGCACAAACCTAAGCAAGAGGTGGCACATAAATTGTAGCACTCCAGGATTAGCCCTGGGAGGCATTGTAATTATATTGCAATCATGAAGTGCAATTGCGATTCTAATAGTCATATGCAAGATTGCTTTAATCTAGCTTGGGTAGTGGAGCAGCGACACTACAGTAGTTCATGCTTAGCATGGACTAGCCTGTCAGTAATTACCCAGGCTTCCAGGTGGGCTTGTAAAGCCTGTGCTGAAGCACTTGGTGCTGCAGCTTCACTGCTCTGGGACCCAAGCTAAGTAGATTAAAGGTAACTCAGGTATGTCCTATTCAAGCTGCAATATCACCCTGTGATTGCTGCATAAACATACTCAGACACACCACTGATGTGTGTTACCCAGCACAATCCTTGTTTTATCCTTGCTCCCAAAGAGCAGTAATTCACTGCTGGCCTATACCAGCTGTGAACTAATTGCTCCCCGCAGCTACTTTGGCAAGCAGGTGGGATGGGAGGGAAAAGGGGGCAATCAAGACTTCATCTCATTTCTACCACTCTCACCTACTCCAGGGAAGAACTAAGTGAGCAAATAGCCCCACTTACTCCTGAGTGCCCAGACCTAAATTCTCACAGCCTAAAGTTTTTAATCCCTTTGAGTGGGCAAGTAATCTGACGTCTTGTCTACATGGTGCCTTTTAGTCCACACCAGGTGGGGAGAAATTCTAATGCACATCAATGTGTTGTGCACTAACAAGGCTGCATGGACCTTGCTGGTGCACACAAAAAGTTCCCTATGGAGCATTAACATAGTCCCTATCTATCTTTGTTATGTCATAATCACCAGAATATGTATGTTTAAATTATATATAAAGAATATGAATGCACTTTCAGCCTGAATGAACATTAGTGCTTTTCAGGCTTGCCGGTGTAAATGAACACAGTTTCACAGCCTTTACTAAGGCAAAGGTGAAAGCTAAAGGCCTCTCTCTGCCTGTTAACTTTGGGTGTTAGCCATTTTGACATTTGAATACAAATAACTGGTTTGTTTTTTTAAAAAAATCTACAAAACTGGTTGGTTAATCAATGTATCGCCTCAATGCTTTACCCATCTTTTTGGTGACTTTTGTGTGTCTTAAAACCTTAGGAACACTTTTCTGAGACAACTTTCTTTCAGTCAGATTCCTGAGGTTGAGCTCCTTAAATATTTTAAGTCTGATGAGATTTCTTATCCTGTAGGGATGTAGAGGCTATATAGAATAGTATTGTGTTATGGTGAAAGATTGGAGGGGGGAGGGAATTAATTTTAAAAAATGTGACAATGAATGTTTTGATATTTTGATTGAATGGGTGTTTATCTATTGCTGTTTGTCAGTCTGTCTTGTTTATTTAAGCCTTGAACCTGCAATTGACTGTTTTGCAGGAACTTATCAATTTAGTCAAAATTTTAATTGAAAAATTATCAGAATGTTACATTTCAATAAGGTCAAAGCACTTCATTTTGACTTTATTTCAACTATTATATCATATTCAATTTTATCAAAAACAAGTGCTTTGATAAGGTCATTTCAATATTTGCAAAGGTTTCCAGAAATTTCATTTAACGGGAAGTTTTGACTTTTTTTGTTCCAGTTTGAGATCAAAGAAAATTTCAAAATGTCAGAATTTCCCACAGAACAGAAATTCTGATTTTGACCGGCTCTATTAGTACAGGCTTATATGTATTTAGTTGTCTGGTTGTTACCTCTGAGGCAGGCATGAATAGATCACGTTAGCTTCTCTCCAGCTACTATATAGTGTGGAGTTAAAGATCACCATTACAGTTACTTCACTTTGACAGTTACAAGGTACAGATTATCCACTGCTGCAGCCTCATCTGTTTCCAGGTGGTCCATTTTATTATTGTTTACTTTTAAACTTAACTTATTCTGGTTTGACTCATTTCCAGATTCCTTTTAGTTTTGTTTTCTTCCCCAGCTGCCAAACATTTATCTGTATAGTAGCATATTTTTACATCTCTGCTTGGCAAACATTGATGTGAAGAAGTTATTCACTATCCCTGCACCATCCACCCTTTCTTCACAGGGGAACCTTAAATTTCTCTCACCAGCCTCTTGCTCCTCATAAAATGTACTTGTCTTTCCATTCACATCTTATGCAGCAACCTCTCTTTCTGACCTTATTAAAATCTTTTCCTTACATTTTCCCCTTTTAAATATTACATTCTAGCCTGGATCTTAGTAGTTTTATATCATTATGCCTTTTAGACCTTAGATCTTATTTTTCTTTGATCACTTGCTATATTTTTCTGGTTATGCTGGTTCTATTCAATGTCTATTCCGTTGTATTGGTTCTTTTCAATGTCTAGTGTTATGCACAATAGTTGTTCTACCTACAGTTAACCTTTGCGGCCCTTGCAGGCTCATATTTCTCTTAAAACATATCTTAGTTTCTCTATTATAATTACTATTTAACATTTACATCCTGGTAACACCTATAGGTTAGCCAGGTCAGAGCCCCATTGTGCTAGGCACGGTACAGATAGAAAATGACAGTCCTTATGAGTATTACTCAATGATGGGTGCATTGTTCTAGATGTCTCAAGGATGATATTTTAAAACATTTCTCTTTCAAGAAATTAAACGTGAAACAACATGTGAAGTCCTACAGTACAGCATGGACCTTCAAACCTGGCAGTCAGGGCCCCATCTTATTTGTACAATTTTATTCTTGTATATTATATCTATTGGCAATTTGCATTAATTTTCAGACTTGTTTTTCGCACCTCCATTTTTACCATTCACTGCCCCTATATTTCTGAGGTGAAACTCTGGCCCCATTGAAGTTAATGTGAGTTTTTGCCATTGACTTCAATAGGGCCAGGATTTCATTCTGATGTTCTCTTGCATTGCTTCACCTTGGTGAGCTCCTTTCCCTTATATGATTTATCTTGCTGACCCAGGGATAGATTGTGCCTTGCCCAAGTGTGCACAAGGAAGGGGCACAAGGACCCTCAGCCAGTGCAAAGGCTAAGCAAAATGTCAGTCATTGTGTTCAGGGAGTGTCAGGCCAGCAGCTAGCCACAGGTGCTGACTTTGTCCTTTCCCAGGGAGTGCTCAACACCACTCCACCCTAAGCCCTGCCCCCACTCTACCCTTTCCCCCAAGCTTGCACCCCTGCCCCACCTCTTCCCGCCCCCTTCCCCGAGCACACCCTGCCCTGGCTCCTCCCCCCAGCGCCTCCTGCATGCCATTAAATAGCTGATCCGCAGTGAGGGGAGGCATGGGGGGGTGCTGATTGACAGGGCTGCCGGCGGGCAGGAGGCTCTGGAAGGGATGGGGAGGCAATGATGTGGAGGCTGCTGGTGGGTGCTGAGCACCCACTATTTTTTTACCGTGGGTGCTCCAGCCCCAGAGCACCCAGGGAGTTGGCACCTATGCTGCTAGCTACTCCAAACAAGCTATAGAGTTGGTTAGCCTATGGAGAGAAAAGTACACTGCATCCCCTATAGGAAGCAAAGGACTACTTGTGGCACCTTAGAGACTAACAAATTTATTTGAGCACAAGCTTTCATGAGCTACAGCTCACTTCATCGGATGCATGCAGTGGAAAATACAATGGGAAGATTTTATATACAAAGAGAACAACCCTATAGGGGTTTAGCAGCAGCTGCAGTCCCTTTTTATGCTAAGGAATTCAGGGAGACTGCCACCCAGTGTTCCTGCTGAGCAAGTACAGCTCCACTCCACACCCTACTTAAAAGCCACAACAGATGAGAAGCGGGCCCTCACAACAAACATAGACTAATCATTTTACCCAAAGTACAGTGCATTGAAAGTGTCCAGAACCAGTACACCACACCTTCATGTTCAAGCATTCACATAACTTCAAACACAAGACTTTAAAACAATCAACAACCTACTAATGTTTTTATGCTAGGTTTTATCTAACAAGCCATCAAGTTGGATAATTCTACTGTTAAAGGAACAATGACTTTTAGTGGATTCTGTTAGATTAACTACTTGGCTTTCAGTCTTTAAGAGGAACAGCAGCTGGAAGTACAATTTATAAAAATGTTTGTTGACACTGTACCTAAATGAACAAAGAGAAAGTCCCACGTTATTAAAGTGATAAATTGAGGGTGCTTCGTGTTTACAGGGGAATGGCAACATCTCAGATTAAATATATCTGAAGGTCAAAGGTCAAGGACTTAATTAGCCCAAGATACAGTTATTGCCAAATCAAGAAAGCACCCTCAAATTATTATTATACTGAACTGTGTGCACTGCCCTTTCAGCCCCGTTTTCCTCTTAGCTACTATAAAACTGTACTTGGCTATTACCATGAGAATTCTCCATCCATGAAGCTAGAGTAGACTTGGCCAGGTCAACCTTTGGCCTCGTCCTTACTCCACCACTCTATCTAAGAGCGGCCTTCTCAGTATCTTCTCTCACTCCTATTTGCCCTTTGAAGAAGGCCCCTCTCTCCCACTAAGTGTGATTCCTTTAAAATTTATATTTAATATCTGGAGTTAGATGGAAAGACAGGGTGAGAATTAGAAGCTGAGGTGACCATGTTTGCATGGGCAGGTGGATAGGAAATCTGAGAGCTGCAATATATCAAAAGAGAGAGAATTGTAGAATCATGGTATAGTTACTAAAAATTAACCTCACAGTTGGTTATACAAATCCCAGTACTCTGGTTTATTATGGCTCCCAGCTGGATAGTGCGCAGGAGTTTGTGTATCATATAGTTATTGAGGATAAATTATACAGTCATTATACAAATTGGCTCCACTCAGTCAGTCTGAGAGCATAGACCGAGAAATAAATGTCAATGTGTATGTCAGTTAGAGTACAACATCCCTGCTCTCTGGTTGATACAATTCCATCTCAGTGTAATTGCAGGGATTTGACATTCCTGTAGCATATTCTGGTTCTAGCTTTTGTGTTTGTTTGTTTATTTTGTATGATTACTCTGCTAATTGGGCCAAACAAATTCATAGTGCATGTTAATGAAGTAAAAAAAATAATTTCAATTGGACTAATAAAGCTATTTTTCTCTCAGGCCATTTGGTGTAATTCAATTTTTGATATGTGTTGTAGATATATTAAACAGAATAACAAATGCTTGCCATATATTATACATGTCAAGATAAAAAGGTATGACAAATACCCCATCTAGATTTGATTTGTACACAAAATAAAACTTCCCTAATTTCGCTTTTCACTGAGTCTGGGAAGTTAAAATGCAGTCCCATAAACATCCATGGCCATTTTTATTTTCTTAAATCACAGTCTTGCTGCATGAGTTTGATAAAAACCCATACCCCAGGTAAGTAGGATTTTATTTGGGAGGGATGCTCTGTGTTGAAATATTAAAGGCAAAATTATCTTTACATTTTCTTGTTTCCCACAAACACACATACAAAACACTTAATACTTGACTGGTAAAAGTGAGACCACTTGGGTTTGCAAATTTGTTGTGACTGTGCTTCTTAGAGAGTGGCAATTGTAAAAACAAAACAGGACCTGCAAATAGCTGCTTCTACAGGTCAATGAGCTCAACCTTTCAAAGAAAATATTGTAATTGATTAAAAACCAGAGCTTTCTTTGGTGCCTTAAATATCAAAGCACAATTCAAAATATACTTAGGCATTGGCTACACTGTTATGAGTTGAGTGCCAACCCTGCATGGGGCTGAGTGCCCTCAGCAGAGAGCACTCAGTACCTTAGAGATGGAGGCATTTTATAGTGAATGAAAACCTACAGTGACTTTTGCTGTATGCTAAAAAATGACAGACACTGAATGTATCGAAGATGTTGATATTTTAAAGAGACAGAGAGATGATGGAACATGGACCAAGAAGGAAGAAGCCCGTTTTATTAATGGTAGAAGAACAGTTCTATCTTCTCACCATATTCAGGGCCAGATTCTGGGATCCCTACTCCCCTTTAGTAGTGACTGGCTCCTCAAGTAGTCCCATTGAAGTCAAGGAGCAGTACAGTACCACTGAAGGTAAGTAAACAACAGAATATGGCCCTTACTCTATAAATGCTCTGCAGAAAAGTCTGTTAAAAATAGGCTCTGAATTATTGTTTTATTGCCTTTGGAACAAACACACACAGTTACCAAATCCTGTGTTAACAATTGGCAGCGTAGTCCTGTCCTCAGCAAGTCAGTTAATTTAAAAGTCGCTCTAAATGAAACTGGAATTTCAGGAAGCAAAGCTAAGGGATGCTGGTAAATGAATCTCTACCACAAAGGATGAAATGCTGGATTACAAATGAGCACTCCCTTTAGTTAGCTTGCTAAATTGGTGTGCAGGACTGGAAAAAGAGAACAATGAACACCTCCTGACACCAGGCTGTTTGTCTGGTGAGTATCCCTCAGTGCAAATGTTGGTACTGTGGGGGTATTTTCTGTGTTTCTATAAAGTCCTAATGAGCTCCTTGGGTGAGAGTGAAACCCTTTGCTTTTTCACACTGTGCTCAAGACCCATAAACTTCTTGGGGTCAGGCCTAAAGAAAGGGTAATGGACCATGAGGTCCAGCTTAATAGACCCGATATTAACACAGCAGCAAGAATGTCACCAAATGCAAAGTTTAGGGCAGGCAATGAATGAAGTATTTGTTACACTTAAATAATATACAAAGATTATAACAGAGTGGTAGCACTACATCAATGTCATCACTGCAGGACTTTGAAAATACCCCATGTATGAAATAACTTTGCAATGCATCCTTCCATTATAACAACCAGAATCTACACACACTGAATGATATATCAGTATGTGCTAAATGTCATATCTGACCACGAACAACTCATTATTTTAAGACCTTGAAAAATCTCATATATAGGAAACTTCTGTAATGTTCCAGTAATACAAAGTAATACAAAATTTGCATATGAGAAGAAAAACCATTATTTTGGAAAGAGATTCTAGTATTACTGAATCTGTTCATGAGAGCATTTTTGCCGGATTATAGAAAACAGAAGAATCAGATGTGCTCACTCGTGCTCAATCCTGCAGTTCCTTCTTGTGTAAGATTCCCATTGACTTGCGAGCATGTGCAACAACATGTGCTAAACTATGAACCAATATGAGATCTGAGTCCTCTTGATTCAGATTTAACAAACGTTACAATCTGAGCTGATAAAATAGAGCTCTCTAATGAGATAAAATTGGCAGTCTTCATAACAAGGAGTGCTGCAGACATGGAGAGCAACATCACAGGTCACCAGCAGAACTACATTTATAGACATATAAACCTTTCCTCAGCCCTCTCCCGCAATGACAGTGGAGAGGAAGCTGCTTACCTTTTCACTTGAAATCATACAACATTTCATTTCATTTTTATTTTTAAAAAATGAAGGAGGTTTTACAGTTTTCCCCAGTTTGGCTTGTTACAAACATTTTAAAAGAAGTAGGAAAAAGCGGTGTAGTCTCTGGTGAGTTACTAGTGAAACTTGCAAACATGGCAATAATTTTTCTTTTCGTAGGAAGCCTTTTTCTTTTTTTGTGTCTCACAGACCTGTTTTCGCATTTTAATAATTGACAGGGATTGTTAAACACTTTCCAATTTGCATTTTAATTAAGAATGAAAGTTAAAAACTACTCAATGATGGGTGGATGAAGCTGTTTTGAAGGAAGCCCCGGCACAAGTGTGAGGTAAGGTGTTTGAAATACAAAAGTAAAGGTCTGGTCAATCTAATATTTTTAAAAGTTAATTCAGTTTACAACATTAAATATTATTTTGACATTATAAAGAAAAAGAAATGCCATTCGTGTGGCTACAGAACTGGATTCTGATCTCCAGGGCCAGCTTCAGGCACCAGCGAAGGAAGCAGGTGCCTGGGGTGGCCAATAGAAAGGGGCAGCACTCTGTGCGTTATTGGGGCGGCACGTCTTCGGCGGCGGGTCCTTCGTTCCCTCTCTTCCTCTTCAGCGGCACTTCGGCGGCAGCTCAATCAGGTGTGGGTTTTTTTGTTTTTTTTTTTCTTCGTTGCTTGGGACAGCAAAAAAGCTGGAGCCGGCCCTGCTGATCTCAGCTCCGCCTGTGTAACTCCACGGCAGTCAGTGGTAATAAAGCCTCTGATTTGGGGTAAAAATTTGGGGTAAAAGTTTACAGAATGCCTGTGTGATTTAGAGCCTAAATTCCACTGACATTCAGTAGAAGTCACAGCAAAATTTTCAAATTTGCTTCAGTGATTTAGGAATTTAAGTCCCAGTTTCAAAAGCAACAGGTATTTACGACTGAGGAGCCTAAATTCCATTGATTTTTCAATGAGGCTAAATGCCTGTGTCACTTTTGAAATGGGACCTAGGCATTATGGAAAATGTTACTGTGATGCTGGTAAACCATGTGCCAGCTCTGGCCAAGGCCATAAGTATTAGCTAAGAATGGACAAACTCACAGCTGGAAACCAAACCAGCTCATCTATACGTTAGTTTTGTTCAAAATAGGTATTAGTCTCATCAGAATGTGTTGAGTCTTTAGACTCTATGAAATGCTTGTAAGTTGCTGCATGCATTAATCTTACTTGTAATGTCTGTATTGCATGCTATAATGAAATATGTAAATTTTGCGTTATCACTTTGAAATGTTTGCTCTGAACTTGTGAACCCAGTCACAGGAATCATTCCTACCCCTCCCTGCCCATCCAGGAGGACTATCAAAAATTAAGTGGGTCATTATAAGACAAAAGCTTTGTTAAATGCCCCCATTCACCCATGGAGAAATACTTGTGGAAGGCCACCTCATCCCATTGGTTTGAATGCTGGACGAGGGAAATAAAAATAGTTGTCAAGAGAGATGAAAAATCTTCATGTCATCTCATCACCGGGCTAGAGACTCTAAACAGAAGCAAGAGATCACCAGGGTTATCCCTGGGGTTGCCCTGAAAGACAGTTTGAATTGACAGATCACTACAATTCTGTCACTCGTAGGGTTTAGATTGGAACTCCTTTGTGTTATATGCTTGCTTGAACCTGTAAATAAGAGTTTTTATTCTTTTTCCTTGCTAATAAACCTTATTATTTAGTTTATTACATAATTGGCTTCAGGCATGGTCTTTGGTGTGAGATCTAAGATACCAATTGATCTGAAGTAAGTGACTGGTCTCTTGGGACTGAAAGCCAGGGGAATATTTTGTGATTTTTAATGTAATTGACCATTCATCTCTAAATCCAGCTTGAGTGGGTGCCAAGATAGATTAAGGGTTTTGTCTGTGACTCCATGGTAAAACTGTTAGTGTGATCCAGGAGCTCACATTTGTTACTGAGTTGATGGGTGTCTGCCATGTTTTTGACAGTCTACCCTGAGGGAGGCACTCATGCTCGTGAGCCATTGCAGACACTGTGACAGTTACCTGTTCATGTTCAGTTATCCAGGGCCTCTCAGGAATTGGCCCATTAAAAATCAAACATCCTACCAACACTCACAATATATGGAGTGATAAATCAGAATTCTCCCAGTTAATATCCTTTTTCAATTGTCCCTAACACAGCTTATAAGTGAAACTCATGAGTCATCACTTAAGCTTTATAATAAAAAAAAAAAAAAAAAAGCGTACATTCAGGGGGCCAGACGCTGCTCTCACTTGTATTGTTGTAAATTCGAATTACTTCCAGTTTACTCTGGGAGTTACTCAGGATTTACAGCAACATAAGTAAGAGCAGAGTCTGTCTTATTATATAAACTCTCTGGAACACTATACTGCATTCTTTGGTTATTTGTCCTTGATGTCCTCTTGCGTCCACATTGTGATGATTTGTCTCAATAATCAGTTGTGTCCGTTAGATCACCTTCCCAGTCTTTCCCATACCCACCATCAAATTCCCAGCTCTACTAAACAGCTCAGAGTCCAAACCTGATATTACCAAGGTGACGGAGGTTGGTAAGGCTCCACCCATGCTGATGCTGGGAGAGGAAGAGGGGGTGCAAAGGCCAGATGTCCCCAAAACCCTGCCTGTGCAGAAGAGAGATAGAATGTAAAGTATGTTCTGGTGTTAATTACTTAGATTAATAATTAATCTATTAACAATGTCATTGTAGTTTGTCAGCTAATATATGACAAATTCTTACGTGACGCAGCTGACAATAGTAAAGCCTGTTGCCCTGTGAAACTCCTTTGCAATGACAGACCCCAGCAAATGCAATATTAGTAACAGCCTTCAAATGAGGAAACGAACTTTTTTAACGATACCAGAACATCTTTCCTAAGCAACTATCCAAGCCTTTCCACCAAGAGTATAAGCAACATGGATCTTCTGTTCCAGATATACAACTGCACATTCCACATTTTCCCATCTGATCCCTTATATGTAAAAGGGCCTTTGATTTCTAGAATCTGAATAGAACAACTAACCTTTGGTTATTGTCTCAGTTTTATAAATTCAGAGGAGAGCCCCACTGAGGTTCTGAGTCTTTAGTGTTATAGTATAATTCTGAGAACCATTTTTTTCCTCACATGCAAAAAGCAAACATCTACATTTCTGCGGTATAATGGCTACATCCCTGTTTGAGTTTTATTTTATTTACACATGGATCTGCACAGTACAGTGTGTCAGACTAAGTGCCAGACTGTCACAGTGGAGACCAAGATATCAGACCTCCTGGTATGACTGGGGGCAGAGAAAAGAGGATGGTAAACAACCATTCTGCATTGAGATATTTTACTGCAACATACCAAGCTTGTGTAGTTCTGTTACAAAATGAGGTTTTCAAGTGCTTACCGAGGCTTAGACCATCAGTAGTGTGGTATCTGCATCCAAGGGATCAAGCTCCACCCACTAATTAGCATAACTCATCCCACTGTATGTTTGGTGGGGATGGGGATAATTCTACCAAAAGATAACCTCCATTTTGGACTGTTTTCTCCAAACAAATAACTGTTGCAGAAAGAGCCTGAAAGGGGAAAAAAAGAATGGTATGAATGGCTGGAGTCCTAACTCCACTCTTAACTCTGTGAGCATGCACACCCAATTCATGTAAAAAAAAACCTGATTCCCATTTGTGGGGTTATCCCTTATTCCTAATTTAAGACCAAAACCCCCAAATCTTAGTCCAAGTTCCCTCCTTAGCTGCCTGTTTCTGGGGGGTGGGGAGGTTGTATGTCCCCCTACAAGTCTTCTTATATCAGCTCCTAGTACCATTTTAGCTTAGACTCCCCAGACATGAGATTGTCCCTGCGAAATGCCACCGGTATTACTACCAGGGGAATTCTGCACCACTGCGCATGTGCAGAATTCATGTCCCCCACAGATTTCTTTGCTTCCTGCAGAAAAATGACTTTCTGACATGGAAGCAAAGGGAAGTCACAAGAGCGGTCATGCGACCCTCCCCAGCAGTATGTTTTGGGTGCCCAGGGCAGTCAGCAGTGAGGTAAATCACTGTGGATCAGAAGGTAGGACTGGGGAAGACCCGGCTGGTGGCTCCCACCCTGTGCCAGGCTCAGTTGCTAGTCCCAGCTGGGCTGGGGAGGACAGGGCTTCCTATTCCCCTGCATGGCATCCGGTGCTGGGTCAGACTCACCCCCAGATTTCTCCCTGCGCCCATTGCTCCTCAGCTGCAGGGGGAGGGATCCCTGTACAGGGAGCTGCTCCCCCATCTGCCCAACCCCCATACATCCAGACCCCCTCATACCCAGACCCTCCTGCCGAGCCTCATCCCCACCCTGCACTTAGAACTCCCTTTGCACCTGGATCACTCTGACAAGCCATTTGCACCTGTATCCCCACCCCACTCCCCCACCACTGAGTCCCCCACACCAAGTGCCCCATGCCAAGCTCTATTCCCCCCACACCCAGATCCCCCCCCCGCACAGAGCCCCAACCATCTTCACCTGGACCTCCCTGTAGAGTCCCATGACTGTTGCACCCAGAACCCCCGCATCAAGCCCCTGTGCATCCAGATCCCCCAAGCATCTGGATTCCCCACTGAGCCGCCCATACCCAGATTGCCCCCACAGGACCCTCTCAATCCATACCTGGATCCCCCCACATTAAGCCCTGCATACTTGGATCCTGCCTTGCTGAGCCTGCCTGCCCACACAGAGGAGCAGGGTACTAGGGTGTTTCTGGGGCAGGTCAGGGTTGGGTGCAGCCTCACTGCTGAGTTCATGTCCTGGGACAGGGAGCTGCACAGTGATTTCCCACCTCCATGCAGCCAGTGAGTGGCCTGTGGTCCCCAGTGCCATGCTTGAGCCTCCACATTTATTTGACAAATAAAATTTGAATAATTTTAAAATATTGTGCACAGAATTTTAATTTTTTTGGTGCAGAATGCCCTCAAGAGTACTGTATAGGGAAATCTCCACTAGCATAAAGCTGACAGAGACAGCTTCCATGTCTTTTTTTCTTGAACAGGGTCAGGGAAGAGACATGGCAGGGAAGGAGAATAGTGGTGGAGTGAGGCTCTACTACCCCTGATTCTCCAATGACAAAAAGTCCTTGAGGGACCTTACTTCAATAGTGTAAATTAAAGCTCCTTCCTGTACCAGGGGGCCAAGTGGAGGATTAGGTTGCTGTGATGAGCTGCCCAAGAGCTTGTCCTCAAACTCTCAGTCTCTAATTCACCTGATCTGGAGCTAATGAGATGTACTTGCTCTGGCTGCCAGATGAGTCAGCAGAATAACCCTGGATCTATCTGGAGTATAGATGACAGGAAAAGGTCTGACTACTCCACCATATGGCTGACTCTCTCCTAGGACCTTCTTTTAGGGATAAATTTCTGGAGCCTGTGTTCTCCTGAGTAAGTGACACAATTGTAACACAATATTGCAACACGGCATCATGGCAGCAAGGCTGCCAAACCTAATTTCACAATATTTCAAGTTCATTTCTGCAGGTGGGGGTTTCCTCTTCCTCTGAAAGATCATGCATTTGAAACTGAAATCAAGGAGGCTGCACAAGAATAATTGAAGGCAGAATTGGGCCCAGCATTTGTCTGTCATCGTGTGTATTAATCCTTTACAGGGGAATAGATAGTAGGTTATCATCATTCATTCCAACTTCAGGATGAGGAGTTAAACTTTGTTTACTAAGGTATCTTAGGCATAGGGGGAAAAAAATTCAATACATCCTAAAATCTGAGGCTGAGGTATAATTCATACAAAACATTTTCACTCTTATACTATGTGTGGTCAAAATAACTTCTTGATCATCATCATCATAATGGTAATAAATGCACAATGCATTTTATTTATAGGGCATCCTGCCACGAAAGGTTTCTGGTTGCCTTAAAAATGTAACTAAAAATATATCTTAAAGGAGAAAGGAAATATGGCCTGGGACATTTAATTAAGGTGATCAAAATGCTATGAGTTTTACTACAAAAACTAGGGAATCCTGGTTTTGCTCAGATAAATGCTGCCACATCTTTGTCAGTTGCAGAGAATAGCTAGTAATCGCTCCCTCTTTGCCACAGTTTTTGGGTCGGATTGCAAACTGAGACACTGCTGCCACCACAAGGCCACTTTGTATGACATGTTCTGTATTTCACTACATTGGTTTGACTTCTGCTCCACAAATATCTATAAACAATCTTGGAGCTTTTCACAAAGCTACTGAGGACATAAATAGCAATGGGAAAGAACTAATGAGCTACCCTAGGGCTGTTTCTAAATTATGGCTAAAAGTTACATTAGTTAAGTGACTGTTCACACCCACATTAGGCATGCACGAGTGAGTGTTGCACTAACATGCTGCCACATTTTGTTAATTACGGCAATGAAAAGTAATCGTTCCATCTTCACCATGACTCTTCCCAAATAGGATCAGGGAAGCAGGAAGTGCCCATATAATTATATATTTCTACTTATGTGATTATGACAATTAATTGTTAACCTCGTCAATAAAAAACTGTATTTACATTGGGACACTGTTCAGAGTAATGGAACCTAGTCAGTTACTTATGTCTATATATGGGGTTAGAGCCTCAGCACCATGTATACGGCACTGACATAGCACCATTGAAGTCAACGGAACTATGACAATACACACCAGCTGAGGATCTGTCCCTTAACCTGCTGCTCTGATAGATGTACACTTACAAAAGCAAAATTCTGCCCAAAAAGTTAAGGAGCCCCTTTTCCCCCTTTGGTTTATATAATATCCAAGCCCCTGCACCATCCAGTCTATCTTTCCCTGGGAGCACAGATCAAGTTTTATAGAAAAACACTAGTATTTTGTTTTAAAAAAACCAAAAACACTAGTTTTTGTATAGCTTTGTTTAATGTTGAGAATTCGTGAGTCTGTCATTCACTTGGGGAACTTATTTAGTGCCCTGAGATTAAAAGTGTCCACATAAGTATGCGGAATTAGTATCTCTGCGAATTTTAAAGGAGTTTAAAATAATAAACACATAGTAGCCATACTTTCCTACAGTAATGAAAACAACATCTGCTTAGTCTTTCTAGTAACAGCTCATTTAAAAAAAAAATTAACGTTATGGAATAAATGGGTTTACAGCTAGTAATGATTAGGGTGTTTTATAGGTCCCAATGATAACTAGTCAATATTACTCACAATTCCATGGCAGGCCCTCTACAGGTTCTCTGGGTTGGGGAGAGGGAGGGTGGACAAATTGGCAGTCCTTAGTAATACCTATAAAGGTAAGACATCATTTCTCCACCCCATCCCCCAAACACACAGGGATCTGCAAAACATGGTATGTTAATTCTGACCCTATCAGTGTTAACTTACATCAGCTCCTCTGCTATACAGTGAATTCCTCTCTAAGTGGGGAGGTTGGAGGGCAGCAAAATATGGAGACATCAGCATTTTGGCTCCTAAATGCCAGCAGTCACAGTGCCAGTGGGCCCAGATTATTCTGGCGTCCAGTGAACTCCGGCAAGATCCATGTAGATCTCAGTAGATCTGCTACTGCTCAGTAGATCTGCTACATCCCCACTCTGGATGGGGAGAGGGAGCAAATTTTGAATTTCCAATCCCTTAGGCGCCAATAACCCTCACAGGGGCTGGCATGGGCCGTAATTATTTAAATATGCAAGTGGTGTTTGCAAGTGGTTAAATATGCAAGTGATTTCCAAAAACAGTATTCTAGTTGGGGATGGTATGTAGATTGTAATGGATTTTTTACCTTCAGTCCTTTTGGTACGATGTCCATCTGTTTGCATTTGGAAAGGAAGATGATGTCTGTCTGTATCTGTGCAAGTTTTTTCATGCAGTTGAAACTTCAAATCCAGACTCCAGCGAGAAACTGCTGAATTGGAATTCATTTGCAAATTGGATACTATTAATTTAGGCTTAAATAGAGACTGGGAGTGGCTAAGTCATTATGCAAGGTAGCCTATTTCCTCTTGTTTTTTCCTACCCCCCCCCCCCCCAGATGTTCTGGTTTAACTTGGATTTAAACTTGGAGAGTGGTCAGTTTGGACGAGCTATTACCAGCAGGAGAGTGAGTCTGTGTATGTATGGGGGTGGGTTTTTGGAGGGGGGTGAGGGAGTGAGAGAACCTGGATTTGTGCAGGAAATGGCCTAACTTCATTATCATGCACATTGTGTAAAGAGTTGTCACTTTGGATGGGCTATCACCAGCAGGAGAGTGAATTTGTGTGGGGGGGTGGAGGGTGAGAAAACCTGGATTTGTGCTGGAAATGGCCTAACCTGACGATTACTTTAGATAAGCTATTACCAGCAGGACAGTGGGGTGGGAGGAGGTATTGTTTCATATTCTCTGTGTATATATAAAGTCTGCTGCAGTTTCCACAGTATGCATCTGATGAAGTGAGCTATAGCTCACGAAAGCTCATGCTCAAATAAATTGGTTAGTCTCTAAGGTGCCACAAGTACTCCATTTCTTTTTGCGAATACAGACTAACACGGCTGTTACTCTGAAACAAGAGATAGTGAATCTCTTTTGAATTGTTGAGTGCTTTGTACCATTATCTGCAACTAAAACAGCCAGAACCATCTGGAAATTCATTCTTAATGAAAGCATGTGTTTAGAAAATTATAATTTTGCTTTGTTTTCTATTTCTACCATTTTGGTGCCATCACACTCTTCCCAAAGTCCAGATACAAACAAACATGTTTAAATAATAAGTAGGACTTGAATCTTCACTAGTTTTTTAAATGAGTATAACTACAGAAAGTTTCAAAACTCACTAGAGGATTAACTAGCCCCATAAGGATCAGCCTAACAAATGCCGAAAGCAAATAAACAGGAGTTAGTTGCTGCTTCCAGGCTTGAGCTTCCGTCTTATTTTCACTTCTGCTGAGCCTTCAGTGCACAGCCTCTCTTGTGGACTCCTTATCCCACCTCTCTCCTTTTCCTTGCACAGAGCCCTGGAAGACCTTTTACTCCTTTTCTGCACTGTGGTTTACTGACCCACTTCAAGCCTTGGCTGATCCAGTCAAAAGGTCCTCCACAGGTGATGCCACAGGCACAAAAGCTATAGTGACTATTCTCCTTGTCTGAAGAAGAGATATATTATCTGTCTAGCTCTGTTTTACAAGTCAGTCAGTCATGGAGAGGAAAGATCAGCCCACTCCTATAATGGTCTATACTATTATGGTCACCACTTTTACAAGATTATGACAAATTTTGTACAAAGTGTGCCTTGAGAGGTATCATTTGAAAATTCATAATCTGCTGAGCATTATTGTCTTAGTAAAGTATGCGTATCAACATTATATGCAAAGTTATAAATTGCTACTGTATAACATGTTCCAGAGTTAGAGAGGCAGGTCCATATCACTTTTTCAGAGACAAAGATACCTGTCTGGGGGTGCCAGTGTATCAATAAAAGTTAAGTGGGCTATCAGTTATGTAAGCAGCAATTCTCCAGCAACAGGAAGTTGTGAATAAGAAATTTACATTGCATCACAGCAATGTTTCAAGCCTCACATCTGCAACGGACTACGTGTCACCATGATTCAACTAAGGACATTTCTAGCGCAATAAATTGAGTTATAAAGGGGGAGGACTTGATTTCACCTCTCCTCCTCCCATCTCTCTGTTCATGACAACAACAATTCACAAAGAACTGAACTAAGAGGGGAGTGGTCCCAGGCTGGAAGGAGACCCAGCCTGTGAAATTTACAAGTGTATGGGGAGACAACAAAACCTTTGCTTTTAAGTTCATTTAGCTTGTTAAGTTAGGTATTAGCTTGCATATTACTCTTATTTCTTTTGTAACCAATCCTGACTTTTATGTATAATGCATTTATGCACTACCACTTGTAATCATCAATTAACCAGTGTGTTTGGATTAAAGTGTGTGGGAAACTCCATTTAGGATAACAAGGTTGGTACATTATCATTTTCCTTTGATGAAATGATGGACTTATTATGAGCTTGTACTGTCCAGGAGGATACTATGCAGTACAAGATCTGCATTTCTGGGGGACAGTCTGGTACTAACAATTGGTGGGAGTCACCCTGTATGTAATTAATGAGTGACTGGTGAGAATTCTCCTGTATTTAGCTGCAAGTGAATTTACATGCTGAAGACTGCGTGAGCAGACCAGGAGTGGCTGTTCTGGCAGCAAAGCAGTGTAAAAGGCACCCAAGCTAGAGAGTTAAGGGGTCACCATTATTCAACAGTCCTGATTGTACCCTGGGGAATGTCACAATCCCCCCTTCCCATGATCTGCTAGAGGAAAGAAGTCTCCAGGACTCTGATGAAAGATCCTCCTCAATAGTACAGTAACGACTACATTTATGCCACTTCTGCCTCCTCCAGCCCCCTGCAGAGCCAGACACAATCCTGCTCCTCACACTCAAGGAGTACAAGGATTGCTCAAGGCTAGCACTGACAGCAACAATGGTCTCCCCAAAAGGCACAGGAGGGTGGACTTCCTCCAGGCTGGCCATCATAACTGCCCCTATATATAGAGGATGCACCTGGTGCATCCTCTAAAATGGTTGTGGGAGAGGCTGCTCCAGAGATGAATTGTGCCTCCCTCAGGCAATATTGTACCCACAGCTTCTGCTTGGCCATGGGCCTCAACAACCCCATATTATGGGGCAGTGCTTTAAAGGTCCAACTTAGTTTTATATTTGTGCTAACAAAGCCACATGTTGACAATCAGTTTTCTATTGGCTTCACATGAAAAAAAGGGGATAGAGACTGTTATTCCAGGTCAGATGCTGCTTGTTTATATCATAAATGAAAAGTAAGTTACTCCACACCTAATTTATTATTATATATTGGGCCTCATTTAAGAAGTTTTCAAACAGCTGAAATGGCTTCAGTTGTGAGTTGTGTAGAACACACCTCTAACCAGAACTGACTTCCAGAGTCTTCCCTCCACACAGAAGCCAAGTGGAGTGGATTTTGGAATGAGGCAGTATCCTGGAGAATATCACTTGTTACTCCATTTGACCAGATGAGTTAGCCAATATTCAGGGTCTTGCAGGTTGTTTCTGTTAGGTTGAGACATTTGATGGAGTCTGGTATTTCATTTGATGCAATCCTATTTACAGAGGATGTACAAAGTCCTGTTTCCCTGCACATAGTAGGAAACAAAACAGCAGGAGACAGTTTCTTTGACCACAGTCCCAAGTCTCTTTCCAGCCAGCATTCTACTGGCATTCTATTGACATTCCCCAGGGTACAATCAGGACTGTTGAATAGTGGTGACCCCTTATGTATGCATCCGATGAAGTGAGCTGTAGCTCACGAAAGCTTATGCTCAAATAAATTGGTTAGTCTCTAAGGTGCCACAAGTACTCCTTTTCTTTTTGCGAATACAGACTAACACGGCTGTTACTCTGAAACCTGTCATTCTACCCAAAAAGCTCTCACTTGCCTTTTTCTGAGGGCCATGCTCCCACTGCTTGTGCTGGGTATCTTGTACATGGCCTGTGTTTGGGCAGTGGCTCCTGTTGTTTCAGCTATCTCATTCCATAAAGGAGCATAACTGAGTCTTACATTTATCCTGAAGGAGCTACAAAGAGATTTCACCCTAACCCCCAGCATCACACACATTAAATGCTTCAACCTACCACAGCCTTCATTTAAGCCAGGTTTCAGTATGAAATAATTGCAGACCTGACTCTGGGATTTGACCATTAGCAAGGTCTGTGCTTCCTACAGAAAGCTAATGGGAAGTGCCTTTTCCTACTAATCAGATGCAATGATGAGAAACTCCAGGCTAAAAAATTAGGAAATATTCTCCCTCTTCAACAACAGAAATATAAAATAAAAACAAAATGCTGTATCACGTTACTGAAAGGCAAAGACATTTCAGGTAGTATTAGTGACAGAAGCACTAAGAGTCCCATTTCTTGGGTCCAAAGCATTCCGTAAGGGAAACTTATGATATCTCCTGGTATAATTCAGAATTTACCACTTGGTGGCACCAGAGTTCTGCTTCTCCATTTCGGCTGTGTAGAGGAGTGCGGGGTTCTGCCCTGATATGGGCTTTGCACTGTTTTATGTGCAGGAGTATATAACTTAAACATTGTTGCAATAGTTTCTATAAGTTAAACATTGTTGCAATAGTACAGTTGCTAAAATCTTCCACCACCCAGAAAAAATGAACAAAAACCAAAAACAACTTTAACTTGGCATAAAATGGTCAAAAGAATGTGTGGGGTTTGGGAGGACGTTGCTTTGTATGGCAAACTGAATGGATGGATTAGGGCCAAGGCATCTAGAATCATAGAATATCACGGTTGGAAGGGACCTCAGGAGGTCATCTAGTCCAACCCCCTGCACAAAGCAGGACCAATCTCCAATTTTTGCCCCAGATCCCTAAATGGCTCCCTATAAGGATTGAACTCACAACGCTGGGTTTAGCAGGCCAAAGCTCAAACCACTAAGCTATCTTGCTATTTGCTCGTGTAATTGTCTAGAATGTAAAGGCATTTCTTTACTAAAGCTTGATCCTGAGCTACATGACTCTTATCAAGAGCAGTCAGCCCTGAAATGTTTCAGAGTAGCAGCCGTGTTAGTCTATATCCGCAAAAAGAAAAGGAGTACTTCTGGCACTTTAGAGACTAACCAATTTATTTGAGCATAAGCTTTCGTGAGCTACAGCTCACTTCATCAGATGCATGCGGTGGAAAATACAGTGGGGAGATTTATATACATAGAGAATATGAAACAATGGGTGTTACCATACACACTGTAATGAGCGTGATCAGGTAAGGTGAGCTATTATCAGCAGGAGAAGGGCGGGGTGGGGGGCGGGAACCTTTTGTAGTGATAATCAAGGTAAACCATTTCCAGCAGTTGACAAGAACGTGTGAGGAACAGTGGGGGGGAGGGGGGAATAAACATGGGGAAATAGTTTTACTTTATGTAATGACCCATCCACTCCCAGTCTTTATTCAAGCCTAAGTTAATTGTATCCCGGAAATGTGTGTGGATCTGCTGAGTCACAGTTAGCTCTGACTGGCAACTGCGGAACATAGCAAGAAAGTTAATACTGCTATGTCCCCATGTCGCTGCAGTATCTGAGGATTGATTTGTATAATTTCCCCAGGACCACCAAGTACCTTCTTGCAGCCCAGGGGATCTGCCCCTAAATTCAGATGCTGCTGGATTAGGAGTAAAGCAAAGCATTCATAATCAGTGGCTGAAAATAAAAGAACTGATCCCTTAAATTCAGTGGTATTTCAATGGAAATATAAGATCTATACTCAAACAAAATACAATATTAGAGAAACCTATTAAATTAATATATATTTTACAACAGATTTCAAATATAGTAGATATTGTATGTATAAGCTAGACTAAATTGTATTACACACACAAAAACTACACAAAAAGAACATTAAGGTTGCAAAGTCAAGTGCTCAAAGGTTAGGAAGTGCCAAAGTTAAGACTGACTATGTAACCTTAATGCATAACCACAAAAGGGACAAATTGTGAAACAGCTTTTAATTATATGATTAGGTTGTTATATTATTTTTTCTACAGGACCACTACCTCATTCAGAGCACAACAAAGGAATGAGCAGCCATTCAAAATTTTGTTTTATCCTCATTATTCAAAGTGTGGCCCCAGGCCTTGTTTACTGAGCACTGTACAAATGGAGTGCTGAATACAGAACTATTAATTTCCTCATTATAGTACCAGAGTGCTCCACAAATATTAATGAATTTATCTTCACAACAACCCTGTGAGGTGGGGGATGGTAATGTTTCCATTTTACTGATGAGGAATAGAGGCATGGTAAATGTTTAATGTGCCCACTAATTTTAGGTGCCCAAGTTAAGACAGCTAGGGCCTGATTTTATCCAGAGTACTTAGAATTCTATGTTCAAAGCACAGCTTCCATTGACTTCAGTTACAGCAGTGAGTGCTCAGCACTTGTGCAAATCAGACCCCAGGGTCTCAATCAGGCACCCAAAAAATGAGGCACATTAGTGACCACATGTGAAGAGTTTGGTTTAAGTAACTTGACCAGCATCACAGAGGAACTCTGTGGCAGAGGCAAAGATAGAATACCATTGTCTAAGCCGGTCTTCAACTGCCTTTAAATCATGAGACCAACTTTTCTTAGCCTATCACCTGCCTCATTCACTACACTCCTTGTAACTTTTGCGAGGATCCTCCAAACAACTTTCTCTTTCACTATACAACCCTGATTCACCCCCAGCCCACTGTTCATCTTATATATTGAATGATGCAGGGGTTCTGTGGAAAAAAATAATATGTGACCATATGATTAAAGACTAAAATAATTGGTATGTACAAAGCATGGACAACCTTAATTCTGGCATTTCCTAACTTTTGAGTGCTTGACTTTACAGCCTATTAACATTCCTTTGATGTCATTTTTCAGTATAATATTACATAGACTGGCAAACAGGGAAGCACAAAATGCTGATAGCACTAGAAGAGTAGGCTGGGACCAAGGAGAGTTCTTCACTGCTAAATGACCAAGGAGAGTTCCCCACCCAGTATACAATAGCTTGAAAATGGCATTTTAAGAACATTAGCATTATTCAGGTTTAGTCAAAGTGGAAAGAGAGGTTATGGGATGCTGATCTTGCAAACAGTATGGGGATAAGTCACCATAAAATGAATCATTTCACAAAACAAGCAAACTAACTGATGCTAGTGAGTCAGGTCAAGTATTAGCCTGTGCTGGAATAGCTCACATCCAGGGCTAACATAGTACATTTGTTTAAATAAAAATAAATTAATTAAATAAATAAAAGAGGGCAATGAAAATGAATGAGAGATTTGTAAGTACTTGTTCATCTCTTGGAATTCAGAGATGGGTTCAACTTTTCACTGGGTACCACACTGTGCATGAGTAAAGCTATACTATCAGATTTCCAGATTATTTGCTCAGGATAGCCCCTTACTTTCATAATTAAAATCATACTGAAAGTGCTGATGAAGCAGCAAAAAACTAGCTATGTCAGGTAGTTGTTTATGGAGTAAACTTAAGCGACGATGAAAATTCAGGTGATTTTTCTTACTTGTTAACAATAAAAGTCCTTTGTCAAAGACTCCACAGGGTTTGCACAAAATTGATCATTGGAGAAGTTAATGCTTCAATCAAGCTGCAGTTACTTACAACCCTCATGTGCTTTCAGCAGAAACAATTTTGCTGATGGCAATAGCAACATGGTAAAAGGCATCCCAGATGTTCTGACGGCCTGGCACAGAATGCAGTATCAATCACTTCAGAAAAGGGAACCTCTTGACCTCACTTAAAAGCATGACACAGTCTGTCCAATCTTCAAAGCCAACGGATGACAAAGAAGCCTCTTCATCTATTGCCTCATCTAAGAACCTTTTCTACATCCCCAGTGTCCATTCTTAAGCAGGTTAGGTTAAGTGTGCACCTGCAGATGGCCTGTGAGTAACATATAGGTTCTAGGCAGGAGATGAGATCAGATGCTAGGGTGTCTCTGGCACGGATGTTGAGGTCACCGGGAAGATTGAACCAGAGGTTTCTAGCACCATGCTGAGCAGACGTTCTATTGCTTCCTAAGGAAGTCAACGGGTCTTCAGTGAGATGGTCTGTCTTTGAACCTAGGTTGTTTGTATCCTTCACCTCACAGTTCAGGTGGATGCATTCAAATGTTTTTGTTTCTTGTGTGGAGTCTCATACATCTGAGCTTAAAGGAGAACAAGACTCCATTTTATTTCTTTTGGCTCATTCTGGATCTCTTGGTTTCTAGACACTCAAACCCATGTTACTTATAAGGTGTAATTTCAAGTTCAACTCCAAGCATATTCACAAAGGGCCACATTCTGCCCTTGCTTACACTTTCTGAAATGCCAGCGAATGCACCATGGAGTAAAGGTATATCTACACTGCCATCACAGGTGATTGCAGCACACGTAAACATACCCAAACTAGCTTTGATCCAATTAGCTCAAGTAACAATAGCAGTGAAGTGGCAGCGACAGAAGCTATACAAACTCATCCAGGATCCTTAGCGTGCACTCAAGCGACTAGCCTGTCCTGCTGCTTCACGACTATTGCGGGTCAGACTAGCTCAAGTATGTCTACACATGCTGCAGTCACACCGCTCACGGCTACGTACATACCCTAAGTTACGCTAAGGACTAGATCCTGCCCTCCTCCTCCCCCTCCGCCCCCATCCTGCAGACCTTACTCAGGCAAACTCCCATGGATTTCTTCATGTTGATACACTTGCCATGGAAGGGAACATATGCTCATGTAAGTTGCCATGGTAACCAGTTCTTGGGTTTCCTAGGTGATTTCACTGGCAAACAGCCAAAGGAGGGAACAGTAACAAAGTAGGATCCAAGGCACAAGAAACATGGGATTCCTTGGTGAAAAGTGCTGCTTGAGTGTAATACTGTTAGACTGAAGTGACAAACTATAGAAACTAACATTCAAAACTCCCAGACTTAAAAATATTAGTAAGTGTCAAACATAGGGCAGAGAATCCAACTAAAAATATATTATTTCCATCTTTCTGAAACTGATACACTTTGTGTGTCCCCCTCCCTGGATCTGCTACGCCATGGGTGACAAATCTTGTCAAACCAATAGAATACGATTTCTATAAACTAGCTAGAATAGAAAAAGGCCCAAAAGTGTCCCTAGGAGAGAAAATAGACAGTTTAAAACTGATTAATAGGTTGAAGTTAAGAAGCCTACTAAATATTTTTAATGCTTCATACTAGTAAATAACTTACTGCTCCTATAGCTTGAATTTTTCACAGAATGGTACAATTATTAAGCAAGGGATAGATTTTCCCCAAGCTCCCACCAAGGATGGCAGAGGAGCTACACAGGGTCGGAGTTCCCAGTAGGCATTCTGGCAAAGTCTACCAGAATTTCTCCTGGTGCCTTCAGCCAGTGGACAGAAGCATGGCCCCTCCACAGCCCTTGAAGAGGGTACAGCATGCTCCTCACCCAGCTAGAACTGCTGACCAGTGAAGATGGGGAAGGAATCTTTGCCCTGCTCCTCTCTGGCAGTGAGGAGGAGGGTGTTTGAGAGCTCACAAGGCATGGGGCCAGGAACCTCTCCCCCTTAACAGAACAGAAGAAGATGTGTGCACACAGATGTCCTTTAAGTCTTTTACCAGCATAAAGGACAGGCTGTCAGATTTTCCTCACAAAGAATCATGTGGTCTCCCCAGTCTGCAGAGAGCTGATGACTGGAGAAACACAGGACCAGAGGCCAAATATCCAACTATTAGCAGAGTAATCCTGATTTAGGTTAATAAGAGTCAGATCACAGGCTGTGCTGAACCAATGAGAAGACTGTCAGAATTGCAGTGGTGTTGAGACTATAAAAAGACTGATCCGGAAATAACAGTAAGCTGTTTCCTTTCTGTTGAAAGAAAAAAAGACGAAGGCCTTTGAGGAGACACTGTACAAAGGACCAACTTCTGCACCTTTTGCAAAGAACGGTTGAGTATCAAAACCATAAATATGAATTAGAAAAGGTTACAGCCAATAGAAGATTTGGCAGTGCTCACGAGGTTTCCTACGTGAATTACACACACCACTAATCTAAAATCAATTTATATCCTCTATTTATATATTGTAACTCACTTTTTATTGGTAATTGTTATTACCAATTACCTTCAATAGAGGGCAAAAGTCTGAAGCTGTTATCACAGACTGAAAATTGTATGCAAGAGTAAGTCTTAAATAGAATAGGAAATAAGACTAAAGTGAAAGAAAATAGTGGTATGGACGGGTTTATGGTTTGTTTTTTAAGATAGTAATTGTAATTTCCTTTAGTGCCCCATCCCTTTGCCTATCAGTGAACCAGACAAAAGCACCTGATGGCAGGAAGTGAACTCTATTCAGTCTCTTAGCCCTGGTCTACACTACGAGGTTAGGTCAAATTTAGCCGCGGTAGATAGATTCAATGCATTTACACAACCAACCCCGTTCAGTAGACACTAAAGGGCTCCTAAAATTGACTGCTGTACTCCTCCCTGGTGAGGGGAGTAGCCTTAAAATCGACCTTGCTGTGTCGAATTTGGGGTAGTGCAGACGCAATTCGACAGTATTGGCCTCCGGGAGCTAACCCAGAGTGCTCCAATGTGACCGCTCTGGACAGCACTTTCAACTCTGATGCACTGGCCAGGTACACAAGGAAAAGCCCTGAGAAATTTTGAATTTCATTTCCTGTTTGGTCAGCATGGCGAGCTCAGCAGCACAGGTGACCATGCAGTCCCAGAATTGCAAACGAGCTCCAGCATGGACCAAACAGGAGACACTGGATCTGCTCGCTGTATGGGGAGAAGAATCTGTGCAGGCTGAACTCTGATCAAAAAGAAGAAATGCTAATATATAGGCCAAAATTGCACAGGGCATGTTGGAGAGAGGCTACAACTGGGGCACACAGCAGTGCTGCATGAAAATTAAGGAGCTCAGGCAAGCCTACCAAAAGACAAAGGAGGCAAACAGTCACTCTGGGTCAGAGTCCCATACATGCCGCTTCTATGATGAGCTGCATGCAATTCTAGGGAGGTACCCTACCACTACCCCACCACTGTCCGTGGACACGTGCAAAGGGGGGAGTCTCACATAACAGAGGGGAGGATTTTGTGGATGAGAAAGAGGAGGAGGAGGAGAATGCGCAGCAGGCAAGCGGAGAATCTGTTCTCCCCGGCAGCCAGGACCTTTTCATCACCCTGGAGCCAATACCCTCCCAAGGCGGGTTCCCAGACCCGGAAGCCAGAGAAGGCACCTCTGGTGAGTGCACATTTGTAACTACACTACAGGGTTTAAAAGCAATTGTGTTTAATGTTTGATTTGCCCTGAAGAATAGGGATGCATTCACGGCCAGTACAGCTACTGGAAAAGTCTGTTAATGTGTCTGGGGATGGATCAGGAATTCTCCAGGGACATCTGCATGAAGCTCTCTTGGAGGTACTCTGAAAGCCTTTGCAGAAGATTTCTGGGGAGGGTTGCCTTATCTTGTCCTCCACGGTAGGACACTTTACCATGTCAAGCCAGTAGCAAGTAGTCTGGAATCTTTGCAGCACAAAGCATGGCAGCGAATGTTCCTGGGTTTTGGTCGCATTCAAGTAACATTCCGTCTACATCTTTCTGTGTTAGCCTCAGGAGAGTGATAACATTCATGGTCACCTGGTTGAAGTAGGGGAATTTTTGTAAGGGAACAGTAAAAGGACCCAGTTCATACTGGGTTGTTTGCGCTTGGCTAAAAGGGATCATCCCTGAGAATAGCCACGCGGTGCAGGGAGGGGTGAAGGGATCATCCCAGAGAATAGCCGCGCGGTGGGGTGGGTGGGGAAGGGGTGTGCTGCACATCCACCCGAAAACCGCAGCCCCTCCTTTTAAATGGCAAACCCAACCGGCATTGCTTGTTATGGAAAAGGAGGGCACTGCAGTCTGAAACCATTCCCACATGTTATGAAGGCATAAGAAGCCAACCCTGTGTACCCTTTGGCTTACCATGGCTGCCTGGAAACCGAATTCTGTTGTCCAGCCATGTGTGATGTGTCACCATACCGGCAGGCGCTCAATATAAAAGGCAAAATGTGACCTTGTACCTAAAGCACATGTGCTGTCTGCTGTGAATTGCCTGATTCACTGTGAAAGAGTCTCCCTTTTGTTCTCAGAAATGTATCTTCTAAAATTCTACTCTCCCTTTTTATCCCCCTGCAGGTGCAAATGTTTCTATGCTCCCCCATCATCTCCATCCCTGAGGTTATTACAGATTAGAAGGTGAAAAAAAACGCACCCGCAATGACATGTTTTCTGAGCTCATTCAGTCCTCCCGCACTGATAGGCACAGCTGAATGCATGGAGGTATACAGTGACAGAGGCCAGGAAAGCATTAAGTGAGCACGATGAGAGGAGGCAGGAGGCGATGCTGAGGCTAATGGGGGAGCACATGGACATGCTCAGGCATCTGGTGTAGCTGCAGGAAAGGCAACAAGAACCCAGACCACTGCTGCATCCACTGTACAACCGCCTGCCCTCCTCCCCAAGTTCATATCCTCCTCACCAAGACGCCCAAGAACGCAGGGGGAGGCTCTGGGCACCCAGCCACTCCACTCCAAGCAACAGAAGGCTATCATTCAAACAGTTTTGATTTGTAGTGTGGCTACAATAAGCAACATGGCCTTGTTCTTCCCTCTTCCCCCCACCCCACCTAGGCTACCTTGTCAGTTATCTCACTTTTTTTCAATTAATAAAGAAAGAATGCATGGTTTCAGAACAATAGTGACTTTATTTCCTTTGACAGCTGTGATTGAACGGGGGAGGGTGGTTGGCTTACAGGGAATTAAAATCAACAAAGGGGGTGCTTTGCATCAAGGAGAAACACACACACACACACACACCTGTCATACTGTAGCCTGGCCAGCCATGAAACTGGTTTTCAAAGCCTTTCTGATGCACAGCGCACCTAACTGTGCTCTTCTAATTGCCCTGGTGTCTGGCTGTTCAAAATCGGTTGCCAGGCCATTTGCCTCAACCTCCCACCCCACCATAAAAGTCTCCCCCTTACTCTCACAGATATTATGAGCACACAGCAAGCAGCAATAACAATGGGAATATTGGTGGCACTGAGGTCTAACCTAGTCAGCAAACAGCGCCAGTGAGCTTTTAAATGTCCAAATGCACATTCTACCACCATTCTGCACTTGCTTAGCCTATAGTTGAACTGCTCCTTACTACTGTTCAGGCTGCCTGTGTACGGCTTCATGAGCCATAGGAGAAGGCTGGGTCCCCAAGAATAACTATTGCATTTCAACATCCCCAGTGGTAATTTTCTGGTCTGGGAAGTAAGTCCCTTCTTGCAGCTGCTTGAACAGCCCGGAGTTCCTAAAGATGCGAGCGTCATGCCCCTTTCCTGGCCATCCCATGTTGATGTTGGTGAAATGTCCCTTGTGATCCACCAGTGCTTGCAGCACCATTGAGAAGTACCCCTTGCAGTTTACGTACTGGTTGGCAAGGTGGTCTGGTACCAAGATAGGGATATGTGTTCCATCTATTGCCCCACCACAGTTAGGGAACCCCATTGCAGCAAAGCCATCCACTATGACCTGCACATTTCCCAGAGTCACTACCCTTGTTAGCAGAAGGTCAGTGATTGCATTAGCTACTTGGATCCCAGCAGCCCCCACAGTAGATTTGCCCACTCCAAATTGATTCCTGACTGACCGGTAGTAGTCAGGCATTGCAAGCTTCCACAGGGCTATCGCCACTTGCTTCTCAACTGTAAGGGCAGCTCTCATCTTGGTATTCCTGCGCTTCAGGGCAGGGGAAAGCAACTCACAAATTTCCAGGAAAGTGGCCTTACACATGCGAAAGTTTCACAGCCACTGAGAATCATCCCATACCTGCAACACTATGCGGTCCCACCAGTCTGTGCTTGTTTGCTGGGCCCAGAATTGGCATTCCACTGTATCAACCTGCCCCACTGCCGCCGTGATGTCCCAATTGCCACCTCCCGTACTTTCAGGAACGTCTGTGTCCATGTCCTCCTCACAATAGTCCTCGTGCTAGCAGCTCCTAGCCAGGTTCTGCACATTCTGCAGGATAATGCGTGAGGTGTTTACAATGCTCACAACAGCAGCAGTGAGCTGAGTGGGCTCCATTCTTGCCGTGCTATGGCATCTGCATGGGTAACTGAGGAAAAAAGGTGCGAACACACTTCAGCTGGTTTTAAAGTGAACTATCTCCATTTCTCTTTATAAGAATGCAAAGAAGAGGGAACACAAAGACCCATAATTTCAAAGATATGTAGGTGCCTAAATCCCCAGTCCTGCAATGAGTTCCATGTGGGTGGACTCTATTATTTTAATATTGCTCCATGCAAGTGGATTGATCTATACATACAGACCACATTCCTTGTTCCAGAGCTTCTGGAGACCTTTTAAAAAACCTGGGCTTAGGCTAAATTCAGTGTCTTGATGATAAAGACTGAGATGCTGAACTTAATTCTATATTCTTAATGTAATTAATCTCAATATTATATGAAAAGCCAGTGTAGTGAGCTACAGGCAGGTTTGATGTCCTCATGGTAGCCCATGTTACTGAGGAGATGTACTGCCACATTCTGTATTATTTGGACTTTACTGGTTGCTGGCTCAGAACCCAGCAATATTGCATTGTTGTCCAGACAGGAGGTGACAGACATGTATAGCTGAGGCTAGTTTATCACCTGCCAGGATGGGATGAAGTCTCTTTGCCAACTGGAGATGTAGACAACAGTACTCCTATACATTGCTCTATATTGAGTTTAGTACCAGCAAGGAATCCAAAAGCACTCAAACTAAAGACTAAATTTGACCAATTGTGGGTGTGTGCCTTCAACCAAAGGAAGCTGCATATTGGCTGCAAACTCTGAGTGCTTTCTTTTTTCATACCAGCATCATCTCTGTCTTGCTTTGGCTCAGCATCAACAAGCTGTTCTTCATCCATGAGCAGATCTTGTTCAAGCACTGGGCCATCTTGGTGGTAGTGGTATAGTATGTGGAGTTCTGTATCATCTATGTATGGCTGGCACTTGTTTCAATGTCATCTACGTGTAGCACTAGGTGAACTGGTCAGATGTTAACCAGGTTCAGAGAGAGAGAACTGATCCTGGTAAGACTCCACAAGTCTAGAGGTGGAAGTGCAGTTTCCCCCATCATTATTCTTTGGGCGCATCCCTCCACGAAGGACTTAAGCCATTTTAAACATATTCCCCTGAACCCCTGCAACCTCTCTCAGGAGAGATAGTATCTCATGTTTGACAGTGCTGAATATTGACAAGAGGTCCAGAAAGAATGGATAAGGACAGATGTCTGCCCTCCATCTATTGACAGCAGGAGATCATCCATCAGTGCCACCAAAGCCATTTTCATACCATGTCCAGGCCTGAAGTCATATCATGTTGGGTCTAGGATATTGCTTTGATTAGATGACTGTGTAGTTGGACTTTTGGTTAGCTTCTCTATGAACTTGCTAAGGAACGGAAGGCTGATACTGGGCAACAGTGAGCTAGATCCAATCTTCCTAGAGTGGGTTTCTTCAGTGTTGGTGAGATATTACATGTTTGAAGGGGGAAGGGAAGATTCCTTTCCCAAACGAGGCATTCGCTGTTTCAGTCATGAGTGGCACCAGTTGCTCATGACTCTCTCCTCAACCAGGAAGGGTAGCAGTCAGATTCAGAGGTCAAGTTTCCTTCAGAGTGTCCAGTGCTCCTTGAAGAGTGAATGCACTGAACTCTGGAAATGCAGGTGGATTGTTTATTGGCTAGTGAAGACATAATGGATCCATGCTTGATGAGAAGCCTTCCAAAATGCATGTATATTTTTCTGTTCAGTGGAATGACAGTTCTTTACTTGATGCTGGATTCTGCTGTGGAAGGTAAGCAGTCAGGGATAATTAACTACTTTACAACTCTTGTTAGTTCTTTTGGGAGGGACTTGGCAGCCTCTGTAGTTTTATATAATTGGCACTCACGTTTCTGTCCCTCTTTCTGCATCTGACGCAGGGTGTCAGGAAACCAAGGAGTTCTGTTGGGATGATAGACAGAGAAGAGCCATTTGGGAGCCAGCGTACTATGGTAATAATTCAGCAGATCCTCAATTCTGTCCTTTACATGAAGTGCTGCTGTACTTTAGTGTGCTCTGGAATTTGATAGTTCATGGCAGAGTCAGGAACACTGGTCTTTCTTGTAGGATGGGACCTGGGAGAGCTCTGACCAGTACCTGAATGAGACGTCCAAGACAGTAGCTGGGTTTAGATATCTTCTGTATTGACATGTAATCCAAAGACCAAGTCCAGGATGTGAATGTCTGCGTGGGTTGGACCGAAGATGACCTGTGAAAGTCTGACAGGGACAAGTGAGGAGAATCAGGGGCAAAAGGGTCATCTAAATATTTTGGACAAAATTCTGATCTCATTTATACCAGTGTAAATCCTGATTAAATCCATTGGTTTTAGTGGAGTTTCACCCAATTCACACTGGTGTAACTAAGGGCCTGATCCAAAGTCCAATGAAGGAAATGGGAGCTGGTTTTAAGAGTAGAATCTGTCCCACTGATGGCTTCTTGCTCATCTCCTAGCTTAGAAGTGCTGTCAGCCATTAATACCTTGTGTGAAATCCAGGTCCTATGACGTCAACAGCAAAAGCTTCTTTGACTCCAGTGGAGACAGGCTTTCAGCTGTGGTATGTAACATGTCCAAACTTCCAACTATGTAACTATTGATATGGCTTCATAAACATTATCTGAGCCCCTTGCAACCTGACCAGTTTATCTCAAGACTTGCCTCACTAGAGTAGATCAAGTGTTAATCTAGATTGGTATCCTTTAGCTACAGCCAATTACAGATGCTTTCCCACAGTATTTGCAGCATTCATGAATTTAGAATTCATTTACCACAAATACTGAAAATCCTGCTGCAATAATAATCAAGGTTTTGATGGCAATCACAGCACATTAAGTATTACTGTATTCTTTGAAGGTACACTGTTCAACAGTCCAACAAGTAACTGAAAATTAGTTACAGGGATGTAGGCAATGGACATGAGTTAGTGAACAGTCTGGTAGTAATACTAATAGGATATTACTTGGGGAATATTCATATGCTGCTCCAAGGTCACTTTGTAGCAGTCTGCCAACACAAGGGAGGTGACCCTTGTAAGGTCAAGGATATTTGGCCTCTAGTTTTCTGTAGCACCTACAGATGCTAACAGACACCAGCATAATGCCTGCACTATTCCAATTTGTATAACAAAATGTATGCGGTAGTCACCTTGCTGCAGAGCCCCTATGTAGGGCTTCAGTGGTTCAGTGGCCTTCTGTGCCAGCATGAATTTCACTCCCATTCAGTTTACATTAGATGGCTAGCATGCGGTTTTCAGATAGTCATAGCTTTGTCAAGTCAGAGCTAATTTCCTCCAACTGAGGGCTACGATGGAGAAGAATGTGGTAGTGGCATGGGACTTGGCCTCAGGAGACATGAGTGCAATGCCCAACTCAGTTACAGACTTCCTGTGTGCCTTTTGCAAGTCACTTAGTTAGGCTTGGCAGAATTCAATTTTATTTTTGTATAATTTCAGATATCAATGTTTATTTTTATTTATATTTTCAAAATTGCAAAAAGTTATGGGGTTTAAGATTTTTTTAATCCATTTAAATTTTAACAGTTGCAGAAAATTATAGAGGGTCAGAATTAATTACAGTACACACTGAGATTCAAAAAGTTGAAGCTTTATAACCATTAACACAAAGTTTGTCAACATCACATACTGAAGTACACAAAGTAAATATTCTTAAATCAAACTAAGCTCTCAAGCAGTATTTTTCTTAACTTGCCTATCTGTAAATTTTGATAATCAGTAGTGTGGTGGGGTGGTGCCCCAACCCCAGGCAACATTGGGCTACAACAGGCCAGAGCCGCTGTGCGGAACGGCAGCCATTCAGAGAGGGCCTGTGGGGGAGCCAATCAGTGCCAAGCAGAGGGCAATCAATCAGGGCCAGGCTAGGCCCTATATAAAGGCTGTCCAGGAGAGAGGCAGGAGTCTCTCTCAGACCTTCAGAAGGGAAGGTCTGTCTCCTGAGCTAAGGAGACCAGTGGGCAGGCTAGGCTTGGGGTAGCAGAGGTGAGCTCCAGCCTGATACCTGTCAGATGGTGGGCCCTGACCAGAAGGGCCTAGAAGGTGCAAAGGGGTTAGAGGGGAAGTGACCCAGGGAGGATGGACAGATGAGGGGAGAAAAGGAGGGCAGAGAGGCTGCTGCTAGAGGGTCCCTGGGTCAGGACCCAGAGTAGTGGGTAGGCCTGGGTCCCCTCCTTCCCCCTTGTACTACACCTGGCTGAGGATGAGCGTGGCCTGATACAGGCTGTGGCTGGCCCCTGTGACAAAGGGGCTAAACTTTGAGGCTGCAGTTGGCCTCTAGAGTTGGTGTAGGCTGAAGACTGCTGATAATACCAAACCCCCTGGAAGGTGGTGAGACTGGAGCAGTGGGCACTGCCGGAGGGCAGTGTCCTGAAAAGGATGCTGCCAAGCAGAGACCAATGCGGGTCCCCAAAGCATCAGAGCAAATGATGGATGGGACACCACTGACAGAGGGTGCCCTGCAAAGGACAGAGATAATTCCCAGATGTGCCAGCGGGAAGCGCTGTGGTGGTGAGTCCCAACTCCATCACAAATAGAAATAGTTTCATTGGTTTGTATGTGTATGGTGAAATTTACTTTTAGCAGCATTTGCCAGAAACCATAATCCTGCCAAGTTTGCACTTAATCTACCCTGGCTTCAGTATACCCATCTGTAAAATGGGGATAATATTTCCTTACCTCACAGGGGTAACATGAGGTGTTCAGTTACAGTGGTGATAAGGGCTATCTAAGTATCTAGATATACTGCTACTCCTCAGATAAGATTTCTGGGACAGCATTTTTCAAATCTTGGCTGTTGCAAACTCTTGTTTGTTTTTTGTTTCTTTTAAGGGGAAAAGTGCATTTTCCCCACTCTTTAAATTGGTGGAAAGGATTTTGCTTAAATTTTTAAGCAGAAATCAAACCATTTCAGTCCAAAAATGGGATTTAAAAAGCATTTGAGCATCTGTGATCAGGGAATTATAACATTGTTTTGCAGCTGTAAATATAGTAACTGACAAATGCTCCAGTGGTCATATGATCTTTCCCCACAACTGACTTACATGGAAGAGTTTGCAAAAAAGAAAAATGTAACCATGTAATCTTGGGGGGGTGGGAGTGGAAATGGGCCTTGTCCTGCAACCTCTTACTCACATCAGCAATTGCCCTATATTCTTCCACTAGTTCTACTTAGTTCCATTGCATTGCTGTTTCCTTTGCCAGGAATGTTAACAGATTTTTATTGCTTTCTTTACAAAAAAGAATTGAAAGCAGCCCTGCTCAGAGTTAGGAAAAGGGTATTTTTAAACACTTCATCCTCATCACAGTATCTTTTTTTTATAAAAATCTAACTGTTGGCCCAGGGTTTACAAAACCAAATTTGATTTAACAGGTTTTCTGTTCCCTATTTGACAAAGGGATTGCAACTGGGTGGTGCTGTTTTATTTCTCTCTTCCCCCCCCCCCCCCGCACCCATTTGCTACCTTTTTAATAATTTCACAAGTATCAATCATCCTGCTGGGCTTTTGATTCACGGCCAAGAGCATCTATAGATATATTTCAGAGTGGTAGCCATGTTCGTTTGTATCCTCAAAAACAATGAGTACTTTTGGCACCTTAAAGACTACCAAATTTATTTGGGCATAAGCTTTTGTGGGCTAAAACCCACTTCATCAGATGCATGGAGTGGAAAATACAGTAGGCAGGTATATATACACAGTACATGAAAAGATGGGAGTCCCCTTAAGTTGGGGGGGAGGGGTCAGTGCTAACAAGATAATTTAATTAAAGTGGAAGTGGGCTATTAATAGAATACAAAGGTGGGGGGAAAAAATCACTTTTGTAGTGGAAATGAGGCCAATGTAATCAGGGTGGCCTATTTCAAACAGCTGACAAGAAAGTGACTAACAGTAGGGGGAAACTAGTATGGGGAAACTCGCTTTTGTAGTGACCCATCCAACTCAGTCTTTCTTCAGGCCTAATTTGATGGTGTCCAGTTTGCAAATTAATTCCAGTTCTGCAGTTTCTCATTGGAGTCTGTATTTGAAGGCTTTTTGTTGAATTGCCACTTTGAAGTCTGTTACTGAGTGTCCAGGGAGACTGAAGTGTTTTCTGACTGGTTTTTGAATGTTATAATTCTTGACGTCTGTGTCCATTTATTCTTGTGTAGAGACTATCCAGTTTGACCAATGTACATGGCAGAGGGGCATTGCTGGCACATGATGGCATATCCCATTGTAGATGAGCAGGTGAACAAGCACCTGATGGTGTGGCTGATTTGGTTAAGTCCTATGATGTCCCTTGAATAGATATGTGGACAGAGTTGGCAACAGGGTTTGTTGCAAGGATAGGTTCCTGGGTTAGTCTCTTAGGTGCCACTAGTACTCCTCATTCTTCTTTTTGCTGATACAGATCAACATGACTACCACTCTGAAACCTGTTTTGACAGTGAGTCAAGCCACCTCCCCTCTTGCCTGCTTAGCCAGCCTCAGTTCAGTATCTACACAACTATTTTTAGCATGCAAGCATGACCCTGGCTAACACATGTTTGTGGACCTGGGCTGGGAGGTTTGCTCCCAGATGCAGTGTAGACATATCCTCTGGGGGAGCAGAAGAGGCCTCTGTGACAAATGGCCTCTCTTTTTTGCCAGGTTGCTCAAATTAAAAGCTTAACAGAAAGGCTAGCGGACTATAAGCATCTTAGGCCAGTCTGCCTGTGATGCTTACCTGATCTGCAAAGCAAAGGATGAAGTTAAGCTGCAACAGGCTGTACTCTGAAAAACTTCATGCACAGATGCAGAAAAGAAGGTTGTGGTTCAAAGCGGTGGTCTTTCCACTCTTGCCACCAGGTTGCTTTGACCTAACCCACAATATCCATCTCTGCTAACCTGTTTCCCTCCATCCTCACTACCACTAGCTCTTATTCCTTATTAAGCACAGCCCTTTTCCTTCATCCCCACCATCACTCAGCCAGATCTTTCACCTCTCACTCCTTTCTGGTCTCCCCATGGACCAGCAGATGTGAATGGATCCACGCCCCTATGTGGGAGTGCTGTGTGGCATAGCTTCTCCCATTTTAAAGACACTTCTCCCAGTCCTTAAACTGTGTGAGGTACTGGTATTTCAAGAGGTCACAGATCTGGAAAAAAAGGTTAGTTGAGCTGGGTCACTGAGGGGTGCACTTTAAGAACTATTTTACCAAACCTGCATTTCACAGATGATTCTCCCCCCACACTTTTCAGTCCACTTTAACAACACACTTCTGCACAGTTGGAAGATGTGTGCAGAGAAGCATACCGTGACTATTCTTCATTCCTCTGTTGTAATCATTGGGCCTACAAATTTGCTTTAATTGTGAAATGTATGTGCAAGTTCATAAGATGTCAACTGACCACAGCAGGTCTCAAACTGTGGGTTGAGACCCCAAAGTGGGTCACAACCCCATTTTTAATGGGGTTGCCAGGCCAGCATTAGACTCGCTGGGCCCAGGGCTGAAGCCCAAGCTCCAGCCTCACTCAGGACAGCGGGGCTAGGGCTGTAGTCCTCTTCCCCCAACCCGGAGTGGCAGGGCTCCCGCTCCAGCCCTCTCCTGGGGTCATGTAGTAACTTCGTTGTCAGAAAAGGGTCAAGGTGCAATGAAATTTGAGAACCCCTAACCTATAATGTTGATTGAATTAGTCTAAACAAGAGTCTTAGATCATATCAACAGGCCATGTTAAACGCATGCTTGGTAAAAACAAGATGTTGAAGTGGAAATTAATCAAGTTCACTGTCTGATATTAGACCTAACTATTGGACAAAACAGTGAAGGAATGGCAGCTATTCCACCTACCATTCCCTTTGGGAGTCTGTGACGGGGACACGCACCTCATGTTGGCCAGGTGCAAACTTGCACTCTTCCTTTTCTGGCACCCCTGTTGGTTGTTGGCCTCATCAGGCAGGTCTTCAGTGGCTCAGCCCTCCAGCTAAATCACAGGCTAAAGACACACAGATGAACCCTTTCCAGGGTGACACAGGTCCAACAAGGACTATAATTGTGCCCTTGTCTGTATTTGCAGCCCTTTCTCTGGGCTCAGTTCTCAGCCCCTTCTGGGCTAGCTTTAAGTCTGTCCCTGCCCTGTTATAGAAATGTCCCACCAGGGCTTTCTCCCTGGAGACTCTTCACCTTTAGCAATTCTTTGGCATCTCAGATCTCCAGCCAGGTCACTCCTTAACTTCAGTCCCCTACCATGGGGTAACAAAGTTCAACAAATGGTTGGCCATCTTGCAGGGTCTTCAGTCCCATTGTACAGCCCTGTGCTTGGGCTTCTAAACAAAACTTGTCCCCTTCTCTGAGCTTAGACCACTTCCTCAGTGGCTGAGGGGGGGACCCACACTCACCCATTACACCAGGTACCAACCCAGGCACCCTAGAAATAGCAGCCACATGCTGCTTCCTGTAATGGTTGCTGCTACTATTCCCTGGGGCCAGGCCACTTACCACTGAGCCCCTTCCTCTTTCTGGGTTCTCTGCCTGTTTCCAGTTTGAGCAGGGCCTCTCCCAGGCCGCCTTGCCTGGAGAGTTTCTCAGTCTGTCCTGATTTCACAGGGTCTTCGCTCAGGCCTCTTTGCCCGGAGAACTGTTAACAGTCTCCACCTCCTTTTTAATCAGGGTTCTCTTTTCCAGGCCTGAGCACCTGGACAGCTTCCCAGCCCCATCCCTGCTTAAGCAGGGTTTTGCCCATCTCTTTGCCTGTGGAGTTTTACAGTCTTTTAGTCCTTCACACTTTTGGTCCCAGCCAGCCACTGAGCTGCTCAGGTCCTGCAGCTCCTTCTAACTGGGCCTGGTGCATTCTAATTAGCTGCCTCCATGCAGCATCTCTCGGCCTACCTGGAGGACCCATCTTCACTGCTCCTTTTCTGGGGTGAGGTAGGACCACAAGACCTCCAGCAGGGGGCCTCAGAGGACCTGGTATACCTGTCACAGGTCCCTTAAATAAAGGCAAGAGGGGAAACAAATGGAGCCTACAGGAGAATTTCACTTCATGGCTGCTATCCCCAGTCATCTTCTGGAACCCCAGGCCTTCTTCCTCCTAATCCTGAGGGATGTCCTGACCAAATCAGGTCAGAGAGGGATCCAGATGACATCCCTGCCAGTGCCAGAAACCACTGGAGATTTAACTGGTTTGGACATAACAGCAGCACTGACAGCTCCAGCCCATCTCAACAAATTTTTTCCTTTTTCCCCATAAGGCCAGTTATTACCATCTTTGATACCATCAAGGAGACTGCTGAACAAGGGCAGGGGTTTCCCTCCAAAACTTTCTCCAGCTAAGGGAAAGGGAAAAAAAAGTAGTTAAAATGAAAGCCTTACTTAATACTCTACAGTTCAAATGCTTTAACTGTTTTTCCTTTTCTGTATCTTTAATAAAAGGCAATAGGATTTTTAACGGCTGTTTTGCCATGATACTAAGCAAGCCAAGGTCTCGTGTATACCTGTAAACGCTGAACCTTGTTTCTAACTGTTTAATGTTAGACAGTGACTGGGTTATGTGAACACTTTGGCCCATTTATTCTGTCTAAATTAATACATTTTTGGCAGCCCAATATGGGCCTTAAAGGTTTAATTATACTCCGAATCTTGTAGCTTATCAAACAAGCAATTGTTTTCAAAGTTAGAATTTTAAAACAAGGTTTGTTTTAAAATTCTTAAGTCTTGAGCTTGTTGAAATAAGCATGCAGAACAAACAGTTAAAGCTTTGCCTTAAAGAGGGTTAAAAATTGTTTTAAGTTACTAATTTTTGAAATCTTAACTAATGCTTAGTTTCATTTTTTCTTTTATAATGGAGTTTATAGTTTCTGTGACTGGTAATTCTGAAGGTTTAATTAAAATTTTTTTAAGAAAAAGCAGAAGTCATAAAAATGAAGTTTGTTTTAAATTGAAGGTTAAGTTGCTAAAACAGACTTTTAATGAAATAACATTTGGGGTAACCTCCCCACCCTCACTGACAGAATACCCCCTTAATTCAGCGCTGCTTCTGCATTGACTGTGAATTAAATCTCAAACTACCAGATCCAAGGGCTCTTGAAACACCAGACTTTCTCCAATTCTCTCCAGCTAGGAGTAGGAATAAAAAATGTTGAAAGCTTTATTAAATAAAGCATTTGAAATGTAAAGTAACTTTTCCCTTGTGTTCATCTTTAATAACCAATTGAAAGGATTTGTAATGCTGTTTGTCATGGTACTAAGCAGACTGAGGGCTCTGTGTATCAAACCTCAAATCTTGCTTAATTCTGTTTAATATTGCTGGGATTGGGTAATAACAACTTTGACCCACTTATTCTATCTAAACTAATACAACACATCTCTTGCATAGGTTTCCTTTTTTATACCTGCTGGCCTTCCTTACATAGGGCCAGCATTTTCAGTGTGCAGCAATTTTTTTAATTTTTTCCCTTACCTCCATTTTTGGATGCCCAGTCTGAGACAATTTAAAGGCACCCTACCTGATTTTCAAAAGATTGGATGCTCAACAAAAATGGAGGCATCCAAAATCATTAATCAATTCTTAAAATCTTTGCAATAGCTCCTGCTAAGAATATTTAGTTTTTTTGTACCACTTGTATCCTTACCTCATTATATTAGCCCCACAAATTAGTCTAGTTTTGTTAAATAAAGAGATCAGGGCTTGCCAGCTTAGACAATATAAATTGAAATTTTAGAAAAATTAGTGAGATGGTTCAATCAAACACACAATTTTATCTCAAGAGTGAGATACTGTAATGAACTTGCTAATATGTGTAGCACTGCACTTTAGTGAAGAGAATTAGAACTGACTGTCATAGACCCTATACTACAAACATGAAACTGAGACTCTCCTTAAACTCTAGCATTTGTGGCTTTTGCTTTTGGAATAAGAAAATCTGATCTCTCTCTCCTGTTGGCATGGAGATAGGCGTGACAGTAGTATACAGATCTGTGACGACTGGAATTTATAACCACCTTAAACTTGTTACAATACTTTTTTAAAGGACACTATCCACTTACATTTGGCCCAAAGCTTAATTTTGTTAAACAAAACAGCTTTTACAAACCTAAGAACAATAGAAGTGTTTCCCCAATTTAAAAAAATAAAAACAAATTCTATAATGAGACAGTTGGATTTAAGCAAATGAAAGTTCCTTGCAGTGGTTGAAATCTAATCACAGCAGCACTAATGGTATGAAAGTGGCTACAAGCAAAAACAAAACTTACAAGTGGAAATGCATAGTGGCAAGTAAATTGATTTTTATACTCCTTTCTCTTTTCATAATCTAGGATACTATTAGTAAAATAAGGTGTATTTTTTTTACATTGCAAGGGTCCCAGCTTTAAACTGCCTTCAAATTCATCTAAACCAAGGGAGCATCCTTCCCCAAGTCAGTGACTTCAGCAAGTCTGACTGCAGCAGGCAGCTTACAAGTTACACGGAGATAATGATCCAAGAGCTAAAGAAACATGTTACTTCTATACAGGGGTTGTCTTCATTGTACCCGTTAGCTTGAGTTAGTACTCAAGTTTCTCCATGTATAAGGGCTTACCTACACTACAAGTGCTTTGCCAGCATAGCTACATCAATAGCCCCCTAGTAGTGGTGCAGGTTATATGGACAAAAGGAGTTATAGTATTTTGCTGGTATAGTTAAACCACTTTCTTGAACAACATAAACTATATTGGCAAAAGGACCCTTTTCCTGGTGTAACTCTGTATACAATAGGGCAGTGGTTCTCAACCTTTTTGGGCTCAGGACTCATTTGTAAAGGTTTATGGCCCGTCCTGACCCAGTAAATAGTCTGGGGTGGAGGCCCTGGGACAGAGCCATAATTAGGCATTTTAGTGTCCAGGATGAGCAAGCATATTTGTGCCCCCTACCGAAGGCAACAGGGGTGTGGGGGAGGTGCCCCTCCAGATTTTTTTGGTTGTACCCCTCCCCCCCACCCCAGACAGGCTGGGTGGCCCACACTGCCTGGTGTCACTGACCAAGCCACCCATGTGGCTTTTGTGCTCTGGACAGCTGCCCCACTTACCCCACCCTGGTTACAGCCCTGCCCTAGGGTGGTTCAGGTTGGGTCCTGCCCAGTACACAATCCAGTGGCAGCTCCTGTGCTGTGGGGCGGGCTGGGCTTGGCTCTCCACTCTGGGAATTGCAAGCTCTGTGGTTACAGTGCCACTCAGGTTTCCCCTGACTGGACCAAATTTGTGTGAGTGGAATTGTGACCCAGCTCATGGGTAGGGTCCTACCAAATTCACAGCCATGAAAAACGCTTCACGGACCACGAAATCTGGTCTCCCCCCATGAAATCTGGTCTCATGTGCTTTTACCCTATACTATATATTTCACAGGGCAGACTAGTGTTTCTTAAATGGGGGGTTCTGACCCAAAAGGGAGTTGCATGGAGGTTGCAAGATTATTTTAGGGGAGGTCACAGTACTGCCACCCTTACTTCTGCGCTGCTGCTGCTGGGGCGCTGCCTTCAGAGCTTGGCACCTGGCCAACAGCCACCGCTCTCCAGCCACCCAGCTCTGAAGGCAGCGCAGAAGTAACTGGCAATGCCATGCTTGCTTCTGCACTGCTGCTGCCAGCTCTGCCTTTGGAGCGGGGCTCCCAGCTAGCAGCCACAGCTCTCCAGCTGCCCAGCTCTGAAGGCAGCACTACCCCCAGCAACAGAGCAGAAGTAGGGGTAGCAGTACCACAACCCCCCCCCACACACAGTAACCTTGCGACCCCTTCTCCCCCCCCCACACTCCTTTTTGGTCAGAATCCCTAAAATTACAACATTATGAAATTTCATGATTTCAGCTATTTAATTATCAAATTTACAATTTTTAATCCTATGACCATGAAATTAACCAAAATGGACCATGAATTTTGGTAGGGCCCTACTCATGGGGTTGCAGTGCCACTCACTCAGATTTGGCCTACTTGGGCTCTCCTCGTCATGACTGTGGGGCCAAACCAGAGTGGCACTGGGCCCCTGGAGGTTGCAGTGCCTGGAGCAGGGAGGTCAGCCCAGCCAGGGCCATGGGACAAGAGCTGCCACATGACCCTTTGAAACATTCAGGTGATCCAATTTTGGGTCCCAACCCACAGTTGAGAAACCCTCCACTGAAGCTTTTGGCAGCATAGTTATGTTGGCTTTGGGTGTGTTTATTTTCACACTCCTAGCCAACACAGCTGTGCTGGTAAAACTTTGTACTCACTTGCCACACACTGTCTCCATGTAGTCAAGTCCTTAGAATGACCACACTTCAAAGCTGCCATAGCCAGAGTGACTGGATTAGCAGATGGGTTGTTGTAACTTGAGCTTTTGCACCCCTGCAGCATTTACTAGTTTCAGCATCAGCAGCACTGGACCTTCAGCACACATATCCTGACATAGTGGCCAGTTAGCTCAAGTTTAAAGCACTACTTAAGCCAGAGATTTGTGTGTGGACAGGAGTTGAGTTAGGAGCAAAACCTCAGTTCTGGCTTGAGCTAACAAGGCAGTGAAGACAAGCCCCATAATCTTTCTTTGGGGCGGGGGGAGGACTTGGTCTTCAGTGGTACAGCACCTAGCACAACAGGACCTGGATTCTGACTTGGACCTCTGTTTGCTTCTCTAATAGACATAAGGAATACTTATACCTAATGACAGGTTTCAGAGTAACAGCTGTGTTAGTCTGTATTCGCAAAAAGAAAAGGAGTACTTGTGGCACCTTAGAGACTAACCAATTTATTTGAGCATAAGCTTTCGTGAGCTATAGCTCACTTCAGCGGATGCATACTGTGGAAAGTTTAGAAGATCTTACTATATATACACACATGCTTTGTGTGTATATAGTAAGATCTTCTAAACTTTCCACAGTATGCATGGGATGAAGTGAGCTGTAGCTCAGGAAAGCTCATACCTAATGGGAATCTGATCAATTTCAGCATAGGCCACAATCTAGTTAAAAAAAAACACCCCAGTCTTCAGTACAGTGGTAATGGTTGAAGGGTCGGCATGTATGTGGCTATGTTTGTTACACACACTTTTGGTTTATGGCTATGCGGGTCGCAATTCGCAACTACTTAGAAACTGGCCACTTTTGCTCTTACTTTCCCAAAGCAGGGCCTGAAACTGTAAGCACCCCATGGCCGTTGTCCTGGCTACCACTTTGAAAACAACCCGTAAACATCCACCTCAGGAAGGAAGAGCTGGCTGATCCTGTGTGGGCTGAACCTGTGCGGGCACAGGTTAACTTCTCTGCTGCCTGCGGCTGGGCTCACAACCCAGACCTTCCCTTCCCCCTCAGCCAGCGGTGGGATAAACCCTGGGCGCCTAGAAACACGTGCCCTGCGGCGGTCGGAGTCAGTGCTCGGGCTCTGGAAGCTGGGAGGCGTCTCTGCTTTGGCGGGGGTGGGAAGGGAGAAGGTGTCAAACTCTGGCTCTCTGGGCGTTGCACAGAAAGGGGAGGATGGGCTCGTCACTCCTTCCCCTTCTGCTGGCCTGTCTGTCAGGGCAACGAGAGCCCCGTCTCTCCCCCCCGCCTTTGAGTGACGCTCGCGAGGAGGGTGGAGGCTGCAGCCCTGCCCGCACTTGGCTCTGTACGAGTCTAGCCTCCCCAGGCGTCCTCCCTGCCCGGCCCCGCCCCGCCCCGGCCAGAGCTCGCTGCTGCGCGGCCGGGACTTCGCCGGCGGAGCTCGGGGCAGCTGCCGGGCAGGGCTCGGCGTCGCGCCAGACCCCGCTCCAGGGAAGGGAGCGAACTTGTGTGCGAGGCCGAGTCGGTACAAAGGAGGGAGGGGGGGCAAAACTTGCGGGAGGATGACAGTGGAGAACCAGGACGTGCTGCTGGAAGTGGAGGAGGAGGAGGAGGAGGAAGAGGATGGGGAGGTTGGTAAGTAAGAGGTTGATCACGGCTGGCTGGGAGCGAGATGAAGAGCCGCACCTTAGAAATAGAAGGGGGAGTCCTGGAGCTAAGTGCTGACGCGTGGAGGGGGTCGCGGTGGAGAGGGTGTGATAGCCCCGACCCCACACCTCAGGAAGGGAGGAAGCGCCCCTTACTTGGGATTAATTTTAGGAGAGTGGTTTCGACTCTCCTTCTGGGGAGGAGGAGGGGCGAGGATCGTACTGTGTGAGGGCTTCAATCGCACGTGGGGATTTTTGATTTCGCTTATTGAAACTCTCCGTTTGCCAGCCCTGCTGAGCACCTGAGAAAGTTTCTCTCGCAGCGTGCTCTTTCAGTTCACGTGGAAAGCTAAACCCCTTGGCGGTTCTTTTTGGCTCTGAACTGCTTGAAGAGCTGAGGCCAAAGAGCTGCCTGAGGCTGGAGTTCATGTGCTTACATTTAGACGCCCACGTTCGAAAATGCGGCCCCGAGATTTTACTGGAATGAATGAAGCTGCCCCTGCAGTGAGCGTGTGAATGTGGGTGAGAGGCAGAAAGATACCTGGTTTACATGTGCAGTTGTGAGTGAATTGGAGTGTTTAGTTTTATGATCTGCTTTTCTTCTGCAAGTTTCAAGTGCAAGGTCTGGGACTTCTCCAGATAATGGTGAGATAGAAAATGCTGTGAATTTGTCAGCACAAGTGATGCATGGAGAAATGGGTTGTCTTCCACAGTTAGCCTGAAAATCTTTCCTCCTTTCATGTGAAAGACAATATTGAGCTACTTTAGTGTGCATAAATATATAGAAAATTTTACCCATAAACTGGCCTGTTTTTGAAGAGAAAAAGGAACTCAGTTTGATGGCACCGGGGAAGCACTTTGCAGTAACTATGAGGATGTAGCTAGGATCCCAGATCATAGAGCCTGTTTTGGAGGAAGGTGGGGGTGAGATTGGCCCAGTACCTTTAGATAATGAAAAGAATTCAGTTTCCACGACACACAGGATCCCCTGAAGCTGATCTGGCCCATGCTATTGGCATACCTGTCCTGAGAAAGCAGATTGCTCACTTGCCTTGCCAGGCTTAAGTGCCTTAAGGGGGTGGGGAAGCAATGAGCAAAGCAGGGAGAAGACTGGCCCAACAGAGAATGACTTTTCACTGGAACATGTATACTCCCAATAGTTCAATGACTGGAGAATGTTATGTCCATTAGGATTATATACTAGTTTCTGTACCAACAGCAACTCCCCAGAGCCATTACTTCTGTATTTAATATTGGAGTGAATTCTGTCAGAGTATCTCCCTTCCAGACTACATACATAACGGACTAGATCTTCTGCTGGTGTAAACTGATGTGGTTTCATTCGCTTCCATGGCGATACATTGATTTACATCAGCTGAGGATCTGGTCCTATGTTTTTGGATGATAATACCCATGGCATCCAGAAGCCTCTTGTTTCTACATAAGTTGATTTAAAAAAACAAAATGCAGCCCGCTGACATGTGTTATCTTTGTCAGTGGTACATACCCAATCTCTTCCATTGGCATCAGATATTATCCTGGATTCATCAAAGGGAGAGTAAGTAGATTTCCATATGTTAAGTTTTAACATAAATAGGATTCCTGTTTACTAATATTCAAAAGCTAATGAGTAGTTCTAATGCCAATTAAACAGTGTTGATATTTTCAGAACATTGGGATTGAATTTTTGTATTTGTAGAAAATAGCAAAAATGAAGATACTAGCACTGTTTGATACTCATGAAGGCATAGTTGTCTGTAAACACTCACTCTTGTGAAGTGCCACTAAAACTAAAGCATGTTACTAGCTTCTTGGGGTTTATTATGAGTTCAGTACAAAACTGCACAGATTTTGGCCCTGATCCAAAGTTCATTGAAATCAGTGGGAATTTTTCCACTGACTTCAATGGACTTTGAATCCGGCCCTTAGGGAGTATGTGCATAATACTAAAGGGAAGAATGCAAAACTAGTTTTCCACTTGGTGTGACCCAAAGTAACACAGTTTTACTCCACTCCCCCCCATGAATGGGTGGATCAGCACTGGAATTTTATAATCACTTCATGACTTTTGCTTTCCATTCTGTCCCTCAGAGAACAACTCAATTGTTTTCTGTTCAGGGATGTATATCAGCTCTGGATCTGGGCTGGGTTCAGCTCCCAAAGCCAGCTATCATGGGTTACATACTTGCAGGATACACCAGTTTGGAACAACAAAGATATTTTGGAAATTTAACTACAAAGTGGGCAGGGGTGATCTCATAAGTTGTTACACAGAGAAATTCCATCACAGAGTTCTGCTGAAACTGTTATGCAGTCTTGTAAAGTGCATTCTCTGTTAATACATGAATATTCAGGTCACATGTCTGAGGTTTTTTACAGGAACTGTAGAGCTACAAAAGCTTATGCTCAAATTTTATTTTCTAAGGTGCCACAAGGACTCCTTGTTTTTTATGGAGAGGATGTTTACCATGAAATATTTCAGAGTAACAGCCGTGTTAGTCTGTATTCGCAAAAAGAAAAAGAGTACTTGTGGCACCTTAGAGACTAACCAATTTATTTGAGCATAAGCTTTCGTGAGCTACAGCTCACTTCATTTGATGCATACTGTGGAAAGTGTAGAAGATCTTTTTATACACACAAAGCATGAAAAATATCTCCACCCACCCCACTCTCCTGCTGGTAATAGCTTATCTAAAGTGACCACTCTCCTTACAATGTGTGTGATAATCAAGGTGGGCCATTTCCAGCACAAATCCAGGATTTAACAAGAATATCGGGGTGGGGGGTAGGAAAAAACAAGGGGAAATAGGTTACCTTGCATAATGACTTAGCCACTCCCAGTCTCTATTCAAGCCTAAGTTAATTGTATCCAATTTGCAAATGAATTCCAATTCAACAGTTTCTCGCTGGAGTCTGGATTTGAAGTTTTTTTTTGTTGTAATATCGCAACTTTCATGTCTGTAATCGTGTGACCAGAGAGATTGAAGTGTTCTCCGACTGGTTTATGAATGTTATAATTCTTGACATCTGATTTGTGTCCATTTATTCTTTTACGCAGAGACTGTCCAGTTTGACCAATGTACATGGCAGAGGGGCATTGCTGGCATATGATGGCATATATCACATTGGTGGATGTGCAGGTGAACGAGCCTCTGATAGTGTGGCTGATGTTATTAGGCCCTATGATGGTGTCCCCTGAATAGATATGTGGGCACAGTTGGCAACGGGCTTTGTTGCAAGGATAGGTTCCTGGGTTTGTGGTTCTGTTGTGTGGTATGTGGTTGCCGGTGAGTATTTGCTTCAGGTTGGGGGGCTGTCTGTAGGCAAGGACTGGCCTGTCTTCCAAGATTTGTGAGAGTGTTGGGTCATCCTTCAGGATAGGTTGTAGATCCTTAATAATGCGTTGGAGGGGTTTTAGTTGGGGGCTGAAGGTGACGGCTAGTGGTGTTCTGTTATTTTCTTTGTTAGGCCTGTCCTGTAGTAGGTGACTTCTGGGAACTCTTCTGGCTCTATCAATCTGTTTCTTCACTTCTGCGGGTGGGTATTGTAGTTGTAAGAATGCTTGATAGAGATCTTGTAGGTGTTTGTCTCTGTCTGAGGGGTTGGAGCAAATGCGGTTGTATCGCAGAGCCTGGCTGTAGACGATGGATCGTGTGGTGTGGTCAGGGTGAAAGCTGGAGGCATGTAGGTAGGAATAGCGGTCAGTAGGTTTCCGGTATAGGGTGGTGTTTATGTGACCATTGTTTATTAGCACTGTAGTGTCCAGGAAGTGGATCTGTTGTGTGGACTGGTCCAGGCTGAGGTTGATGGTGCGATGGAAATTGTTGAAATCACGGTGGAATTCCTCAGGGGCTTCTTTTCCATGGGTCCAGATGATGAAGATGTCATCAATATAGCGCAAGTAGAGTAGGGGCGTTAGGGGACGAGAGCTGAGGAAGCGTTGTTCTAAGTCAGCCATAAAAACGTTGGCATACTGTGGGGCCATGTGGGTACCCATAGCAGTGCCGCTGATCTGAAGGTATACATTGTCCCCAAATGTAAAATAGTTATGGGTAAGGACAAAGTCACAAAGTTCAGCCACCAGGTTAGCCGTGACATTATCGGGGATAATATAACTGCTAGTCAGAGAAGTTAGCAGTTCACATGTTTGCCTCCAGCCTTATCACACAAGTGTGCACGTGCATTTACCAAAAAAGCAGCCCCTGATATATATTAGTATTAAACGGGCCTTCTCTTGAAATTTGTAGTCATGCAATACTCCCATTGAGTCAGTGGGAGTTTTGGCTGAGTAAGGACTGCAGGGTCTAGCCCTCTGGTTGGGCTTATAGCAAGTTGGAAGGATATTTTTGCAGTGCATGGACATCTCTATATTTTAGAGGCAAATTGTTTTCAAAGGGAGAGTTATATTTGTGACATCGGTTTGTTTCTGAAGCTTCTAGATACTGGGCATAAGTGGTGGAATGGGAATTGAAGTGTGGTTACTGCAGGAGCTAAAATTCCAAAAACAATTTTCTCTCTAGAAACCATCTTGAATGATTTACTATGGACAGCTCTGCAAAATGTTGTGTTCTTTTGCTAGTGCCAGACCACATATTGCATCTAAATTGGTTTGTATGTATGTGTGGGGATTTCCTAAATTTCTCAGTGTTCTCCCTAGAGGAAATGTAAAAGGCAATTTTCACAAATGGAAGAGCCATTCAGCACAGCATCCTTGTCACTTGCCTGGGGTAGTTTGCTGCAGTCTCAGGCAGTTTGTTTTTAGTTTTGCTCTATTCTAGGTGTACTTGTGTGTGTTTGGCAATAAATAGGTCTTCTTCATGACAATGCCTTTTACTAGTCACTCATTAGCCCCTCTTTCTCTCCCTACTGATTTTCTTTTCTGAATTTTAGTTTGGGTATCCTTTCTCTGCAGATACACTCAATTCACTGTTCAGCCTGTCTGCCTGCCTCAATCTCATCAACTCCCAAATCTGCCATAACAACCTTAGGTTCATCCTAGCCAAAACTGATATCCAATTGATAAGGAAAGCATTATTGGCCAAAACTCCAACATCTCATCTCCTGCCGACTCAAATCAAACAGTTGCCCGCTCTTTGAGAACCTAGGTTTATTAACCTGTACACTAACCTCTCATCTGTCTGGTCTTGAAAATGTGCTGCTATGACCACTGAAACATCTTTTGCAGGATGCTACTTTGCACCGTTCATGTGATGTTAACTACAGGTGAACCAATCCGTATCTTTCTGCTAATGCCTGCCAGGTACTATACCTCTTCTTTTTTTTAAAAAAGATTTCATATTTGACCCAGTTGTTTGTCTGTCTTAAATTTTTCGTAGCTCTTAAGCCACTGTTTCTACTTAGTTCTCCCTACCCCATCCTGAACAGTTCTTCCCAGATGTCCTTAATGGTGTTGCCTCTTAAATTCATCACCAATCTTCAGCGGCTTCCTCCCCATTTCTGAATCCAGCACATTTCTCTCCTTCAAGATCCCCTGTAGATCCTAACTTCTTTTTATGTTTTGTTCAGCATCCAGCACAGTGGAGCTCCTATCATAACTGACCATCTGGATGCTACTGTCGTACAAATACAGAAGAATAATTATAGTGATTCTTTACCTCATTACCTTTGCTTTTAATTCTGCTCTCCCCAGAGGGTGCACTAATTATTTTCTCAGACTACTCAATGCTTCCTATTTCCCACCCATTCTCATTCTTCTTCTTTTGCTATTCAAAATCTCACAATACCCTACATAAGTAAGTACATTTAGAGCACAATAAATTTTCTAAATAATTTACTTACATAAAATATTGTGTACACGCTATGATATTCTGTAATGCATGCCACTACTTGGGCCTGAATGATACTGTAGAAAGATAAATTATATATGTATGTGCCAAATTCTCCAATCAGTAAAAGAATATGTCAATTGTCAGGAGATTTCCTGACCTACCAAACTATAACTAACTTTCTGCTATAGTTTACTGCAAGCCACACAGTTGGTGGAATATTTCAAATTGGTCTACTCTGCACTAGGTGCTGGTGCTGGTATTAGACTCAGTGACCTAATAATGCATCTGGTCTTTTAACAAAGTCAACATCATTTTCAGTTTTATTTTCATATGGAGATATTTTCCCTCTGGGGTTTACATATTGGATATGAATCCCTACAGTACAAAACATTGTCTGTTCTGCGCCACTCCTGTCACTTCTGTTATTCTTCAGTTTGTTTCTCTGTTTAGTAATCTAACTAAAAATTAATTAAGGTACATCTCAGCCTTCATTTTGAAGCGCACTACAGGCTGAATGTCTGTTGCAGAATAACTGGAGATGGATCAGCAGGGCAATTTGGTTTGCTGTTCAGCCAAAACATATTAGGCTGAGCATATGCATAGAAGGGTTAGTATGCAACTTGCTCTGCTATTTATTGCTGTACTAGGCTCATGCTGGAATACTAAATGAAGTGACTGGCTGGCACAAAGCAGTGACAACCACCAAAAAAGAAATCAAATAGAAGAAAAATCCTTTTTTTTTCACTGCAGCTACAGGAATTGCTTTCATACTTAATACTTTTTATATTGCAGCTTTGGTACTCTTTCAGTATTTGGGAGAGCAAGATTCTGGAGATAATGCCAGAACCATTCAGTATGACAATAGTTCTGTTGCTGTTTCCACAGGCAGTTTTTCTACAAACTTTGTCAAAAGATCGAGAGAAACTTGTTGACAGGGACTTAATCTGAAAAACACAAATTCTTAGGTTTGTTTTAGATTTAACTTGCATACTTTGCACTTATCTAGCAACTTTCATGTGAGAATTTCTCAGGTGGGTAAGTACTATCTCTGATCTGCAGATGGGGAAACTAAGGAAAAGAGAAATGAAGGTCTCACCCAGTGCCACATAGTAAAGTGGAAGAGGTGGATTTAGAATTCATGAGTTTCTGGTCCCCATGTTCACTGTCTCTCTAGCATATGAAGACGGACAGACAGTTGGATTTCATTTTTTTAAAATATATTTGTGTTAAGTGGAATTTCTTGCCCATACACAGACAAATATGGTGGGAATTCAGAAATTTTGGAGTGCAGTTTTTATTTATTATTGTAATAGCGTAGTACCTAGGAGCCCTAGTCATCAACTAGGAGGACCCTGTTGTGCTAGGCACTGTACAAACACAGAACAATGATCATCCCTGTAAATATCCCCGTAAATTGTTAATTATTGCTCATGGTCTCTGCCTGCTTCTCCTTCTACACATCTTAGACTTTGGTTTACATGCATCTCTTCTTCCCCTCTTCCTTCTACCATCTTACTCTGTCCCCATTTTACTTTCACTTACTACACAGCGTCCCAGCAACAAAATAGAATAGAATGTGATCATGCCTGAACTCCCACACATGAATGCTACCTCACTTTTTTTTTAAATAGTTTTTATTTTCCCACAAATCTTCTAAAACACATGTAGATGGGAATATACATTTGTAACTAGAACATAAATATTGTTTTGCAGTAATTGTAATTTACAATCTCTGGAGGATGTCAGAACATTTAAGAAACAAAAAGGAATCTAGAGTCTGGCAAACTTTAGGAATTTGCAAGACCTTCTTTCTGAATGACAAAGCCTTTCCAGCAGAATGGTTCCCTCTGTTGTAAATACCACCAACACCCCCCTATCTGCAAAAAGAAACAAGAAAAACAAACTAAACAAATCCAAAAATCACCAAACAAAAAATAATCCCTACCCTAAATAGAGTATATTCTATGAAATCCATTAAGGACTTCACTATTCCCAGCCTATGTCTCATGGAAGGCCCTCGGATATTATGGAGAGGGACAGCGGAATAAAACCTTAGGATGAATAACAGGGGTTAGTAGCCATGAAATAGTTAACCCAGGTAATACAAGGCTTTATGTTATACATTTAATGTTATACAGAAGAAAAGGGGCTGGACCCTACAAGTGAATGCTTCCAAGGGACTCGGGGACTGCAGTGCACCTTGTGAGAACCATTGAGTCTATGATGGATTTGGAATGCTTGTCTGATCTTGGCAGTGTTTTAATATTAGTCACTCATATATATGTCAGTAGTTAGATGCTATTAGTCCTAGTTTTATGGAGTGTTGGTCCTCTGGGAAAACACTACTACAAGATAGTGAAATGTTGAGTGAGATTCTTTAAGATTCTCCAACTTAAATAAGTGAAAGAGTGGGAAGGATTTTGGCAGTTCTGTACCCTCTTTAAACCCCTGGTACTGATCAGTACACTAAAGAATTTGTATTCTATAAAAATCTATTGAAATAAAAAAGCCTTTCACATATTCATAGATGTTAAGGCCAGAAAGGGACCATTATAATCATCTAGTCCGATCACCTGAATGACATATGCCATAGAATTTCACCAGGCAACTTCTACATCTAGCCCATATCTTTCTTTGATCTATAGCATATCTCAAGTCTTAATTTAAAGACTTTAAGTGATGGAAAATCCACCAATTCTCTAGATAAATTATTTCAATTGTAACCCTCATTGTTAAACATTTACATCACATTTCCAGTCTGACTTTGTCTAGCTTCAGCTTCCAATAATTGAATCTTGTTGTTTGACTGCCAGATCAGAGCCCTCTATTAAATATCATCTCTTCATGTACACTTACAAACAATGATGAGTCATCTCTTAACCATCTCTTGGAAAAATTCATTAGATCAAGTTTCTTAAGTTTTTCCCACTCTTAAGAGAGATATTCCAGACCTCAAAATCATTCTTGTAGCTCTTTTCTGAACTTTCTCCTATTCATTGATATCCTTTTTGAAGTACGGACACCAAAACTGAATACTGGATTCCAGTAATAGTCTTAAAATAACACCACCTTAAATATCGAAGAATAGCATTTGTTCTCTTAGCCACTATGTCGGAGCTCATGGTCAGCTGATATACACCATAACCCCCTAAGCCCTGGCTCTCCAAAATACACTCCCTGATCTTGTAAGTGAAGTTATTTTACTGGGTCCTGTGTATATCACTTTGTATTCAGCAGTATTAAAATGCATGCTGTTCAAATGAGTCCATGCAATCCAGATCACTCTTTAGAACTGATCTGTCATTTACCATTTAACTAGTTTGTGTTATTTGCTAACTCTACCAGCAATTATTTTATGTTTTCTTATGTGCCTGTGATATTTATTAAATATGTATATCACAATGGCTTCCTTAAAGGTTTAACTTATTTAACACAATCCACGAGGGTTTTTTTTTAAGACAAAACATCTCTCAGAATTTGCTGCTGAATATGCCAGAGGTGGTAGAGTTTTTTCTGTCATTATTATTCACAAAAAAAAGTTTCCAGTTTCACTATTTGCCCCAAGCACCTAACTGGCTAAAACTAAGGTGGCCAGATAGCAAATGTGAAAAATTGGGACAGAAGATGGGGAATAATAGGTGTCTATATGAGAAAAAGCCCTGATTATCAGGACTGTCCCTATAAAATCGGGACATCTGGTCATCCTACCTAAAACAGAACTGAAGTAAAATAACCAAGCTTTTCTCAGCTCTGATTCATAAAGAAAACTTACCATAATAGGCAGTTAAAGACAACTAGGCCTGTTTAATACAATATATCATGTCTGAGGTGCAAAGCTATACAACCATTGGCCAAATATTCCGTAATGATTCAATTATGGAAATTAACATCAAAACTTATGCTGTGTATTGATACACTAGCATTAGCTATTTTGCAACTAAAGCATTGTATCAAAACCCATGTAGAAAGTCCAGATTTCAGAAGACTGTTAACAAAGATAAAATTCCTAACTCCAAAAAGGCCACCTCAAAGGACCTGATCTCCATATAGTATAATAGTGTTTCTAAACCAGTGAGTCATGAACCAGAAGGGGATCGGAAAAGGCAATCAAGGGGGTTGCGAGGTATTGGAAATTTTAGTACAATCTGAAACAAAGAAAAACTAACTCCCCCGCTCCCTGCACCCTCTTGCCTCTGGAAGTCTAGTAGTCTCTGTCAACCTCTTGCAAAAACATACAGACCTATCATTGATACTCTTTAGTATCTTTTATAGTAAATATAAGGGCTGTGAATGTTTTTCACTTTGAATAAGGGGTCACCAACATCAAAACGTTAAGAAACATAGGTATAACAAATTGTTACTGAGGTATCTAGAATATAAGAATACCTTTATAGAAAAATGAGGAAAGGATCTGAAATAAATCACCCTGGAGTATTGTGTCCAGTTTTGGGAGCCACATTTCAGGCAAGATGCAACAAAAATGATTAAAGGTCTAGAAAACATGACCTATGAGGGAAGATTGGGAAAAAATAAGGTTTGTTCAGTCTGGAGAAGAGACATAACAGTTTTCAAGTACATAAAATGTTGATACACGGAGGAGGGAGAAAAATTGTTCTCCTTAACCTCTGAGGCCAGGACAAGAAGCAATGGGCTTGGGTTGCAGTAAGGACAGTTTAGGTTGGACATTAGGAAAAACTTCCCAGCTGTCAGGGTGGTTAAGCACTGGAATAAATTGCCTACAGAGGTTGTGGAATCTCCATCCTTGGAGATTTTTAAGAGCAGGTGTAAAGGCTGATTTCCCCACTCTGCCACTTCGAGTGCAGAAGGTGGGGGCCCGCAAGGATTCTAAAAATTAATACTGGCCACTCCAGGCTTGTACTAAACTCCCAAGGTTACAGCTTTTCTCTGACCTTGGATGGGTAGACGTTGCCACCACCCAAGTGCAAAACCCCTTTGAGGACCCAAGAAGATGCACTTGGGAATCCTTCCTGTGGGGTACCCTCAAGCCATTTCATCACCTCCCTGCCCCCTCTCCCCCAGGGGAGAGCTGAGAAAGAAAACAAAGGAAATCAGCTGTTGCTACCAGCTAATTAAACAACATGTGCACAAACCTCTTAGGACACAAAAATCCAATCCTGTTTTTAAAAAAGGTAAATTTTATTAAAAATAAAGAGAGAAAATACATCTGGAAACTCAGGCTACTGCTAGATTTAAAAAACAAACAAAAAAACACTTACAAGGATTAAGCATCAAGAATAACATTCTTGAGGTCCAGCTTAAAGGTTACAAGCAAAACAAAAGCATTTGGGGTTAGCCCAGAAGAATCAACAAGCCATAAAAAGAGAAACCTAATCACATCTTCCTAGACATTTTCTGATCTACTTACCTATCTGGGATTTCAAATGAGTAGTTTCTAGATATGATACCGATGATTTTTCAAACCTGGCCCCAAGTTTCTCACAGCATAGTTGTTCTGTGTCCCTACTCCCTTCATTTATCACAGAAGGTTAGATAAACACCTGTCAGAGAGGGTCGAGATAATACTTAGTCCTGTCAAGAGTGCAGGAGACTGGACTAGATGACCTCCCGAGGTCCCCTCCAGTTCTATGATTGGGGAAAATATCTGGAGGAAGGATTCATCTAGTTATGTAACCATTAAGAAAAATTATTAGCCTTTATGAATGGTACCTCATTTCATATAAAATGTATTTAAAGAGTTATTAATAGAGCTGGGCAAAACTTGACTGTAACTTGGCCGCTGCCTCCTGAGTGCTCTCTTGTGCCCAAAGGTCACTCTGAAGCATCCTGCCTCTGTTTTCCCCCCTTCACAGCCCTTTTAGAATGGCATAATGGCTTCCCTCTCGGTTAATACCACCCCTGCCTGGTACTGATTTAATAACAGTAACAGTTCAAAACAATCCTCAGTTTCCCAAAATAACCACAATATATGAACATGTGTTCTTGTTTAGCTCTGGCATCTTATATCATAACCGGAGTTCTTTTCTGTCCCGCTCTGTTCTCTCAGCCAGCCTTCCCAGCTCTTCCTAACTAGAGCTCAGCTTTCCGGCTCTGGCCTCCCAGTGCAAAGCCAGGCAGAGTTTCCCCCAGGAGCCTCCCACTCACTGGACTCCAAACTCTCCTGATGTCAGGGTCTTTCCTGTAGGAGCCTCTCATCTCCTGAAAAAAGAAAAGGAGTACTTGGGGCACCTTAGAGACTAACAAATTTATTTGAGCATAACCTTTCGTGAGCTACAGCTCACTTCATTGGATGCATCCCATGAAGTGAGCTGTAGCTCACGAAAGGTTATGCTCAAATAAATTTGTTAGTCTCTAAAGTGCCACAAGCACTCTTTTCTTTTTGCGGATACAGACTAACATGGCTGCTACTCTGAAACCTGTCATCTCCTGAACTTCCTCCCACTTCTCTTTATCACTAAGTCACTTGATCTTTCCCAGTAGTGCCTCATTAGTTATCAGAGTTGGCTAGCCACAGGCCCTCCAGCCTTTTAAGAGGCAAGCCGCTCTGTTACATAGACAAATGGTTTTTCATAAAAAAATGCATTTTTCAGAGCCAAAAACTTTTGGCCAAATTTGGATTGAATTTGTCTAATAGTTTTGGTTGGGAGGAGAGAGGGAGTTGAAACTAAATGTTTCAATTTTTTTAATCAAACCAATATTTTTATTTCAAATTTAGCCTATTTTAAAAAAACCCACAAAGGGTGAAAAACAGCCAAATCAAAACCAGAGTCGTCTTCCCCCCCCCACCCCCCCGCCAATTGATTTGGTTTGAATCGCACTGGATTTTCTTTTGGATTTTTCGGTTTGGTTCTTGAACCAAAATACCCCATTATTTGCTGAGCTCTAGTCATAAGTACTGAAAAGGGTGTGGAAGAATAGGGACCTTCCTGCATTATGATGGGAACGCCTTAAGGCAATAGTCTTTTGGAGGAAAATAACAAATAGAACTTTCAAGACATCTGAAGTTCGGCTACCCACAGGATCCAAAGTGGCTCTATTACTTTAGAGATTATTGATTTGAGGAAGGACCCACTGATAAGACAATTACCTGATGTGAGATTAGCTTGTTTTTGGACAAGGACAGATCCCCTAACATCAGTGACATGGAGAAATAAAGTACAGGAAGCCCATTTAATAGAAAAATGACAGCCTTATATCAGTATCAAGCAGATTTTATAATGTGTGGTGACCATTTTTGGAATTTGAACAAAATCTATGCACAGATTATGATAAGAGGTTGACCAAACACCAATGGATCTTTTAAAAGTAACAGATACAGGTTATGAAGAAGGTTTATTAATATAGGCATGGAAAGGTCAGGTATGTTAATGACAAAATAATTTTTTTTTTTAAGGACACCATTCTTGTCAAAGTACATCGTACATCTTAAAGTACATCCTTTAAACCACTTCGTCCTAACATTTCTTGGCACCCAGGCCTTGTAATTTCATAGAAAATGATGTATTGGATGCTGTGGATTCAAATGGTCTGGTTTGCAACTACAGATGTGCCAAACCCCAGAGGGTAACTAACCCCAACCCTGAGGTTTCTAATACCACATTTTAAAAAACAAGAACTAACCATTGAGCTGTGTGTAAGAGCATTTGCCAACAGCAAATGCAACTGGCCTTGCACTGATTTCCCATTTTTCCTTTTTGCACAGACAGCTGGAAGAATTTTATTTGGTTGTTTGGATTTGGCAGTTTGAGATGACTTACTCTGTATTCAATAAAAAGAAAAGGAGTACTTGTCGCACCTTAGAGACTAACAAATTTATTAGAGCATAAGCTTTCGTGAGAGTGCGCTGTAGCTCACGAAAGCTTATGCTCTAATAAATTTGTTAGTCTTTAAGGTGCCACAAGTACTCCTTTTCTTTTTACGGATACAGACGAACACGGCTGCTACTCTGAAACCTGTCTGTATTCAATGGGAGAGAAGACGGTGGGGAGAGAGGAGGAGCACCATGAAACAAGCCTGGCCTAGCAGGAGGAGGTCAGGAAAAGGGTTGTCTGTTCCACTGTGAAATAGTTTCTCTAGCGTACACTTAACTAAACATGCTGTACTTGATATAAGAAAAAACATTTTCTAAACAGTGTAGAAGACATTAAGACTAAGACTATAAAGACTCTGCAGGTGTTTGTTTTAACAAGACATGAATTTAATAGCATGTGAACATAACTAGGAAGCATGGAGGGTTTGTTTGTTGTTTTTATATTGAGAGTGCAAGAGTCAGAAGAGAAGAATTGTGGGAGGCTCAGTGCAATTGCTGAGCTTTGTTACCTAAAGTAATGAAAAACAGAACTTCATTTTCTGTGCTACAGTCATTGCTTCAGTATGTGTCTTTGGCATCGTCCTTTGTAACAACTATGAAGTGTTGGTCTACAGTTTTTGTACTATTAAACAGATTCTTGACCCACAAGCATTTAATGGACCTAAAATGAGAAACAGTTCCTATGGTAATGCCCCTGAGATCACTTGTACCTACAGTCGTATTCTGCCAGGTTTGATATCCAAATTCAGCATTCAGCCATGTAGAACTGAAAGAACTTGTCTCAGTGAATGTTGTGTGTGACAATCAGTATTCTGATCTGTTGATAGAACTAATATACATATGAGGTCACTGTTAAGGTTTTGCATTAGAGTGCAAGTTTGATGGAGCTGGGGTTCGTTTTGCTTTTGGGTGTCTGTTGGAGATGGAAATGACACACTGGAGTGTTTTATTGACAGAGTTGTAAGCCTTATGAAGGCAGAAAGGAGTCTGTTCTCCCAGCTTTTTATGGTCGTACTTTTAAAGATTTGTGTGGGTGGGTTGTGTCCTCCTGCAAATATAAGTCACTAAATATAGTTTTTGTTAGTTAATATAAGGGCTTGTCTAAACAGCAGGGTAATGGACCCTGCTGGAGGTGATTTCTAAAGCACACGGACATGTTGCGCATTAATTGGTTTGTGTAGACCCTGCTGATGCGCACTAAAGGTTCCCTAGTGAGCTTTAACGTAATGCTGTTTCAAACAGTACTATGATAAAGTGTGCTAGGGAACCTTTAGTGTGCACCGGCAGGGTCTATATGGGTCAATTAATGTGCAATGTTATGGGCATGGTTAGAAATCACATCCTTGCAGTGTGCAGTGCTTCTCCGTGTAGACAAGTCCTAGGTAAAACAAATATTTGCCTGTAGAATCCTTCATTGGGTTCATGCTTTAACTCAAGCATCTCTCATTTCCATGTGATTCTGCTCCAGTCCAGGATAGGTATATTGGCATTTTCTTGGAGAATTATATGAACTGAAATACATTTCCGCTTGCTAAGATAGTAGAGCTGTGCTTTCTTTCAGTGCTGAGCACTGCACAGCTGGTGGAGAGAACAATGTGCCTCCCTGCTCCCCTTGTGGCGTTCAGGAGTGAAATCTTGGCCTCACTCAAGTCAATTACAAAACTCCCATTAACATCAGTAACACCAGGATTTCATTCCAGGGCTCATGGAACAGTCCCTACTCCGCAGAATCCAAGGTAATAGCAGAAATGGTGCTGTAGAGGAAGCTGCCCTCCTCCGTATTCTGTAGATGGAGTACCGCCCACATGTGGATCAGGAACTATGATTGTATCCCTTGTCTGTACCTACAGCAATACTGTGTCCAACAGTGGAGAACGCAGCTTGTGTAAAGTTTCTCCTTTATAATGCTGTCAGTTCTAAACCTTATTGATATAAATGTCCTATTTGCTCCACTAAAGTCTTTGTGCAGCAATTAAACTATTAAAGTGCATAATACTATTTAATCAGAAGGGGGTCATGAAAAGGCCAGAGGCTAGTGGTTTTGTCTGCAGTAGTAGATCTATTAGTTAAGTTTGCGTGTCATGTTTGTACAGGGGTAAAATTCAAACCAGTTAAACTGGCCTTTTATCAGGAAAATCTAGGAAGACTAAATGGTTTAGAGAGACACGCTTATGCTGTGTGTTCATATCTTTAGTTATTACACATCCAGATTGGGAAATTAACAAAAATGTATTAAAGCGTAAATTGACAATTTTAAACGGTGTAGTTACAAGTGTGCTGAAGCATAAACGTTCTTTAATTGATTTCATGCCTCATGTGGTTGAAATTGCGGCTCACTTTCAAAATATTGTAAGAAGGCTGAATAAGAACAAACCCCTCCATTTAGCATTTACATTAAATACTTTCCATCTAAACCATTAATTACTATTCTTTTTTTTTTTTTTTTTAAATAACTGAAAAGCCAAGGTTTGTAGTGACTGCCACCAGTTGTGGGGTATGTTTTTCTTTTACACTTTCTGTTCCTTTCAATTTTGTGTGGAGAGATTTTCTCCCTTTGCCATGTTAATCTGGTCAATCAAGTTCTTCAGGATTTTTTTAAAATGTAGTTCACCATGGGACATTAAATATTTACATAATACAGCACTTAATTCAGAACAAACTCCCAATCCGCCATTCACGTACTCCTAAGCACTTGGGTGTTTTGTTGTTCCCAAGAGTGTTCACGGAACGCAAAAGTATTGCAAATGCTAATGTGGATAAAGAGCAGCAGCAGAAGTGCTGTCACAGCTCTCTTTAGATGGCACAAATAATTACACATAGTGAATGAATTCATAAAAGTGGCAACTTGCTCATGGGTAATTCATGGGCCAAGAATGACTCTTGCCCCTTGTAATAGTTACATCATCTAGTCAGGGAACAGAAACAATACCATGTGACTTAGGGGATACCGCAGAGTGCATAGTGAATACAGGTACTTCTAGCGAGCTAATTACAGTCATGTTTGTAATACAAAATAAAAATCACTTGTTATGTCTGTGGATAATTCAAGAATATAGTCATATCATAAATTATTTGCAAGAAATATGAATTGCTCTAGGTTTACTTGTGAAGATAGGGGATAATGACATTTAACCAAGCAATCAAGACAGAGTGCTGTAATATTCCTAGAGTTTTATTAGTTTATTAACATGATAGGACTAAAATTATGATCTGTTTCTGTGTCTCTCTGTGGCTTTTTAAGTGGAATAATTGGCAGAATTCTTAAAGATGTGTGTGAATAAGGATCAGGTCAAAGAATAAATCTAACTGAGGGTCTGACTCCCCAAACCTTAGTCATACAAGTAGTCCCATTGACATCAAAAGGAATAGGACTGCTTATGTGAGTAAGGACTACTTGTTACCAGGTTTGCAGAACCAATCCCTTAAAAAAGATACTGTCTTCATCCCTCACTCTCACAGATCTTGGGAGACAGACCAGTCCTCGCTTACAGATAGCCCCCCAACCTGAAGCAAATACTCTCCAGCAACCACACAACAAAAACAAAAAGAAAAGGAGTACTAGTGGCACCTTAGAGACTAACCAATTTATTTGAGCATAAGCTTTCGTGAGCTACAGCTCACTTCATCGGATGCATTCAGTGGAAAATACAGTGAGGAGATTTATATACACAGAGAACATGAAAAAATGAGTGTTATCATACACACTGTAAGGAGAGTGATCACTTAAGATGAGCTATTACCAGCGGGGGGGAGGGGGGAAGAAAACCTTTTGTAGTGATAATCAAGTGATATAATGATATATGGGATAGCTCAGTTTAGCATTGGCCTGCTAAACCCAGGGTTGTGAGTTCAATCCTTGAGGGGGCTGGTTAGGGATCTGGGGCAAAAATTGGGGGATTGGTCCTGCTTTGAGCAAGGGGGTTGGACTAGATGACCTCCTGAGGTCCCTTCCAACCCTGATATTCTATGATTCTAAGGTTTCAGAGTAACAGCCGTGTTAGTCTGTATTCGGGAAAAGAAAAGGAGTACTTGTGAGACTAACCAATTTATTTGAGCATGAGCTTTCGTGAGCTACAGCTCACTTCATCGGATGCATACCGTGGAAACTGCAGCAGACTTTATATACACACAGAGAATATGAAACAATACCTCCTCCCACCCCACTGTCCTGCTGGTAATAGCTTATCTAAAGTGATCATCAGGTTGGGCCATTTCCAGCACAAATCCAGGTTTTCTCACCCTCCACCCCCCCCACAAATTCACTCTCCTGCTGGTGATAGCCCATCCAAAGTGACAACTCTTTACACAATGTGCATGATAATCAAGTTGGGCCATTTCCTGCACAAATCCAGGTTCTCTCACCCCCTCAACCCCCCTCCCAAAAACCACACACACAAACTCACTATCCTGCTGGTAATAGCTCATCCAAAGTGACCACTCTCCCTACAATGTGCATGATAATCAAGGTGGGCCATTTCCAGCACAAATCCAGGTTTTCTCACACCCCCCCACCCCCATACACACACAAACTCACTCTCCTGCTGGTAATAGCTCATCCAAACTGACCACTCTCCAAGTTTAAATCCAAGTTAAACCAGAACATCTGGGGGGGGGGGGGTAGGAAAAAACAAGGGGAAATAGGCTACCTTGCATAATGACTTAGCCACTCCCAGTCTCTATTTAAGCCTAAATTAATAGTATCCAATTTGCAAATGAATTCCAATTCAGCAGTTTCTCGCTGGAGTCTGGATTTGAAGTTTTTTTGTTTTAAGATAGCGACCTTCATGTCTGTGATTGCGTGACCAGAGAGATTGAAGTGTTCTCCGACTGGTTTATGAATGGGCCATTTCCAGCAGTTAACAGGAACCTCTGAGGAACGGTGGGGGTGCGGGTGGGGAAATAAACATGGGGAAATAGTTTTACTTTGCGTAATGACACATCCACTCCCAGTCTCTGTTCAAGCCTAAGTTAATTGTATCCAGTTTGCAAATTAATTCCAATTCAGCAGTCTCTCGTTGGACTCTGTTTTTGAAGTCTTTTTGTTGTAATATTGCGACTTTTAGGTCTGTAATCGAGTGACCAGAGAAATTGAAGTGTTCTCCGACTGGTTTATGAATGTTATAATTCTTGACATCTGATTTGTGTCCATTTATTCTTTTACGCAGAGACTGTCCAGTTTGACCAATGTACATGGCAGAGGGGCATTGCTGGCACATGATGGCATATATCACATTGGTAGATGTGCAGGTGAAAGAGCCTCTGATAGTGTGGCTGATGTGATTAGCCCCTATGATGGTGTCCCCTGAATAGATATGCGGACACAGTTGGCAACGGGCTTTGTTGCAAGGATAGGTTCCTGGGTTAGTGGTTCTGGTGTGTGGTTGCTGGTGAGTATTTGCTTTAGGTTGCGGGGCTGTCTGTAGGCAAGGACTGGCCTGTCTCCCAAGATTTGTGAGAGTGATGGGTCATCCTTCAGGATAGCTTGTAGATCCTTGATGATGTGTTGGAGAGGTTTTAGTTGGGGGCTGAAGGTGATGGCTAGTGGCGTTCTGTTGTTATCTTTGTTGGGCCTGTCCTGTAGTAGGTGACTTCTGGGTACTCTTCTGGCTGTGTCAGTTAGTTTCTTCCACTTCTGCGGGTGGATATTGTAGTTGTAAGAATGCTTGATAGAGACCTTGTAGGTGTTTGTCTCTGTCTGAGGGGTTGGAGCAAATGCAGTTGTATCGCAGAGCGTGGCTGTAGACGATGGATCGTGTGGTGTGGTCAGGGTGAAAGCTGGAGGCATGTAGGTAGGAATAGCGGTCAGTAGGTTTCTGGTATAGGGTGGTGTTTATGTGACCATCATTTATTAGCACCGTAGTGTCCAGGAAGTGGATCTCTTGTGTGGACTGGTCCAGGCTGAGGTTGATGGTGCGATGGAAATTGTTGAAATCATGGTGGAATTCGTCAAGGTCTTCTTTTCCAAATGGTCCAAATGATGAAGGTGTCATCGATATAGCGCAAGTAGAGTAGGGGCATTAGGGGTCGAGAGCTGAGGAAGCGTTGTTCTAAGTCAGCCATAAAAATATTGGCATACTGTGGGGCCATGCGGGTACCCATAGCAGTGCCGCTGATTTGAAGGTATACATTGTCCCCAAATGTGAAATAGTTATGGGCGAGGACAAAGTCACAAAGTTCAGTCACCAGGTTTGCCATGACATTATCGGGGATAGTGTTCCTGATGGCCTGTAGTCCATCTTTGTGTGGAATGTTGGTGTAGAGGGCTTCTACATCCATAGTGGCGAGGATGGTGTTTTCAGGAAGATCACCGATGGATTGTAATTTCCTCAGGAAGTCAGTGGTGTCTCGAAGATAGCTGGGAGTGCTGGTAGCGTAGGGCCTGAGGAGGGAGTGTGCATAGCCAGCCAGTCCTGCTGTCAGGGTGCCAAAGCCTGAGATGATGGGGCGTCCAGGATTTCCAGGTTTATGGATCTTGGGTAGCAGACAGAATGCCCCAGGTCGGAGTTCCAGGGGTGTGTCTGTGAGGATTTGTTCTTGTGCTTTTTCAGGGAGTTTCTTGAACAAATGCTGTAGTTTCTTTTGGTAACTCTCAGTGGGATCATAGGGTAATGGCTTGTAGAAAGTGGTGTTGGAGAGCTGCCTAGCAGCCTCTTGTTCATATTCCGACCTGTTCATGATGACGACAGCACCTCTTTTGTCAGCCTTTTTTATGATGTCAGAGTTGTTTCTGAGGCTGTGGATGGCATTGTGTTCTGCACGGCTGAGGTTATGGGTCAAGTGATGCTGCTTTTCCACAGTTTCAGCCCGTGCATGTCGGCGGAAGCACTCTATGTAGAAGTCCAGTCTGTTGTTTCGACCTTCAGGAGGAGTCCATCTAGAATCCTTCTTTTTGTAGTGTTGGTAGGAAGGTCTCTGTGGATTAGTATGTTGTTCAGAGGTGTGTTGGAAATATTCCTTGAGTCGGAGAAATCAAAAATAGGATTCTAGGTCACCACAGAACTGTATCATGTTCATGGGAGTGGAGGGGCAGAAGGAGAGGCCTCGAGATAGGACAGATTCTTCTGCTGGGCTAAGAGTATAGTTGGATAGATTGACAATATTGCTGGGTGGGTTAAGGGAACCATTGCTGTGGCCTCTTGTGGTAAGTAGTAGTTTAGATAGTTTAGTGTCCTTTTTCTTTTGTAGAGAAGCAAAGTGTGGTAAATGGCTTGTCTAGTTTTTGTAAAGTCCAGCCACGAGGAAGTTTGTGTGGAAGGTTGTTTTTTATGAGAGTATCCAGTTTTGAGAGCTCATTCTTAATCTTTCCCTGTTTGCTGTAGAGGACGTTGATCAGGTGGTTCCGCAGTTTCTTTGAGAGCGTGTGACACAAGCTTTCAGCATAGTCTGTATGGTATGTAGATTGTAATGGATTTTTTACCTTCAGTCCTTTTGGTACGATGTCCATCTGTTTGCATTTGGAAAGGAAGATGTCTGTCTGTATCTGTATGAGTTTTTTCATGAAGTTGATAGATTTCCACTCTATACGGCTAAATGCAGTGCCTTGCATAATGACAGGTTTCAGAGTAGCAGCCGTGTTAGTCTGTGGCACCTTAGAGACTAACCAATTTATTTGAGCATAAGTTTTCGTGAGCTACAGCTCACTTCATCAGATGCATTCCAACAAAACAAACAACATTTTGTTGCATTACAACAAAAACACTAACCCAGGAACCTATTCTTGCAACAAAGCCTGATGCCAACTGTGTTCACATTTATTCAAGTCACAGCATCATAGGACCTAATCACATTAGCCACGCCATCAGGGGCTTGTTCCCCTGCACATCTACCAATGTGATGTATGCCATCATGTGCCAGCAATGTCCTTCTGCCATGTACATTGGCCAAACCTGACAGTCTCTATGCAAAAGAATAAATAAAGACACAAATCTGACATCAGGAATCATGACAGGTTTCAGAGTAACAGCCGTGTTAGTCTGTATTCGCAAAAAGAAAAGGAGTACTTGTGGCACCTTAGAGACTAACCAATTTATTTGAGCATGAGCTTTCGTGTAGCTCACGAAAGCTCATGCTCAAATAAATTGGTTAGTCTCTAAGGTGCCACAAGTACTCCTTTTCTTTTATCAGGAATCATAACATTCAAAAACCGGTAGGAGAACACTTCTCTGGCCACTCGGTAAAAGATTTAAGGGTGGCAATTTTGCAACAGAAAAGCTTCAAAAACAGACTCCAATGAGAAACTGCTGAGCTTGAATTAATATGCAAACTAGATACCATTAACTTGGGTTTGAATAGAGACTGGGAGTGGCTGGGTCATTACACATATTGAATCTATTCCCCTACGTTAAGTATCCTCACATCTTCTTGTCAACTGTCTAAATGGGCCATCTTGATTATCACTACAAAAGTTTTTTTTTCCTCCTGCTGATAATAGCTCATCTTAATTAATTAGTCTCTTACAGTTTGTATGGCAACTTCCCCCTTCTCTATATGTGTGTGTGTGTGTATATGTCTTCTTACGATATGTTCCATTCTATGCATCCGATGAAGTGGGCTGTAGCCCACGAAAGCTTATGTCCTAATAAATTTGTTAGTCTCTAAGGTGCCACAAGTACTCCTGTTCTCTTCATTAAGTCTTTCATCTCCATACTGTGCTATAATATTCCGTGTACTTTATTGAGAGACAGTTAATCTGAATAAAATCCCTTTCACTGTACCCCCAGAAAGAACTCTAGTCTATAAAAAGATGCTGCACATATGGGCCTTTTGGTATATAAAAAGAGGGGCTGCACTTTTTTTAAAAAAAAAAAATAAAAATCTCCTCCATTTGGAAAGACTTAAGATGTAATATGTTTGTTTTACTCTTATTTAAAATATGACCTGGTGGAGTCACAACTTAATTTTTTTTAAACAATTCCTTAATGCTACTAACATGATAAGGGAAATGTGTTTCAGGGATAGTGTGGCCTAGTCAAACAGAACATCAGAGGTTTTCTTACTCTTATTGGGTTTTGAGAAAAGAGCAAGTTATTCACTCAAGTACAAGATTTTAAGTAAAAAAGCTGGCTACCAGGCATACGTTAGCTGGTAGGGAAAAAAAAAAACAGAAGACTCTCTTAAAAATTGGAAAAAACAGGAAAATATTGTCTAATTAGAGGGGGAAAAAATGTGTAGTTTTCTTAACTTTGGGACCAAATTTGCAAACATTCTCTCACACAGACAGACAGACATTCATAAGATTTGGCAGGAACAAACCATGAGCCCTAAATATGCAATGTGCATAAAAGAACAAGATATATTTTCAAGCAAATATTCCAAGAAACTGAGTACAGAATTCAAATATCTGCCTCCCTCGAGACCTGATGATTTAAGAAAGATGGGTATAATTTTATAAATATATTTCAGACTACAATTTTCTAATTAGATATCTCATAGGCATCAAAGTCTAACCAAGCAGTCATTTGCAATTACAATTTGGCTGATCATTTCAGTTCTCATTAAAATCTAGTTTCACAGGTGCCTGGAGATTTGGCATTGGTGACGCACACTTAGACACGGGTTCAAGAATAGCTCCCTGAGCTGGCATAACTCAGGTGCATTTGGAAATGGTGCTGTTCGGCTCTGGGGCAGATAACACTTGGAGGAAGCAGCTTGCCAAACACTTGACCGAAAGGCTAACCATTTTTGCAGCCCCTCTAGAAGTTGTGACAATAGCGACGCATACAATATATCTGTTTTTTAATTAGGCAAGGTTCTGGGCATCCTCTTGATTACGATAAACAGGCTATAGTACATATACACACCAAATGACAAATGGCTCTTGCTGCTGTTTACTTGTTTCCTTTGCAACCCTCAAAACAGAATTGTTGTGATTTTTTGTGCTAGGCTATTTCAGATCTCAATAACTAACATCACCTTAGAAATTTCCCAGAAAAGCACATTGGAAAAAGCAATCACAACCTATGTAATTTGACATGAGTTGCACATTGTTTCTAATATCTTGTTGTTCATTAATGTCTAGAAATATTGCTTGCTCCCCTCATATGGGGCACGATCCATGGTAGGTGTTGTTATGCTTACAGGATTGTCAGTAGGGTTTGAATCTAGGGTCTTCAGACCAAAATCCAGACCTTCAAGGCTTGATCTAAAGGAGTAATTCCACTAACTGGCAGTAGCAGCTGGCTGTTATCTTCTGTGTACTTGCCACTACAGAAGGACACACTACACATTTTACAAGCTTATTACACAAACACTTAGGGTATGTCTACACTACGGAATAAGGTCGAATTTATAGAAGTCGGTTTTTTAGAAATCGGTTTTATATATTCGAGTGTGTGTGTCCCCACAGAAAATGCTCTAAGTGCATTAAGTGCATTAACTCGGCGGAGTGCTTCCACAGTACCGAGGTTAGAGTCGACTTCCGGAGCGTTGCACTCTGGGTGGCTATCCCACAGTTCCCGCAGTCTCCGCTGCCCATTGGAATTCTGGGTTGAGATCCCAATGCCTGATGGGGCTAAAACATTGTCGCGGGTGGTTCTGGGTACATATCGTCAGGCCCCCGTTCCCTCCCTCCCTCCGTGAAAGGAAGGGCACGCAATCGTTTCGCGCCTTTTTTCCTGAGTTACCTGTGCAGATGCCATACCACAGCAAGCATGGAGCCCACTCAGGTAACCGTCACCCTATGACTCCTGGGTGCTGGCAGACGCGGTACGGCATTGCTACACAGTAGCAGCAACCCCTTGCCTTGTGGTAGCAGACGGTACAGTACGACTGGTAGCCGTCATCGTCATGTCCGAGGTGCTCCTGGCCACGTCGGCTGGGAGCGCCTGGGCAGACATGGGCGCAGGGACTAAATTTGGAGTGACTTGACCAGGTCATTCTCTTTAGTCCTGCAGTCAGTCCTTTTGAACCGTCTTATGGTGAGCGGGCAGGCGATACGGACTGCTAGCAGTCGTACTGAACCATCTTCTGTCAGGCAGGCAGGAGATGAGGATTGCTAGCAGTCGTACTGTACCATCTTCTGCCGAGCAGCCATGAGATGTGGATGGCATGCAGTCCTTCTGCACCGTCTGCTGCCAGCCAAAGATGTAAAAGATAGATGGAGTGGATCAAAACAAGAAATAGACCAGATTTGTTTTGTACTCATTTGCTCCCCCCCCTCCCCTGTCTAGGGGACTCATTCTTCTAGATCACACTGCAGTCACTTACAGAGAAGGTGCAGCGAGGTAAATCTAGCCATGTATCAATCAGAGACCAGGCTAACCTTCTTGTTCCAATAAGAACGATAACTTAGGTGCACCATTTCTTATTGGAACCCTCCGTGAAGTCCTGCCTGAAATACTCCTTGATGTAAAGACACCCCCTTTGTTGATTTTAGCTCCCTGAAGCCAACCCTGTAAGCCGTGTCGTCAGTCGCCCCTCCCTCCGTCAGAGCAACGGCAGACAATCGTTCCGCGCCTTTTTTCTGTGCGGACGCCATACCAAGGCAAGCATGGAGGCTGCTCAGCTCACTTTGGCAATTAGGAGCACATTAAACACCACACGCATTATCCAGCAGTATATGCAGCACCGGAACCTGGCAAAGCGATACCGGGCGAGGAGGCGACGTCAGCGCGGTCACGTGAGTGATCAGGACATGGACACAGATTTCTCTGAAAGCATGGGCCCTGCCAATGCATGCATCATGGTGCTAATGGGGCAGGTTCATGCTGTGGAACGCCGATTCTGGGCTCGGGAAACAAGCACAGACTGGTGGGACCGCATAGTGTTGCAGGTCTGGGACGATTCCCAGTGGCTGCGAAACTTTCGCATGCGTAAGGGCACTTCCATGGAACTTTGTGACTTGCTTTCCCCTGCCCTGAGGTGCATGAATACCAAGATGAGAGCAGCCCTCACAGTTGAGAAGCGAGTGGCGATAGCCCTGTGGAAGCTTGCAACACCAGACAGCTACCGGTCAGTTGGGAATCAATTTGGATTGGGCAAATCTACTGTGGGGGCTGCTGTCATGCAAGTAGCCCACGCAATCAAAGATCTGCTGATATCAAGGGTAGTGACCCTGGGAAATGTGCAGGTCATAGTGGATGGCTTTGCTGCAGTGGGATTCCCTAACTGTGGTGGGGCTATAGACGGAACCCATATCCCTATCTTGGCACCGGAGCACCAAGCCGCCGAGTACATAAACCTCAAGGGGTACTTTTCGATAGTGCTGCAAGCTCTGGTGGATCACAAGGGACGTTTCACCAACATCAACGTGGGATGGCCGGGAAAGGAGCATGATGCTCGCATCTTCAGGAACTCTGGTCTGTTTCAAAAGCTGCAGGAAGGGACTTTATTCCCAGACCAGAAAATAACTGTTGGGGATGTTGAAATGCCTATATGTATCCTTGGGGACCCAGCCTACCCCTTAATGCCATGGCTCATGAAGCAGTACACAGGCAGCCTGGACAGTAGTCAGGAGCTGTTCAACTACAGGCTGAGCAAGTGCAGAATGGTGGTAGAATGTGCATTTGGACGTTTAAAGGCGCGCTGGCGCAGTTTACTGACTCACTTAGACCTCAGCGAAACCAATATTCCCACTGTTATTACTGCTTGCTGTGTGCTCCACAATATCTGTGAGAGTAAGGGGGAGACGTTTATGGCGGGGTGGGAGGTTGAGGCAAATCGCCTGGCTGCTGGTTACGCGCAGCCAGACACCAGGGCGGTTAGAAGAGCACAGGAGGGCGCAGTACGCATCAGAGAAGCTTTGAAAACCAGTTTCATGACTGGCCAGGCTACGGTGTGAAAGTTCTGTTTGTTTCTCCTTGATGAAACCCCCCGCCCCTTGGTTCACTCTACTTCCCTGTAAGCTAACCACCCGCCCCTCCTCCCTTCAATCACCGCTTGCAGAGGCAATAAAGTCATTGTTGCTTCACATTCATGCATTCTTTATTCATTCATCACACAAATAGGGGGATGACTACCAAGGTAGCCCAGGAGGGGTGGTGGAGGAGGGAAGGAAAATGCCACACAGCACTTTAAGCACAGTACTTTAAAAGTTTACAACTTTAAAATTTATTGAATGACAGCCTTCTTTTTTTTGGGCAATCCTCTGTGGTGGAGTGGCTGGTTGGCCGGAGGCCCCCCCACCGCGTTCTTGGGCGTCTGGGTGTGGAGGCTATGGAACTTGGGGAGGAGGGCGGTTGGTTACAGAGGGGCTGCAGTGGCAGTCTGTGCTCCAGCTGCCTTTGCTGCAGCTCAACCATACACTGGAGCATACTGGTTTGGTCCTGCAGCAGCCTCAGCATTGAATCCTGCCTCCTCTCATCATTCTGCCGCCACATTTGAGCTTCAGCCCTGTCTTCAGCCCGCCACTTACTCTCTTCAGCCCGCCACCTCTCCTCCCGGTCATTTTGTGCTTTCCTGCACTCTGACGTTATTTGCCTCCACGCATTCATCTGTGCTCTGTCAGTGTGGGAGGACAGCATGAGCTCGGAGAACATTTCATCGCGAGTGCGTTTTTTTTTTTTCTTTCTAAGCTTCACTAGCCTCTGGGAAGGAGAAGATCCTGTGATCATTGAAACACACGCAGCTGGTGGAGAAAAAAAAAGGGACAGCGGTATTTAAAAAGACACATTTTATAAAACAGTGGCTACACTCTTTCAGGGTAAACCTTGCTGTTAACATTATATACATAGCACATGTGCTTTCGTTACAAGGTCGCATTTTGCCTCCTCCCACCGCGTGACTACCCCCTCAACCTTCCCCCCTCCCTGTGGCTAACAGCGGGGAACATTTCTGTTTAGCCACAGGCAAACAGCCCAGCAGGAATGGGCTCCTCTGAGTGTCCCCTGAAGAAAAGCACCCTATTTCAACCAGGTGACCATGAATTATATCTCTCTCCTGAGGATAACACAGAGAGATAAAGAACGGATGTTGTTTGAATGCCAGCAAACATACACTGCAATGCTTTGTTCTACAATGATTCCCGAGTACGTGTTACTGGCCTGGAGTGGTAGTGTCCTACCATGAAGGACGCAATAAGGCTGCCCTCCCCAGAAACCTTTTGCAAAGGCTTTGGGACTACATCTAGGAGAACCGCAAATGCCAGGGCAAAGTAATCCTTTCACATGCTTGCTTTTAAACCATGTATAGTATTTTAAAAGGTACACTCACCAGAGGTCCCTTCTCCGCCTGCTGGGTCCAGGAGGCAGCCTTGGGTGGGTTTGGGGGGTACTGGCTCCAGGTCCAGGGTGAGAAACAGTTCCTGGCTGTCGGGAAAACCGGTTTCTCCGCTTGCTTGCTGTGAGCTATCTACAACCTCCTCCTCCTCATCATCATATTCTTCGTCCCCAAAACCTGCTTCCGTATTGCCTCCATCTCCATTGAAGGAGTCAAACAACATGGCTGGGGTAGTGGTGGCTGAACCCCCTAAAATGGCATGCAGCTCATCATAGAAGCGGCATGTTTGGGGCTCTGACCCGGAGCGGCTGTTCGCCTCTCTGGTTTTCTGGTAGGCTTGCCTCAGCTCCTTCAGTTTCACACGGCACTGCTTCGGGTCCCTGTTATGGCCTCTGTCCTTCATGCCCTGGGAGATTTTGACAAAGGTTTTGGCATTTCGAAAACTGGAACGGAGTTCTGATAGCACGGATTCCTCTTCCCCAAACAGCGATCAGATCCCGTACCTCCCGTTCGGTCCATGCTGGAGCTCTTTTGCGATTCTGGGACTCCATCATGGTCACCTGTGCTGATGAGCTCTGCATGCTCACCTGCAGCTTGCCACGCTGGCCAAACAGAAAATGAGATTCAAAAGTTCGCGGTTCTTTTCCTGTCTACCTGGCCAGTGCATCTCAGTTGAGAGTGCTGTCCAGAGCGGTCATAATGGAGCACTCTGGGATAGCTCCCGGAGGCCAATACCATCGAATTGTGTCCACAGTACCCCAAATTCGAGCCGGCAACGTCGATTTAAGCACTAATCCACTTGTCAGGGGTGGAGTAAGGAAATCGATTTTAAGAGCCCTTTAAGTCGAAATAAAGGGCTTCATTGTGTGGACCGGTGCAGGTTTACATCGATTTAACACTGCTAAATTCGACCTAAAGTCCTAGTGTAGACCAGGGCTTAGCTATAAATAACTTCACTTACTGATACAATCAATCCTGGAAACAGAACTAACCGCATGAGTAAATGTATTCATGTGTATGTTTACTGGACCAGCTACCATGAATGTTGTTCATAGTACTCTCTTCCATGGCTTATCTTCCAAAGCATAAGCTATTTGAGATTTAGGAATGGACAAAAGTATCATTGTTAATCTCTGAGTATGCACAGTCTGCCCAGCCATTTAATAGCATCATCATCAGTCAGATGAAGAGCCGGTAGCCTGCCGTCGAAGTAAGTCAGCGGGCACTCGTCAAAGATATGCGACATAGTCCGAAGTTGACTGTATCTACACGCGGGTCCCATTCAAAGAGATTGTTAATGATGGTATCACGTGGACCTGTCAATTGTGCCCTGGTCTCCCTCAAAGTTTCTAGAATTATGGCTGCTTTCTTTGAACGGAGAAAGAGTTAAATTTATGTTTTGGGCGGGGTGGATTTGATTTAAATCACTAGTCAGGAAGACTCAATTTAATCATGGATTTCTACATAAAAGTGTATTCTTGTTGGTTGTTATAACCTTAATCCATATTCTTCACAACTCAGAGATAGATGTAGGTTTCATTTTTACAAGGTACACACTATAAATTTTTAACGTGATTTATTTTGAAAACTTTTCAGATTAGTTTTACAGCTATATCAGAAAATAAATGATTGTTTGTTATTTCATTTACCAAAGGTAATTGAAGCAGATGTTTATGAAGTCACTGGGAGGTGAACTATCTCCAATTCAACAGGTTAATCATTAATATTTGGAGGATTTTCTTGCTAGGCTGTATTAGGAGGAGAACATCACCAGTCAGATATTTAAATTGTTTTATTTAACTAAAACAACAACGTTATGGATTCTGGATTTTTTTCTTCAACAGCAAACATATAACTTAATAAAACAAGCATATGATTTTTTGAATTTAGTTAAACATTCAAGTTTTTTAAAATCAGGTTTGTTTTTGTTAAAATTGTTTTTAAGTAAAATAGTTTAATGAATTTAAAAAAAAAACCAACAAAAAAACCCAACTGTCAGCCAGGTCAACATGAGAAACTTGAAATATTGGCTTCGGCAGCTAACTCAGTTGTCTTAACCTTCATTTTCCTGTTTGTTCGTAATCTGGAAAAGAAAAACAAGCTTTCCTGCTTTTTCAGATCCCAAATGATTTCTCAGTTTAGAATGAATTAGTCCAAAGTATTTTCTTTCTACACCGGTAGAAGAAGCTACTGCTGTTAAAAGTGAGATTATCACTTCAACAATCTCTGAATCCAAGTGCTTAAGTGACTCCCATCCGTTCACTGATGTGACTTTCTTTAAAACATCAGCAAACATATATTTCTTGACTGGTTCACCCTTAGCTCTGAACTTTCTTATAGTTGTCATTATGGAGGGATGATTGCTGGATGCTCATGTCATAGCCAACTCCTCTTCTTCAGGAGTTAAGGTTTGACCCTGATACCAAGTATTGAGAATATTTGCTAGAAAATGAGCTGGAGATAGTACTTGTCCCATTCGTGTTTTTTTTTTTTTTTTTAATGCTTGTAATTTAACTCTGTCTTTGCATATTTCTCTTTTTAAGATCTCACTTGGTTCCTTCCAGATTTCAACAGCGTCAGTAATAAAACAGCTATTTTCCTGCATTTTGTTCGAGGCTACAAGAAATAGGCTTCAGGGTACTCAGCATGTGTTCAACATTTCTCTTAAGCCCAATGTTGAGAACTTTGGATATGACAGTGCCATCTATTTTTTCACAGTTTTGTTCACAAACTGTCATTGGATTAGGCCAGTTCTTGATATAGTGCTCAAAAGAGTCCACTACTGCGTTCCATCGCACGACTTGTGGGAGAATTAGCATGGTTCCTCCCACTTTTTTCAGAGCAGCTGCTGCAAAGTGGTTGTTACAGAAGTATTTTTGCAATTTCAACAACATTAGCCTTTATTTTCTGGAACACTGAAGTCTTTGGCTAGAAGGTGCACGAAATGAGCACTGAAACCGTATGTTATTAGCTTGGGACTCTCTTCTAAATTTTTTCTCATCTTGGATACATTTGCAGCATTGTCTGTGACCAAGCTGCGTATTACACATGTGAATTTTTTTTTCACAGTTTGTTATAGCTTTTACTGCTACTTCTTGTAAGTATTCTGCTGTGTGTGCATTTCCTGATGTGTCAATTGTTTCTGTAGGGAAGACATCCCCTTCTTCTGTTGTCACACAAGCACATACAGGATCATTGTGGACATTGCTCCACCCATCAAGACTCAGGTTAACAATTTTACCCTCTAGACCTTTTGCACACTGCTCAATTTCTCTTTCATACACTTTATCCAGCAATTTGCCTGTGACATCTGCTCTGTTGGGTGGACTGTATCCTGATCTTAATGACTGAACCATGTTAATGAAGTGTGGGGTTCTCAATCATACAGAAAGGAGAGGTTGTTGCATAAACAAACTGGGCAATTTTTTTCGTCAATTACCTCTTTTTGTAATCTGCTGTTTCTAATCACAAGCTTATCTATGGTTGTTTCTGGATGATGGAGATTTTTTTTTTCTTTTTGCTACAGGTGATATACTGTGGCTATGTGACCTATATGATGTGACTGAAACACTATCATTGGCAGATAACTCTGAAACTATAGAAAATGATGGTGATCTTGAAGGTGGATAGTCTTCAGAATCCTGTATGTTGAGAATGGCTTCTCCTAAACAAAATAAGTCAAGGCAGTTATTTAATTATTATTACCATACTGCTCATTTAGTATTACTCATTTCATTCACTGACACTCAGTACTACTTTCAAGGTGAAATTGTAAAAGGAAGATCTGCCTATTTCAGCTATTTATATTTTTATCACAACTGCATCTAAAATGATAGTACCATAGAGTAACAACTATATTTTTTGCTCAAACATGAGAATTGAAGAGTAGTCCAGAAAGAAGACAGGCAGTCCTTAAGAAAGGAAGTATGAAATAAAAAAGTTTACCAACCTGAAGATCCTGCATGTTCAGACATGTTCCTTTCATCATCTTCAGTGCAGCTTCTTCCTGAAAAGGAATACTTCTCATGATGTTGTTTCATTCGGGCAACCAGGCCTTGCATTTCTTTGTTGCACTGTTTGCATTTTGCAAGCATGCCTGTCTTACCCACAGGTAGAGGAACCTCATTAAAGTATTCCCAAACTGGGTCTCTTTTACGGCCTGCTGCAGTTATAGGTTTTCCCTGCTAGTGAGAGAATGGCATGGTAGATCTCAAATCAACTAAGGCTACCCTCAGAAAGACCTCAAGACTTCTGGAATATGCTGCTCAAACAGTTTCACTTTTGTTTCTACTGCCTGTCCCTCCCTTCTCACATTTATCTCCAGACTTCTTCTCCTTGTCCAGATCTATTCTACCCCCAACAATCTTCTGTTCATTGAACTTTTTGAAACTTTGCACTTTTAGAGAGAGGTAAGGGATTGACTCTGTGTACACAAATTTGCAGAGGGACAATAGGCTCGAGGTCTGTTGTTAGCTTTTCCTGAGGCAGTAATTAAGGAGTGGTCAATGCATTATTCTGACCAACAGTTTTGCCCAATCTCCTTACTCACTCCCCTCACCCCCAACTGTGCTCCTGGGCAGTGGTTCTCAGCCAGGGGTGCATATACCCTCAGGGTACTCAGAGGTCTTTCAGGGGTTACATCAGCTCATCTAGACATTTGCCTAGTTTTACAACAGACTACATAAAAAGCACAAGCGAAGTAAGTAGAACCTAAAATTTCATACAATGACTTGTTTATACTGCTCTATATACAGTACACTGAAATGTAAGTACAATATTTATATTCCAGTTGATTTATTATATGGTAAAATGAGAACGTAAGTAATTTTTCAGTAATAGTGTGGTGTAACCCTTTTGTATTTTTAATGTCTGATTTTGAAGCAGGTAGTTTTTAAGTGAGGTGAAATTTGGGCATATGCAAGACAAATCAGACTCCTGAAAGGGATACAGTAGTCTGGAAAGGTTGAGAGACACTCTCCTGGATATGGACAAGGAAGAACCTTCCAGTTGTACAAAAAGAGATAATGGGACAAGAAACTAAAATACTTTAACCACTCTAATAAAAAGACAGTGAAAGTGCATAATATGAAACTATAACAATATCAAATACTACCTCGGTTGGTTTTAAGAATTTAAGACCACTTTCAGCTCAATGTTTGAATGAAGAAATTCCTCAAAATGAAGTTTACATTGGAAATTTAAACAGAACCCCAAATATATTGGGTCAAAAGGTTTTGTTTATAATTCTTAGTCAAACTAAGAGAAAAAGGACATTTGTTGTATGTCTGGCTGCCATGCTGCTTTCTCAGGGCTTATGTTTATGGCCCTACCAAATTCACAGCTGTGAAAAACAGGTCACTGACTGTCAAATCAGACCCCCCAACACACCCTTGTGAAATCTAGCTGTTGGGAGGAAGGGGTGGGGCTGGGCTGGAGGTGACCCAGCCGGGGACTCCTGCCATTCCCCCAGCCGCTAGTTCCCTCCAGGCTCGGGAGGGATGGGACTTGCTCTTCCCCTACACAACTGCTCTCGTGGGGGGGGATCAGACCCACCTCCAGGTACCTCTCCTGGCTGCAGCCCTGGAGCTTCCTGCAGGAAGGTTGCCGGAGGTGGAGGTTGGACTGATCTGCCCCGTGCCACTGGGAGTGCCCTGCAGCAGGGGGACATACCCAGAGGTGGGTCTGATCTCCCCCCGGCTCCTCGAGAGCAGCCATGCATGGGGAAGAGCAGGTCCTGTCCCTCCCCAGCCTGGCCAGGACTAGTAGCTAGGAGCTCCCAGCAGCAGGGGGGAGATCAGACCCGGCTCCGCCTTCAGGAACCTCCTGCAACTGCAGGAAGCTCCAGGGCTGCTACCTTCAGAGCCCAGCTCTGAAGAAAGTGCAGAAGTGAGGGTCGCAATCCCATGAGCCATATGAAAATGTGAAACTAACTAATTTCCAAATCCTATGGCTGTGAAATTGACCAGAATGTAATGAAATTGATAGGGCTCTACTTGTGTGGCTTTGCACAGGCTTCCGAACACATTTTTTTTCAAGTCATGCTTTTTGTTTGCAAACTCCTTGCTTTTGAAAGAAGTAAGCAAAATATTTGTTAGATTAATTTACTGGGCCCTATTTTGCTATCAGTTTAATCAGAACTCTCTCTTGAAATCAGTCTGTAACCAAGCTGCAATCCATGTGTTACAAATTTGGAAATAAAAGAGATGTTCTCATTCAACTACAAGTTGTTGGGCTTGATGCAGGAATTACCAAGTGAGATTCTATAACGTGGTACACAGGAAGTCAGACTGGATGATTATAATAACCTCTTCTGTTATTAAAAATATCTGAGTCAGCGTCACGCCTTTCAGCTAGTTGATTTTTTTTTTTTTCTCCCCCAAAATGCAGTAGTATGCATTGACCTCACTTTTTGGTGTTCTGCTTGAAAATATCTAATGGTGTGATATGACCAATATCAGGAATTTCAGCTGGTTTTCTGCCCCTGATGTTTTATCAGTATTTCTTTAGCTGAAACTTGTAGTTTTATGTGTAAATAAAAGATCTTCTTACTTAGATGAGAAACAATTCTGTGGAGCCTGGAGCTGGAAAGTGTGGTTTTTAACAACCTACCCACTTCCACAATTTTTAATGAATGGATTATAATAGAAACAGTAATAACTTTGGAAAGAAAAGCATTTTTGTTTTCTCAGGGACATAGTTATTTGAACATCTCCCTAACACTTGATGAAAAGATCAAACCCAACATATTTCAGATTGTTGTTTTTATACTATTAACTAATAGTTTCATAACACCCACAATATGTATCTTATTTTCAGTCAAAGTAAAATTGAATCCAGAGCAAAGCTGGCTTGTCTCATTTTGTATTTTGTTTGTTTGTTTGTTTCATAGTACGGCACTGTGATTTAATTTGGTCCATCCTAACTTTGCAACCTAAAGGATTTCTATCCTCCCTACCTCTTTTGGCTTTCTTAGGGCTGAGTGGCATGCAGAATCAAAGGCCAGATTTTTTTTCCGCTACCAAGAGTCAGTGTGTGATTCTGGCTACCCTTTCCACACACACTTCACCCCCCCAAGAAACTCTCAAAACATGAATTTTCCACATTTTCATGTTATAAATATTTTAATCAGCTACAGACTCACATTTACTCATGTCCTTTTTTACATTAGGTCTTATATTGCCTTCTGATCATCTTCCCGCCCAATCCTGTGGGAGGGTAAAGTTACTGCTGGAGTCTATAAATTGCACCTTTTTACTGTATTTCCTATGTGCTTTGATGTGTCTAAAACTGCCTTATTGGTTCCAGCCCTAGAAGACAGAAGTCAGCCATCTCATCACTATGGAATATGAAACGTGCATGTGTGTTTAGTGTACAAAAGAAGCCTTTTGAGAGGGTTTCTAAGCATGTGTTAGAGCAGTGATACCTAAAGCCTCAGTGGTTCAGGAGCCAAATTAGCAATCAGCATTACCCAAAAGAGACACAGTAGTCTAATTCATTGTTTCGTTTACTATAGTTAAAGCTATGATTTTTGTCACGGAAGTTATGGAATCCGTGACTTCCAGAGACCTCTGTGACTTGAGTCCATGGGAGCTGCAGGGTCTCCCCACCTCCTGTGGTGGCTGAGAATTGCAGGGGCCCTGAGCTCCCAGTCACAGTGAGCAGCAGGGGTGCCCCGGAGCTCAGAGCCACCATGGGCGTCAGGGGGTGCCCAGGAGCTCAGAGCCACTGTGAGTAGAGGGGGTGCCCCAGAACTCCTGGCCGCCACGAGTGCTCCAGAGCTTGGAGCTGCTGCAAGCAGCAGGGATACCCCAGAGCTCCAAGCCATGTGTGGTGGAGGACCCCACAGCTCTGAGCCGGGGCCCCCAAGGTGCTGTGGGGACCACGCAACTCCCCATTTTGTTGTGCATATTTTTATTAAAAGTTATGGATAGATCACAGGCTTCCATTAATTTTTCTTTATTGCTCGTGACCTGTCCGTGACTTTTACTAAAAATATGTGCAACAAAATCTTAGCCTTAACTCTAGTACAGTAACTCCTCGCTTAACATTGTAGTTATGTTCCTGAAAAATGCGACTTTAAGCGAAACGATGTTAAGCGAATCCAATTTCCCCATAAGAATTCATGTAAATGGAGGGAGGGGTAGGTTCCAGGGAAATATTTTTCACCAGACAAAAGACTATATTATATATATGTATACACACACAGTATAAGTTTTAAACAAATAATTTAATACTGGTACACAGCGATAATGATTGTGAAGTCAGAGGGTGGGATATTTCCCCGGGAGTGCCTTATGGCTAAATGATGAAGTAGCAATCAGCTGAGCCCTCAAGGTTTTACCCATTGTTGTTAATGTAGCCTCTCGCTCTACAAGACAGCACGAATGAAGGGAGGGGAGACAGCATGGCAGACAGACACACACACACACACACCGTGTGTGTGAGAGAGAGATGCGCATTGGCCCTTTAAGTACGCTGACCCCACTCTAAGTACACTGCCTTGTTAAGTAGATCAGCAAGTTGAGACAGAGGCTGCTGCCACGAAGCTCCCTCCATCCTGAGCCCTGTCGTGTCCCCCCTCCGTCGTCCCCCCCGCCCCGCTCTGTGGAGATATGGGGTAAGTGGGGGGGAGGGGGGACACCCTGACATTAGCCCTCCTCTTCCCCTTCTCTTGCTCCACCCCCCCCAACACACACACTGCAAGAAGGAGGCTCCGGGGAGCAGCTCCAAGGTGAAGGGCAGGAACAGCGCATGGCAGTGGGGGGGAAGGACAGCTGAACTGCCAGCAATTGATAGCCTGCTGGGCATCTGCCATACAGGGAACTTAGGGAAGCGGGGAGCTGATGTGGGCTGCCGGTCCACCCTGGTTTCATGCTCGCACCAGCTAGCCTCCACGGGCTGCTCTTCCTGCAAGCGGTGGACAAAGCAGGCGGCTGCCAAACGACATTGTAAGGGAGCATTGCACAACTTTAAACGAGCATGTTCCCTAATTGATCAGCAACGTAACAATAAAAAACGTTAACCGGGACGACTTTAAGTGAGGAGTTACTGTACTATATAGTCATATTTAAACAGTATGATGGAAAATATTTAGTTTATAAATGACTGATGAAGTGTTATTTTATCAACTCCAAGTCGTTAATAACATAGTAAAAGCATCCTGATTGGTTAATAACTTAGGTTAGTTATTAATTAAATCACACAGTTCTGCAAAGAGCCACAAGAACCACATTAAAGTGCCAGTTGTGGTTCCTGGACCTCAGACTGAGTATCCCTGTGGTAGGGTATCATCAGTGTTGTACACAGCTGTGGGCTAGAGTGTGGCACTTGGATCGCATCTGTACATAGAGTCCTTGAGATCCTGCACTGTCCCCAGGAGGAGCACTAGGGATATAGTCTGTGCCAGTACTGTTCCTTGAGCATGAAGTGCAATGTGCTCACCCATTTGGATGGAGCATATTGCTCCTCCTAGTGTACCAGCCTTAATCCATGCGGTGGGGTTGGAAGGCATGATCCTGTCCCTGCCTCTGCCCCACCCTTCTCCAGCTTCAAGGAGTAGGGGCAGGAAGGAGGAAGCCGTCCCTGTGCTCATTCTGTTGTGTGAGACTGTTGTACAGTTGCAGATGGTGAGTTCTTGCTAACTCTGTAGATATGCAAGGCCTGCAATGATTCAGCTCTGTACGTACCTCTGGGGCTGTGTACCCTGTAAATTGAGATTTTGCACTGGAAAAATGAATGTTGCCAGCTGAATGCATTGCAGCTATGTCCTCAACCCTGAGAAAACCATAGTTTTGCTATTGGGTAGAGGTTGTCATAGAGGAAGCTCACTCCTCTAAATCTGTTCACAATGAGAATTGTTCACATACAGCAAAGAAAAGAGCACTGAGATGGGCAGGGTAAAACCTGATAGCCTTTCCACGGAAGGCCACATGTGATGTGTCCTGGAATTTTCTTTAGTTGCATAACTTGTCAGTCATGTCTTTATTTATACTGTCCTGACCTTGCAACAGCACATTTGGCCTTGTGACCATAAGACTTATTTGGTGTAATCTCCACACTTCATGGCTCTCAGAAGGGTTTTGGCATCTCTTGCAGCAGCACAGTTGTTCGCTGATCTGAGGTGACTGTTATGTTACTCTTGTTTTCCATTCTGTATATTAGCTACATGTAAACTAAATTGGCAGTATTGACTTTTAAAGCCTGTAACATTGTTGGCCCTGGCTGTATTTCAGGCTTGCTCATTTAGCAGAGTATTGACTGATCATAGCACTCACACATCACCCAAAGTTTATGGTTTCCACCATTGACTAAGGTCATGAGACGATCAAGCAGAAGGTGGTATAAAATTCTTTCCCCAGTGACATCCATTGCCTTGGTCCATCCCCACTTTATAAAAGGCCTGCCACTTATCATTCGACTTCCCTTACCTCCCCACTCCTTCAGGGTGGGATTTTGTCTGATCACTCTTGGCCCTGTATTGATTGTTTTATTCACATTTTCCAAATTTGTTTTTGTATGTTATGTCTTGGTTTCTTTTTGTTCTGTTGTACAGTGCACCCAGCACTCTGGCTGTAGGCAAAAATAAATTACCGTTACTGTTATTCTTGGTTGAACGCTAATGGAAGGCTGTGAGCACAAGTATATCTTTCCTGTTGGTCCTTCCTTGCCTCCTCCTTCCAAAAGGCAGCTTACATGCACTGTCTTCAAAGCTACAGCTGTTTTGCATTAAGTTATCAAAACATAGCTAGGAACAAGCTGTAGTCATTGAGTTTCATGAATTGTCAACAGGATTCAAAACCTTTTATTAATAGTGACTGTGCAAAGCCAAAAATACAGCTTGGTTTTCTGGTATTAAGTTAAATTTCCATTTAATTAGACTCTTTGTACTGACTTTGAAAACTTAGCAAAGCTGATATGCGAATTGCTAAAGAGTAGTGTCAGTCACTTATCTCGTAATACCTACACTTTAAGATGAACAAACAGTAAGGAGTGTATTTTATAGCTTCTACATGTATTCCACTAACCAGATTGCTTGACTAGGTGTAATTCTAGAGTCTTAACAAAGTTTCCCCTCCCTCAGGAATAATTACTGCTACATCACTTCTGGTCAGGGGCACCTCTAAAATGTTTCAATTTTTGTTTGTTTGTAACTTACTGTTTAATTACATTGTGTGTAGCCAGCAATAATCTTTCCCCCTATTTAAAGATGCGAGGTGGGTGAGGTAATATCTATTATTGGATCAGACACAAGCCTTTAAACATGTGTAAGCTCAAATGCAGATATCAGTTTAATATAGCTCCCATTGGTTCCTTATTGGCAACAGCTGACACAGTCATACATTACATCCAAATATTAGAGTTGCAAAGTCAAGCACACAGAAGTTAGGAAGTGCCAGAGTTAAGTTAGTCTGTGCTATCTTAATTCGGCCTTCTTTGTGCACATACATTATGATACAGTCTTTAACAATGTAATCATACTGTTTTTTTCCCTACAAGTCTGCTGCCTCATTCAATAAATTAGTAGTTAGTACGGTGTTTTTTACCCTCAAAAAATATGTCCTCCACCTACTTTATTTAACACCCATTATCCAAATCCTGCACTGAATAGTTGTTTCCTCAAGGATTTTTTTTTAACAGTCCTTTCTTTCTCTAGTACCTGAGGGCTTCCCAAAGGGTGAATGTAACTTTGTAATACCCCTGTGAAATCAGATGGCATCATCATCCCCATTTCACAGCTGGGGAACTGAGAGACCGAGGTTTAGGCAAAAATTATCATGACTAGTACTTTCGGTTGTCTGACTTGACACCTAGGGCCTGATTTCTCAGAGTACATAAATTTTTTTTTATTATTTTATTAGAGCAGTTCTTTGAACAAACTTCAGTTGCGAGTCCTCAGCGCTTCTGCAAATCTGGCCTCAAGTGTCTCACCCTGAATATCTAGAAAATGAGAATCACAATTAGTAGCCACCTGGGACAAATGTTATTTAAGTGACTTGCCTAGCACATAGCAATTCTGGCACAGGCAGGGCTAGAATGAGTTCTCCACGGCAGCATTCAAACTGTCCTAACCGTAAAACCATCCTTTCTTTTCTTTTAATCCCCTGCCTCATTCACAACATACTTTCCAGGCAGTGTCCACTGACTCTTCAGATGCCTTTGAGGAGCAGCGGGTGCTGTCGGGGGTTCTCTGCTTGGTGTCCCCCTCCAGATCCCTGATTTTTCAACCTTTGACCTCACTCCTGTTCCTGTTTTTTTATTTGTTGTCCCCAGTATTTACTTGTGGCCTAGGTTCAGGGGCTTCTCCCCCTTTGATGAAGGGGTGGGACTTTAGCTTTGGGCAGACTTAGGCCCGCTGTCTCCTGGTAACCACAATAGGTACACACTTTCCAGCTTCTGGCACAAATGAGGCAGGGCCCTACAAACAACGGCCTCTTTCACTACCCAGCCCAGCTTCGTTCCCAAAGCAGGTGCATCCTGCGCACTTCCTTGTTGTGTGGAGCTGCTATTGCTGCCACTCCAGCTGCTGGAGCTGGAGGAGGGTGTGTGGCTGCTCTGCTCATACGACTCTTCCAGGCAGCAGTGGTGAGAGATTGTCTTGACTGCGACTGTTGCTGCAGCTGGCCTCCCCCTCTGCTGCCTGGAGTCTCCTAGTAGCAGCAGCTTTTTGTCAGTGTTGTTGTTTCCCCAGTTCCAGCTTGTAGTGTGGCCTGCCCTCCATTTTGGTGCCCTTTCCCTTTGTTCATTTTGGTGAGGTTTTTGTCTGAGGATCTCCCTTCCCCGTTGTGATTGTTTGGTCTGTTTGTTTGTCCGTCCCCACCCTTATTCCCCTTTTTTGGCCCTGCTCTGCCCTTTCACTTGGGAAGACAGGCTCCCTTGTAATCCCCCTTCCTTTCCCTTTCAGCTTTTACAGCTTCGCCCCAGGAGTGCCCTTCCCTCTGGGGGGGACAGGTCTCCCCTATAGTTGCTCTCCCTATAGGGTGCAAGAACCTGAGCCTCCACCACATTAAGTCTTTCCTTTGGTGGAGGGCACTGGTTGTTAACCAACTGGTCCTGTCCATGCTCTAGTACCGGTTCAACACCCTGAGTCCACCCCTAGGTACCCTGGCCAACTCCAGAGGGAAGCCCTGGAGTTTTTTAGGCCAGGGAAGCACTGTCTCTCTGCAGGTCTTCCGAGCCTCCCTCTGGAAGAGGAAGTGCAGGGCCTGGTATGCTTTTGCAGTCTGCTCTATACTTTCCATCTTCAGGCCCTGCAGAGATTTCTGTTTAGTGCTTGTAGTCCTCTGGAACATCAGAGGGCTCTGATATGACCAGCAGCTGTTTTAGCTCCATCTGAGACGTGGTCTTCAGTTTCTCTGAGATGCTGTTTTGTTTTTTTTTATCAGGACCTCCTCAGGACCTGAACATTGGTCTCCACAGCCAGGTGCATTGCATGGCTGAGGACTTGCTCACTGAACCTCTATTCCACAGTCCACATCTTGTGGCTCAGCTGGTAGAGGTCTCCTCGGTGCACCAGAGGTTGGTCCTGGCTGGTGTTGCCAAAGTTGGAGACCTCCTGGACAATGGTCAGTGGGAGTGGATGAACCCCGGTACACTCGCCCCATGTATGGGATTATCCATCCTGTGAGTCCCCCACCATGTGCTCCAGGAGACAAAGGCTGCTCTGTCTCCTGCCTCAGTAGCTTTCCTCAAGTGAGTCCTGCAGCATAGTGGTACCTGCCAGCCATCTCCCCAATCACTCCAGAGGTTGGTGTTGGGCTGCTTTGAACCTCCCATGTGAGCAGACTTCAGTGCACCAGGCTGCCTCCCCTTTTCCATCTCCTGTGTTTTGGCTGCAGTTTTCCCCACACCTTTTTATTTATGCACTTTCCATATGTTCCGAGGCCTCCTTGTCAACCTCCTCCTCACATTGTCCAAGTTGGCCATACATAAATCAAGGAAGAGGGGGTAGATGGGGGTGGGAGAGAGTGTTCCTTGCAGCAGTGATTATGGGGCGTAATTTTGTGCACTTGTCTGCTCATGCCTGTGTACAGAGTTCCATCCCCTAGATTCCTGGGCTCTTTCAAGGAGCAGTGGGTGCTGTCTGGGGTTCTCTGCTAAGTGTCACTTTCTGGAATTCTGAGTGTGAACCTCTGACCCTCATTCCTATTCATGTTTTTTTCATTTGTTGTCCCCTGGAATTAATTGAACCCTGTGTTGTTGGGTTATTTCCTGGTCCTTTGTCTCTGAAGAGGGGAAGGCCCTTCTGGTTTACTAGGTGAATCCCCATCAGTGATCCATCACATACATAGGGACCAAATAGGCCTGTGCACTGAGTGAGGCATGGTTCCAGTGGACCAAAATAAGATATGCAGTTAAAGATAGTTTCATAATGCATAAGGGTCTGAATTAAGGTTTCACAGGCAGCCTCAAGTCTGCTATTTCATAAGTCGTATTTGATTTTGAAAACTTAATGGTCTTTGAATGTAGGTTTAATGTTCTATTTAAAAAGCAAAACAAAACAGAAATTCTATCACATGGATCTATACTGACCCCCAACAGCACATACATATACCACTTGAACTAATGGAGTAACTGGTAGCAGTAATAGGCTATCCTCTATATGGACCAGTCACTAGAAGGGGATGAGACAGACTTTAGCAGTGGGTTTCACGAATATTTGTGGACAGAAGAGTAGTGTGGAGAATTTAGGACTCCGGGGTTCTATTCCAGATTCTGAAACACAGAGTGCTCTAGTGGTTACAGATCTTTCTGCCCCTAGTTTGTCCCTTGTCCCACGCCTCTGCCTGTCATGCACTTAGATACTCACATCCCGCACCCTCCAGTGGCTTTATTATCTCCCTAAACCCATTTCTCCCTGCTTCTCCCCACCCCCAATGGCTCCTGCAACCTCCCCCCACCGCCTTTATTCCTCTGCTTTGAAATCAGGCTGCTCTTTTTCTCCCATATTCCCTCAGCCAGTCTCTCTGCTCTCAGTTCCTGTGCCACAGCAGACCCTGGCAGCAAGGAGGAGCAATTGCAGGGAAAGGCCTGCTAAGTCTAGGGTGGAACATGTAGCTGCCACTCTACTGAACATGTGTGAATTGAGATTTTTTTTTGGAAAGCTCTTAACTTGGGTGAACTTTCATGGGGACTGCAAGAGGGTAAATCTGGCACAAAGGGAACCCTCCTGCCAAATTTCAAGCTTTTGCCCCAGAGCCGGGGGACTCTAGAGCTTCTCAATAAAACAGCTGTATTTTTTTTTTAAATGGGCAAAAAACCCCACATTCTTCTTAGTCTTGTTTTCAGAAATGGTTGGACTATTACAGCTGCAACTTTATATAAATAAATAAATACAAAATCAGTGTGAGGCAGGCACCCAGTATGAAACATTTGAGCCTGACTAGCTTAATTGTGGACAAGTTATTAACAACTGAAAAGAGGGTCCTATAATGGAAAGTGTCAGGCATTAGTACATGCACCACCTATATGGAAGTCTAGTAACCCAATCGCTATCAAATCTAGCACTGTAGGTTGAAAGCCTGGCCCAGTTAAGTCAATGGAAGTTTTGCTATCAACTTGAACGGATTCTGGATTTCACCCTGTGGTGTAGTGCTTGCAGTACTTGTGGCACCTTAGAGACTAACCAATTTATTTGAGCATGAGCTTTCGTGAGCTACAGCTCACTTCATCAGATGCATACCGTGGAAACTGCAGCAGACTTTATATATACACAGAGAATATGAAACAATACCTCCTCCCACCCCACTGTCCTGCTGGTAATAGCTTATTTAAAGTAATCTTCAGGTTAGGCCATTTCCAGCTGGATTTGTGCTGGAAATGGCCTAACCTGAAGATTACTTTAGATAAGCTATTACCAGCAGGACAGTGGGGTGGGAGGAGGTATTGTTTCATATTCTCTGTGTATATATAAAGTCTGCTGCAGTTTCCACAGTATGCATCTGATGAAGTGAGCTGTGGCTCACGAAAGCTCATGCTCAAATAAATTGGTTAGTCTCTAAGGTGCCACAAGTACTCCTTTTCTTTTTGCGAATACAGACTAACACGGCTGTTACTCTGAAACCAGTGCTTGCAGTGTAAATCATGCCTCCCATTCCTCCCAAGGTAGTTGAATGGGAGAAATGAAAGCCCTTCCCCACGAGGTCAGACTAGAAGACGTCTTCCCCTTAGGAAATTTATTCTTGGGGGTGGAAATCACACATTGGTGCTTGATTCAACTTCCAAATTTCACGACTCCACTAGCCCGGAAGCTCACAGCCCTCTGTACTAGCTCTGGGCACCTTTCTTCACATCCTTAATCCCCCAGCTTCCTGGCAGCCTAGCCAGGACATCCCCACTACCTCAGATATCACCTTTAAAAATGGAGGTGGTCTCCATGATGTAGAGCGTGATTTGGAGAAGAGAAGACTGGGTTGCATATCGGCAGACTCAGTCTGGTATTCAGGGGAAAGGAGTCAGGTAACATGGCTACTATGCTGCCCTCCTCCAGTCCATATCCCCAGCCCTGCAGAGGTTCTCGGTGGAGACTAGAGGACCATGGCACAGAGACTGTTGACCCCACACACAGATGAAGGGAGATCCATGTGTGGAGGGTCTTCTCTCAATGCGCTGCTCTCAAGGAACAAGGCAGGCCTATGTCAACAGGAAGGATTTTGAATTTCCAAATCAGTTAATTCTATTAAGCCCTAGGTTTGACCACACCAGATAACATCTTTTTAAACATTACTTGCATTGTTATTTGTAACAGGCTTTAAATAGTGTTAAACAGATCTTGAAACAAGCTGTTTTCCTCATCTAGATTTGGCCTTAGTGATAGATGAAACTTGTAATAATTCTTAACCACGTTGTAGGAGGGATAACTGGTTGGCCTCTAAAATGGGTCTTTACCATTGCCAAACTAATGAATCAATTTCTGCTTTAATTTATTCCTTGTGCACCCCATTGAGAGTGCGTGGTGTATAAATCAGTAGAATTTACTCTGGAGTTTCAATTCTGGTCTGAATTACCCCAGTGAAGATCTGGCATCAGCATTTGGGTTTCACTGCCGTTACTCTGGATTTATAGCATTGGAACTAATCGGACTCTGGCCCATGGTCCATTATATAAACTAACATTGGGCCCAATCCAGCTCCCATTGAAATAAATGGGAGTTTTGTCATGGACTTCAGTGGAAACAGATCAGGCCCTTTTGTTTTTCTGATGAGTCAGCATTGCCTACAAACGGGCAGTTAAGAGCCTTTCCCAGCCGTTGGGCAGGTGGCCAACTTTCAAATCAAGGTTTGGACACACAAATTGAGCAATAATTGGTTACTGAACATTCCAGTCTCATGCCTTTTTAATGTATAAGCAGTGCAGTTAGCATAATCATTTCCCTCATCTGTCACTTTCTAACAATCAGCGAGTTTTCTTAAGAGTTACCTTGGCTCGGACCAGTTTCAGGCAGCAGGGCTTTATACTGATGTTCTTCGTATTTATATTCCCAACACAGAACTGTCTTTGTCTTTATGGCTAGTCTTAGCAGATATTTTAGTTTTGGATTTCTAATCATCTGTTCTCAGTGCTCTGTTTGTACAGCTGTAAGGGGGAAAAAAAACCGTTAAAAATAAGTCTTCCAAACAAAAAAGAAGAATCTTCCAAGACAGCCATTGCACTTCCTTTAAGATTGAGGTGTGTGTGGGTGTGTGTGACTACATATGGGTTGCATATTCTGAAACTAAAATAAACATTTATTAGATTAGTCTTTGGTTTAACAATACCTACACACATGTGATTTGTGACTATGCTAACAATGTAATTTACCAATAGTTTAAAAGCCATTGCTGCATTACTAGTTGCTATGTGTTTCTTACTCGCCCTTATAAGGAGCTGTAAGTGACTATAAGGAGAGAACTAAGTTTTAATATTAAAAAATAAGACCTTGTTAACTATAAATACTGCATACATAAGAGAGCCCATTAGAAAAAAAATCAATTTCCTTTTTAAATACATGCCCTTATATAAAGCGGAGCACAGGTTTTTAGTAGCATGTATTTTTAAGCTAAGACCTGCACAAGTGTAATAAAGCAAATAATGTAAGCTTCTGATAAAGGAACATACATAAGGTCCCTTTATAATCTTTGATCATAATGTCCGGGCTCACAGGTAAGTTCTGAAAATAGTTTATCCCAGAGAACAACTGTTCTTGTTACCCAGACAGTATCTAACAACTGAGAAGATTCTGACAAATAGTGCGACATGTCCACCTAACAAGGAGGAAAGAAGACTCCCTTACTTCTGGTGTTAATATTTCCAACCCACCCTTCTTCCTCAGGTTTTTTGTATTTTTGCCTTCTCTTGAAAGGTAATGATCGTACCTCACTACTTCAGTATCTTTCCCCCACATCTACCCAGTCCCAAAAACAGACAGTAAGTTAGAGTATCTTATCTCCTGAACTGAGGAGTAGTTTTTGGTGCCTTTGAATTCAGAGTTTCACCCGGGACTGGGAGAAGAGTGTGTACTCTGGAACTCTTCCTTAGGTTGTCATCCCCTTCACCCCATCCTGTAACTTTGAAGCAAATGTTGAAGCCTTGGAAGCAAATGCTCCAGTTCCTACCTGTTGGAGTTGGCTGTGTGTGTTGTACCAATAAAATAAAAACCAGCAGGATCTTATTAAAGGGAAAAAGGCAAAATACCACATTTATTGTGAATACAGAAAGAATCATAGTAAGCAGTTAGTTATAGCTATAACACTCCATTCAATCTCATATTTATTCACACATTCATTCACACACACACAGGTTCTGCAAAGTTGTTATCATGCCAAGTCACTGGCCAGGTGGCCTGGACATGAGGAGGGAGCAAGGCCTTGTCAGATGCTCATCTGATGCTCCTGGAAGTTGGTTTGCAGAATCAGACCCCAAAGTTCTCACTTTTTAGAGTCTATTTTTATAGGAATTTCTTCCTGTGCCAGTCTATGGGAATTGCTTCATCATGCTGTTGCTGAATCAATCAGTAGATAGCACATTCCTGATGGTTCCTTGCTGCTAGATGTTATCTTGTTCTTTGGTTCTCCCATTCTTGAGGCTGTTGGGTGGATTCTAGTCTGCCCTCCGGGGGGGTCCTCTGGTTATTTCCACTTGACGCCTTCTTCAGCCGATGGACACTGGCTTCTTAGGCTGGCACCTCCCTGATCATTCAGTTATTATCCACACCAAGCATCCATCCACATACATCCTCTATCTCTATTTTAATCACAATTGTTAATACAACAAAAGGGCGGGGAGTCTCTGGGTGCTGTTTCTGTTGTTAGAGTATTGCTTTGAGTCTCTCTCTCTGTGAATTGCTTTGAGAACAGATTCTGTCTTAGAATGTACTAACACAATTAGCAGCTTGCAAGTTTCACACACAGAGGGAGAGAAACAGTACCAAAAACCAAGAGACCTCTTAATTAGTAATACCCTGGAATTTAAACTATGGGGAATCAAACTCATTTGTGATTTTAATACAGAACTTCTTTAATATAATCCAACATGTGGTCCGGGCTGGCAGAACTGCCTAGTGGCAGTATTCCCAAGATGTGACACCTAATGGTGAGAGTCTAAGGGTCGATTTCTCTGTGTTATAGCTCAAGGTAGTGTCGCTCCACACAGTGGCTACAGTTCAGGGGTAGAGTCACCAACTGGCAAGCGGGGATAGGGGAACCTGGGTCCACCCTACTCCAGCAGGTTCCGACCCAGGGCCCTTTGCAACAGCAGCCCTTGTACAGGGCTCAGGGCCTGATACCCAGGGAGGGTGCTTTGGGGTCACTTCCTACCCTTGTTCCAGTCGTTCTGGGGTCATCATGAGCTGGATGTGGGAGTCTCTTGTATGCCCCTCCAATATGTATCCAGTGTCTTTCCCACTGGCCCTGGTGAGTCATCAGCCTCCACTCTTCCAGTGGCTTCGCTATGAGGCTCGGCCCCGGTGGCATGGAGGCTTGGCAACTTCCCATCAGGAGGCTGCTGCACCCCACTGCTCTCCTCCACATTCAGCCCAGACTGATCTGAGTCGCTTCCTTTTAAATGCTCCCTCTACTGGGAGCATGTCCAGCAGAGGGAAGGGGGTGTGGCCTTCTGGGCCCAGAACAATTCTTTAACCCTCGCCTCCCCAATGCAGGATTGGTACACCCTGTCACGTTACCTTATATCAGCATATGTTCAGATCATCCTTTGCTCTCGTGCAGCTCAATTGCCTCCATGGCCCTATGGTGCACAGCTTTTTTTTTTTTTTTTTTTAATTGCATCTTCAGCCTTCCTCGGTTAGGTACTGGTACTTGGAAATGGGAAATCCTCCCACATTTAGGGAAACCCCCATTATTTCAGTGGGAATTTCTTCAGTAGTCCAGGACAGTTACATCTTCAGATTTAGCCTTTCTCACCTCCAGTCTTCAAGTGTGCTTGAGATCCTAGCTTAAAGCAGCAAGCCATGTTTACCTTCTAAAATGCCAGAACAAGGTTCTAGGCTTTAATTAATATTTTTCTACTGACCAAAAAATCAGGGAACTTCAGACCTAGTCTAGGCTCTCCTCTTTAGAGTGAGCAGATGCATAAAGCCCATTTCAGTCAGTGCACCAATCTCTCCCCAAATACTACATGTGCTCCGTAGACTTTAAGGAAGCTAGACTCCAGTAGATATGTACTGACAGATAGTCACATCACCTCTTCTGTGATAGAAACAACAATTTTCAATTCCTCATGTATGATCTGCGGATAGCCATCTTTTCCTAGGAGATGCCTCCTAGCTTCTTGTCCTATCCTCAGAGGTTAAGGAAAACAATTTTTCTCCCTCCTCCTCCTAATTGGAATCAGGGGTCTCCCACATCCCAGGTGAGTATCCTAACTACTGGCTAAAAGTCACGGGGGAGGGCCTCCTCCTCCTCCTCCTTTTCTTCTATTCCCCCCCCCGGGCGCAAAAACAGCTGAGACTCCCAAGCAGACAGATCCCTCTCACAGAGATATGGACCTAAGCCCAGGCTTCAGGGAGGAAGTGTGCAAAGCCCCACCCCTCAGCTTGGCTTGGGCAAGGATTGGTCCTGCTTTGAGCAGGGGGTTGGACTAGATGACCTCCTGAGGTCCCTTCCAACCCGGATATTCTATGATTCTACGACTATTAGGCCTATCCCTTCAACAGAACCGGGTCAAAGTAATTCATCTGTGGACCTTTGGTTTCATCAGAATCTGGGAGAGACCACTCATAGCCATCCCACGGTCTTCTGAAGGGAGGTATGATTTTTAGACAACCCGCTTCAGAATGGACTTCATTTCAGGAGCCAGATTGTATCCCTGTATTCTTCTTTATTCCTTCCCAGAGCTCCTGGAACAGTGCCTGTGAGATGTGGCCTTGTGAGCAAGGGGCAGTTTCAGAAAGCTCTTTGCTTCTTTGTATGTCGGTGACCTGTTCCTAGAGGTAGGCCCATTTGCTTTCCTTGATGGAAACTCTTCCACTTGTGTGATCGGGTACCAGCATGAGGAGCATCAGACCCTCTTTTAGGGAACTCAAAGTCACACAATTAGCACTCCTTAGTAAGGAGCATCCTGAAAGAGAGCCCTAGGATTCTGCTACATTTAGACACTGCAGCTTATGCCAGATGAACAGAACAGAACCAGGACCACCTGACTCCATTCAGTAGCTGCAAATCTAGATCTGTTGACGCCTTTATTTTATTTTGTTATTTCATTCAATTTGGACGATTAAACAGGACTAATCCATTTCATGTACTGCTTCTCATGAAGTAGCACTGGGCTGCAGCGGTTCGACTAAACACTGCAGGGGAATATTTAAATTCACATTAAAAACATACTGTATTTTACTTACTGTAAATGTTTATGGATTTTTTAATTTGTGACATTTCTATTAGGTTAGTAAACACCTCTGTTTTCCTCCAAAACCTAATGGGGTGTTACCCAGTTGACTCAAAATGAATGATCACGTTTTTATTCAGTCAGCCAGTGAACTCCCTTAAATAATTGTCTGTAAATCTTCCCATGTGCAGAGGGCACAAGTATAAAGCCTATACAACAGGCATATCCCACTGAAAGGCTCAGCAGGCGCTGACTGGCATATAGGCTTTGTATTGACCCTTTGCTCAGGAGTGGATTTTACCCCATGAGGGTGCAGTGTTCCATTTCTTTTTTTTTTTTTCCCCTGTGAGTGAAGGATTTGGACTGTGTTTAAAAATACCTGCTGTGACAACCAGTCAATGCTCTCATTTACCGGTACTCTGAGGAAAGTGAGAGATGACATTTATGGCAAGGTAACAATGTTTGAGGACATTGGGGAATTGAAAGTACGGGCAGACTGGCATTACATTAGTGATTACACAGTAGGTGTCTTACTCATTGCCGTGGCTGAGTTTTTGTCCTTTGGTGTGTCTGACAGGGTTGAAACGAAAAACTCCGTTTTTAAGATTACACGTGATCAGTATTGTGCAGAGAGAGCTTGGTGTTTGGAGTAGTTCTGTTCTGATTGGTTTGGCTTCTCTAGATAATTGAATGGCAAAAAACCTCAGTAACTCAGAGGTAACTTATCACTATCCCAGTGATAGCTCATGCCCTTCCAGACTGCTGAGTGCCACAAAACTGAAACATCTGGAAACCAGGAAATGCAGAGTTAAGGTAAATGCCCGCACAACCTTAACTACACCCCTGAAGCTGGGAATCACCCCTGGGAATTATCTGCATGCTTTCCAGCTGCATTCACTGTGTTAGTTGTAGCTGTACTGAATAGTGGAAGGATAAGTGGAGCAGTTTGGAAGAGCTGTGATATGAGGAGATCTGGGTCTGAGCACCACCACCCCGTCATGTCATCACTAGTGCATGTGCACCTTGAGGTTCCAGTCTACGTCATTTCAATACAGAATTGTGTAGGCTGTGTCAGTAACAGGGCACTGGGGTCTCCTTGACAGGGTTGCTGTCAGTAGTATAGTGGAATATGACAGCAATCTGTGGATTCTGTGATGGGTAGGGGAAGTATAAGTTTAGGCGGTATCCTCTGTGCAAGTCTGAAGGGGGTATAAAATGGTTGTTAAATTTTACCAGAGTGGTATTTTGCCAGGGAAGTAGGCTCAGTGTTTGAGCCTAGGAGGACAAGTGTAAATAACACCTACCCATTGTAGTGAAAAGACAGAGAAAAAGAGATTGATGGGTGTATTGGGGCATTGCTCAAAGAGGGCAGAGTTAAAGTTGTGTGGGCATTTAGCGTAATTTTGTATTTCCTGGTTTTCAGATATTTGAGTTTTGCTGAACTCAATGTTTTGGAAGGGCATTAGCTATTACTGGGCAACCTTGCCTCCGTCACACCCCTGGAGATTGGGTGCCCCCCCCCCGAACGTGAATGTGGGGCTTACAGGCACCCTGGCCTAGTCTCCCTCAGTCCCCCTGTCACTCTGTCTAATCCCCATCTTCTCCCCATCATGTGATTCCCTCAACCTATCTCCCTGCATATTCTTCTATCGCTAATCACCCTCCACTTCCAGAAAGCATTTGTGTAACATACTTCATTTTAATATATTAATGTATATACGTTATTTATTTCAGTGCCTTCTGAATATTCTTCTGTACTGAGATGACATTTCACCAAAATAAAAATCCCCCTTTGGTAAAGACAATATGCCTTTCCCTCCCCTTCAGATTTCTGCTCTGAGCCAGATTTGAACTTGCAGTGCTTGAATTCTAAGCCCATAAAATACCCTCAGAGCCACACACACACCCTCAGAGCCACACACAAAGCTCATGCTCAAATAAATTGGTTAGTCTCTAAGGTGCCACAAGTACTCCTTTTCTTTTTACACATCTTGTGGTTGCTGAGTTATTTTCCAAATAGCCTCTCTTTCAGTGTATGCTCAGTGTAGTGCATTTGATGTGTGAATTGATGCTGAGGCCTCAGGGTGCCTAAATGGAGAAGCAAACTTTTTCAAATAACATTTTAATTTGATTTCCTCAAAGGGCTGGTGGGTGCCATGCACTCTGTTGGGGGTAACCATCAAGCATTTGAGACCCTGGTGCAATGAGCCTTAGTTTGATCTCCATCTGTGAAGGCTGGGAGGTGGGGGAAGAACCACACACCTCCACACAAATTGCCAGAATGTGTCAACTTTAAGAAAAAGCTGTTTTACTCCTCACGCCCCCCTGAGGCACACCAAAATTCAAGCCAGTCTGAACAACTGTATGGATTTTAGAACACTTAGAACAACCGAGTTTTAAACAGAAAGCTGGTCTTATATAGAAGAGCTGTCACCCTGCTATAATTTAGAAGCCTGAATAATCATTCCTCTTTTCGCCCAAGCAGTTAGTCAATATACAGTCATGCTGATTGTTTCTGTTAAAAGGAGAAATTGATGACTCAGGTATTTCTTTCGTACAATCCTCTTTATTTACAAAGAATGTGTACAAAATCCTGTTTTCCCCAAACTCAGTAAGAATCAAACAGGTTGCAGTTTATTTGCTCTCTGTTGCAAGCCTCTTTCCAGTTAGCCCTCTCCCCAAAAACTTCTCCGCTTTCTCCCAAGATTCAGAGTGTAAGGCCAGAAGGGACCATCATGATCATCTAGTCTGAGCTCCTGTACATCGCAGGCCACAGAACCTCACTCATCCACTCCTATAATAGGTCCATAACCTCTGGCTGAGTTACTAGAGTCCTCAAATCTTGATATAAAAACTTTGTTATAGAGAATTTACTGTTTGTTCTAGTTCAAACCAGCTAGTTAATGACTTGTACCCCACACTGCAGAGGAATGCAAAAAAAAAACAAAAACAAAAAAAAAAACCCAGGGTCTCTCCCAGTTTGACCTGGGGGAAAATTCCTTTCCACCCAAATGTGTTGATCAATTTAGACCCTGAGCATGTGGGTGAGACCCACTAGCCAGACACCTGGGAAAGAATTCTCTGTAGTAACTCAGAGTCCTCCCCATGTAGCGTCCCATCTCCAGCCATTGGAGATATTTGCTAATAGCAGTCATGGATGGGCCATATGCTAATATAGGCAGTCTCATCATACCATCCCCTACATAAACTTCTCAAGCTCAGTCTTGAAACAAGTTAGGTTTTCTGCTCCCACTACTCCCCTGGCGAGGATGTTCCAGAACTTTTCTCCCCTGAAGGTTAGAAACCATCATCTAATTTCAAGCCTAAACTTGTTGATGGCCAGTTTATACCTATTTGGTCTTGTGCCAACATTGACCCTTAATTTAAATAACTCCTCTCCCTCCTGCTGTTTATCCTTCTATCATGTTTATAGAGAGCAATCAAAGCTCCCTTCAGCCTTTGTTTCATTAGGCTAAATAAGCCAAGATCCTTCAATCTGCTTTCTGCTCACCAACGCACACCTCCATCAAATGATACCTAGCAAAACCCCTTCTACCAGCCTTGCATTTGGCCTGTGTTTCAGGTGATGGCTACTGTTGTTTCAATTACATTACTCCAACCACTTCTTTCATTTATGCTGAGCAAAGGATGGTTATTATACCCATCAGATTCAATGAGATTTCACACATCCTCCATCATAATATGGAAATAGTGTAATACTAAGTAAAACTGAATTATTTGATTGAAAAATGTAGCAAAGAGACTACAAAAGCAGATAAACGGCTTACAGTTAGTATCAACTAGCTGCTGCATAATAGAAATTTTTAGTTTTCAGTGAAACTGCAACACAAAAGCAGCCAAATGATAAAATGACACACTTTGTATTGCAGTAATATTTTACACTTCCATAGTCCCTTTCATCTCAGGCTCTGTAACAGGGTCAGCCACCACCTAGTCACTCCTTCATGAGTCCAGGGTGGCCCTGCTAGCACCCTGCCTCAGTTTGCCTTTATCAACATTCAAACAACACCACACAGTCCCAAAGGCATGAGACATAAGTCCTCTGCCAGGGGCCTACTTTGAGTCTACGTGAACTTTTAAAAAAAAAAAACAACAACAAAATCCACTTCCTTCTCTCTGCTCCACCTTCTGGTTTTCACTCAAGTTCCTCACACTCCTTAAATCAGGAGCCCCAAGTCCTCTTCCCAAAACTGTGTTCAGTTCAGTTTATTTACAGCAGCGCTCACCTACAGCTGCTTTCTCCAGCCAGCTGCAATTCTTCAGGTTTCTGTTTCTGTCCTGCCTGGAATTCCCAGGCCCAGCCCTCCTAGCTGGAGTGTTAGGCTCCCACTCAAACTCCCTTCTTCACAGACTACCCAGAAATCTGTCCCTTCCTGCCTTCCATCCTGACACCTGGCCTGAGTTAATCACATTACCTCATTCATTACCCACCTGGGGAGGTGAACTGATCTTGTCACTTGGGAGCAGAGGCCCCATTTTCCCTAAAAAGGGCCAGCTACCTCTGTGACAAGCTCTCAAGGCATTTTACATACCTTAGTAAATCCAGCCTCACTATGCCTCTGAGGCAGGCAAATATCCAAATTTTACAGATGGGAAAACTAAGGCTGTGAAACTTCCCTAGGATTACATAGCAAATCTGTGCCAGAGCCAACAACAGAACCCAGGTCTCCTGATGCAGTGCTGAGGCCAAATTCTGACCCCTTCCACAGCCTGTCCACAGCAGTATATTGGCTGTAAAAGAGCCTCATAAGTGGCTTATACTGATGTAAGGACATGTCAAGGACAGGGACAGGGATATGGTCAGTGCACTCTGCAGTGTGGCTAATCTTGGCTTCAGAGTAACCTATAGACAACTGTGGGGAGACTGTGAGTTAGAGCAACTCCTGGCTCTGCTCTACCTTACGCTGCAAGTTGTTCCCTCCGCACCCCTCCCCACCCCCCAGCATCCCAGAATGTTGTCAACACAAAGGTGCCATAAAGGGACTTCTGTCCCCCACTCTTGTTGAAGAGCGCCTTCTGAGTTGCATCTTTCAAGAGATGCAGCACAGAATCTGACCCCTGGTCTTTAACTTGTAGGTCAAGCAGAGTCACAGAGCAGACAAACCTATCCGATATCTTGTGTTCCCTTTCTGAGACTATGGCTTTGTCTACACCAGTGGTGGGCAACCTGCTGCCTGCGGGCCGTATGCGGTCCGTCAGGGTAATCTGCTGGCAGGCTGCAAGACAGTTTGTTTACGCTGACCGTCTGCAGGCACGGCCGCCCGCAACTCCCAATGGCAACAGCGAGCCGCGGCCACTGGGAACTGTGGGTGGCCGTGCCTGCAGACGGTCAGTGTAAACAATCTGTCTCGTGGCCCGCCAGCGGATTACCCTGATGGGCCACATGTGGCCCACGGGCCACACGTTGCCCGCCACTGGTCTACACTATGGACCTTACAGCGGCACAACAGTATCACTGCAGCCGCGCTATTGTAAGGTCTCCTGTGTAGCTACTCTGTAAAGGCATAATGAAACCACGCCTAATAAGCAGTGGTAGCTATGTCGGCGAGAGAGAGCATCTCCCACCGACATAATGCTCGCCACACCAGTGCTTTTGTTGGTGAAACTTTTGTCAGTTGGGGTGTATTTTTTCACACCCCTGACCAACAAAAGTCCTAGCATAGACAAAGCCTTAGTTAGCTGAGCAAGCAACATTACATACAGTTGTATCTGACAGACTCTAACCTAAGCATGAACTGTGGTTGGTATGCTACTGAAGTAAAAAAAAAAAAAAGGTAAACATGTTGTTTTACTAAAGGCTCGGTGCAGCGAACTTGCATGCCTGAAGGGGTGATGCCATTAAGTACACAGTGAAACAGTAGTGTGGGTACTCTGATATTGGGGTTTGGGTCAGCAATAAAATGCTTGTTTAAATTGAAGTAAGAGGGATTATGGGCCAGCGTCCCAGCTGGTGGGAGTGGTCTGGTCCCCTTTGCATGTGGCCTACCGCTGGCCCAGGCATTGTACGGGACAATGTTCCAACAAAAGGTGTGTAAGATATATGTATTTGTACAGTGATATTCTGTGCTGCTTTTGATGGTTATTGCTGATGAGTCCCAGACTATTAGTACTTGTGAGCAAGTATAAGTGTGAGCCTTTCCACCATGAATGTCATACTTTCGTCTCTCTCCAATTGTGGCTGAAGTGATTTCTAGATAGCACTGAGGTGTGCTGTGCAATTACACATAACGAGTGCCTTGCACCAAGCCCACTTTTAACACATGGTTCTTATTGCTTCAGTTCAGTGGCTGGAGCAAATTTTCTTGTCACATGCTTTTCACTTTGCACATCTGCTTGCTCAGTATAATGGAATGCAAATTTTTGAGTGGATGACTGTACAAAATACCTGCTCTCCATCTAGTCCCTACCCCTTTTGCAGTACCGGCAATAACCCTCTCTCCTCCACAGGATTTCAGACATATGCCACGGACAGAGATAGAACATGCAGAGGTCTTTAACTCTGTGCAGCACCCGTGTTTAGGAGTATAAAAAGTGATGAACACTACTATCCTTACATAGGCACTATGTAATTTCCATTTTCTCACACTGGTTTGGATTGAGCCATTACAAAAAGAATAATGATGTGCATATGTGGTAACCATGCAGGAAATGCTGAATTGTATCATTGTTATCTGATTACCCGTAATAGGATTTAGAATGTGTCTGTTATTTCAACTGGACTTCTGGGCTCCTTCCTGTTTTATGTTTGCCTGTACTGGCCAGCTTTTAAGATTTTCTGTAATTCCCCCATCAGCTTCAGAAACGGTTATTTTGAGAGCTGACCAAGTCTGATTATCCAGCTGGGCCAACATTTAGGTTATGATTCAAATGTTTCTGAAGCTTATGCTGACGGAAAATTCATGGAGTTGTTTTTGCTTTACTCCCTGGACTAAATACCATCACCACGCTAGAGCTCTGGAAACTGATGGCTCAACATCTACTACAAAGTCCAACCAAACTATAAGCAGCTAGGGGCTTTAACAATGTGCCGTTTTAGAACCATAAACATTATTCTCCTGAGCTGTAGCAATAGCTTTAAGGATACTCCTTTGTGGTACACTATTCAAAGTCTTTTTACATCTTGGATCAGCAAGCACTGTAGGGCCACATCTGTAGCTGGTGTAAGTCAGCACAGTCAACAGAGTAACACCTATTTACACCTTCTGAGGATCTGGGCATATATAATGTAGTTTAGGTACTAGTGAGGTTGGTGAGTCTCACCTGTTTATCTGATACCTGTTTAAATAGCCTTCTAAAAACACCATCTAGTCAAGTTGCTTACTACGATTGGTGAGTGTTAATGCTGGGGCCCAGACTCACCACTCAGCACTTGTATGCCAGTGCCCCAGTGACCTTTCCACAGTGAAGGCCATCCCTTCCATTTTTAAGGTATGTAGGGCATGAAAAATAGCAAAAAGAGCTAAAGTAGCTTGCCCACAGGGGGGAGAGAATAGTAATCTTCTCCCCTCACCCATTCTTCTCTAACCTCAAATGTGTGTGTTTAACGCTTTTTTTTTCAGAACCCGAAAAGAGAATAATGTGAAATTCATATCAAAAAGCTGAGGGAAGATCATGATCCTGATGGCTCACAATGATTCACCTTTCATTAATATTCTGATAATTAGCCTCTAATACATTTCTTGGGGTTGATAATTATCTTATAATTCACCGAGTACTTGAATTGGCAGCCAATTTTCCCGCCTGTAGGCAACTGATAGACGGCTGATATTAGATTATGGTGTTGAGAGATGCAGAGTGGTGTCTTTCATTAAATCATCTTGATTTTTATATTGTCATTTTAGAAGAGAAGTCTTACATTGCTGGAACCAGGACGTAGATTCTTTTTGCAGGATGCCATTCTAGAGAAGCAAGGAAGATATTGCTTAGGGCAGTACATTAATATTATTGTGCTTGTGATAGTTAGGAAGTTATCCCTTCAGGTTACATGGAAGTCATTCACACAATGGCATGAGTAAATGTTGCAGTGTCACTGTCTATACCACACTTGACCTGAAATAAGGAATTCTCTCACACTGGTAACTTATTGCGTAACAAGTACAGTCTGCCTCAGCCAGGGCGTATCTATGCTTGGTACACATGGAGCCAGATCCTGGCACCCTGACTCATCATGAGATAATGTTGACACTGGGATTTTTTGCAACAGTGTAGCTGCACCATTACAAACTCTCTTGTGTAGATATGTTGCTCTGGTGAAAGCTTCTTATCCCGATGCAACATATCTACAATAAGAGTTTTGCATTGGTACAGCTAGATCTCTGCCCAACCCTCCGCCCCTAAAATCTGTCACATAGACAAGCCTTGAATAGTACCTCAGTTGGCAAATACCCCATTGGCTTTTCAGTTATATTATGTGAACAGGGCTCCTTGCAGAGTAAGGTACTATTTAGCTTGTGAGTAAAGGTGGTAGAATCTAGACCTTAATGATAACCTTTCTTCCACCATGAACAGTGAGGTGCTAATAGAAAGTCTTCTCCAAATAAAAATTAAGGGTGTTATTCTTTATTCTGTTTTGCTAGTGTAATTCCATAGACAAAATCAGTCTAAAGGAGTCGAGAATCACCCCAACTGTATAAATGTATGTTGATTAACCAAGCTTGACTGTATTTGAAAGTGTGGAAGGACAAAACTAAGTAAATCCTGAAAATGTGAAGTGCAGTAAAGCACTTTGCCGTCAAGCCACTTATTTAAAAGCTACAAACAGATGCACTACAGTGTTACACTTCTGTTTACTTCTTTTTTAGTCTTGGAAGAAGTGGAACAGACCATTGTTCCAAGCTATGGAACAGTGCCAGATCAGCAAAAGCTTCATGCTTCAGAGTGGGTGAGTACTCTTTCCCTTTAAGTTTACCTTTAGATTTCCAACGAAATTACAGTGTTTTGTACAATTTAAGGGTAGGCTTCCAGAAGAGTGGCTCTCCTTTTGCAGGTGCAGTTAGTGCCTGCAGCTCAGATTCATGCATGCGTCTGAATAGCTGCATCTCTAACTAGACTGTGGCCACTGATTCGTGTAAGTTGGAGTTGCAGCTACTCAGCTTTGCACTGACACTTTACTTTAGAGTGCAAACTGTGATCTCCAGATTACACACAGAAATATGGAGGTCAGGCCTCAAACTGGTTTGAAAACATACCCCCTTAATTTCTAGGATATCTGTAATTTGTGTGCTTCGTTACTCTACTGAGCATGTTTAGTACTGTTGGATTTAGGTGTTAACAAGGAGCCTATCGCTTTAAGCAACATACATATGTTGGTCAAATGTTATAACATGACAGAGTGCAGAGGAGCAGTTTTTTAAGACGACTTAAAGGATTACTTCTTGCAACAACTAGGTCTAGAACACATGAGGATTCTTGACTTCGTCCTCAGTAACACGGGAATCAGTTCAAGAAATAAATGTAGTAAGTAATCATAGGGGAAGCTAGTAGCTGCCCATAGTTAAGTTGCTTAACGCTTTCCTTTTTAAGCTGTGGATTCCACTAGCAAAGTGTGTGGGTCATGCCATTCTAGTGGATGGCCCACAGAGGATAACAGCCTACTATTGCTACCAGTTACTTTAGTATGGGGTGGGGAAAATACAACCCATGGGCCAGATCCAGCCTGTCTATCATTTCTGTCCAGCCCGCCATGACTCCGGCGGTGCAGCGGGGCGCTCAGGCAGGCTGCCTGCGTGCTGTGGCCCCAGGCCGCTCCCGGAAGCGAGAAGCAGCTCTGTGTGCTGCCCCCACCCCCAGTTCCATCCTCAGAGCTCCCATTGGCTGGAAACCGGCCAATGGGAGCTGTGGGGGTGGTGCTTGCAGATGCAGGCAGCGCAAGGAGACCCACTGCCTCCCTCCCCCCAAGGGGCGCGCAGAGACGTTCCAGCAGCAGCCGGTTGCAGCTGCTTCCGGGAGCAGAGTGGTAAGTACCTCCCAGCCAGAGCCTGCACCTCGCACCCCCTCCTGCACCCCAATCCCCTGCCCCAGGTCATAACCCCCTGCTGCACCCAAACTCCCTCCCAGACTCTGCACCCCCTTCTACACCCCAATCCCCTGCCCCAGCCCAGAGCCCCCTCCTGCACCACACTCCCTCCCAGAGCCCACACCGCTCACCCTCTCCTGCACACCAACACTCTGCACCAGCCTGGAGCTCCCTTTGGCACCCAAACTCCCTCCCAGACCCCACACACCCTCCATTAATATAGTAGAAATGCCCGTGATAACTTTCCAAAATTCATGGAGTGGCCCCCTGTGAAAATTGTTGCCCACCCCTGCTCTGGTAGCTCAAGTGGTAGAAGTCTGTGCTGTGGATGTAAAAGTCCAAGCTCTGATGATGACCCAAGTTGCAGGTCAATATGCTTCCTTTTCTCCTATTTTTTTTAAAGAAAGGGAAGTGACATCCAAAAACTCTTTATTAAAAAATGTTTAAGATTGCAAAGTCAAACACTCAAGTTAGAAAATGCCAGAAATAAGGCTGCCTGTGTCTTGTATATACATTATGATAAAGTCTAATTACATGATCCTACACGATTTCTTTCCACAAGACCCCTACCCTCTTCAATACAAAGGTTGGACAGCGCTCTAGGAATGAATCAAGGTTGTATAGAGACAGAGCCTATTATGTGTAGGACTCCTTCTCCACTGTTTAGGAAAACTGGAAGGTGTGTAGTGAATGAGGCAAGGGGCTTGAAGAAGGGAAAGGATGGTCTTATGGTCAAGGAACCAGAATGCTGCCTTGGAGAACTGGATTCTGTCTCTGCCACAGAGTTTCTGTGTGATGCAGGGAAAGTCACTTAAACCAGGCTTTTCAAAGGTGACCACTACTGATGTGTTCCCTATTTTAAGGGTGTACCAGAAAAGACAAGGGCCAGATTTGCAGAAGTACTGAGCATTCACAACTGCAAGTGAAGTAGATTCGAGCTATGCTTTGAACAAATAAAGGGCTGTAAAAAAATGTTAAGTACTCTGAAAAAAATGAGTCCCCTGGTATCTCAAGTTGGGCACCCAAAATTAGTAGACACATTTCCATTTTGGCTTGATCTCGGTGTGCCTCATTCCCAAGCACCCATCCCAGTCTATAAAATGGAGATAATGCCACTTTATCTCAGAGCTGAATTGTGAAGATAAATTCATTAATGTTCGTGAAGTACCCGGATACCATAGAAACACACAGGAGGAAAATAATAATGTGTTCAGTACGCAATTTGGATGGTATGCAGTAAATAAAGCCTGGGGCCAGATGGGGGAATAGTAATTGGTCATGGAAGTAAAGCCTATCATAATGCATACACTCAGAGAGGCCAAATGGAGGTTGCACAGGCAGTCTTAATTGAAGTATTTTCCAACTCGAGTGCTTGACTTTGTAACCTTAATGGTCTTTAATGTAGTTCGAACTGGATATAATTAACTTAGGCTTGAGTAAAGACTGGGAGTGGATGTGTCATTACACAAAGTAAAACTATTTCCCCATGTTTATCCTTAACACCCCCCCCCCCCGCCGTTCCTCAATAGCTCACCTTACCTGATCACTCTCGTTACAGTGTGTATGGTAACACCCATTGTTTCATGTTCTCTGTGTATATAAATCTCCCCACTGTATTTTCCACTGAATGCATCCAATGAAGTGAGCTGTAGCTCACAAAAGCTTATGCTCAAATAAATTTGTTAGTCTCTAAGGTGCCACAAGTCCTCCTTTTCTTTTTGTTTTGGATGTAAGAGCAGCCATAATATAGACTCATAGAAACATAGGACTGGAAGGAACCTCAAGAAGTTTTCAAGTCCAGCCCCTTGTGCTGTGGCAGGACCAAGTAAATCTAGACCATCCTGACAGGTGTTTGTCTAACCTGTTTTTTAAAACCTTCCGTGACTGGGATTCCACAGCCTCCCTTGAAAGCCTATTCCAGTGTTTAACTACCCTTATATAGTTACAAAGTTATTCCTAATATCTAATGTAAATCTCCCTTGCTGCAGATTAAGTCCATTACTTCTTGTCCTACCTTCAGTGTACACAGAGAACAATTGATCGCTGTCCTCATTATAACAGCCCTTAACATTTTTGAAGCTTGTTATCAGGTCCCCCCTCAGTCTTCTCTTCTCAAGACTAAATATTCCTAGTTTTTTTAACCTTTCCTGATCCATCAGGTTTTCTAAACCTTTTATCATTTTTGTTGCTCTCCTCTGGACTGTCTTCAGTTTGTCCACATCTTTCCTAAGGTGCGGTGCCCACAGGAGCATGCACAGGAATAAAAATTTGGCTGCTTTCTGTGCCCCCCATAGCTGGAGGAGTTAGATCTTCCTGCCATGGCCCCGGGCCAGTGGAGCTGGCTCTCCCCACTTCTCCTTTGGCCCTGGAGGAGTTCTGTGCCTGCTCTGATTGCTTGCCCCTCCTTTGCACGTGCCTCTGGGTACCCAGAATTGAACACTACTCCAGCTCAGGCCTCACCAAAGCCAAGTAGAATGAGATTATCATCTCCCATGTTTTACATACGACACTCCTGTTAATACACCCCAGAATGGTATTCGCCTTTTTCACAGCTGCATCACACTGTCAACTCATATGCAATTTGTGATCCACTCTACCCCCTAGAACCTTTTCTGCACTACTACTACCTACCCAGTTATTCTCCATTTTGTAGCTGTGTGTCTGAAATTTCCTTACTAAGCAAAGTACTTTGCACTTGCTTTATTGAATTTCATCTCTTTGAATTCAGACCAGTTCTCCAATTTGTCAAGGTTGCAATCTGTAAGAGAGTTAAGTTCAACAATTTCATGGGAGGAATCATCCCCAAAACTCTAACTAGTGTATTAGCGTATCCATTCAGATCATACCTTTCAGCCTGAGGGTACGTCTACACTGCATGCTGCTTTCGGCAGTGTGCAGAGTATATACATGGGTAGCTCTCCTAGACCAGTATAAATAGCAGTGTAAACTGTGAGGCATGGCTTAGGCAAGTAAAGACATGCCTGAAGGATGTGCATATGTACCCGAGTACATACCCTGTACAGCTCTCTCCCTGCCCAAACAGTGCTTCCCTGTCTACACTGCTGCTTTTAGCAGTGTAGTGTCCTGCTGATGGAGTCTTTCTCCATCATAGGGAAAGATTCTGGTAGGGGGGAAAGGCTCCAGCTGCCTCCCCCCCGCCAGAGTCTTTAACCAACGTGTGTAGCTACACGCCACAGTGTGGATGCATCCTGCTTTCCACATCTTGCTACACATACCCTACACGCTGCCATCAGTGGAGTGGAGTGCAGATGTAGCCTTAGAGGGCACCCAAAGATCCTGAAAGTATGAATTTCCCCATCCCTTCCCTTACCTGGGGGCTGAAAACCAGTCGTTCAAGGGAGCGCTGGCTTCAGCCATATGTCAAGGTAAAGACTTCTAGCCTCTTCTTCATAAAGCTTAACAAATTTCTTGTGTCAGCTGCAAAAGTTAAATGAAAAATATAACAGGAAGTCAGCTGGATATCTAACCTAAGTTAGCACAGCACAGTCAAATGACTTCATCATATGTCAGCAGTTACCATCAGTTTTCTTAAGTCAAGGGGGTACTAATGATTCCCAGTATAGTTCTCTGTTCTAACTGGTGCAAAAGCTTTAGTTTTAGTATTGAGCTTCATTCAGTAAATAGAAAGGAATCAGCTGTCTCCTTTTACATGTTGGGGTACTGAAACCATATAGGAAAGTTTTCCTTTTAACTGATGCTTGCTAATCTCATTGCTAAAAACAGAACTAAAAACATACCTTTGTTTTAGCACTTCATTACATTTTATTACACAGCAGGAGTCAGAAGAAAAACAGTTAACGGCGTAACAGTTTTATTGCTTTGTGACACACCCCATTTTCCTCTGGTACACAAATGAATTTGCAGATTCCAGAAATAAAGGACTTTGTGGGTCTTAATGTCAGCCAAGTTGCAGTGTGCATTGGTCAATATGAAAATAAGAACACAATATCTTATTTTAAGTCTGTGATACTAAATAATTTTACATTTCTTTAGCACATTTCATCAGATGATCACAAAGCACTTGGCAAACAATGAAGCTTCACAAAATCCCCGTGTGTTCCATATTTTAATTTTATATATGGGGGGGGGGAGGGGAGAGAGAGAGAGAGACATGGAGATTTCCAGAGAGGGCTGACGGGATGGATCACAGATACCCCCTTGGGAACTGACTTGATGTGCTAAGACTACCTCTGAGCCTGTTTTCCCTGGCAGCTTGGGACTTCAGTGCCCTGTCTGGTTGTGCCAGACATGTTAGCCTGCTACAAACACAGACCCAGGTCTGAACCACGTCCCCCAAAAGCTGCAGGCTTAACTGAAAACAGCTTAAGAAGTGTTCTTGTCTCCAACACTCAGATACCCAGCTCCCAATGGGGTCTAAACCCCAAATAATTCCTTTTTACCCTGTGTAAAGCTTACACAGGGTAAACTCATAAACTGTTTGCCCTCTATAACTCTGATAGAGAGAAAAGGAGTACTTGTGGCACCTTAGAGACTAACCAATTTATTTGAGCATGAGCTTTCGTGAGCTACAGCTCACTTCATCAGATCCACGGTATGCATCTGATGAAGTGAGCTGTAGCTCACGAAAGCTCATGCTCAAATAAATTGGTTAGTCTCTAAGGTGCCACAAGTACTCCTTTTCTTTTTGCGAATACAGACTAACACGGCTGTTACTCTGAAATCTGATAGAGAGGTATGCACAGCTGTTTGCCCCCCTCCAGGTATTAATACATACTCTGGGTTAATTAATAAGTAAAAAGTGATTTGAGCCAGCTGAAGACCAGATGGAGGGGTCTCCCAGAGCTTTATATAGTTTCTCTCTTGTAGGTGGAAACCCCTCCCTCCCCCTGTGTAGAATCCCCTCTATGAAGTGAGCTGTAGCTCATGAAAGCTCATGCTCAAATAAATTGGTTAGTCTCTAAGATGCCACAAGTACTCCTTTTCTTTTTGCGAATACAGACTAACACGGCTGTTACTCTGAAACCTCTACAGGATGGAGTTTTGGAGGCCCCTGGCAAGTCATCGCTTAGTTCTCTACAGGTTTCAGAGTAGCAGCTGTGTTAGTCTGTATCCGCAAAAAGAAAAGGAGTACTTGTGGCATCTTAGAGACTAACCAATTTATTTGAGCATAAGCTTTCATGAGCTACAGCTCACTTCATCGGATGCATCCAATGAAGTGAGCTGTAGCTCATGAAAGCTTATGCTCAAATAAGTTTGTTAGTCTCTAAGGTGCCACAAGTACTCCTTTAGTTCTCTACAGGAATGTTTTCAGGAAAGCTCAGGTGTGGATTGGCGTCCTTCAAAGTCTATTGTCAGATTAAGTGTTTCTTGATTGGGCAATTACTGAGAATGGTCTTTTCTCAGGAAGCTGACCAAATGCTTCCCTGATGCTACTTAAAATCAAACAAGTACACAGACAATATTCATAACTTCGAATACAAAAACGATACATGCATACAAATAGGATGAATATATTCAGTAGATCATAACCTTTGCAGAGATATGTTACATGGTATATGTAGCATAAAACATATTCTAGTTATGTCATATTTACATTCATAAGCATATTTCTATGAAGCGTTATCGGGTGCAATGTCACAAGGGCTTCTGGAGAGCGCAGTGAGGAAGTAGAGTGCTCATAACTTGGCATTCTTGAACTGTATAAAGCCAAGAATAGGAGAGGATACAATCTTGGAAATGCAGCTACCTCTCAGGTTGCCCATATTGTCTTGGTGCACTGGCTCCAGCTGCATACTCAGTCTTCAGGCTTTTCAGAAAGCTTCTGTCATTGCAGGCTATGGTATTCAGTCACTGCTCTGCCCACTTGTCACCGAAGCCCAGAGTTTCTCTGCACTTGGTCTGAGCCCCTGACATGTAGCAGAAAGCTATGCTGAGTCTACCTGAAGGCTACTAGATGTAAGCAAGTAGCTTACCTCTCCAGCATTGTTCACAAATCCCTGACAGTCTGCTGCAGGCTGGTAGGCCACTGCTGGCATTTTTGATCCTCTCACTAGAAGTCTACCCTTTCCAGGGATGAAATAAGACTCCAACTAAACAAAACACTCTTCTGAGCACAAAAGGGAACTGGCAGTCCTTAGCCAGCCCTCCTGAGCTTTCTGACTAAGTTGCTTGACCATTCTCCAGCTTAAGAGTCTTTTCAGTCCTCCTGGACTTGAACAATTCTTTTCCCTTTTTCAAGTTTTACGCTTTTGACACAGGGTGTTTCCACACCACTATGGCAAGTGGTATCACAGGCAGAACCCAACACCCTCCCTTTAGCCCCTCTAACCCTGGAGCTCTAACACCTTGGGCTGTCTACCCTCTCCTCACAACTATCTTGTCTGTGTCCTAGGGCCACTTCCAATAATGGCCCAGAAGAGGCTGTAAGGGAGACCACAGAGGTCAAGTTCCTTAGTGGAGAGCCACCCTCTTCGTCTGATCTCTCCCTAGAGAGCTGCAAAACTGTTTCTATAGCTTTCTACTTCTTAAAGTCTTCATTGCCTTTTATACTGTAGGTCAGCTGTCTATCACCTGATATCGTCACATGAGCTTTCCTGCTCATTTTGTCCACGTGGGGGAACTACAACTCTTAGAGCTTCTTTGCCTTAAAGGGCCAAGCCCCACTAATGTCCTGGCTCGCAGCTTCCTTTGTTAAAGGGCCCAGGACACTGAGTGACTGTGGATTAAAGTGAGGCACGCGAGACATCATAAAGGGACAAAGTGCTCTGATGGGTGAGGGCAGCTCCTAGCTTTGTTTGGAATATGAAGAAGTGGAAAGCACAAGAGTCTTTCTGTTCCCTGAACTGTTGCCGGGCATTTAACTATCTTTTTGTCTGTTCTATTGGTCTGTGCATTTTTATTTTGTGGCATCAGTTTGCCTGCTTACACCACTAGCTGTATTTACTTTTTTGAAGCTCTGGCCCAACAGTTGTTCTTGGGCAACAGAAGCTTACCGGGACTGTAGTCAGTACCAGGCTATAACTGGGGCATTACCTCCAGGATGAAGACATCTGCTCACTCCATCATCTGCAACATTGGATTTTCTTGTTGCCCTTTCTGCTTCTGGATAAAACCACTATTCTTATTGGGTCCAACACCTGCCCTTTTGTCTTGTTCCTGTGTAACACCAACAGACGCCAGTCGTTGGCAGGATCAAACCTGGGGCCTCAGGAGCTTAGGGCATGAGCCTCTACCGCATGAGCTAGAAGCCAACTGGCTCTTGGCTAAGGCTGTAGAGCAGACTCATTTAACTCGCTCTAAGTGGTCTCGCTGCCACTAGATGGGACAGAACACCACACCAAAGTTACACCTGCACCACCACTTACAGCCCTTGCAGCATTCATCTTGTCATGGGGGATACAAAACATATTTCAGAAAACATTCCCAGTAAATGGTGAATGCTTTGTCATGCACAGGCCTCTGGTTGAACACCCAACAGGTCACTTGTTCAAGCACAGACTTGTGAAAGATTCGTACTACTTTAGCAGTGTAAGTTCTGTAGTCTTACAACATCTTTCCCAAAATCTGCCCTTTCCCCATCACTATGTTAATGCATGCCAGGGACCTTTTAATGTGAGCCAGTAGGGTTTACACAGGCCAGTCAGTGAGCACATGTTGGAGTACTTTAGAAATCACATCCCTGTAGTGCACGTTGCCACATCATGTAGACCAGCCTTACAGCAACTTGCTGCTGTCCAGTCTACCCAACTCTTAGTCTGCATCCCTTCAGCCTTTCTAAAATGCTGCTTTCCCTCCTGCTGTTCTGCCCCGTCTCGTGTGCTTTGCGACTTTTAGGCCAAGGGACAATGGAGCCTTTGGGAATATTCCAGAGTAAAGTACTACTCCAAGTAAGAGTGGCAGAACTAGGGACCTAAGTGATTATTATTTCAAGTGCCAACAATGTGTTTGGCTCTGTCTAATTCACACAATGAAGAAAATCTCTGGCCTGAAGAGGTCCCAAGCCATATGGACATTATTTTGTTTCAGTCTTTCTGAGTTCCTTTCAGAGAGAGTCTCTCTCCTGCTGCCCAAGTTAAGTAGTTAAGCTCAGGGCATGACAGAAGGGTAACTTGTTTCCAGACTAACTTCTGACACCTGGGAACCAGAACTTAATTCCATGTCAGGCTGATGGCATCTGGCAACAAAAGGAAATTCAGCAAAGCATTATAGTTCTTTTGATTTTTAATAGAACTGTCTGAGTCGTAATATGGATCGTGAACTTGGCACTTGAATATCAATGAAAAAGCAGCCTATACTAGTGCAAAGGAGCTTCTGTGGTTTGGTGTTATGGTTACGTTATTCTATGTGTAAGGGAAAAATAATCTAAAGATAAAGCAAAACAATGGGTCAGACTCTCAGGTAGTGTAAAATGACACAGTCCTATTGACTTCACTAGTGCTATAGGGATTAGGGTGACCAGATAGCCAGTGTGAAAAATCAGGATACTTTTTTTGCAGGGGTGTGGGGAGCATAGTTGCCTATATAAGACAAAGCCCCTAATATTGGGACATCTGGTCACCCTAATAGGGATTTACATCAGCAGCAGATAAGGCCCAGTGTATATATAACCTGATGTCCAAGGCAGGCACATTTTTACTACAATGGTAAATTACTGAAGAGCAATTAATCTTGTGAAAGTTGTCGTCTGTAATTTCAAAGATAGTGTGAGCTTGGGTTTTCTGCCATAAAAATGCCAGTTGGACAAGTCATTCCTGCAGAGGGTCTTGTCACTTAGATCAGCTTCTCTTAAAATATTGTGCTTGTTCATGGTGTAGTAAAAGATAAATAAACCACATTCTTGGCTTTTACTAGTTCACTCATTTTTCTTCATTCTCATCTTTTTACTGACCTTCCATGCCTCCACCCACGGACCATTTGAGTGTCCTGAGAAACCGGTGTAAATGTAGACACATTTCACTCTGGCTAATGCCATGTGGCATTGTTTCCATGAAATTGGAGTACAGGCGTAAGCTACTGCTGAAGAATGCTCACTGCTAGAATGTTATCCTTTCATCTTCTGCTGGAGAAATCTCGTGCAGTTAGATTTCACGTATGTATGACACTTGTATGACAAAACATTCAAATAGCATTCTGCACCAGAGAGGCACGGTGATCTAGAACACAGGACCGAGAGTCAGGATGTCCTCAGTTCCACTACAGGTTCTCACTCATTCGCCACATGGCCTTGGACCATCATTGCCAGCCAAGTTATCCCAGACCTTGCTTGGCTGTTCAGGATAAACTCCCCCTTTATTTCCCTGTTCAGATTGCAGCTTTGTCCTGACAGTGAAAGAGCAAGGGCTGCTCGCCTGATACTCACTCACTTAGCAAGTAGATGGGAAGGAAGTGGAGAGAAATGGGGAGAGGGCGCAGCCCTGCCTAAGTGCCCCATAATTCACTTGCCATAGTAGCTAGTTAGGCTCACAGGGGCAGTAATTTACTAAATACAGAGCCAGAGAAGGGCAGAGGACACTGACTCTGAGTCACAATTTGTTGCTTTGTCTGGCTCCTAGGGCTCCTATACACCACTCTTTATTCAGGGCAATTGTTATTACAGGGTACAATTTCCGAAAGCACCTCAGTGAGTTAAGTGTCTAAATCACTTTTGAAAATGGAACGTAGGTTCCTAAATTACTTAGGTGCATTTGAAACATTTACCCACAGTCTAGCCCGTCACCTCTCATTTGGATTCCTTATATATAAAATGAGGATAACTGGTACCTATCTCACAAGAGTGTTGTGGTGATTGATTGATTGATTGGAGTGAACTGTATAGTGCTTTGAGTCTTCAAAACATGAAGTAATATGTGCTAAATGTAATTATTCACCAGGTAAAGGTATTGTTTCATACTGTTTAACGGTATTGATCAGTATCAGTCTGCTATGTATTAGGGCATTATTGTAATGTCAGACTGGAAGAGTGATATCTGCATCACTACTTAAAATGTATTAGCTGATTATGCTGAGGCTCTGAAAATTGGACCCATGATTATTTCTTCCCAAAGGGCTGTCAGATAGAAAAGGCCTGTCTATAATCTTTGAGCTATATTAAGCTATTGATGTTTAGGCCGAACTCATTGAATTTGCAGCCCAGTTCAACTCATTTAATAATAGCCAGGGCTTAAATTCTTATAGAGTATTTCCTGGAGTCCCCCACATTCGTCCACTCACATGGTATAAAAACTCGGGGGTGGAGGGTTGAAAATATTTACCAGAGCTTTGTCTGAATTTAATCCCTGATAACAGTATTTTTAAGTGTCATCTTAACGGTTTTAAACCTGAAAATGAAAAGTAAGAGAGTATAATAATATAACATTATGGCTGAATAGATGAAATAACAAAAAATAAGATTCCAACAAATTGTTAATTTAGCTGCATTACACAGATATGCTATTTTCTATTTTCCTCCTTTTTTCAATTAAATGTGTTGCTTAATCTGTTACTGTACGTTACAAAAGCTATCCAATAAAATATGTGGGATGTACAACACAATTGAGTTAGTGTGACTATTGGAACCTGAGTGTTTGCATTTCCCGATTTTTTTAACTTTGCAGCACTTAATATTACATTAATATAGATCTTTGTATTTCATAATTTTGATCTTATAACAAAATGATAAATACCCATGTTTAATCTGTTGTTTTACTTTAACGCTTTATAAAGTGTGTAATGTGGAGAAAACTGGACACTATTTACAGTAGCTAAAAACATAAATTAAACAAAGGCTTCCCAGCGGGATTAAATTTGAAAAATGGGCTTTCAGTTATATTTTCACAACTGTGAACCCTTTGTGGACCTGGACTCACGAAGTTGCAATGAAATTGCTTAATCTTTCAGCTACATAAAAGGTGATATATATATGCATGCTATTGAAATGTAGGACACTGGGGAATGGCCAGCCTCTGCAGGCTTGTAGCGTTCTTGCCCCTCCCCATTATGATAGTCTGTATACTGTTACGTTCAAAAAAACCTCCACATTATTAAAAGAAAATTAGGTTGCAAAGTCAAGCACTCAAAAGTTAGGAAATAACAGATTTAAGGGTGCCCATGCAGCCTTCATTTGGCCCCTTTATATGTCTATCCTGCGTACTGAATGAGGTGGAAAAAGAAGTATGTGATCGTTAGGGCCGGTGTTTTCTGGAAATTGCTGCTGTTGCCATTAATTTTTCCAAAATGACTCTTCAATCCTGGAATCGCCGATCAGAGGGGGGAAAGGGTATCCAGGCTCATGTCGCCCTCCTCCCTCCCCCGATTTTTCTGGCCGGAGACACCTGACTCATCCCCAGGGTACAGGCCAGAAGCTGGGGGCTGGCTGCTCTTGAGACTCGTGGCCAACTTCTCCCCTCCTTACACAGGCCTGGGCTTAGCAAAACCTCTGTGGAGTTTCTCTTGGGCAGGCAGGGCACTTGGTGGTGGGGTCCAACAGGGCTGGATTAACTTTTTGTGGGCCTGGTGCCAAACATATTTGTGGGTCCCGCTGGGGAATGAAGGGGCCAGGGGCAAGAGCACAGCGGGCAGGGTGGATTTGATTTAAATCATGTTTTAAATCACTAGTCAGGAAGACTCAATTTAATCATGGATTTCTACATAAAAGTGCATTCTTGTTGGTTGTTATAACCTTAGTACATATTCTTCACATCTCAGAAATAGATGTAGGTTTCATTTTTACAAGGTACACACTATACATTTTTAAACAGAGTGATTTATTTTGAAAAATTTTCAGATGAGTTTTACAGCTATATCAGAAAATGAATGATTGTTTGGTTATTTCATTTACCAAAGATAATTGAAGCGGATATTTATGAAGTCATTGGGAGGTGAACTATCTCCAGTTCAACAGGTTAATCAATAATATTTGGAGGATTTTCTTGCCAGGCTGTATTAGGAGGAGAACATCACCAGACAGACATTTAAATTGTTTTATTTAACTGAAAGAACAATGTTTAGTATTCTGCATTTTTTTCTTCAACAGCAAACATAATATTTTAACAAAAAAGCATATGTTCCTCGCTTCTCACATTTATCTCCAGACTTCTTCTCCTTGTCCAGATCTATTCCGCTCCCAACAGTCTTCTATCCATTGAACTTTTTGAAACTTTTCACTTTTAGAGAGAGGTAAGGGATTGACTCTGTGTACAGAAATTTGCAGAGGGACAATAGAGTTGAGGTCTGTTATTTCTAACCTCTCTATTTATTTATTTATTTATTTATTTAAAAACATTTTTGCTGTTAACAAGCATGTTACCTCTGGAGATACAAATCCACCGTTTGAGACCATCTTCTAGACCAGGGGTAGGCAACCTATGGCACGCGTGCCAAAAGCGGCACATGAGCTGATTTCAGTGGCATTCACACTGCCCGGGTCCTGGTCACTGGTCCCGGGGGCTCCGCTGCCGGCCTGGGGCTCTGCAGCTGTCCCCAGCTGTGGCCCACTGGCCCCAGCCTGGGGCAGTGACGGGTGCAGACAGGGGCAAGGGGGACACAGCTCAGCACCCTCACCTTAAAAACTGTTCCAGTGCCACTGTACTGGGATATTTTTAAGTCCTGATTTGCTGCTTACATCACTATCACGGCACGTGGAACAGCGCACTGCGTTTGATATTTGGATTAGAATGTACATGCAAGAACTGGGATCAGAATTTTCTGACCGATTTCAAGATTTCCAGTGATTTGGCCCAATGCTTTCTTTTCTAATTAAACCTGAAAAGTTCAACGAAAGCAACTTGGAATTGTCTGTATTTCAGTAGATGGGTGTTGAAGATTTTGAAATGCAGCTCATTCAGTTAAAAAGTTCAGAATTGTGGGCATCAAAGTTTGGAGATCTGCGAAGTGCCCTTGAAGCTGCCGAGAGAGATCATGGCTTCTATTCTGACCTGCTGGATGTCCCTGTTCGAAGAAATTTTACTGTTTGAAGAAAATTGTGTTTGCAATGCTTTCAGCATTTGGATCCACATACCTGTGTGAGCAGGTATTTTCACACATTAAATCTGTCCTCTGTCCCTCTCCAAGCCGGTTAACAGCTGATCACTCAGAAGTCTGTGTGCAGCTTAAAGTATCCAAATACGTGCCAGACATTGGAAAACTCAGCAAGGAAAAGCAAGGGCAAGGATCACACTAAACTGATAAGATCTGCATTTTAATTTAATTTTAAATGAAGCTTCTTAAACATTTTAAAAACCTTATTATCTTTACATACAATCCTTTAGTTATATATTATAGACTTATAGAAAGAGACCTTCTAAAAACATTAAAATGTATTACTGGCACGCAAAACCTTAAATTAGAGTGAATAAATGAAGACTCGGCACACCACTTCTGAAAAGTTGCCGACCCCTGTTCTAGATTGAGCACTGAGTCCCATTGGGTAGATAGAAAGATTAACCTAAATAATCTATACAGAAGCCTGTGGAACCCTCTAAGATTGGGTCCCTAATCCATGAACTATTAGAACTCATTTACAAAGCTTTTCTTAAACATTACATGAATATATTGTCTCAGACTATAGAATTAGAATTTATAATCCCTATTCCATTATGAGATATAATGTATCTTAATTAAGACTATCTTTAGATCGGGATTTTTTTTTTTATTTAAATCAGATTTTTGAGGGAAAAAGCCTATTTTTTATTTTTTTTTAAAAAAGTAATTGATTTTTATCCACCCTGACAGTGCGGCATGGAGGGGGAGCGGGGGGGAAGGATTGATCCCCAGCTGGAGCGAGGCAGGGGCCAGGGGCAAGATGAGCACAGTGAGGCATGGGGGGAGGATTAGTCCCTGCTGACTGGAGCATGGCCCTATGTGGGCAGGGGCCAGGGGCAAAAGCACAGCAGGATGGGAGCTAGGGTTGGTCCCTGGAGCAAGGGAGGGGCTGGGGGTAAACTGCAAGCGCAGCAGGGCTAGGGAGGGGGTAAACAGGCTCTCCCCCACCTCTGCCGACATAGAGCAGGTACCTACCTTCTCCCTGGTTCTAGCCCATTCTCTTCATCTCTCTCTGCACTGAGCACAGGGCTGGGGGTGCAGAGTCTAGGAGGGAGTTATGGTGCAGGAGCAGGCTGGGGGAGGTCTGGCCAGGAGCTTGGGTGAAGGAGGGGGCTCAGGGTTGGGGCAGGAGGTTGGGGTGTGGAGTGCTTACCTGGGCAGCTCCCGTTTGGTGCGAGGGGTGCAGGTTGGAATGTGGGAGGGGATGCAGGAGTCAGGACTGGGGGCTGGCGGTGTGTGGGGGGGTGCAGGAGTCAGGACTGGGGCTGGCGGTGTGTGTGCGGAGGGGGGGTGCAGCAGTCAGGGCAGAGGGGTGGGGGTGCTCCCAGCCTCCTGCCCTGAGCAGATCACGGCAGGGGACTGGAGGGGGTATGCCCTGATTCCACCCCCTTCCCCAAGGTGCCGCCGCCACCACCACCACCACCTCTTCTCCACCTCCTCTCCTGAGTGGCAAGCGCGCTGCAGCTCCACTCTTCCCCCTCCCTCGCGCTGGCAAACAGCTGTTCGGCGGCAGGGCAAGGGGGAGGGGCAGGGGCAGGAACACAGCACACTGCGGGAAGAGGCAGGGGAGGAGCTTGGCTGCCGGTGGAGCCTGCCCTGCTGCAGCAGGAGCCCCAGGAACTAGCAGCACTAAGCTTCTGCCCCCAAATTTCTTCTCCCCAAAGGAGAAAGTGGGCTGGCCGGGGCCCCTTTGGAGCGTGGGCCCGGCTCCATGGCACCATGGTAAATCCGGTACTGGGCGCTGGGCTCCCTCGCCATGCTGCAGAGCGGACAGCGCTTGCACCTACTTGGCAGTGTCTACAGTGCCTCTCCCCTGCTTCCCTCCCCTGCACACAGCTGGCTCTTCCCACCACACAGCTGGCTGTAGGCTGTCCCTCTCACCTGCACATCTGGCTCACCCCAGCACATAGCTGGCCTGGCCTAGCTCTCAGTGTCCAGCATCTGTCCCCCACCTCTTCTGTACAGCTGTCTCCTGTCCCCTTCCCCCAGCTGTAAAGGATTACATATTGCTCATGTTTGTAGATACATGTATTTTTTGTGTCACTATCATTCCTATCTGAAATTTCCAAAATATACAGCTTTGAAAATCTGAAATTACTCTGTTTTCATTGCTGGAAAACTGATCCTAGTGATCATGTAATTAAAGTCTGCATCATAATGCATGTGCATAAGGGGGCCAAATTAAGGTGGCATAGGCAACCTTAAATCTGGCATTTCCTAACTTTTGAGAGCTTAATTTTGCAGTCTAAATGACTTTATTTTAACATTGGATTTTTAATGTAATTTCCTATTAAAACAAACAAAAATTCTGTTATGTGCAACTGTAACAATCCCCCCCATTATTCATCATCGTAAGAGTCTGAATGCTGTACATTCAGCATTGCAACATGGACCACTTGAGCTACAGGACCAAACCAGCCAGCAGTTTGAAAAAGCTTTTTGCCTAGGGGAGGGCATAGTCTGCTGGGCCATGTGTTGGGTCCAAGGGGGAGAAAGAGGGGAATGTTTGGCAGAAGTCTGACCTGGCTTTCTTCCCTTTTCCCCCACTCCCACTGCAACAGCGGCTACAGCAGCTCACCTCAATAGCATTTTCAGTGTAGTGTCTGCTGCTGCTTCGGTGGGGGTGAACGCCCAGATCTACTGCCAGAATTTTCCTGGGGAACACAAGTGAGAAGAGGGAAATAGTGATTTTCAACAGTTTAAATCTCAGTAAAACCTGAACAGAATTTCATGGGCAAAGAAAAGGCTCTTCTCTAACCTGAGGGCTTTCTCTCTGCTGAATGTGTAAGGCCTTCTGCAAACAACAGAGGTGTTAGAACTTCTCTTTAAAAAAATGGCAAGAATCTTTTTATAATGGACAGCGTTTGGCTACCTAAATATACGGGTCACTTCTATCTTCCCCTTTCTATTATAGACTTAGATATATGAGTCCACTGTAAATATGAGCATAGAGGTTGGCCCATTTAGTATTTGTCTTTGTCCCATAAGTAACAGGGATGTTATAAATTCTTTTTAGTATGATTGTTATATTTAGAACACCTGGTTGCTGACTTGATTTTAGTCATTTTAGTCTTTCCCAAATTCATATTGTTTCGTTTTTTAAAATGCAAATGATAGTGTAGTTGTCAAGGTAGAATCAGTATGATAAAAATACAAATCCAGTGTCTAACATCGCTCCACTTTTTGTTTTAGTTCCAAGAAACGTAATAAGCTGCAAAAGTATGATCAGGTTCTGCTTCAGTAGAAAAGAGGGTGCTAATTAAAAAACAAAACATAACTATTTTACAGTAATTTGATATTTTAACTCCATGCTAGAATGTAGTCGTCATGCAGCTAAGCCCAATTACGAGACATTTAAAATAGTCTGGAGATAACACTAGCAGTGCTACATTTTATATTTAAAACTACAGCTGTTGCAGACAATCCTTGAATGGCCAAGTGGGATGATCTAATAGGTCTGCTTCAGCTCTAACTCCTATAATTCTAAGAAATGACAACTGCTGATTGATTTGATTCAAATAGATACTCTGTGTCACGGCAATAATCTAAAGATGCTGGATGTCAAGAAGTTTTAAACGTTAATTATCCCAAACCTTTAAAGTCTGGAGTAATTTATAACAGTTGTATCTAAACACGTTAGTAATAATAGGTAACATTACCATTCAAACAACAGTGAGTAAAGCCATACCTTTGTACCCCTGTTTGTTGTTTAGAGATTTATTTTGCTTAAAGAGGAAGAATATAACCTTACCTTGCCTCATACAAGCCGTTACTTTCATATCAGGGTCAAAATAGGAAAGGCGGGGAAAGAAGTCCTTGTTTTCAGCAGTTTTGCAAGCTTTTAGGAATACATATCTTCTCTCATACAACTTTGGGCCAGATCCCAAACTGGAATAAGTTAACATAGTTCCATTGACTTCAGTGGAGCTATATCAGTTTATAGCAGCTGAGGATCTGGCTCAGTATCACGAACACCTTCCAGTTTAACCGAAGTCACACAGACACCCACTTCTTCAAACTGGGTAGGAATTCTAATGACATTAAGGTTTAGTTGTTAACAAAATGGATGTGAGGATGAGCATTATTAAGGATACGATTTCATCATGGAGATCACGGATTCCGTGACTGTAAGAGACCTCTTCAGCTTCTGCTGCACGCAGCGGCGGGAGCCCCAGAGCTGTCAGTCCCCCTCTCCGGGGCTCGGGCTTCAGTTCCAGCCCCAGCGTTCAGCCCCTCCCCCCCCTGTTGTTTTTAGTAAAAGTTACAGGCAGGTCACTGGCTTCCATGAATTTTTATTTATTGCCCACGACATGCCTGTGACTTTTACTAAAAATAATCGTGACAAAATCTTAACCTTAAGCATTATTACACATGGTGATGCCCACAAGTATTCCCACAAGCTAACTGCAAAAACGTAACTCCAGCATTCAAATTTCTCCATCAAACCCATCATCAATTGTGCCTAAAATGTCATACACATGAATTAACACATTAAGATGTTATTAGTGGATATGACAATCTATCCTATGTTCCTCTAGGGACTGGGTGATGGTTTATGGATATATTAATCTTTTTTATTTTGGCATCTATTATAACGTGATGGATGTGTGGCGTTTAACAGTGTTCTGTGCCTGCTGAGATTTTGCTAATAAAAATAAGAACTATATCCACATGGGATGCGCTACATTTTGTGAATGCATTTGCACTATGGCCGTGTCCTCCTCTGGTTCAGGGTTGTGCATGTGGCACTGGTTCTTATGGATATTAGTGTATGTGGAGCCATGAAAGGATTTTTCAGTTGTTGAGAAGCTCAGACTTCTGGAAAAGTTTCTGGGAAAGATGGGAAGTCAGTTACTGTGAGAGTCCCTGCAGGAACCAAAATGTTTTATAGCAAGGATCTGTAACAGTATATCACAGTGGTATGTAAATTACTTGACGGATGCCTTATTTGGTAATCACAGTATGCATCCGGTGAAGTGAGCTGTAGCTCATGAAAGCTTATGCTCAAATAAATTGGTTAGTCTCTAAGGTGCCACAAGTACTCCTGTCAGAGTAACAGCCGTGTTAGTCTGTATTCCGATGAAGTGAGCTGTAGCTCACGAAAGCTTATGCTCAAATAAATTGGTTAGTCTCTAAGGTGCCACAAGTACTCCTCTTCTTTTTGCGAATACTGACTAACATGGCTGTTACTCTGAAACTTGGTAATCATACTGTCACCTAAGCTCCTTCCATTGCCATATTTGCAAGAGTTAATCTGCAATTTTTGAAGGAGAAAATTAGGTAGAAGTTCTGCTGTCCTTATGTCCTACAGAGACTTGGCCCTTTACAAAAGGGAACAGTATGATCCTGAGTTTTGTTGCTACTGTAACTTGTTTCTGCTCCTCAACTTCTGTACATAGTCAACTAACAAAAAGAACTGGCTTGTAAAGATCTTCATATTTAAAATGTTCTGCACTCCTTACAGGCAGAGTTTGATCAAAAACCTGACTCCTTGTTCTTTAACGATGGCCAACGAAGAATTGACTTTGTTTTGGTGTATGAAGATGAGAACAAAAATGAGAATCGCAAGAAGAGTGTGAATAAAAAGCAAATGGTAAGGTGTTTCTCAGTTTCTGTTTCATGAAGGCATTGGTCATAATTAGCATGGAAAAAATAATTGATTTTTTTCAGTTCAGGCCAAACTGAAAGCTGGGGGAGAGAGGAAGGGAATTGTTTCAGGTTGATCCGAAACTAAACAAAAAAACAAAACAAAACCAAAAAAATTGATTTTTTTTTTTGCAAACGAAATATTTGACCCAAAACTACATTTTATTTCAGTTTTTCATTTTGTTTTGGGCCATTTTTTTTGGTGTTTTCACCTTTTTTTTTTTAATTATCTAAATTTCAAAACAAAACACCATTTTGAAAGGAAAGGTCAAAATGAAATGTTACAAAATGTTTTGACTTTTTCAGTATTTTTTTCTTTTTTTTCTTTTTTTTGGCTGAAATTATTATCTAAATGCAGTTTGGCAAGTAGTATCAGTGCCCCTGAAAACTGCATATTTCAGTGAATTTACTATTTGCCGAAAAATGTCACCCAACTCCATAGTTCAGGGTGAAGCCAGACTTGTATTTTAAGCACTATTTCTATCTTCTCTCACTTTTGTTTCGGGTAACCAATCTGTCTGCGCATTGGAATGCTTAACCTAGCCTGTGAAACTTCTTTCAGGGAATTTGGAAAGAGTAGGAATAGAGATGTTTATATGTTGCTTGGTCAAAAATTACATGTGTTTTCCCTGTGGTTCATAATTTTTCAGCCCACATGTTCTCAGCAGCAGCAAGTTTTCTGAACTCCAAGTTTCACTCATAAATACTGATTTTTAGGCAGTGAGGAATAGGGCAGTTTTAATTCACAGACCACTTCCCTTGAGAGAACAATCAAGGAATCATTATTGTTGTAGGCTGGCTCCTCTAGCTTCGGTGCTAGCCTGACGTGCCCCACCATTAATCCGCTCAAGGCTATGCCTTCACAAAGGAAATCCCCATCAGCCCCATAGGGACAGCTTTAGCAGAAAGCAACCAGCAGTTGGGCCAAGGATCTGGCCTTGAATGTGAGGGATTATCATAAACTCTGGGATTAGTGTGAGCTCCAAGATTGAGCTCCCAGATGGCTCAGAGCTTGGGGCCAAGCTTGCAGCTGGAGGTCCATTTGTGCACTTCACAGGATTAGATTTCTGTGACGAAAGCATCAGCATCTGGAATGCTCTGGGGCGTCATCACTGACTTGATACATATTAAGGATCACTAGGGGTAGTAAATGATTGGCAGAGAACTGGGGAGTTCTGAAGGACCAGGATTTGGGGGGATATGGAGGAGGGGATAATTTGGAGAACAGTTGTGGGGGCCACGGAGAGGAATGGGAAAGAGAAGGCATTGCTGGGAGTTATAGGGAAAACATGGGTGTTAAGAGTGGGTGGGAGGAAGAACATAGAAACAGGAATGCCAGACTGGATCAGATCCAAGGTTCATCTAGTCCAGTATCCTGCCTCTGACAGTGGCCAGAGCTACTTGCTTCAGAGAAAGGTGTACGAACCCTGCAGTAAACAGTTTTTCAATAATCTACTCCAAATATAAGTCTCATCTTGGTCTCTAATAGTTAGAGACTGGCTTAAACCCAGGAGCACAAGGTTTAATAGCCCTTCCAAAGTTTTAGTCATCATTAATGATGACAACTCTGGATTTTCTTCATAACTGTATAAATACCCAATCCCTACTGGCATCTTGTCAAGTTCTTGGCCTTAATGACTTCCTATGGCACTGAATCCTACTGTCAAATTACACATTGTGTGAAAAAGTATTTCCTTTGATCAGTTCTGAATTACCCACCTTTTAAATTTTTCCCTTCTTCTTCTGTTATGAGACAGGGAGAACAGAAGTTCCTGATCTGCCTTCTTTATATCATTTATTATTTTATATGCATATATAATGACCCTCTTATTCTTTTTCTTTCCAATGTAAACAACCCCAATCTTTTAAATCTTTATATAAGAGTTTTTCCAGGCCTTTAATCATCCTTGTCGCTCTTTTCTGCACCAAGGAGAAATAGGATGTTAAAAAGAATAATCTTGACTAGGGCAGGGGCACAAAGAGAGAGAGAGCAGATTGTCACTTCCTATATCCTCTCTCCTCACAGTCCTTTGCCCCAGCAAGAGCTGGTCAAAAAGTTTCAAATTCCAAGTTTTCAACAAGAAAAAAAGGACAATTTTTTCATGAAAATGTTCATGAAAAATTCATCCTATTTTTCAATGAACTCCAACCTCAACATATTTTAAGGTGTATAACATTTACATAGATAAAGTTTTCAGCATTAAATGTATGCACATAAGAAAGGGATCAGGACAGAATACAAAAGGGATAAACCTGAGGTGTGGAGGGAGATAAATGGGTCATTGAGACAGGAGGCAGGGCCCTCTTCCCACTTTGCCTTAAAGCCTATGCTCTAATCTGTTTCATCCATTTTTCCCACTTCACAAGCCTGCTGTTCCAGAACACCCGTTTCTCAGACACACACAAATGTACTCCAGCGACACCATACCTTCCGTACTCTTCTCTCTGTGTCCCTCCCCCAGCAATACTATTCCCCTAATACTTTCTTCTCCCATGTCACCCCAGTAGTCTGATCCTCCACCATGATCCCCTGCAATATGTCAGCTTCCTATTCACACCAATGTCTTGTTAGTGCACAGTAGGAATAGTGCTATTGAACTGCTACAGAGAAAGGTCAAACATGGTTATTTAATTTCTTCAGTATGCCCAACTGCAGATTTTGTTGATAAAGATATCTAGAACCAAGAGAACATTTCCAGCCATACTATTACAGCACATAGGCATCGTAGGTCACATTTTAGTCCTGGACTCCTTAATATTGTCCCTTTTTTTAGGATTATGTAGACGTACCTACACTTGAAAGGTGCATTTTAACACGTACTTCACTCTTGTTCTGAGCAATGTTTCTCTCTTAAATCTTTAAGTTCTAAGAGACTCTGCTGGAAACGGGCAAGGATACAACACAATACCAAAAGCAGCAGGTTTATGAATAATGACTTGCCTTAGGGAAAAGGAGGAGTAGGAGTAAAAAGCCGTGTAGCTAGATGGGTTGATATTCACTGCACAGTATTGCAGTTGGCATTGCTGAGGCAGCCATAAGGAATGTCATTAGTGGTGTTTAATAGAGTACAACAGTGGGTGGATGTAGCTTTACACATGGTCACAAGTACCAAAATGAAGTGGAGAGGTAATTAAAAACAAACAGCTGCCCTTTTGGAAACATTGTCATATCAATTACATTTTTATGTTTTTGTCTGTCATTTTGGTCAGAGTCCAAATGTATTTTTTTAAAATGAGTGTCTTGTCCAAATAGTGATGAAAATTAAACATGTGCAATAAATTATTAGGATTTTATTATGTAGATAAAATTAACCCTTGAATTATCAGACCAGTAAGATTATCAGTATTCTGCTAGGTGTTTTCCATCCATAAAAGAAGGTGCAGTCCGTGTCCCCAGGGGCTTACAATCTAAGGCCCCTTCCTGTCATTTGTTGCGTGTGCACAGACTGCTGTGCCTCTGTGGAGCCCAGGTGAAGTCAGTGGGGCTCTGTGCATGCAGTAGTACACCTACATATTATGAATTGCAGGACCAGGGTCCATAGGACACAAAAAGAGGGGATAGTGGGTACAAGTGGCCAAGGTGGAGACTAGCCACTTTTTGATAATTTTATGATGACATGATCTGAGGGAGTGTGGAGGGTGTATTTTCCATTTTATATATATATATATATATATATATATATATATAAAATATGCTATTTCCAGTTACAGAATTGCAGAGAGTATTGAGACCAAATTCGACACCACTTCATTTCATAAGCAAATTCTGTATAGACATGTAAAACTTCCTGTTTCCTTCCAAGTAATGCACTGGATTTTCTCTGGGTCTTACTGCAGCCTCCTATTAGGAAGAGGAGAGAGAAGAAGCAAAGAAATAAAGGGAGTTAGAGTAATTGAAAATGGTGGGTGGAGAATAAAACAAAAGTTTCTGTAACTAAGAGGTGGAAGGGAAGATGGCGTATTTATTTGTTGTGCAGTTTTGCAGCCGTGGAAAATACTAATAAATAGAAAATGTAATGACAGAATTAGCATTTTGGCCTATCAGAATTCCCAGAAAGATGTGAAAATATTTTATGTGTAAACATTTTATTTGCCTTGGAGTAATCTCAAATCTTTTTATGTTGTCTTTTACAGGCACTATTGCTTATTTGTTTATATTTTCTTTTGGGGCAAATTGACTAGTACTTTTATGATGAAATACTATTACAAGTAACCAAAATAGGAAATGTTGTCATTTACAATCAACTTTAAATACTGCATACTTCACTGTCTGTCCCTGATCAATAATAAACTGAAAAAAGCCAAACTTTATATACAGCACATTGTGCAATTCAAGGTGCTTAAAGACTGAAAGTTTTCTTGTTTGTACTACTCTTCCTTTGACTCCCCTGGCAGCTTTATATACCTGTTAGCCAGGTGTTTATTGTGTACAGAGCTTTAGAACTCTGGTTTATTGAAGAGTAATAGATCCAAAGGGGTCTATTCTCCTGGGGTGAAATTGTGGCTTCATGGAATAAAATAGAAAAACTCCCATTGACTTCAATTGAAACAGGATTTCACCCTTGATAGGTAAGGATAAGATCTACTGGGACAAGTTCTGGCATGAATTGCACTCCACACAACCCTATTTTGTGACATGTAAATAAGGGCAGAAATTAGCTCATTGACTCATTAAAATTAATGAGAGTTAGGATCCATGTATTCAGAAGTGGTCACTGATTTAAACCCAGTGGCCTTCAAGCTTCAACTCCCAGAATGCCTCAAAGATTCACCCCATGTTTCAGGTTTGTCTCCTCAAATGGTTCATCAACAACCTCCTTGCCCAACTGGGTAGACCTTCCTCCATCCTCGCACCAGTTATTGTCCATGGATAGGAGGAATACAAAGTACCTTGACCCCCAGCGAGTCAGGGGGAAGCTCTAGATCAGTGTTTCTCAAATGCAGCCACTGTGGCCACATGTGGCCACCAGGGGCTTTTCTTGCGGCCACAGCCTCATGGGGGGGAGAGGAGGGGAGGGAAAAGTAGCGGCCCTTCCCCCTCCCTGTTGCTCCTGGATGTATTTCCTTGGTGTTGGTTGCTGGGGCCGCCAACGGGGGTTGGGCCGACACCTGGGGCACAACACTGGAGGAGCTGGCAGTCAGTGAATTCCCCACCTTCCCGGGGTGGTGGGGCTCAGACTTGGGGCTTCAGCCCTGGGCCCTGGCTGCGTGGCAGCAGGCACCGGCCTCCAGCTGCAGGGCTTCAGGCTCTAGCCCCTGGCTGCCTCCCCTTCCAGATATCCAGGGCTTAATTTGTCCGCAGGCTTGGCCGGGGTGAGTAAGTCTACTGTGAAAAGTGCTATTTGTATGTTGGTTAATATCACTTTTCACAGCAGACGTACTAGCTAGCAGTAAAAAAATTACAATGATTTGGATGTATCTATGGGCATATTTATTTGTTTTTCCTAAAGCTAATTAAATACTTTAGGAAAAAGTATGAGAGTGGTCACCAGCAAAAGTTGGTGGGCACTCTCTGAGGCCACCAAAAATTTGTCCTGAGAACCCCTGCTCTAGATAGATTGGAAGAGGTACAGTCTTGGAAACCAAAAGAAAACATTCATACTCCCTGTCTCCTGCAGTAATTTCATTGAAGATACTCTGACAAGCCAGGGCTGGGGGACCCTAGGAGGAGCTCTCAAGGGGTGGAGTACAGGTACTGTCAGGAACTCAGCTGGCTCCAGGCATGATCACCTAGCACCCCACTGAGCTCAGCAGGGATCATTAAACCCTCACTATTTAAGCCTTGAAGCAAGAGCTGCACAGTGGCTGCTCTATGCCTGCAGCTGTGCCAGACCTGCTTCCTGTACTGTACCTTGCTCTAACCTATGCCTGCTACAGTTCTAGCCCTCATTCCTATCTTGCTCACAATTTCTGATTACTGGGTTCCAACCATTGTCTTAGAATTTCCTGACCATGACTTTGGCTTCTGACCTTGGTTATGTGATGACTGCTGGCTCCAACCATTGGTTGGACCTCTGACCACGCCTCTGGTTCTGCCCTCTGATTCTTCTCCACCCAGTAGGCCACACTGCCTACATCCCATTGTAGGACAGTTGTTTAGGTAGGAAGATGGCAGAACTGAATGATCAGAGAATGAATTTGTAATGGAAAAAATCAGCCTGGTCAAGGGATTTTCACCAAAGTCACTTTGCAGTGCGATAGCTCAGTAGCTCCACATCCCTAATAATTCTAATGGGATTTCATGAATATAACTGAGGGCGGAAATTGACCCATGTTAATTTTAGGGCTGTCAAGCAATTAAAAAAATTAATCGCACCATTAATCACGCTGTTAAACAGTAATAGAATACCATTTATTTAAATATTTTTGGATTTTTCTACATTTTCAAATATATTGATTTCAAGTACAACACAGAATACAAAGTGTACAGTGCTCACTTTATATTTGTTTGATTGCAAATATTTGCACTGCAAAAAACAAATGAAATAGTATTTTTTCAGTTCACTTAATACAAGTACTGTAGTGCAGTCTCTTAATCATGAAAGTTGAACTTACAAATGTAGAATTATATACAAAAAATAACTGCACTCAAAAATAAAACAATGTAAAACTTTAGAGACTACAAGTCCAATCAGTCCTACTTCTTGTTCAGCCAATTGCTCGGACAAACAAGTTTGTTTACATTTGCAGGAGATAATGCTGCCCGCTTCTTGTTTACAACGTCACCTGAAAGTGAGAACAGGCATTCGCATGGCACCATTGTAGCCGGTGTTGAAAGATATTTACATGCCAGATGCGCTAAAGATTCATATATCCCTTCATGCTTCAACCACCATTCCAGAGGACATGCTGATGATGGGTTCTGCTCTATAATGATCCATAGCAGTGCAGACCAACACATGTTCATTTTCATCATCTGAGTCAGATGCCACCAGCAGAAGGTTGATTTTCTTTTTTGGTTGTCTGGGTTCTGAAGTTTCTGCATCAGAGTGTTGTTCTTTTAAGACTTCTGAAAGCATGCTCCACACCTTGTGTCTTTCAGATTTTGGACGGCACTTCAGATTCTTAAACCTTGGGTTGAGTGCTATAGCTATCTTTAGAAATCTCACAATGGTACCTTCTTTGCGTTTTGTCAAATCTGCAATGAAAATGTTCTTAAAACAAACAACATGCTGGGTCATCACCCGAGACTGGTATAACATGATATATATGGTAGAATACAGGTAAAGCACAGAGCAGGAGACATACAATTCTCCCACAACGAGTTCAGTCAGAAATTTAATTGTGTTGTTTTTTTAACGAGTGTCGTCATCAGCATGGAAGCATGTCCTCTGGAATGGTGGCCAAAGAATAAAAGGGCATATGAATGTTTAGTATATCTGGCACGTAAATACCTTGCAATGTCAGCTACAAAAGTGCCATGCGAACATCTGTTCTCATTGTCAGGTGACACTGTAAATAAGAAGTGGGCAGCATTATCTCCCATAAACGTAAACAAACTTGTTTCTCTCCGCAATTGGCTGAACAAGAAGTAGGACTGAGTGGACTTGTAGGCTCTAAAGTTTTATATTATTTTGTTTTTGAGTGCAGTTATGTAACAAAAAAATCTACATTTGTAAGTTGCGCTTTCACGATAAAGAGATTGCACTATGGTACTTGTATGAGGTGAATTGAAAAATACTATTTCTTTTATTTTTACAGTGCAAATATTTGTAATAAAAATAATAAAGTACAGTACAGTACACTTTTTGTATTCTGTGTTGTAATTGAAATCAATATATTTGGAAATGTAGAAAAAATCCAAAAGAAATTTCAATTGGTTTTCTATTGTTTAACAGTGCAATTAAAACTGCAATTAATCACAATTTAGTTTTTTTAATTACAATTAATTTTGAGTTAATCGTGTGAGTTAACTGTGATTAATCAACAGCTCTAGTTACTTTGTATGTATTAGTAGCATGATTAGGTAAATTGCAGGGGAGGGGCTTTCCTCTTCATGGCTTAGCCCTCTGGCCAAGTCACCGTGGTGTCCCCCAGGGTAATAACACTCTCCTTCCTAACTGTCTCTGGCAGTCCCTAAATGGGCTGCACACCTACCATGCCATTCCGAAATTGGCTTTTAGGGGAACCCTGGCCTGCACTCTAATCCAGTTTCCAGTCCAGGTACCCTAAACCCAGCAGCTCTGCGCTTTATTTTCCAAGCCCTTACTGCTGTTCCCTGGACTGCTTCCTACCTTAGCTAATACAGGCTCCTGCTCTTCCTCCTTGTGTCAAGGACTGTATCTGTAGGCCAGGTCTCTGTTGCCAGCTCCCTGGCTTTATAGAAGCCATGCCTGTTTGTGCCCAGCTGAACTTCTTCACCAGTTAAGCCTCATTGCGTTCTAGCTCCACCTTCAGGAGCTAATTGGCCTCTCTTGCCTATGTTAACTCCTACAGGGCTAGTGTGGGGTGAATGACCCATCACAATTCACCTTCCCTAGCTGCATCCCCATGTGCTTCTGTGTCTTTGCGGTATAGTTGAAACCAAAAGTCAGAAATGCTGAAATACTATGAAGGAAGCCTGTTCTCATACGATTTCCAGACAAATTTATCAGATTCAGAAGGGATTGATAAGCTTCATATAAGCATCTGAACTTGAACTCTGAGCCCTTTGAAGTTTACCTGAAACTAACATTACAAGCACTGTTGAAAATCAAAACAATTTAGGACTAGATGCCAAACTCTAATGGGTGGAGTGCATTTCCAGTAAATTTTATAACTATCTGAGGGTGTGCTAATTTTTGTGTGTGTCTGAGATTAAAATTTCTCCCATGAAGTATGAATTTCAATCCCCGCAATTGATGTGCTCAGTTTAGTCCCCATGAACTGTTTTCATCTACAAGTCATTAGAGTTTCAGTAAGTGTTCCAATATGCCATTTTTTTTCCTGCTGGGATCCTTAAATAGCTTGTATTTGAAAACTAATGAGGCAGCAATAGAAAGGTAAATTCAAAATAAATTAACAGATAATGTGGTTTTAGTCCCAGTCCAATTTACATTGAAAGACTCTCATTGACTTCAGTGGGAGTTGGATCAGAACCATCGTTTCTGATCTTGGTCACCAATGAAGATAAAACAATCTGTGCTTTATAAAAATAATTTTAAAAAAATCTTTATCCAGGCAACAAAGAAACAACCTACAGCAAATATTTGATGTTCAGCAATTTCTACAGAAAGTTTACAGAGAACTCTAGATTAGCAGGATATGAGAGGTTTGTTTTCATAAGTAAACAGTCTTTTTCTAAATTGTTCCTACTAATCAAATACAATTCATCTAGTTTAGTTTAGCTACCTGACAAACAGAAAATTGGTTTGAACAATTTAAAAAACCAACATTACTTCTTCCTTTGTTTTTGAATGTGTCATGCCTGAAGAAAGGGAACAATATCTGTGTTATTAAAATAAACACTGCAAACAAATATGGTATTTGAGGTCCATTTTATGCAATTGCTTGGGTCTGCAAAAGGCAGCAAGCTACATAAACTGTTTGTTTGCCAAGATTACCTATCTTGCAGTGAAGTAAGAAAGATGAAAGAGCCCATTAAGTTAAGGGAGAAGGGCAACCACACCTGTTCTGCAGTCTGGTGGAGAGATTTGTTTGGCAGGGCTGAGGGTAGTAAGGAACTTCTGGAAATAAGGTCTCTATTCATGTGGCAACCCTACTCGTATCCTGCTCCCACTTTCTTACCTCACCTACTGGGGCAGGAGAGAAATCAGGAATTATAAGTGAGCAGCTCCATGGGGCGATGGGTCCAGAACTAGTTTCTTTCCAAGTACAATTATTAAAAATTATCATTGACAGTCAGGGTGGAGTCAGCAGTGTTACCAATCCCAAGTGTTCAAAAATCATGAGTTAGGCCTGCAGAAATCATGAGATTGGCTTAAAATTTATATATATATTTAATATGAAAAAACTCTATTGTATAGGGTTTCTTTTTTCTTTGCCTTCAGGTTTCTGAGCCTTTACGGTACACTCACTCACATTTTCAAGCTTTAGTCTTGCAACCATGAGCAATAGAATCTTACTTTTTTAATGAAAAAAACGAAGCAGAGAATCTCTTGATGCCAGAAGCAACAGCTTTAAGAAAACTGCCCAATAAAATCATGAAAGATGGCAAAAATGAGATTGAAGGGTTGGTTGTTCTATTCTCCCCCCACCCAACTACCAGTGGGGTGCCTTAAGCCTGATGAGCCCATGTTCTCTTGGTGACTGACAGATCTCCCTCTGATGTTCTGAAGACCAAATTAACTTGTGGAACTCATTGCATGCTATCATTATTGAAGAAAATGGACTAGCAAGATTTTTTTAAAAAAGGATTAGACACATGTAAATAACCACAGTATCAACATTTACATTATCTAGAAAAAAAGAGACTTTCTGTCTTTGTGCTTCATGTATTAGTCAAATGACAGCAGGAATCAAGAAGAAATATGACTAAGATGAGACATCATAAAAAGATTAAAATAATAAATAGTATAAAGAAGATAGTTCTTCTGTTCTCCTTGTCTCATAACATACAAACAAAGGGATGAATAGTCCATTAAATTTTTTAAAAGTTGGAAATTCGAAACCGATAAAAGGAAATACTTTTTTTCACACGTGGGATTAAACTGTAGAATGTGTTACCACAAGAAATTGTTGAGTTCAAGAATTGAATAAGTTCTTAAAAGGGATTGGATATTTATAGGGCTGTCAAGAATATCCAGACTTATCATAGTTAATGCTAACAAAAATTTTGTAAGGGATTTTAAACCTCAGGGTTTAAATCAGGGGTGGACAAACTTCTTGGCCCGAGGGCCAGATCGGCATCACAAAATGTATGGAGGGTCGGGTAGGGAAGGCTGTGCCTCCCCAAACAGCCTGGCCCCCGCCCCATAGCCGCCCCCTCCCACTTCCTGCCTTCTGACTGCCCCCTCAGAACCCACGACCCATCCAACCGCCCCTGCTCCCTGTCCCCTGACTGCCCCGACCTTATCCACAGCCCAGCCCCTAAGCACCCCCTGGGACCCCATCCCCTATCCAACCCTCCCTGTCCCATGACTGCCTCAACCCCTATCCACCCCCCCAACCCCTGACCTCAGAACCTCTGCCCATCCAACCGCCCCCTGCTCCCTGTCCCCTGACTTCCCCCCCCCAGAACATCCAACCACCCCTTGCTCCCTGTCCCCTGACTGCCCCCAGGACCCCCTGCCCCTTACCCAATCCCCCCGCTCCCTTCCCCCTTACCATGCTGCTCAGAGCAGTAGGAGCTCACAGCCCCGCTGCCCAGCAGGAGCGGTGGGCCAAAGTGCTGGTGGCATGGCAGGCTGAGGCTGTGGGGGAGGGGGCAGTGGGGGAGGGGCTGGGGGCTAGCCTCCCCAGCCGGGAGCTCAGGGGCCGGATGTGGCCCACAGGCCGTAGTTTGTCCACCTCTGGTTTAAACCAATCTCTAACTATTAGAGATTAGGATGAGACCTAAATTGAAGGCAGATTATCCAACATCAGCCCGCTGTGGAGTTCTTAGACCTTCTTCTGAAGTATCTGGTACTGACTTCTGTCAGAAACAGGATACCTGGTGGATCTTGGATCTGAGCCAGTATGCCAATTCTCATGTTCCTATCAAGGTTCTGATTCTGCTTCCAGTGTAGTTAATAAGAGTTTTGCCATTGGTTGTTGGAGCAGGACTGGATGTTATGTACAGAGGTTACAGCTGGATGCAGAGTGCCAGAGTAGGTGGATATAGGCGGTTCTTGTTTGAGAAGCTTTGAGACCGGAAGTCCTTAAGCACAGGACAATACAAACAACTAAGAAAATGGTCTGGGGTGTGAAAACAATCTATTGCACTTAATAACCCAGAAGACTAATCATGGATCTTCACCAAGAATATGTGATAATTAGACGAACAAACTGCCCATAGAGGAGTTATATAGTGGGCTTCAAGTAGCTTTAATTTGGTCTACTTCACATCAACTTTTAAAATATCTAGTAAAAATACAAATCTCTTTGTGAGTTCCTTATTTTGTTCCATTCGGGGGGTTCTGAGGATGTTCACAGAGGACAGTTGAGCATCAGAGACAGATTTCAGATTTTTGAGCCTCTGGATAAATTGCCAAGTGAGAGACACTCTGTGAGTGAAATTAACATTTCTCATGGACTTCTGCAAATTGCTGTCACTGCACATCGTGGGGTCTGTAGCTGCCCCATCTGCCAACTCCTTGTTACATGAGGAAAGGCTATGAAACCAGGCCTCCCTCCCTCCCTCCCTCCCCACCTAGGGACACTGAGGACTGCTGGACAACATCACTACCCCTACAGCCACTCCAACCACGAGCTTTTTAATTGTAGGATGTTGCATTTATGGATTGTGAGATTGGTGAGGATTTAGATAGAATCATAATATGAGGTTATGTCCTTATTGTGAAAAACGGAAAAAATTGCAGACTATTGGCAGGGAAATGGGGATTGGTTGACATGGCAAGATTTTGGAGGTGAAGAATATTTACCGGTGGGTAGCACAAGCTACTGGGAGGGATTCCCTCAGTGGTTAAATAAGGTGAGAAAAGGAGAAGATTGCCGATGTTGATGACCGTTTTCACAGAGCCAGAATTTGGGGCTGACTCATCTCTGTGGTGCATCAGACTAAAATGCTAGATACAAATCAAGATCTGAACTCATGTCTCGGCCCACCTGTAATTGTAAAACATGGGTTAAAGATCAAGTGCCTTCAGTAATCCAAGAGAGCAGGTGTGCCACATAACTGCATTTTAAAGTGTTATTGCTTTTAGAAAAAAATATAAGACTAGTGGTTAATAGTGCACTGATTGCCATAGCAATTATAATATAAATATTGAGGATAATAACTCATCATCTGGGCGATTCTTCACTTTTGCTGGACAATCCTGTTCCTTTATTTTATGTACACTAATTTATATGAATGACATAAATCAGCAAACAAAGATATTTTACTACTTGCAATTGATTTTAACAGAGGAAGAGGCGCGCATATGAGTCTAATCTGATAAGCAATGGCTTGCAACTTGAAGCAACAAGATCGGTGAGTATCCTTTCCTTTGTGTAGACTATTGTGTCTGAAAGCAGACTTTGGCTCCATATGGAAAAGGAAATAAGTCCATGAATGCACTGTAGCTTCTTCCCCCTCTTTATTTCTGTGAGATCAGGATGTTGGGGTCACAAGAGGTTCCCCTTGCTGCCTCTTTCCCTATTCTTTGTCTAGGAGCCAGGAATCTCTGTGCTGAAATCATGGATCTGTCACTGACTTGCTCTGTGGCCTTGAGCAAAGTCACTTAAGCTTTGTCTCTGTTTCGTTCTCTGCAAAATGGAGGTAGTAGTCACCTACTTCACAGAGGGGTTGGGAAGATTAAATAGTTAGTTTGTTCAGCACTTTGAAAACATGAAGCCCTATAAAAATTCTAAGGGACCAGTTCTGCCCACTGCCCTTGTGGCATATAGGAATTGTAAATGGGACTCCAGAGCTTGGGGAGAATTCACCTAATGAAACAGCAGCCATAGATCTGACATAAGTGGCGAATGCTCCTTGCAAGCCCCAGCATAGTGGGAGTAGCTGTAGCACTCAGCATTATGGAGATTCTGGGCTGCATTCCAGCCTGTAGGCATCCCTGGATAGGCTGCTACAAGATGAAGCAGCCACTGGGGATGTTCTCATTTACACTGGAGGCCATGTTAGCCACCGCAGTATCCCAGAATCCAGGCAGCACAAAGATGGATCTTCCCCTCCTTTCTTCCTGGGCTGCCGTGGCTCCCAGCAGATGCAGCACAGGATCTGGCACAAAGTATTTTTATGATTATTTTGTAACGTAATGAGCTCCGGAACAGGAGGCCCTCTGCCACTTTCTCCCAAGTGGGGCTCAAAATCCACATCTTTAGGCTTTTGATTAAATAGAAAGTTACAGTGGAAACCCCACTTGTGGCATCCCAGCACATGATTTGGCCCTCTGACCATAGCATGCACCTCAGTGTGCAAGAAGAACTGTTAGGAGAAAATCCAACATGGATATATTGCTACTTGTAAATGGTACATTGTAAATTTGTGCTGGTTTTGGTAATCCTGCAATGCTAATGGTTCAAAATCTTTTTAAATAGTGAGCTTCCTGAGAACTAGATCTAAAAACAAGCATTAAGAAAGGTAATGTAGGTAATGTGTGCTAAAATTTAAATTGCTTTGTAAAATATTTTGCAAGGTGTTACCATTAAAGCAACAATTTAGTGATCTTTTTAAAATGCCAGTCTCTCCAGAGAGTTCTCATCTCCCTTCGGTGCCTTTACGGAAGTTAATGAGATGTTCACTAAAATGGATAAAAAATACACCCCTGAATTGGTTTTCTATGGGTTTTAAAGAGAAGGGAAAATCTGTAAAAAGAAAAGGAGGTCTTGTGGCACCTTAGAGACTAATAAATTTATTTGAGCATCAGATGCATCCGATGAAGTGAGTTGTAGCTCATGAAAGCTTATGCTCAAATAAATTTATTAGTCTCTAAGGTGCCACAAGTCCTCCTTTTCCTTTTGCGGATACAGACTAACACGGCTGCTACTCTGAAACCTGTGAAAATCTGTGTTACTTTAAAAGTATTATGAAGAGCTCTTTGCTTTCATTTTTTGTGGGCATACCTTTTTAATATTCTTTCACTTTAGGTCTTAGATGAAAAGCTTATTTTTGTAAAAGTGCACGCACCTTGGGAAGTGCTATGCACATATGCTGAGGTTATGCACATCAAATTGCCGCTGAAGCCCAATGACCTGAAAACCCGAGATTCAGCTTTCAACTGGTTTAGTAGACTCTTCCGAGTGGATGAAAATATCATCAAACCAGAGCAAGAGTTTTTCACTGCCCCATTTGAAAAGGCCCGTTTGTCTGATTTTTACATTCAAGACAAAGACATCTTCTTCAACCCAGCAACCAGAAGCAGAATTGTAAGTCAATATAAAGATTTATTTCTTTTCTGTCTCTAAACCCACACAAAGACATTTGTTTATTTCTCTATCAATCAGAGCAACACAACCACCATCACCAATAACAGACAACCCTCCTGACACATTAGAAATGTACTGTAGAGAACAATCCTAGATTCACTGGGAAACTGACTGGACAGTCTAATGAGGTGAAATTCCAAACCTTTGTCCAACTTGGGTTCCACTTATGCCCCAAAATAGAGTTTAAGTGGGACTTAAATGGGGGCAGTGGCCTTGTACAGTGAATTTCACCCAGAGAACTTGCCCCTCTTTAGCATCTATGATTCTGGGATGACATAGTTATGGTTTATATTCCTCACTTACAAATTGCAAGAGATTCAAGGCATTTTGTACTTTTCAGGTTCATTTTATTCTTTCCCGTGTGGAATATGCAGTAAGAGACAATGTGAAAAAGTTTGGTATTAACAAACTCCTGGACTCTGGGATCTACAAGGCAGCATTTCCTCTTCATGATGTAAGTCCAATGCTTGGAACAGGTATCTTAGTTGGGAATAAATTTGTATGCTGATTGAAGGCATATGCATGATTCCTATAGCAAAATGCCTATGGGCGTTGATTTTATTTGTTCACTGACTGTCCTATTTGGAGACAATGGCTGGAAGAAAATTTTCCTTCAAAACTCTTTTTCAGAGGAATACTGATTTTTCAAGTCAACAGAATTTTCCACAAAAAGTGTCTTTTCAGAGAAGATTTCAATTTTTATTTCAAAAACCAAACACCCAGAAACTGAAGTATTTTTATCTGGAAATGCTGCCGAGGTGCCTGATGGGAGCTGTATGTAGTTCAGTTGCCTCACGTCCCTATTGGCCTCTGTGCACCAGGCTCCCCAGCCAGTCTATATCTTCTATGATGCTCCATGGCCAGAAACTCCCAGGATGTATCACTTCCCTCTCCAAGAGGGAAAGCCAAATGATCTTCCTCATCGCCTTTCTTGTTGCACTATAGAATGAGAATGGAAAAATCCATTAAAAATTCTTAATACAAGTCCACATTTTCACCAAATACGTTTACAACTAACCTAGCAAGGAAATGAAGGGTTATTTCCCTCTGTACCCTCTTTTGAATCTAAAACAGATGCTGGAAGCCCTGCATTTATTCTCCAGAATTTTCAGCCTTCATTGTGGTACATCACTGTCCTGAAGAAAGCACGTGATAGTATGTTAGGGGTACTTAAAGTCTCATTTTTAATTAGAATTGATCCTTTTCTATTTATTCTCCCAATCCTAGGCACCAAGCCTGCAAATACTTACATGCATGTTTAAGCACATGACTAAACCCCATTTTTTTCAGTGAGATGACTCCCATAATTAAAATTAAGCATGTGCATAAGTATTTGCAAGATCAGGTCCTTAATGACAAGCCTCTGAACTGTTAGTGCTTGCTTACTTCCAACTCCCTTTTTTGTAATTTGCAATGGAACTTGGGCTAAGAGATTACCCTGGACACTAGTCTCACAAGTGTAGCTCCACAGGGATCAGATTTCACACAGCCAGCGGGGCTGAAGTGGCACTGTAAACTGGTTCAGCTGCCCATACAGTTTGGGTACTGTAAGTGGTTATTTTATGAGACAGTGTTTCCATATTCATTCTCTTTTGCAGTCTAGATTCAATCACCGGTCAGAGGACCCCAACTGCCCTAATGAACGGTATCTTCTTTACAAGGAATGGGCTCACCCCAGAAGTATTTACAAACTGCAGCCATTGGATCTTGTCAGGTGAGTATGCATATGATCAGTACAATTCAGAAAGACCGAGGAATTCACATAACATTTTCATGTTTTGGTACATTGAAGATTCATGTCTTAATTCTAATTGCTGATATGTTTGCCCATATCTGCACACACATTTGAGCATGCTCTGTTTCTGACTTTATAAGATACAGGCACATGCCTATATAACCAATCAAAAGTGAGCTTCAGTGAGAAGTCGGCATTGCATGCAAATATAAAAAATCATGCAAATTCACAGAAATGGTTAGCTGCTGTACCTCTGAGTCACACACTGTAAAAATATGAAAATAGAGTCTAGCCCTAAATATTTGGAATAGCTGGTTGTCTGAGAAAGAAATGTGGAGTTATTTGTATTTTCAAAGAGTATTTTTCCCCTCACAGGAAATATTATGGAGAGAAAACTGGAATATATTTTGCTTGGCTTGGTTTTTACACTCAAATGCTGAGCGTGGCAGCAGTAGTAGGACTCGCCTGTTTTTTATATGGATACCTAACAAAGGACAACTGCACATGGAGGTACCGGATGGACAGTTCAAATGTATTTTCGTATTGACACAGTTCTGAATACTCACAAATAGCATAGAGTTTTCTAGGCATTAAAAAAAAAGGAACCTTGTTAGTGATCCCAGGTTGAAGTTCATGGTACTGTTGAATGAACACTATGAAAAGGAAATGACAAGCATATATCAGGGCTACAAGAACATTGGTGGGTCATCTAGTCCAAGGGACATGAAAATCCTCCGACGCGCCCCCCCCCCCCCCCGATTTCTTCTACTTCCCTTGCATCCTCCCTTCTCATTGTGCATGTTCCCTCCTCTACTCTCTGTCCTCCTTCTCCTTCCTGACATATACTGTAAGCAAACAAAGAGCCATATCATGCCATCAGCTTTTAAGCAGAATTCCTTATTGAAATCAGTGGGGAGTTGTGCTATAAATCTGATGGCACATTATGGCCCGAAGGCTTTTACAAATCAGAATGTACAGAGACATTCATGTCAAATAAAAAGGACATAGAATGAAAGGGGCAGAGGAGCAAAATGATTAAAACAACGAAAACATTAAAAGAGCATCCCAAAATATAAATCAGTTTTCTGCCTTCAAAATAAAGAAGACATAAAAGGAAATTAAAAAGCAGAGAAAGAAAATGACAATAAATCGTGGGGAGAAAATAAAGAATACAGCACGGCATCTGAAACAGAATCAAATCATAATATCTTTTAGGAAACTAAAGCTACCATGTACGGAAAGGGCTCTCTAAGGACCTGATGCGATACTTAGTCAGTCATTGAAATGATTCCCATTGACTTCAGTGAGTGGTGGATCAATCCCTGCACTAACAAAAATCAAGTTAATGGAGAAACAAATACAGAGAATAAGAATAGCAACTGGCTTGTTTCTGAAGTTAAAGATGCAAAGATACAGGGCAAAAAAGTAAGACAGACATGAGATGTTACAATGACTTGTATTTAAGATTTTGTTTTTTTCATTCTTTATAGTTTGACAATTCTTTTTGAATCCACATACAGTATAATGTAAAAATGTAAAGAAAACAGTGAAAAATCAAAACTTCAACACAGGTTACCATAGCATGCCCATTTATGTTTGCTGCTCCCTATAGGAGAGCAAAAACTTTCTCATAGGTGAAATTCACATATGGGTGGAGGGCCTGCTAAAAGGCACTGCTTGGAACTCAGGACTTCCCCCCTCCCCCCTTCTTCTATAGGAGAATAGGCAGAACAGCAGCACAGGGGAAATTCTGCTCCCCCTTTACACCCTGAAGAGAGACATTGGTGGGGAAGGGGCTACTGGATCTGCACTGATGCAGATCCCCTGATCCTCTTTCACCCTCTGTAGCTAGAACTACTTCAGACTATTTTAGCTACTCCAAGTGACTCTGCAGCCACTCCCTGGCCTGAAGAGAATTCCTCACTTTTCCGCCTCAAACCTCCCCTACCACAATGCTCAGATTGAACATTATAGGGTGGATTTGCCCATTATAAATCAGGTAAAAGAGTCACCCTGAAATCCTGAAAATGTGAACAATAGGATTTTTTAAGATCTCTGTTTTGTTCTTAACTTGATTCCTTTTAGAGAATAGCTCCAAGAGTAATGGGAGATAATTCCTTCCATGCTTCATAATCTAATCTGCAGTATATTGAGGGCTAAGAGTGGAAGTGGAGGAGGCGCATTGTCTGAAAGCAGCACACTTAGCAACTTATTCCGTACTTCACCGAGTTATCACACCATCTACAAGCATTAATGGTAGTCTGAGTTTCGTGCTTGTGTAATTGATTGATTTTATTTTTAGCCAAGAAGTGTGTGATCCCAACATCGGTGGCAACATCATAATGTGCCCGCAGTGTGATCAGGAATGCACATACTGGAACCTCACTATTACCTGTGAATCCTCTAAGGTAGCATGCCATTTACATCCTGCAGAAATGGACTTCTAAGTTCAGTTGCAGTAGCCTTTGTATTTTCTCTTAAACCATCCATGGGGTGAAGTGGCAGCAGTGTTATTCTCCCTCAAGTGCAAGATTAATGTTTCTTCAGCACAGCAATATGAAAGGTACAAGAGAGAAACATGTGAAAAGGGAAATGTTGGAAGGAAAAGGCAGAGGGCAACCCCACAATTACCATATCAAAGCAGTATTTTCTTATTAAATAGGTTAATGTTTTTTGTGTCACTTCTTGTTTGTCAGAATTATTTGTTCATTTGCTCTGTGTGTGTTTGTGAGAGAGAGAGAGAATACAGTGTGTGTGTGTCATGTCAACTGAAATTCCTAACACTGAAGTACTGGCTCTCCTCTTCCAGTACAGTGAGTGGTGGAACATTGATACTACAGCAGTTTTTGCTGCATATTTGACTCGTAGGTTTAATGTAGGTTTTCTGCATTTAATTTCCTTGATTTTGCACATTGGAAGAATACTAGGAGGAAAGGTGAAGATTAAACCATGTAAAAGCTCAAAACTAAAATCAAAATGTGCAACATTCTATCAGCGTTCTTATCCCATGTAGAAAAATTACTGACCCATTATGGCTAAATCGTTTATATTTTAATTCTTTACAGAAACTGTGTATATTCGATAGCTTCGGAACACTAATATTTGCAGTATTTATGGGAGTATGGGGTAAGTCGATTTCAAGGTTTTGCTTTCTGTCTACAGTTTTGTCATCTAATTTTGGGCAGACCTAAGGCATAAGCCAAAAAGTGTAGCTAAATGTACAACTATTTCAGTTTCTAGTGTTCAGGAATATTACAAAAGGGAATTCACACATAAAAATTAAGCATAACAGTAACTCTTTTTAGCATCATTTGGAGACTGATTTCAGAACTTCCAGGGGCAGATAGGAACGGTGGGGTGGTTTTTTGTTTTTTTTTTTCAGTGTTTGCTTCATCCTTTTAAACTCGGAGAAAAGGAAGAAGAAGGGATTAGAATTGCCCAGTGGTAAACCAGCAGGAGCCACATGCTTAAACATGTCTGGCAAAGGAACTGTTTTTCTCCAAGGAATCTTGGAGCTCTCTATTCCTACTAGCAGCTGCGTGACTGAGGAAGGCAATGGGAAAAATAGAGCCATTTATTATAAACTCTAGTAATTATTTCTTTCCTTCTTCATTTACGTAATTGATACGCTAAACATGCAGTAATTACAAGCACTAGGGACATCTTGTGGCAGTGAAAGTGTCTCTTTAATCAGGGGGTTCCCACTGACTGATTCTATTCTGTACTGGATTCAGTGGACAAGTCAAAGCTTATTTTTCCAGAAAGTGTCTTGTTTCACTGGACCGCAGAGGCAGAACCAGAATTTTCTTAGCAAGGGGGCCCATGTTACTGGCCAAGTAGCAGAGATCACAGTATGTGCTACTTCCCAATTTCTTCATTGATGGGACTCTGCTTTATGCATGAGTTGCTTATCAGGAGGTTTGCAGATGTTTATGGGGTTCCTTCCCATTCCCCTCTCCCACCGCTTCACAGTGTCACCCATGTCCTCACCAACCCACCATCTCTTCTTCCAGAGCAAGCCTGGAAATGGATGTGGTAGAGGAGGCAGCGTGAGATGGCAGCCCGGGGCTCAGAGAAGTGGGGAGCCAGGTCCAGGACGTCTCCCCCGTTCTCCCCTCCCACCAGAGAGATGGGGAGCAGCCAGGATCTCTCCTCGCACCCCTCCTCTCCCATCAGAGAGACGGGGACTGTAAATTAGTAGTAGCAGCATTGTCTATGGCCAAGGGAGGAGCCTGAGGGTCCCTCCCCACTTTATTAAGCCTCTTTGGATTGTCCATATTAGCAAGGTTGCTAATTGGCTTTAACTGTAGCCCCTTAACCAGAGTGATTACTTGTTGGTGATTAACAAGTAATGTTGACTTGGAAGCTAGTCAGCAAAGTTACAGAAGTAAGTTTTATGTTATCAGTGGTGCTCCTTGAAGGGTAGTGTACAGAAGACAACTACTGTAACATTTTAGAACAATATCTCAGCTTGATAAGAAAAGGTTAATATGCTTGTTATTGTAAAACATGTTGTACTTTGATCTTTTGATAATGAACTTAATATAAAGTGCTTTAAAGTAACTATTTCAATAAAATAATTAAGTTAAATTTGATTCTTTTAAGAACTTTTCAAAGGTATACTATGCTCAAGATACCAGCAGGAAATTCCCTAAATCAAAGATTAGAACAGTTTGATGTTAATTTGATCTTTTTTCTGTTGTCCCAATAGTTAACTTATTTGTAATTTGTCTGTTAATTAAAAATTGTGATTTTCTGTTTTGAAGTATGGTTCCAAAAATGATAAATGGAAAGTTAAACTGCATAGCTACAATAATGCTGACAAGGGTATGTTAGTATTCTCATCATAAACCCGCTACATAAGGAGGTGAATTGTCCATCACAATTGTACTGAATCCAAGTGAGCCATGGTCTTGATGCCATTTCAATTGTAATTTTCATTGAATTGTAATACTTTAAATAATTTAAGGAATGATATATTTTTAACCCTATGATTGCATTGCGACCATTAATATACTTATTAATAACGGTACTTCTGTAATATGTTCCCTTCAGAGAACTCAAATAACTGCAAAACATGAATTAATTAAGCCTCACAATACCCCCTGTAAAGTGGGTATGGACTACTAAATTATAGTAAGTGACATGCCCAAGGCCAGACAGGATTAAAACCCAGCTCTCCAGACTCCCAGTCATTTGTTTTAATCAGTAGAAAATGCCGTCTCAGAATAAATTAAAGAAAAGAGCAATTAAAATACAGACAGAAGAACCTGCCCTGCTCTGAGGCCTGAGCGGTACAATATAGCTATAAAATTATCACACCTGGAGGAGTCCCTCTGTGTAGGCAGCTCCCTCAGTGACAGAGTCATCATAGCCTCTCTTGGGCCACACCCATTTCCTGGCTGCTCACACAGGGATTGTGGCAGGGGGAGGGGCAGCATGCTGTAAGGCCAGGACAACCTTGCACTCCAATATTTCCCAGGTATTGGAACAGTCCTTGAGGGCCTTTTGCAGCTGGTGCTAATTGGAGCACTGATGAGGTGCTCTAAATTATGCTGGGGACCAGACCAGTGGCCAGATGTAGGGATGGAGGAGCTTGCTCCTCTTTGGTCCACTGGCCTTGCTCTGCAGGTTGATATAGAAGGTCAGGGCACCATTTCCCCTTTTTTGGCCTCTTGCTTGTAAAGAGTGGTCTCTGTGCTCCCTAGAGTTCAGGGAGCGTAGGGACTGCCAGTGTGAGAGGCCCGTGTGAAGCCATGTAAAGGTAGGAGCCTTCCTTCCAAGAATGCGCTCATGCAACGGCCTCTCCCAAACTCACCCTTAGAGTTTTTCTTTTTATTTCATGCTTGGTTTTGGTGACTTGACTGTAACTGTGTCTGGAAAACTTTTAGTAGGTGTGGCATTAACTCTATAGTGTATATTAAATGGGCATTAGTCTTTTCCCTATGGCAATTTCCTATATGTGCTAAAGTTTTGTTTTAAAAACATCTATAACTCTCCAAAATTATTTTCCTTCAATTAACCAAACAATCTGCTTTGAAAAACCATACTGCAATATAAAATCCAAATTGTTCCTATTCAATACGTTTTCAGAAAAGAAAAATAAACTTTTATGCATTCTTTAGCATAAAGAATCCACAGGTTGATATCATAAAAACACCTACATCATTAGAGCAGTAATTAGGTAAAGAAACAGATCCAGTTATTTTCTCCCTGAGAAAGTCTTGGCACCATCCCACCAGCCAGTAAAGGTTATATTCTGTGTCTGCAAAAAGTGATCTAAAAAATTAACGGTTCACATATTACAGCATAGGAGTTCAACGCTGTCCGGTGTACGTGTGGTATAGCTCTGTTTGTTTTTCCTTTGGTTAGTTACTTTGTTTCTGGAGTTTTGGAAGCGACGGCAGGCTGAACTGGAATATGAGTGGGACACTGTTGAATTTTTAGAGCAGGAAGAACATGTACGTCCAGAATACGAAGCACGATGCATTCATGTAGTAACAAATGAAATCACACAGGTAAGGAATGTTTTTAGAATTGGTCATACTGCAAACTGTGAAAGCTAGAAATTCAAACAAAGACCTTGTGATGGGCCAGATCTTCAACTGATATAAATCTGCGTTTCTCCACTGAAGTCAGTGGAGCTACCTCGGTTTGCAGCAGCTGAGGATCTGACCCAATATGTTGATCTAATAAATTGCAGGCCTAGCGTACACCAATCTGTATCAGGCTAAAATGTGAGGCCTGGGGTTCACAGAAATCATATCTATCATTTCAGCTGGTTGTACCAATTACTGCAACTTTGGGACTGGCAACTTTCTGTAATCTGTGTTCTCTATGTATATAAATCTCCCCACTGTATTTTCCACTGAATGCATCCGATGAAGTGAGCTGTAGCTCACGAAAGCTTATGCTCAAATAAATTGGTTAGTCTCTTAAGGTGCCGCAAGTACTCCTTTTCTTTTTGCGAATACAGACTAACACGGCTGCTACTCTGAAACCTTTCTGTAATCTATAACACCAAGTGAGGGGGTGATTACTAAAGGGCAGTTTCATAACAGCCAGAGGGACTGCAGTAGAATGATCTGGTGCCACAAAATGGTACCTCTAATCTCAGGTAACAGCCTGGCATTGAATAATTTTTTTTGTGAGAAGCCCACAGTCGTCACTGATAGGGTTGCCAACTTTGGTTGGACATTTCCTGGCGGTTGCATCACATGACATAATCTTTAATTAGCTGTTAATCTTTAATTCCTGGGTACTCCAGAACAATCCTGGAGGGTTGGCAACCCTCAACTCACTGATTGTTCCTTGTTCTTGGAAGCCTGGAGACATGCCAGGAAAACAAGACAAAATGGAGGAAGAGAAGTTGCATTTCATGCAGTTTCCAGACTTTGTTATCCACAGGTTTCTTTGAATGAGAGAAGCACAAACAGGTATTATGGCCAAGCATATATGGATGCTAATAACATTAATGAGTTCACCTGGACAGGGATAATTCTCATTCTAGTGAAACACAATACACATTTACGAGGCTCTTAGTTTAGAGCTCTTTTTTTTAATACATTTTCAAGTGGCTTTAGCGGCTCACTCAGCTCAGCTGTCAGGTTTTTATTATTTTTTGTTATTGCATCACTATAGCGTTTACCTGATCATTTGCTTTGCTTTCATGTTCTAGCCATATTATATTAATGTTTATAATAGGGGACTTGAAAAGTTCCAAAACTAGACTGACATGGTTAAAAATCTACCCTAAGTAGCCCCTTCTGTATTATAATCTTGTGCTACAGGATACCTGGTTTTATTAATAAGCTTATAAAACTTACATTATCTTTACTACACAATGATAATTCTAAACTATTCTTAAGGCATTTTTAGATAGAGAAGTTTTGGCTAAAAAATAATATTTTTGCCATTATATAGACCTTTCATCTGAGGGTCTCAAAGATTTTTTAAAACATCAGTGAAGCCCCATTACACCTGGGTGAGGTAAGCATCATCCCCATTTTAGAGGGAGGTAAACTGAGAGACAAAGAGGCTGAGGTCTACATTTTCAAAATGTCCACTAATTTTGGGTGACAGTTTTTGGATGCCAAATCTTAGGTACATAGGGACCTGACTTTCAGAAGTGCTGAGCACCCACTAATCCAGCTGATTTGAGCAGTGGGTGCTTAGCACTTCTGAAAATCAGGTCCCACATTTCTCAAATTGGGTACTCAAAAACTGACACCCAAAATCAGTGGACTTTTTTTTTTTTTTTGGAACGCGTCGGCCCACATGAATTGCCAGGGGGACATGGCAAAAATGTCAGGTCTGGGAATAGAAACCAGGATTCTGATTCCCGTTCTTGTGCCCTAAACATGTCAAAGTGCTTAACAGGTCACATGAAAAATATACTTAAAAGAAGAGCAGATGTATGATTAATCCCCTTCTAAATCAACTCTCTTTCCAGCAAGAAGAGCACGTGCCATACACTGCCTGTGGAAAGTGTGTACGGATGACCTTCTGTATAAGTGCAGTCTTCTTCTGGGTAAAATTCTGTTGGTCTTATTCTTTAATATAATGTACCTCTCTTGACAAATAATAGCTTCATGAAAAACTAAACTATATATGAGCCAATAAAGTGACAGGCTGATCTGAATGTTCAAATATGGATGTTTAAGTTGCCCCCAAAAAGCACCTGCACACATGCCCAAACACATAACTGCATACACCAAACATACATTTGCATATGAAAAACAGATAATCATGCAGATAAGTTTATACTTATGCATATTTTGTGGCTACAGCTTGTGGACTATGTTTGAAAATGTGGTTCACTGTTTCCTCCATCAGCATTTTCAGATACATGTTTTGCTGGTAGGTGGAACAATGGATTACCTTGGGGACAGATTTGGTTGCACTTCCCCCCCTCCTTCCCAGTTTCTTTCATTGTTGTTCCAGCCATTCAGTTCAATAGCATGTCATGGACGAATGGGCCTCTTTCAGCTTTTTCGTTTCACTTAAAAGAGCGAAGCTGGGAGCTCTTTGATTTTCCCAATCTTGCTACTTTAATTAAAACTAAAAATTGAAAGAAGTCCAGCCATCCATGAAACAATATGTAACATGGTGGGCAGGCCCAGAAAGGCCATCTCTAAAAGCTGAGGCTCTAATAATTGCATGCTCCCAGAGCCTGTACAACATTCTGTAGCCGGAAAACCATCACCAGTGATAGGAAATGAAGCTGGAGCACAGGGACTGTATAGAATGCTGGCTGGCCAGCATGGAAGAGGCTATGCTCTGGGTTTTCATGTCTGGAGCACAGTGAAGAAAATAACTAACTAACTGGCTGGCTGGGGTTCAGAATGCTGGGAGAATCTGATAACATGTATTGCGATTTGGTTTATTACTATGGTATTATGTCTGTGGTGTGGGGGACAGGGGATAAACGTCACTTTACAGACATATAAGAAGAGAAACTTGCTGCCCTGAAGAACTTACAATCTAAATAAAAACTAGATAGCTAACAAGAAATAAAAATGGGGAAAGAAGCAGATATGACAAAAAACAAGGGGGAAAAAAATACTGAACATGAAAGTATTATTTCAACCAATGCAGATGGTATGACTGATTAAAATTAGGACTGTCAAGCAATTAAAAAAATTAATCGCGCTGTTAAACAATAATAGAATACCATTTATTTAAATATTTTTGGATGTTTTCTACATTTTCAAATATATTGATTTCAATTACAACACAGAATATAAAGTGTACAGGGCTCACTTTATATTTATTTTTGATTGCAAATATTTGCACTGTAAAAACAAAAGAAATTATTATTTTTCAATTCACCTAATAAAAGTACTGTAGTCCAATCTCTTAATCATGAAAGTTGAACTTACAAATGTCGAATTATGTACAAAAAACCCTACATTCAAAAATAAAACAATGTAAAATGTAGAGCCTACAAGTCCAATCAGACAAACAAGTTTGTTTCCATTTCCAGAAGATAATGCTGCATACTTCTTGTTTACAATGTCACTTGAAAGTGAGAACAGGCATTTGCATGGCACTGTTGTAGCTGGCATCACAAGATATTCACATGCTAGATGCGCTAAAGATTCATATGTCCCTTCATGCTTCAACCATCATTCCAGAGGACATGCGTCCATGCTGATGATGGGTTCTGCTCTATAATGATCCATAACAGTGCAGACCAACACATGTTCATTTTCACATCTGAGTCAGATGCCACCAGCAGAAGGTTGATTTTCTTTTTTGGTTGTTCGGGTTCTGAAGTTTCCGCATCAGAGTGTTGCTCTTTTAAGACTTCTGAAAGCATACTCCACACCTTGTGCCTCTCAGATTTTGGATGGCACTTCAGATTCTTAAACCTTGGGTCGAGTGCTGTAGCTGTCTTTAGAAATCTCACAATGGTACCTTCTTTGCGTTTTGTCAAATCTGCAATGAAAATGTTCTTAAAACAAACAACATGCTGGGTCATCACCTGAGACTGGTATAACATGATATATATGGTAGAATGCAGGTAAAACACAGAGCAGGAGTCATACAATTCTCCCCCAAGGAGTTCAGTCACAAATTTAATTAATGCATTATTTTTTTAACGAGCATCATCAGCATGGAAGTATGTCCTCTGGAACAATGGCCAAAGCATGAAGAGACATATAAATCTTTAGCACATCTGGCATGTAAGTATCTTGCAATGCTGGCTACAACAGTGCCATGTGAATGCCTGTTCTCACTTTCAGGTGCTTTGTAATTAAGAAGTGGGCAGCATTATCTCCCATAAATGTAAACAAACTTGTTTCTCTTCACGATTGGCTGAACAAGAAGTAGGACTGAGTGGACTTGTAGACTGTAAAGTTTTACATTGTTTTGTTTTTGAGCGCAGTTATGTAACCAAAAAATCTACGTTTGTGAGTTGCACTTTCACGATAAAGAGATTGTACTATGGTACTTGTATGAGGTGAATTGAAAAATACTATTTCTTTTGTTTACAAATATTTGCACTGTAAAAATGATAATCAAAAATAGTACAAAGTGAACACTGTACACTTTGTATTCTGTGTTGTTATTGAAATTGATTATATTTGAAAATGTAGAAAAACATCCAAAAATATTTAATAAATTTCAATTGGCATTCTATTGTTTAACAGTGCGATTAATCACAATTAATTTTTTTAATTGTGATTAATTTTTTTTTTTTAGTTAATCGCGTGAGTTAACTGCGATCAATTGACAGCCCTAATTAAAATGTGCCTGTTTCTCTTGAGGGGCAGTTGCTTTTTTCTGGCCACAATCCGCAACAACAATAATACCTGGCTCATATACAGTGTTTTTCCTCCAGAATGCATCCTGCCAATTGTGCAATGCTGTACATGGGCTGTTGGGAAGAGAAGATTCTTTTCTAACCCCAGGAAGTGACAATCATATGCCCCAAAGCATGAGATCTGATTACCTTTCTCCTTATCTTAGCTTGTGTAGCTACAAACATTATCGGTCATAAAATTATCCATCTCTTTTTCCACAGGTTGACTGTATGCTACACAAAGTAGTCTTCTCTTTTATGGGCTCTGAATTTACTGTGCTTTATCTTCACAGAGCATCCCCTTGCTCTCATATTATGGGATGGGGAGAAAGAGGGTCTAAATAGTTTCACTTTGCCCTTCATAATATATATTTCAAACTACTGTTTTTCCCAAGCCATATGATTTTACACTAATATATATATTGTACTCTATTTTCAGATTCTTTTGATCATTGTGTCAGTTATTGGCATCATCGTCTACAGACTCTCTGTTTTCCTTGTGTTTTCTGCAAAGCTGCCACGGCACATTAATGGAACAGAAGCAATTCAGAAGTACCTGACTCCCCAGGCAGCCACTTCAGTAACTGCTTCAATCATCAGTTTTATAATCATCATGATTTTGAACATCATCTATGAAAAAGTGGCAATCATGATTACTGACTTTGGTAAGTTTATGCTTTCGCTAGGAAGTATAAGAAAAAACAACATAATTCTTATAATAAGGACCCCAGTAAATTAATATCTACACCAAGTATTTCAGAATTTTCCCTCTATAGCATGCAATGACTTCTAGAATTTTTCAAATATAGCTTTTCACTTTTATCAACGAAATATATTTTACTCCTCGCCTAAGAAATCCTTGTATAGCCAGCATGAAAGATCAATTGTTTACAGCTTTGTATTTGTGAAATAGACAAAACAAGCAAGATTACTATAATACCCAGGCTTTATAAAAAAAGATCAGTACCGCATAACACATTTAAGAACATTATGGAGAGAACAGCCCCTTTTTTGTAAATAAATGGAATATGGTCACTGGTCCAATGCTAGATGCTTTTCTCTTGTTATTAAACAGACAACCATTCACAAATATTACTGTTCTTTCCATCCAGGCCATCTACATTAAGGTAGCTATTCTACTTTACCTTTAATATGGTTTATTTCCGTCAGTTCAAAGTGTTATGTTTGTTGTTTGTTGAGTCTGTGAGGATTTTCTTTCTATGAGAGCGATAGAGAATTGTGTTGCTCTTTTTCTTTTAGTGTCAAAGAACAAATTATTTCCTCTTTACAAGTGTCTTATAATTAACATAATGGCTACAATGTATTAGGGACCCTAAACAATCTAAATTGTGCTGTAAATTCTATTCAAGCATGCAAGGCACATGCACATTTTTTTGACGGAGGCACTAAAGCTGTTCAAATATTAATTTTCTTTTCCTTTTTGTTTTTTGGTGTGTTTTTTTTAAACTACAGAACTACCAAGGACGCAGACTGATTATGAAAACAGTCTGACCATGAAGATGTTCTTATTCCAGTTTGTCAACTATTATTCTTCATGTTTCTACATTGCATTCTTTAAGGGTAAATTTGTAAGATTCCCTGGAGACCCAGTTTATTGGTTAGGAAAATACAGAAATGAAGAGGTAAGAATCCACTATAGTATATCTTTTTTCTTAATTAACAATGTAAGATATTAGCCTAGGGCCTGGTTTACACTAAAAAGTTAGGTCAATTCCAGCTACGGCGCTCAGGGGTGTGAAAAATCTACACCCCTGAGCAATGTCATTATTCTGATCTAATACCCAGTGTAGACAGTGCTAGATCAACAGAAGCATTCTTCCATCAACCTAGCTACTGCCTCTCAGAAAGGCGGATTACCTACACCAACAGGAGAACCGCTGTAGCATTTCGAGTGTAGACAAGGCCTAGTTCTTCAGCTATTGCCAAGGAGTGCACAGCACAGAAGGGGAGTTCAAAGGTAGCCTTTGCAGTTCCCCAAATCCAGGACAACTGTGTGCTAGACCAGCCCCTTAGCATAATTTAGAGTAGCTTCAAGTTTTCTTGAAGTTACTTAGGTTTTCATTGACCCACAAGGGACCACTGTGGCATAACAAAGACCCAGCCACACTCACTTTCCCATGAACACCACCTATATCAGCAGCAGAGAGGGGGGTGGTATAACATCCTCAGAACCAGCTCTCCACCATCCACAGATCCCCCTCCCCTAGAGTGATCTTCTCGTAATGACAGTGCAACACAGAGAGGCTGTATGATCTGGGCCATTGTTCCATTGGCTTCACTGGTATCCTGCCCACTTATAGCAATGTCAGATTTGGTCTGTTGGGCCTTTTCAAAGGGATTTGTCTCAATTGTCATCTTGGATTATTTTTAAGGTTAAAATAATGTAATTTTAAAAATTTTAGTATTTTTTTTAATTTAAACACTTTAATCTTGCCTGAAGAGTTATGCAGCATTTTTCACACCTCTCTCAACCTTTAGTGTGATCCGGGCGGATGTCTCCTTGAACTTACAACGCAGCTAACAATAATAATGGGAGGTAAAGCAATTTGGAATAACATTCAAGAAGTGCTTCTTCCGTAAGTACCTAATGTTTTTTAAAAGTGACCTAATGAAATAAAAAGGTCAAATATTTGATGGCAAAGGCCCTGCTCCTGCCCCTGTTGGAAGTAAGTGGACATTTAGATTTCAATAGCAGCATATGCTCAGGCACCTGGAGAACAAGACCAAAATTTTCCATGGTCTCCAACTTGGATGCCATTTTTGGGTGCCCAGCTTGAAACGCCTTGGGCCTGATTCTTCAAAGGTGCTATCGATCCCCAGTTCCCACTCAGTTCAGTTCAGGTTGTGGATGCTCAACACTTCCAAAAATCAGGCCCAACATGTCTGAAGTTGAGTGCCCAAAACTGGAGGCTACTCTGACCATCTTCACCTTATTATTGCTTTAAATGGCATACTGCGATTTAGTATTTACTGTTCTATGTCAGACTTTCCACAAAACAAGTGTTTAAAATGCTATTTTAGTTTTTAAATATATTTTTGTAGTTGTATTTTGACATTCACAGCTCTGTTCATATGACAGCACTCCCAAAGGGTAATGTTGAATGTATATGATACAGTAAAACCGGAGGCTGTATGTCTTCTGTGTAACTTACACAAAGTTGTTAAATAGTATTGCGCTTGTCAGGAGACAGGGAATGATCTAGGTACAGAAAGCTGAAAAAGGTATAGCGAATGGAGGTGGCAAAGAGAGGGAACCAGCAAAAACTCATTTAAATACATATCTGATGGAGTTGTAATGGAAACGTAGGACATTTCTTCACCAATCAAGTACGCACAACTGTAAATAATAACAATTATCTTGAAAACTGGAGGTGGGAGTCCTAGAAACTAGGGTCAGATCCTGTTCCCATTTACACTAGTGTAAACCAGAGTAACTCCACTGCCTTCAGGAGAGTTACTCCAAGGGTACGCTGTTGCAAGTACAAGCAGAATCTGTCCCTTAGAATCAACAGGCCTGATTTTGTGTATGTACATCTGTGGATTAAAAAAATTGCCACAGGTGTCAGTTTTTCCTGCATCAGGCTGACAGCCAAAAAGTCTCATTGTGCTAGTTGATTTTATTTATGCCAATATTGTCCCAGTTTGTTTAGCCAGTTATCTCTTCTTGCCATTACTTATGCCTATCCATCACCACACACGATGTATCACCACTCGCGGTATGCAACCAGTAGTCAAGTCCTAGGTTCGTGCTTCCTTCCCTGATCAATTCTTAACATGGCCTGGTATTGCTTGCATTTAAAGAACTAGATCCACCCAATTCTGGCATTTTTAATCCACCCAATTCTGGCATTTTTAATGTAATAGGCATTACTGATGCTTTACGATGAGAAAAATTGAATTGTGAAGATTAAAATGTGTCTACATATGGTGATTCAGAGGAGCAAGTGGAGTATGCAGTGAGTTGGATATGCATCAGGGACTTTTATTATTTATTGAGCACTGATAGAATGCTCAGGACTATACAAATACAGAAAACAAATGATCCCAGACTCAAATGTCTTGCAATCTAAATCAGACACAAGCAATACACACTGGCTACAACAATACATGGATTGAAGGCAATGAAGGAGAAAGATTAGGAGACAGAGAGCATGCTCTCTGACAAATAAAGCTGTTTTAAACAAGATAACACTCAGAATATTCGCAAAAAGAAAAGGAATACTTGTAGCACCTTAGAGACTAACAAATTTATTTGAGCATAAGCTTTCGTGAGCTACAGCTCACTTCATCGGATGCATTCAGTGGAAATGAAAGCTGTAGCTCATGAAAGCTTATGCTCAAATAAATTCGTTAGTCTCTAAGGTGCCACAAGTACCCCTTTTCTTTTTGTGAATACAGACTAACACGGCTGCTACTCTGAAACCACTCAGAATATTGAAAAGCTTATCAGGGAGTGTAAATTTTGGGCCTTGAAAACAGGTAGCTGGTGGGCAGGAGGGAAGTGTAAGAGGAGATGACCGGGAAGAAAATGTGGAGAAGAGGGTTGGAAATAGGGAGTGACCTAAAACACAAATATGGGTAAAGGAGACTTAGAAATGGAGGAAAAGAGAAAAGGCCAAAACCTTGCTTTCATTGAACTCCTGTTTGCAATGATTGGGCCCAAAAACTGTAAGTAAGATGAGAAAGGGGGAAGTATAATGTATAAAGGAAGAGTGTCACATTTTACTTGATATTAAATGGTTTCAGATTGTCTCAGTGCATCTGTTTTTCAGGATATATTTAAGGGCTACTTTAAGCCAGGATACCACAGTGAGGGATGCATTAGAAGTTGGATTGATTGGAAATTTGGACAAATATTGAAAAAGCTATTCTTCCTGTATATAAGGAATAACACACCTTTTGTAAAACCGCGATGCCTCATGCAAATCTCTAAAAGCATTTGGCTGGTATCTCATTTTCATTTCTCTTATTACAAATGGAAATTTTCTCTTCCTTTATTATGAAGGACATTTATGGGCAAACGATGCCTTTTTGTTTTTTCCCTTCCTTAAAAGCTCATCTGCTGCTTGCTCCTTATTCTAAGGTAACAGATAGAAATAGTTATAACTACAGCATCAATTTTCCTAAATTCTGGTGCTTGCATTTCAGACCAAGAGCTTTTGGGGAGGAGGGATTAAAAACTGTGCAGTCTGAGAAACATATTGGGCCTGGTTCTCTGTTGCCTTTTCACCTGATGCAGTCATTTACACCAGTGCAAGGTGGGTGTGACATGCTACCAGACAGAATAGTAGTGTTGTACACCCACTTTGCATTACTGTAAATGATTGCAAAAGGTACAGGACAAGAGCGAATCAAAAATAGCATTGTTTGTATTAAGGAGTTTCAGTAGTTCAGTTATTATCAAAACCAATTTTCAAACTTGGCTATAGCACCAGAGCAAGAACTTTGCAATAGCTCAGCCTTTGGCAGGGTAGACTAACAATGTGAGTCATCACTTTTCTCCTGACTGGTAGCTGGGTTAAGAATCTAATCGGAAGATGTTGCTCAGCTGCTAGATCAGAAAAGACTATTCCACGCTGGGAACAGGACTACCATCTGCAACCCGTTGGAAAACTTGGATTGTTTTATGAGTATCTGGAAATGGGTAAGTCAGCTGTGCAATTCTGATTCGTATGAAATATTTTCAGGACCCAAATGTGTATTTTTTTTAAAAAGTCTTCAGATAAATAATATCTGATGATTTTATAGATAGTATAAACATGTTATAGAGATTAAAGCTTGTGCGAAATGGATAAAGGTAGAAATTTTTGTTAGTTTAAATCAAATAAATGACAATCCAGTTTACAACCAAGGACGACATGGCTTCTATAGCTAGGGATTGTATGACTAGGTCTGTTGCCTCTTCATCTATTACCCTATCCACAGGTCAGGGGCCAGAAGACTGTCATCTTCAACTCCAGCACTGCAGCATCACATTCCTATACCAGTTTGCTGTAGATTTACAGCAACTTTAAAGTTTTTATTTTTGGAAGCTGTAGAAAACCTGAATTTCTTTGCAACCAACCATACTTTAATAGTATTGTAATCATACTTATTTCAGCACACAAACACTAATAATGTGATTCTTAATTGAGGCTTTTCAGCATAGCACTGGATTAATAAATAAACTTACAAGCATGAAAGGTAAGAGTCATATAAAAGAAGCAGATATTTAAATATTCAGAATAGTTCATATGTATGAGTTATGGCTTTTTTGTGCTAGTGTGCACCTCACATACTTTTACAGGCTATTGTTCATTTTTGGTAGGCCTCTCTATCTTTCAGGGGCTTATTGTACATTTCTGCATGTATGTTCACACAAGGTCTGCTATTTGAGAGAGAGAAAGAGTCTCTGATTAACCATTAAAAAATGCATTCCTGTCTCTGTCACGGTCTGGGTAAATATATACACATCGGCGTTAAGGCATCACCAATGTACGTCACATTCTCATTGGCAGTTATACAGTTTGGATTTGTCACTTTATTTGTGGCATCATTCCCGCTGGCTCCTCTTCTGGCTCTTGTTAATAATTTGTTGGAAATACGAGTTGACGCCTGGAAGATTACAACCCAGTTCAGACGCATGGTGCCACAGAAAGCACAAGATATAGGAGCGTGGCAGCCAATCATGCAAGGAATAGCAATTCTGGCAGTGGTGACCAATGTAAGTATGACCTGATAATTATAAAAAATGGTATACTCTAAATATTCTAGTCAAGTGAGGATGTGAAATATTAATATGTATTGTGCCAGACTGACTAGAGGTAACATTTTCAAAAACACCTAAGTAATTTAGGATCTTAAGCAATGTTCCCTCTAATTTTTTACATCCGTGTGCGGAATGAATTTTGTTATGCACTCCAATATGGAGGTGATGTGTGGCGGGGGTGGGGTCAAGGGATTTGGAGTGTGGGAGGGAGCTCAGGGCTGGGGCAGAGGGTTGGGTTGTGGGTGGTGAGGACTCCTGCTGGGGGTGAAGGCTCTAGGGTAGGGCTGGGGATGAGGGGTTTGGGGTGTAGGCTGCCCAGAACTGTGGTGAGAAGAGAGGACTCCCTCCCAGCCCTCTCTTACTGCAGCAGCCCGGGGACAGGATTGGGGGAGAGATGCATCTCCCTGGCAGCAGCAGCTTTAGGGCTGAGGTCAGGAGAGAGGTGCCTCACCCCACCTGCGCAGCCCTTGATAGCCTGTGGCCACACAGTTTATAGGGAACTTAGATCTTAAGTCCCATTTTTAAAAGTGACATAGGCGTTTAGGAGCCTAAATATCTAGCATCCTAAATCTCTTCTGAAAATGAGACTTTGGCTCTAAAGTCATTTACGTGCTTTCAAAAACCCTAGGCCTAAATAAAGGAAGTTTCACTTCTCAAGATGTGACATCCTTGAGAAAATTCTGGGTCCAACCTTCCATTATGTATGAAGAATATAGTGTATCCTCCCTAAACTTACAGCACTCACTGCATACAGAATGAATTTTCTGAGAATTTTCAGGTAACTGCATGGATTTTGAAGAAATTAGGTTGTAATTAAACTTTATTTATTATTGTATTTATTACGGTCGTGCCTCCCCGTCTACGTAGTTTTGCACTTAAAGCAGAGATTCAACAGCTTTGTTAGGTATGAAAAATACAATGTAGCCGCAAAATTACAGCACTTACCCTTTGAGTGTAAAATGAGTTTTCTGAGAATTGCAAGTAAATCTATTAATCAGTCTGAGTTAAAGTTAATTTAAAAAATGAGTCCTTTACGAAATTTAGTACTTGGTTTAAGATCTTTTTTTGCCCGCGAAAGGTCTTATTAATCGAGTGCAGACTCTTCAAACTTCCCATATAGTTAAATCATACTGAAATCTTATGCATAGGCTATGCTGGTAAAAAGGTAATTGTCTTTTTTGCAATTATGAAGCACACAAGAGCTTCTGCTGGAGAACAAACTAACATATAATCTTATCCTTCAGAAATTTCCACCAACTGACCTCTTTCAAAATGGTTGCCTTTTCCCCCCTCAGCAGGACTGAGCCACAGAGTGTCCTCAGTTAATGTCCTTCTCAAAATGGCCACCATCTTCCATTGTTCTCAGTAGGACTGAGGCCTCAGGGTGTCCTTAGCAAAAATAGCCACTTCTGACTTCATATGATGCTATCATCTGCCCAGAGGGCAGCTTGGCTTCTCTACTATTCAGTGAACAATCAGACGTGGCCGCCATTTGGAAAGAGGGCAATTCGTGGCGAGCTTCTCGGAAGGAGAAGGTTTTGTGTAAGCCTCTGCTGACATACATTTTTCAGTTATGACAAATAACAAAAAATTACTGTTACTCCTGTGCGTATGTATGCAGATGCATAAAGGATTGTAGAGGGAAGTGCAGGCAAGAAGGCAATTTAGAGCAAAGGGGATTCACAAGCGAATGTGGAAGACAAGAGATTGAGATAAACCCTCAAGTTGCTTTGTGCTACTCTGGTGATACAAAGCAACTGTAAATCCAGCTTAAATGTCCAGTAATGTCTGGCTGATCTGTGCTGCTCCAGAGTGGTGTAAAGTGGCTAGAATTTACTGGTGAATCTGGAGCTAAAAGTTAACATAAAAATGATTCAAAGTTGATAGTACATATCTTCAAATCATTAGAAATATTTCATGGCACCAGTTTATATTTGGCTTTCTTGTTTAGTGTTCATGTACAAAGTTTTAAATAATAACTTCAATTAAAAAAAACAGGAAAATTCCCAGACAAAAATAGCTCTATTAAGCTACAGTTAAGGTTCTGAGTACATATTAGTAATTTCCTTTGGGTCACACTGCTACAAACCTAATAATAAAACACATATAACCCTGATGCACCAAAAGAAATCCAAACATGTTATCACACAGTTAGGAAGTCCAAACGACCTTAACTCTGCCTTGTAAAAAAACATCAAAAAAGAAAGAAAAGTCCAATGCATCTCTAAAAATTAGTTTAAACTACTCTGGGAGCACAAACACTAAAATATCTTCATCATAATCCTTACTGTTATTGTATGGTGTCTTCACGGGTCAGATGCAGTCTGTAGATTGTTAGGATTGTTTTGGTGATTTAACTATTTATTTAGATACCTTAATATGTTTGGATTCCTTTTAGTGCCCAGGAAGTTATTAGAGTGTTCTGGTTTTAGGTTCTATAGAAGACTGACCCAAAGAACTAATTTTGGTCTGTCTCTCTCTCTTTTCCCTCCACAACTCAGAAGAGGAGGCTATCTCACATTCTCCGGTGCAAGGAACTCTAGATAATTGAAGATGCATTCTCCCCCACAATTGATTATTTACTTGTCTGCCATTTTCCCATAAGACAAATCCTGCTACCTCAGACTAACTGCAAACACTCTCCCTCAAAAGGCAAACAGCAGCTCTTAAATGTATAATACTTGTAATCACCACTAGACAGGTAAATTTAAAATGCAGCTTTACTCTGTCTTTAGCCCTCTAATTAGGAATCAATCCCATAGTCCTTGAGTACCAACACATTTCCCTTTGACTTCAGTGAGATTATTAGTACGTAAGGGCTGTAGGATCACAGTGAGTGGCTCTTCTGCAATTTTCGCAGTCCGAGTTGTTTTAAGAAACACAAGGGACTCAAGATCCAACCTATGCTGAAGCCTGCAGGACCCTGTGGGATGGACTCCCTACAGTCAGCACAGGCAACCAGGACTGGCTAGAGCAGCTTCTCGCTCTGGCTGAGTTCTCGGAAGCCTTCTGACTGATGCCAACCAACAAATCTCCGGACATGGACAGATCTGACCGTGCAGATCTACTGCGTGTTCTAGGATGTCCTCCGCTCAGACCTCACCTCCGTTTGGGCCAAGTCCTTAGGGAGCAGGGTGCTCCTGCTGTTGAGCAAGTGGGCCATGCTTGCTCTGCTGCCTAAGAAGGGGAATCTCTACCACCTTTGGCACTGGTGCCTAGTCTTGCTCCTCAGCATGGAGTACAAGGTCATAGTGAAAGTCATCTCGTTGCAGCTGGGATCCATGCTGATAGACATGCACCACCCTGACCAGCTCTGCACCATCCCAGGCCGGACCATTTTCGACAACGTCTATCTGGTCCAAGACCTACTCCATCTCATGTGCCGGGATGGTCTGTCACTCTCCCTTCTGTCCCTGGACCAGGAGAAGGCATTTGCTCCACCCCAGCTCCGCCTCTTCCTGCCCCTGCCCTGCTCTGCCCCGGCCCCGCCTCTTCTCAGCCCTGAGGAGTGCAGCAGGGCTGGGCCTGCTCTCACTGGTGGCGGGAAGTGCAGGGACCCGGCCCCACATGCCAACGGTGAGTGCTGGGGGGTGGTTCACCCCTGCTCCCGAAGCCAGGATGGATCATGGGTATTTCATGGGCACTCTGTGGGCATTTGGCTTTAGGACCCCTTCATGGGCTTTCTCCAGGTGCTGTACATCTCTGTGGATTGCCTCGTCAAGCTCAAATGGGACTTGACTGAACCCATCGTTTTCAGTCAAGGGGTGCATCAGGGCTGCCTGCTGTCTGGCCAGCTCTATAGTATGGCTATTGAGCCCTTCCTCTATCTTCTCCGTAAAAGGATGAAGGGGTTGGTTCTTTGAGAACTGGACTTGTGGGTGGTGCAGTCAGCATATGCCAACAATATGCTCCTCCAGGAGACCTAATGCAAGTGGAGGCTTGCCAAGCCATCTGTTTGGCAGCCTACTCCACTTAGGTCAACTGGGTCAAGAGCTCTGGCCTAGTGATCATGGACAGGTGGCAAGTGACCTTCCTCCCATTTGCACTGTGGGATATCCAGTGGGGCACAGGTTCGCTGCTCTATCTGAGCATCCATCTTTGTGCCACCGATCCCTCCCTGAATTCGGTCAATCTCAAGGCTGACCAGTTGCAGAGACTACTCTGGTGCCTTTCCCATCAAGGGAGGCTGAAGGTGCTCAACCAGATGGTCCTGTCCATGCTCTAGTACTAGTTCAACTCCCTGATCCTGCATCTGGGATCCCTGGCCAGCCTGCAGAAGATCCTGCAGGTTTTCTAGCTGGGGCTGCACTGAGTCTCTAACAGTTCAAGGGGCTCAAGATTCATTTTGGATGGAAGTTTGCTAAGCATCAGGATATGGTGCTGCAGCCCAAATATTAGAACAAGCTTTTTGTTGGTGTTATTTTGTTTTGTTTGAGGTACAGGCTTCTACATATACACATGTGAACTTTCCCTCATCATCTCTACCTCCCACCTGATCGATTAACCTGAATATACAGAATCTGTATCTCCTCTTCTCCACTCAACTGTTGGTTTTGCTATTGCTGTCTAGCTGTTATAGCCTAAGGCACCATATATTCTTCCACTGCATATATTACCTTTGCAGCACCTGCAAGGCTACAAGAAACTTTTTTGTGTAAAGCTGTCAGTCTTGGGACTTGCAGTTCAAGCAGCAGAGCTGCTATTGTACCATGCCAGAGCATCTGTTGTTGATTTGAAGGCTGATTTTAATTTGTTATGGTATAAATGGAAAACTGTGTTCAGTGTAGATTGGGAAATAGAGAACACTATTGGTTTGTACTTTTCCAGTGTGATACTCTAAAAAGCAGCCCACAGTTCAGGGAGGGAAAGTTTCCTTTTAGATGACACAGTAGAATTAGTTTTCATGTTTCTGTCCTTGTAGCAGTTTGCAACACATCTGGAGATCATTCTGCAGGAGGGGAAAAAGTGAAACTGAGTTCAGATTTATGAATATGTGAAAACTGGGGCCTTGCAAAAAAAATTCAGTAAAAAAGAGCCATTAAGCTATGTAAATACTATATCCCAAAATATTTTGGTTCTTAGGAGACGCATCAAATTGGTTTGCTTCAAGGGGAGAAGAGGGTTGGGGTTTTTTAACCTTACCTTGTGATTCCCTTTAGCTAGTTTGTGGTCTGCCCATATCTAAACCATATGTTCTAATGAATATTATAAAATTATATTTAATTAAAACTTTTGTTCTTTTACTTAAGTTTCAAACTGGGTAATGTACCTGTCAGGTTCCCCCTTCCGCAATTAGAAAACTTGTTAATATGCATTTTTGTTCTAACGTTACCCTTTGGAAAGAATTTGTATGATAAAAACAACTCATCTTAGTGTAAATTTAAACAATGTAGAGTTTCATAGAGTTTCTTGAAAATGGTTTTAAAAAGGACATCCCCTACATTTAATTTATGCTAGAATATGTTACAAAAATCCTTCATAAGTAGTTACTTATCCTCAAAAACTTAAAAACAAGATTCCTTACCCATAGTCTATCTCCATTTTCCCTCTTGTCAGCCAGATGGACGAGAGTTTTCTCAGCTAAACTTCAAAAGTATCAAAAACACACTAAAAGTTGAAATCAGATTTTTAGAGCCAAATCCTGGTACCACAGAAGTCAATGGGAGTTTTGTCCAGTTGGGACCAGGGTCTGACTCTCGATCCTGCCACCTTGCTCATCAAGTTCTTTACAGTGGGTCTACTTGGTGAGTGAAGTATTACCCAACAGATGAGAGAGATCTCCACAGTCTTCTGTCTATCCCCTTCCCCCCCCCACTCCCCACACATAGAGTTTTGCATCCCTCACAAATGTCCTCAAATCAAGACTTCCCTTAGGTACACTGCTGCTCCTAGGCAAAGAATATTTGGCACTCCTCCCCCAAAGGTGAGGAACTATGTATATTAAATATAATCTTACCCTGAAAGTCACCCCTAAACACAAAGGCTATCATGAATGTGAATCGAATACAGTTTTACCAACTTCGAAGTTATACATTTTCCCTTATTCTTTCCATTGCTTTATTGCCTGCTCTCTCCTTCCATTTTCCACTTTATGTAATCACTGTTCCTTTTCTCTTTTCTGTCCATTTTTCCTCACTCTCTCTTTATCGATTTTGTTAAATCTTGCCTCTGTCCCTATATCTAATTTTGCCCCCTCTCTCTCAATCCCACCCCTCTTTCTATGGCTTTCATTCATTCACTCTTGCTTCCTCTTTATTTATTTCCCACTCTGGGTTTTGGTCTCCCCAGTTGGCTCCCAGTCTCTTTCCCCATCAATGCATCAGCTACTCTGTTCACATTGACAAGGTTTTACTCACTGCCATAAGGACAAGAGACTTTTTTTGGCTTTTAGATTCTGGAGCACAAGATGTCAGCCAGAACTGGGAGTGCTGGGCATAAGCCTATTGTGCCCCGTTGTTAAACTGGGCCTGTGTCTAGTCCCTCAATTGCAGTTTTTAACAAAGGAGGTCCCACTTCATAGTGCAGCCCTTTGAATATCGGGCAACCAAGAAGAACATCTGATTAGCCACGATGAACCTTATCTAATGACTTGGGGGTCGTGATGGATAATCAGCTGAACATGAGCTCCCAATGTGATGCTGTGGCCAAAAGAGCTCATGCAATCCGGGAATGCATAAACAGGGGAATCTCAAGTAGGAGGAGAGAGATTATTTTATCTCTGTGTTCGGCACTGGTGTGACTGCTGCTGGAATACTGTGTCCTGTTTTAGTGTCCACAACACAAGAAGGATGTTGATAAATTGGAGAGGGTTCAGAGAGGAGCCATTAAAATGATTAGACTCAAGGAGCTCTATCTATTTAACAAAGAAAAGGTCAAGGGTGACTTGATCACAATCTGTAAGTCTCCACATTGGGAACACATATTTAATAATGGACTCTTCAATCTGGCAGAGAAAAGTGTAACATGATCCAATAGCTGGAAGTTAAAGCTAGACAAATTCAGACTGGAAATAAAATGTAAATTTTTGACAGTGAGGGTAATTAACCATTGAACAATTCACCAAGAGTCATGGTGGATTCTCCATCACTGACAGTTTTTAAATCAAGATTGGGTGTTTTTCTAAAACAGCTGCTCTAGGAATCATTTTGAAGACGTTGGATGGCCTGTGTTATACAGGAAGTCAGACTAGATGATCACAATGGTCCCTTCTGGCCTTGGACTCTATGACTCTTCCAGAACAGGAGGTCTTCGTGAGTCACTGTTTTAACCACCCCGCAAAAAACCTCAGGCCTCATTCCCACATACAGTTTATGGCACTCACTCTGAGTGGGGTATGGATACTCTTTGGAACAGGATGGCAATAAGAGGCCATGTAATATGTGAACTGGTATTAAGCAGCTGCTAGCAAGAGGGGAAATACTGTCTTGGCATCAGGAGCAGTTTCCACATCTGCTGACAACTGGAATCCACGAGCCAGCAGCTGCAGAAGTGAATTCGGGCTGGGTATGACCCCTAAGGAATGTTTTGGAGGTTATACATGAATGATCTGTAGCTTTTAAAGTTTGAATTATCTTTAAAATGTTCCTTGTGAAATTTAATTTATTTGTAATGGTAGGCTTCTTTGTGTGTGTCATTTTACTTGAAATGCATAAGGCAGTGGTTGTTTAAAATATGTGGTGAGCAGGTCTCGATAGGAAATGTGGACTGAAGAGGAACATACAGTAGTATATGTTTAATGTGGTGAGAGTGGCCGTAAGAAAAAAAACATTAACCGCACAACTTTTTTAAGGCATCACGCACAAAAGATGTAATTTAGAAACTATAGAGAATGCGTATTCCAGAGAGATTGTTTTATGCCACTGAATGATTGCACATATATTTGCAGAGAGAACCACTGAATGGAAAAGTGCAAACTCTCTGATTTTTAGCGCAGTAATGCATATTTGTTGAAATCTAAAGTGCATGGAAAAGCTATGTATATATTAAGGCTGCCAGTTAAATACTGCTCCCTTTTTGTCTTCCTCTTCTAAAATACAGGCAATGATAATTGCTTTTACATCTGACATGATTCCTCGTTTGGTTTATTACTGGTCCTTTTCAGTCCCTCCCTATGGGGATCACATCAGTTACACCATGAAGGGGTATATCAACAATACGCTTTCTGTCTTCAGTATATCAGACTTCAAAAATGAAAGCAAACCAGTTCCACTTCCTTGGTTTGGCAACCAAACAACATGCAGGCAAGTGTCAAATAATTATTCTCGTCGTTGGAAAGGAAAACATAAGAAAATATCCTAATTTTGTTTCTAAAAATCTCTTTAGTAATATTAAGACTCAGCTAACCTCAAGAACAGTCAGAAGGTAAAGTAAAACAACATGGAGTTTTCTAAATCTTTGATTCATTGTATTTTCCCCAATAATTAATAATACATTATTCAAAATAATATAAAGGTGATTTAACATATTTTTGGTATAGTGGAGAAAAAATGTATTTCATTAAGTTCAACTTATTCTATAGATGTAAAATTTACCCATCATTTTAGTTGTATACAGCTTATGACTCCAGGCTCTGTTAAATGTGACAGATTTTGCTCCATCCCCTGGCCATAGTGCATTACTGCAGAGGTTGCTGAAATTATTTCTTGCTTTTCTAAACTGTCTTTAGATATCGTGATTTCCGATACCCTCCTGGGCACCAATATCAGTATGAACACAACATATATTACTGGCATGTGATTGCAGCCAAGTTGTCTTTCATCATTGTCATGGAGGTCAGTACATTAGGTCTTGATTTTTTTAAATATAATTTTAGGCTTCCCCTCAACAAAAAAAACCCCTTCAGTTTGCAATTAATGATATTCTTCACTCAAAGTTATTCATTTTATTTTGTGAACAATGTTGAATATTATGAGCCAGATCCTTAGCTCAGCATATCTTAATTTAAAATCAGTGAAGCTATGCCAGTTTACACTAGTGGAAGATCTCACCCTATGTATTTAACAACTTCTTAGTTTGGCAATTTAAAATACTGTCAGAGAAATTTTGTACATCAGATCTGGAAAAAAACATTGCTCTAATAAATGTATGTAGATAGTTGTTAGATCATCTTGTGTATGTGTTTGTGAGTACGCACGCATACATCCACACACAGAGAGAATTACCTGCATAAAAATAATCAGTGTTAAATATTAGTCTTTTAATGATCCCTGTTGGGTAAAAATCAATATAGCCACATTATCCTCCATTACATGAAGTGTAGCAAAATTCCCAAATCCAGAGCTAAACCTGTACTGGGGGCAAAAGAGCTGCTTTTATTAGCATTATACTGTAGATATGGGCATCTGTAATTCTAGCTGGGAAAGGAGCAACAGAGAAGCTGCATGGTTCTCAAGTGTGAAGCTAACTTTGTTAGGTTCTTTTATTTTCCGTGTGGGTTTTGAACATTTAGGTATTGCATTTCCAAGCTTTTCTTCGTAATCATGGGGGGCTAGAAACTTAGTCTTTTAAAAAAAAGAGGAAAAGCAAAGATTCTAACATAAATCCCCAGCTATTGGAGTCCGGTGAGTAAGAAAGACTTAAATATCATGAAACTTGCAATAAAATCACGAGCTGCAAATCTGATGGATAAGGAGCTAAAAGCATAGGCAGAGCAGACAGTAGTAGTAATAGTAATTTATAGAGTATGTTTCATCTACCAAGCAGTTTACAGACAGACATTAATCCACATAATGCCCTGTCTGATATAGCAGATAAGGAAGGATTATTATTATTATCTTAATTGTTAAAATGGGGGTTCTAAGTCAGAGACTCGAATTACTAGAATGACTTCTAGACTCTGACCTCTCCCACAGTGCAAGAGAGTTGGGCTGTGCCTCCCTTCGTACAAATATTGGAGGCAATGCAGACTGGTCCTTCCAGCTCTGGGATTTGGCCACACTCCTTCTGCCCTTTCACCAGTGTCTCTGCCAAAACGCTTGCCCACTGCCAGGTGTCTGGTGTGTAGTGACCACTGCTTACTTACACTAATCATAATTGTCCCCTGCATTGTTCTGTGCACACCAGCTCCGTGTCTGTTGTATCCACTCATTGACTTATCATATACTTATATTGTAAACACTTATATTGTAAACAGGCAAGGGACTGTTCTTTTGTTATGCATGTACCGTGCCTTGCATGTTGATACTCCTAGGTACTGCCACCATGCAAATACTAAATAATAAGGGATCAGAGTCCATTTAACTCCATTGTACTATCCTGGGAAGAAAGGGAAGAAGATCTGTAAAGCTACCACTTAGTCATCCATCAACACTTCAGTAAAACAGTACAGGTTTGGCCTTTATTCCTCTGCAGAGGCATCCTTCAAAAGGAAGGTATTTCAAGCAGTTGCTTCAAAATAGTCTGATATTATTAAGTTTAGGGAAGAATTAATGTTATTTTCTGCTTATCTCTCCCACCCTTTTAATTTTCCTTAGTGCCCATCCAGGGCCATCCTTAGGATTTATGGTGCCCTAGGCAGGATTATGAAACTGGTGCCCCTATGCCTGACTTGCTCTTAGCAACACAAACATAAGCTTACAGTATTGGAAAACTTGCCACATGCACTTTATTAAAAACAGTTTAACTTAATTAAGAACACAGTAATGCTGGTGGACTAGCACTAAAGAAGTAGTGCTATAGAAAAAATTCTGATTTATTGACAGAATGATGCAAATAGTATAATTTTTTTAATTTGTCAACATTTTATTGGAAATTTCTATGAAGAGGTATTGAAACAAGGATTTGTTTTTAATTAAAAGCGATCTTTCTGGCTTTTTTGGCTGCAAAATCAGTAATAATGTCATCGTATGACAAAGACAAAGTGTTGTCTTGTTTGATTGCAAGAATAGCAAGACCAGTCAATCGTTCCATTGTAGAACAAAGATAGTTTTTAATGAGCTTTTAGTTTTGAGAAACTCCGTTCTCCTGATGCTACTGTTACAGGAATTGTCAGTAGAATACGAGTGGCAATGTACACGTTAGGATATATGTCAACAAGTTTGCTGATATGAATAAACTGTACAATGTACATCACCAATTTTGCATGTGGCAACACTAATGACAATGTACTCAGTTCTTCGTACAGTTCAAGTCCATTTAAATCAAACCTATCACCGTGCTTCAGGAGGCTCTCTAGGTTCTTGCACTTTGTCATTTGCTGCTCTTGTTTTCCTATTTCGTTGAATTTAGTTATGTCATACAAAAATCCAAACTGTTCATGGTGTGCTCGCAAGGTATTAAACCTTTCATCAACGGCTGATATTGCTTTATCTATCACAACATTAAAAATCTCAACCTCAAATTTCTTTTCTGGATTGTCTACGGCTCATCTGCGCTTTCATATTCCGCTTGCCGTTTTTTCCTTGAAACTCGTGTCACGTTTGGACATGGAAATTTTGGTTCTGCAAGCTCTCTTGCTGTAACCTGTGCTTCTTTGAATCCATTTTCTCTGTATTTCACTAAAAAGTCTTGTGTGTTGTTTAGTAAGGTAAGTGTTGAATCAAGCTGCATCATTGGACTCTGCATTATTTTGCTTACACTTGAGATTTTAACAAGAATGTCATACCAGATTACGACAGACGTTAGAAACTTGAAGCTGGATATTTCAGAGGCCAATGACTGTGCTTCACTTTTAGCTTTTGGATCTCTGGCTTCTTCCGAAATAGCAACCAGTGCTTCATAAACTTCCTCAGATTGATATCTCAACGTTTTTGCACTTTCTACTCTGCTTTCCCAGCGTGTCTCAGATAGAGGCTTAAAGGTAATACCATTGACATGTGCTTTGAATATTTGCCATCATTGAGCGGAAGCTGAAAAGAGCACGTAAATGCATTGCAGCAAACCAAAAAAAGAAATAGCTTCTAAAGAAGACTTGGCCATATCACACAAAATCAAATTAAGGCTGTGGCATGCACACAGAACAAAAAAGGCTTGTGGATTTTCTGCCAGCAATCTAGCTTGCACGCCAGAAATGCATCCTCTCATATTGGCACCATTATCATAGCCTTGTCATCTAATGTTCATTACGGACAATCCCATTCATTTTAGTTCATGAAGGAGAGCTTGAAGAAGTCCAAAACCTGTAGTGTCCTCTTTGTCTAAAAATGTGATCAATGATTCCTTAACTGTAATCTGTGCTGAATCACTAATGTTGACAAATCTCACTACTAACGACATTTGTTCTTGATGACTTATGTCCGGAGTGCAATCTACAATTACAGCAAAATATTTTGCCAAAGTAACCAATGAAACAATTTTGTCTCTCACTTTATCACTCATTAGCATGATCAGTTCATTTTGAATTCTTGGTCCCAAATAGTGGTCCTGTATTTCATTTTCAGTTACTCTTTGGAGATGTTCACTCATCACTGTGTCAAATTTTCCCAGCAGTTGTACGAGGCCCAAAAAATTGCCATTTTTGGGCAGGAGTAATTTCTCAATGCTTCCTCTAAAAGCAAGATTGTTTGTTGATAGATATTCAACAATAGATAATAGACGTTCAAAGAACACAACGCCAATGTTGCTTCTCTTACTCCAGCAATCTTTGATTTTGGGCATCAAGAGTTGTCTGATTTTTTAACCTTACACTCAGCTCACACCATTTGTGCATACTTTCAATGTGGTGTTGTGCCATTTCATGTTGCGGTAATATGTGACTAAGATTTTTCCAATCATTAATACCCATGGTTGCTATCTTAAAATTGCAGCTATTGAAAAGCTTGCATGGGAAACAAAATACAGCATCCTTACATTTAGAGTACACAAGCTACTATCTGTTGACAATTTCACCATTAGAAAGTCTTTTGTAGTAGTTGTTTTCTGTGAATTTCCTACCTCTAATGTCTTTAGGATATTCAAGACCTTTTATTCTCCCAGGGCCTTTCTCAAGTATAATGGCACAAAATTCTTTGTTTAAAGATTGTGGCCATATGCCAGTGTCATCTATATCCCATGCTAGTACAGTTTCAACTGTTGTAATTTCTTGTTTTGTGTCTGCATCTGTTTCAAATGATTGTTCTGTGTGTGGTTGCGTTTCTTGAGCTTCGTCTACACAAATATTTTCTTCGGCACTTACTTGATGATCTTCATCAACTTTGTTGTTCTCATGACATACAAACTTAAGTATAGAATCCTTCCATGCTTGTACAGCTAATCCTATTTCATCTTTCCGTTTTCTTTTTTGTGACCTGGAAAGTTGTTTTCAATATGACATAACTTACAAGGGTGTTTTTTAAAGAAATAACTGTTTAAATTATCAGATTATCAGAAATATTATTTAAAATAACTAATATAGGATAGTTGTAAGTGTGTGACCTTGAGCTCGTGTGAAGACACCTCACAAGGCACTCCACCCTGACTGAGACACAGTAGAGTTGGAAACCCATGTCATTTTTACAAAGCCACTTTTTAGTTTTAAATTTAGAGTGGGCATCAGTCTTAATGTTAGTTACAATTCTATATCCACCTTATACTGTAAACAGATCAATGGCATTATCCAGTTTAATAGGCTGGGTTTCCAAACAGTGGCAAAATATAACCCTAGTTTTACTCCCAGGTAAAGCACAGAGTGACCAAAATAAAGTCAGCACAGAATCATCTCATCTCGATCAAGGCAGCACAGAAATGTTACAGAAGTCCTATTGTGCCTTGTTTTTGTTTGGAAAGACGTTAGCAATAGTAGCACATTTTGGTGGCTGCCAGAAATACATGATAAATCACTGCCTCTAAAGTTCCATCAAAAACTGACATTTTCACAGCTCTAGCATGATCTGCTGCACAGATTCTTCACAAGGAAGTGTCCCTGGCCTTTTTAACTCATATTAACCATGTATTTACTTTATGAAAGTTGGACAAAACATTGTGAACACATCAGACATTGGCTGCCCAACCTCTGGGCTGGCAAAAGCTATACTGACTCACTGGGAAAAAAAGCAAAAGAATCTTAGTGCAACATATGGTCACTCTATACACCAGTAAGGAGAGGAGCATATTGCAGTTGTTGGAGGGCTCTATTTAGCAGTAACAGAGCTATAGGAAAGCCAGTCAACATTTTTTGTTTCTCTGATGAAAACTGGCCCACGCCCTGCCCCAAACCAAACTTGTCACAAATAATTGTCAATAACTTAATTTTCTGGTTTTGGCTAAGATATTGATTTAAAATATTGAAATTGGATTCAGGATTGTTAGCAAGCATTTTTGGCAAACAAAGTTGTTAAATGACAATCTAAAATGGCAACACAGTACTGCTTTCATGCTTGGCTCACTCACTCCCCAGCCTGCTGGTCCAACAGCTGCAGTAGAGGAGGAGATAGGTGGAAAACTGCAGTACCCCAAGATCCACCTCTTGGGGGGCAGAGTAGCAACAGCAGCAGCAAATCCTCAGGTCCAATCACACGCCAATGGGCACTACTGCCAGCCCAATGGACCACGGTGAAGTTAACACAGCATCTGATCTCAGTGACGGTGCACCCACAGAGCCACAGCAGCTCATCTTGCCCTGCGCAGCTGCCAGCCCCGGGGAGAGACGGACTTCCCAGCTAGGGTAACCAGATGTCCTGATTTTATAGGGCCAGTCCCAACAGTTGGGGCTTTGTCTTATATAGGCACAAATTCCCCCCACCTAGGGTGATCAGACAGCAAGTGTGAAAAATCAGGACAGGGGGAGGGGGCTAATAGGAGCCTATATAAGAAAAAGACCCCAAAATTGGGACTGTCCCTATAAAACTGGGACATCTGGTCACCCTACCCCAACCCCCATCCTGATTTTTCACTCATGCTATCTGGCCCAGCCACCTGCGTGTGACCCTTCCAATCCTGGCTGGCTGCTGAGGAAGTGAGTTACTGTCACTTTTGCAGCCAGTCAGCCCCCTGCCCGCCCCTTCCCCTCACCCAGCCCTGCCGGAGGAGGGGGGGAGAGGGGTGCTCCATGGAGGGGGGGGGTTGTTCCATGGGGGGGGGAAGAATGGGCATTATGGGCGGGGGGGCAAAAAAGGATACTGCAGCCACCAAGCCTGCCTCACCTCGTGCCAGGGGAGAGAGTCACACTCACAGGTGAGTTTCTTCCCCCACCCTTACCCGCCCCTTCCCAGAGACCCCAGCAGCCAATCCCCTCCCTCAGACTGTGCTGCATTCGGCTCTCTCTAGGACCCAGCATCCCTGTTCTTACATGCTCCACTGCTTCCCATCTGTCTGGACTTCCAGCAGAGTGGTGCCCTAGGCGGCTGCCTATTCTGCCTATGGCTAGGGACAGCCCTGTGCCCATCACATCCCAAATGTCTCAGGAACAGGGCAGGATCCAGAATGGAAAACATATTACATGACAATTTCCTTTCTGGGATGGACCTGCCTCCTAGTATCCCCCAGCTAAGTCTATTGGGTGGCCTTCTCAGAATCCATATATAGAGTGGAATAAAGCAGTGTTGTTACAAAATTTCTATTTAATCTACTAGTAAGAAATTTGTGTTTCCATACAGCTTTGGAAGTACTGCATGGTGGAAGTCATCTGGGAAAAGGTGGAGGCTTTTGTGGAGGCATCTGGGGAGTTATGAAGCAGTGTAGGATTGTGGGAGGAGCACACTAGTTAAATGTTTCTGTATAAAATTCAAGGGCCTGATTCAAGGCCCACTGAAGTCAATAGAAAGATTCCTACTGACTTCAATGGTTGTTGGGTCAGTGTCCAGGTAAGAGGTCAGAGGAGATGTACCCAAGTCCTGGAGTCATCTGGACAAGTTGGCACTAGCTCCAATAGTTACAGGAAGAGAGAGACTCAAGCCAGATGTGTCAGATGGGGAGGAAAAGGGGGGAGAGGTCAGTCCCAGAAAGGAAGTCATCAGGTAACAAGTTTCCCAAGGCTACAGGAGAAGTCACTGTCAGAGCCAGAATTACAAATTAGGAGTTCCTGGCTCTGTCTTGTTTTCAGATAACTAATTTTTCCCAGGACATTGCTCCTTATAGACTTCTGTATTCGTTGGGACATTTAGCTACTGTGGTATAAAACACAAATGTACCTTAATGTAACATTTCATCTATATAATAAGATTGCAAAAAAGTCACTCTGTAGCTTATTATGTCTGTACAATCATCATGAAGCGACGGAAGCAGCTATAAGCGTGCTTTGGGGGCTCTTTATGTTCAGAATGTTATCAGAGTGAATCACCACTGGTTTTGTGGTCTGTTACCATCCAGCTTTTAAGTTCTCAGCCAATTTGACTTTACGAATTATAACTGTGCAGTGTACAACACAGTAAGGCATGTATCTATGCCATGCCAAGAGGCCTCGACCATTGTGATAGTAGAGATAACTCAACCATCCACCACCCTTATTCTGCTCCTAATTGTATGCAACAATTTCATTGGTTGCATGAGGGAGGCTGCACAGATGGTGGATTACTTGACCCAATTGTCACATCACAGCACACACGCTTATTCACCACCCACACAAATCAACACCACTCTCCCAGCACACTCCCTCTAGACACAAATCAACAACCCACACAGCAACACAACCATCATACACAATAACCCCAAATGTACACAGCCCCTCACTACAGCACATGCCCCTCACTTGCTTCCCGCACAGATCCACACAACTCTTCCAGAACAAAACTCATACACAAATCAACACAAGCACCCACACAACCAGTACACACAATCACCTCAAACATCACTCTGAAGCCTAGAATATCTGTTGCGTCAGTGTGCAGCAGTGGACACAGCTACAAGCATGGTTAAGAGCTCTTTTTGTTCAAAATATCACCAGGTTCAATCATCAATGGGATTTGTGGTCAGTTACCATCCAGTTTTTAAGTTCTCAGTCATTTTTGGCTTTTTTTTTTTTTTTTTTTTACCATGCATGACATTGTGAATTACACCTGTGCGACAGCATGGGCTTTCAGCTTCTAATTAGTAATAATAATAGCCTGTTCTGCGTGACTGACATTCTTGATTTACATCTTCCCTAGCATGTCATATACTGTGTGAAGTTTATTGTTTCATACGTAATTCCGGATGTATCACAAAAGACGAAGAGCAAGATCAAACGAGAGAAATACTTAACACAGACACTCCTGCATGAGAATCATCTCAAAGTTGTGAAAAAAAAAATGGGGAAAATAGCTGACAGAATCTGGAAAGAAGCAGACGGCACTTTCCGAACTAAGTATGACTAAGAATTTTACACACAGACAGTACTTAACTGGCTTAGTACTGGTTACTAATGGCTAATCAAAATATTACTGATGTCTAATCAAAAGTTGGGGATTAACTCCCTTTAGCAAATAGTTTCTTGTAACTCTTGCCTATGTCTGGAACATCATTGTACATCATTGGCTATAAAGGCAAGGATTGGAAAATACAAAACCATGAGACCCAGTAGGGCACTGGAAAAAGTAAAATGAAGTCTTTAATAGTTGTAGCCGGACAGAAAAAAGAAGTCTCACAGTTTTCTGTAGACTGTTGTCTCATAAGAAGGGGCAGATTCATTCTGAAATGCAGCACAGCACCTTCCACTTCATTCAGCAATTGGTTATTTCATCTGCTGTTCAATTTGCACAAACCCTCAGAAACCAAATCATTTGTATTAAAAACAACACAGCTGCCATTGAATGAGTTGTGATCACTTGAAGTGGCTGTCACTGGATAATTCAATCACTAGCTATATAATTAAGCTCAGAGGAAAAGACAAACTCAGAAAGAGACAGAAGAAGAAAAGATGACAAGAACTAAACATTAGGATGTTCAGCCATTGCTGTTGCCATGATAAGCGTACTATGTGCCATACAAGCTAAGAAATGCGCAGTGGGGATTATACAGATAACAAGATATTTCAATCAACGTGGTAAGAATAGACCTGAATCACAATGAGAGGAAGCACTGTAAGCCTGATTCTCCTCTCACTGATACCTGCGTAAGGTAAGTGGTGATTCCCCGCCTTCTTACAGCAGTATGAGTGAGAGGAGAATCAGGGCATGTGTCTTTACCCAGTTAATGTACATTAAGTAGTTCATTTTGCCCATTCTGTGTAGAACCTGTATGCTCTCAGAGGCTTCTTACCTGTAACAGGAGTGAGAATTTAAATTCTTGTCACACATTAGATCAGTATGCACAGAGGGCTCACTTTTGTATTTCTTTCACAACCAAAACTCCATTCACTTCAGTGGTAGTTTTCAGTGTGCGAGGAATGCAGGGTTGGACCTACTGTTGGACCGCAATTCAATCCATCACAAAATAGCATGTGTCAACACAGTAGCCAGGAGGTGTGATTTCCAGCCTGGGTAAACAGATACATGCTAGCTCTGCTCAGGTTAGCAGACTAAAAAGAGCAGTGTGGCCACAGTAGCTCGGGCTACCCAGGAGGTTGGGCAGCTAGCCTGAGCCACTCCCAGTACCACACGCATCAATGATCATCATGCAAAAAAAATCCATGTTAACCTTAAAGACTCTTTTACAGTACAGTGGTGGTGGGGAAATATTTACCTAATGGAAAAGGTCAAAATCCAGAGGGAATGGAGGAGAGACCAGCCTGAGATGGGACTGTGATTTGGCCTATGTAAATAACCTCACAACACTTATCACCCATTTTATAGATGGGGAAACTGGGGCACAGAGCAGTTAAGTGCCTCTTCTATGGTCACACAGTGATCCGTGGCAGAGCTGGGATTAACATGCAGGAGCTCCTGGTCCCCAGTGACCTATTCAATCCACTGGACCTCATCCCTGTATACCCAAGGGCATGTACTATCTCTTCCTTTTGCTGTCATCTAGCATTATTCTCTTGAACATAGTAGCCTTAATCCACGTCTGGCAATTATTCCTCCTTCAGGATAACATTATGCGCAAAATTCAGAATTACACATAGTGAAAAGTATGGTGCCTTAAAGATTATCTTAAATAAAAAAATACTTAACATTCTGTGCAGTTTACATAGACTTTATCTCTGCCTGCTAAAGATGGGATTACTAGGCCTCTCAGAACTTTTGAAGCATAAGAATGAAACAATCAGGAGGAGAAAAACAACAGTATTTGTAACTCCTTTAGAAACTAGGTTACTCGGAGAATATTTCACTAGCCTTTTAAAGGGAAAATTAGAATCTGCTTGAAAATATAAATAGCTTTTTCGCTTTTGACGCTGCAGATCACAAACTGTGACATCATCATCCGCTGTGGGCCAAAATCATCTTTGGTATAAATTCAGTGAAGTCAGACCTGCAAAGAGCTCTGTGTAAGCTCAAAAGCTTGTCTCTCTCACCAACAGAAGTTGGTTCAGTAAAAGATATTATCCACCCACCTTGTCTCTCTAATAGGCTATTTGAGTAACTTTATAAACTACATAACAATACCAATATTTGTAAGGTTCTTCAAAAGTTGATATGATTTGATGCATAAAAATACACATTTTGTATTTTTTGCTAAGAACATTTGCTATTAATTTCTGAACATTAAGATATTTCTTTATATTTATCATTTTAATAAAATTTATTTTAAAATGCATTCAGTGTCTTCATTTGTGCTGTTCTTTTTCAGAAGCAGAACAATAGAGCAGCCACCAAGTACCATGGTTAAATTATAAAAATATTATCATTGTCTATTTTCCGTATTACTGCCCATTTTCAAGTTCTTGCCATTAAGTTGTGCCACTGCTATTGACAACTATCAGCTTCTTTTCTAAATTTTCTGGATGATGGAATTCCTCCTTTTCCACAGCAGAGCTGTGATATGGAGGGGTAAAATCATTATGCTCTCATAAAGACTCATGATTTAAGCTTTTTTCTTTTTGTCTTTTTTTTTTTTTCAAAACAATTTAAGCTCTTTAATGATCTGGGATTCAGTTTATTCCAGCAGGATCAGGTCTATAACGGGCACCCTTCTTCCAGATAATTCAGCCTTTGGGTCCCTTCCTGGGGCTCTTGCTAATCCAGGTTTATCCTTTATCTGGGACTGCACAATCAGCATGAATTACTGTTTGTTACTCCCATAGCCCCCTATGGATGGGAGTGGGGTATTTATTTGACTTAGGCATGTACATACAATTAGAAACAATCTACGGATCTTACTGTACTCATGAACTCTTCCTCTCCCTATCATCCATTCAGACCTCAAGCCACTTAACTCTCTTATGCCTCTGTAGCCCAACAATAACCTCTTCAAAGGCCTAGGAGAATGGATAGGCTTGTCGGATAAAAGATTCTCTGGCCATTTCAGACACAAACTTTGTCTGCACTTGCCTTTTTTATGTTTTCCACACAGCTGCTCTTAAACACCAGTGTAGCTCCATGGTGGTTGTAACACTAGAGCACTAGTTTAGCTGTTTTTGCCACCATGGTGTCTAGCCCTATACTGAGCAGACTGACAACCCAGTCATAAAAATGGCAGTACCCCATATAACATAACATAACATATCAGCCACACTATCAGAGGCTCGTTCACCTGCACATCCACCAATGTGATATATGCCATCATGTGCCAGCAGTGCCCCTCTGCCATTTACATTGGTCAAACTGGACAGTCTCTACGTAAAAAAATAAATGGACACAAATCAGATGTCAAGAATTGTAACATTCATAAACCAGTTGGAGAACACTTCAATCTCTCTGGTCACGCAATCACAGTACGCAAAGTAAAACTATTTCAAAGTACGCAAAGTAAAACTATTTCCCCACCCGCACCCCCACCGTTCCTCAGAGATTCCTGTTAACTGCTGGAAATGGCCCATTCATAAACCAGTCGGAGAACACTTCAATCTCTCTGGTCACGCAATCACAGACATGAAGGTCGCTATCTTAAAACAAAAAAACTTCAAATCCAGACTCCAGCGAGAAACTGCTGAATTGGAATTCATTTGCAAATTGGATACTATTAATTTAGGCTTAAATAGAGACTGGGAGTGGCTAAGTCATTATGCAAGGTAGCCTATTTCCCCTTGTTTTTTCCTCCCCCTCCCCCCCCAGACGTTCTGGTTAAACTTGGATTTAAACTTGGAGAGTGGTCAGTTTGGATGAGCTATTGCCAGCAGGAGAGTGAGTTTGTGTGTGTGTGTGTGTCCCCGGGGGAAAAAAGGTGGGGGGGGGGATGAGAAAGCCTGGTTTTGTGCTGGAAATGGCTCACCTTGATTACCATGCACATTGTAGGGAGTGTGGTCACTTTGGATGAGCTATTACCAGTAGGAGAGTGAGTTTGTGTGTGTATGGGGGTGGGGGGGGGGTGAGAAAACCTGGATTTGTGCTGGAAATGGCCCACCTTGATTATCATGCACATTGTAGGGAGAGTGGTCACTTTGGATGAGCTATTACCAGCAGGAGAGTGAGTTTGTGTGTGTGGTTTTTGGGAGGGGGTGAGAGAAGCTGGATTTGTGCAGGAAATGGCCCACCTTGATTATCATACACATTGTGAAGAGAGTTGTCACTTTGGATGGGCTATTACCAGCAGGAGAGTGAGTTTGTGGGGGGGGGGGGGGCAGAGGGTGAGAAAACCTGGATTTGTGCTGGAAATGGCCCAACTTGATAATCACTTTAGATAAGCTATTACCAGCAGGACAGTGGGGTGGGAGGAGGTATTGTTTCATGATCTCTGTGTGTATATAATGTCTGCTGCAGTTTCCACGGTATGCATCTGATGAAGTGAGCTGTAGCTCACGAAAGCTCATGCTCAAATAAATTGGTTAGTCTCTAAGGTGCCACAAGTACTCCTTTTCTTTTTGCGAATACAGACTAACACGGCTGTTACTCTGAAACCCATCTACACTGTTGCTCTCACAAGGCCAGGTGCTGCGATGACAAAATTGCACTGACATAACCTCAGCTAATGCTGAGTGCATTTTACAAGCTATGGGTATAGAGGATGTAGCATCATATTAGCGCTTGTCTATGCTAGGAAAATGGATCTATTTTTAAATGTTAGCTAATGTGTTAATGTGCTTAAATTCTGTTGCAGACAAGGCAGTCGAGCCTAGGGCTCACGCTTTGAGCAGCTCATATGCATTAGCAAGAATAAGTTATTTTGCAGCCCTTGTTAGTTGCTTTTACTGTTAGTAGTTTACCTGCTACCTCCTTCCCTTTTTGCCATTGTTCAAGAGAATTACTCTTATTTTGCATATCCACTGCATACCAGATTGGCACAATTAAACTGTTTTACCAGTTGCACCCATTTTCTAACAAACTCCAGCTGAGTAGCTTACTCCACTATATACCTCACAGGAGAATTTGGCCTAGAGATTGCCATGGGCATTACACCAATTTACACCAGGTCTGGAATTTGCTTAATGCTCTGTCATTTCATGTCTGGTAAAAGGGGGCTGGGGGGCTACTGTAATTCCTCTCAGGAAAGAAAGCATGCTTGGTGGCTTTAGAGCAAATATTTATTTGTATTACGTAGACCTACACAGCCCACTCAAGGATCAGGGCCTAAGTTCCCTGTAAGCTTCGCAGCCACGCAGCTGCCTATTAAGCCCGGTATAGGGGCAGGGCAATCACTAGCTATTCTGAGACCCTACTCAGCCCCCCCCCCCATGGGGGGGCAGGCCTCCGTGGGGTGGGGGAGGCTGGCCCCAGGCCTCTGCGGGGGGACAGGGGCTGGCTTGGGGGAACAGGGGGGAACCACCTCCCAGCACTCACCGGTGGCACGTTAGGGGCTGGGTCCCTGCACTTCCTGCCGCTGGTGAGTGCAGGCCCAACCCTGCTGCACTCCTCAGGGGCGGGAAGAGGCAGGGCTGGGGCAGAGCAGGGCAAGGGCAGGAAGAGGCAGGGTTGGGCGGGGGCTTTGGGGAGGAGTGGAGTGGGGGCAGGGCGGGGCTGGGGCAGAGCAAGGGTGGGAGTCCTGGGGAAGAAGTGGGGCAGGGGCTGGAGCAGCACGCAGCTGCGCAGGGCACCAGGAAATTTGGTGCCCCAAGTTTCCTGGTGCCCTACTCAGCTGCATACTTTGCGTATGGGTAAGGACAGCCCTGCACAGGGGCTTAGGGCTGCAGCAGGGAGAGATGCCTCTCCCCCAGCATGGAGCCGCCATGGGGGGGACAAGGCGCCCCTCCCCACCAGCCCCAGTCCAGACCTGCCACGGTGGGGAGAGGCACCCCACCCCACTGGCCCCTGTGTGGACCTGCCCTGGACTTGCCGTGGCCAGGGGAGAGGAGACCCTCCCTCAGCCCAGCCCAGCCAGAGCTGCCACAGCCAGGGAGAGACACCTCTCCCCCGGCCCCGACCTGCTGCAGCGAGAGAGGGCTGCGGGGAGTCCCCTCTCCCCACCACAGCCCCGGGGCAGCCTGCACCCGAAACCCCTCATCCCTGGCCCCACCCCAGAGCCCTCACCCCATCCTCTGCTACAGCCCTGAGCCCCCTCTTGCACCCTGAACCCCTCATCCCTGGCCCCACCCCAGAGACTCTTCACCCCTAGCTGGAGCCCTCACCCCCTGCACCCAACCCTGAGCTTCCTCCCACACTCCGAACCCATCGGCCCCTTCCTCACCCCAGAGCCTGCACCCCAAGCCGGAGCTCTCACCCCCTGCACCAAACCCTTCGCCCCAGCCCCCACATAACCTCCATATTGGTGCACATAACAAAATTCATTCCGCATATGGACATACAAAGTTAGAACACTGAGGGCCCTATTATGCTCGGGCACTGTACATGTACCGAGTGATTAGGACATGACTTGGTATAACAGCAGCAACACAACCTGTGTGAACTTTAATTTATTTGGGGGATATTTCTCTAGTAAGAAAGAAACATTTCTCAACAGCCAAGTAATAGCACAGTATTGAATTCTTCCTGAGCCTGCTCTGTAAACTGGATTTTATTTGCAAGCTGAAACAGCATGAGAACTGGCACCTTTTATTTTTCTAATTTGTTGATTGTGTGCTTTGATATGATTAACCCCTAAAAAACAACACTAATCTCTGAAATACAACTCCGTTTTGCAAGTCAACAATGAAGCAAAGAATTGATTGAGGCTCTCAGCAACACCCATTACTGTACTTATTAACTCACCACTCTTGCTTTTAGTCGCCCTGACTTGTTATATTTTCCCCATTCAGTAGTTTTAGTCACTAACAATACAGGGTCACACACATACACCCTGGTCATCAGCTAAATCAGAGCCATGGCACTCAGGGAACAGAACTCACACCTGCTTCATGGCAGAGGATGCTCCCTCCAGGTCCAGAAGAATTTTGTGTAGGTCTCTGTAGTTACAGGTTTCAGAGTAACAGCCATGTTAGTCTGTATTTGCAAAAAGAAAAGGAGTACTTGTGGCACCTTAGAGACTAACCAATTTATTTGAGCATAAGCTTTTGAGAGCTACAGCTCACTTCATCGGATGCATACTGTGGAAAGTACAGAAGATGTTTTTATACACACAAACCATGAAAAAATGGGTGATTATCACTACAAAAGGTTTTCTCTCCCCCCACCCCACTCTCCTGCTGGTAATAACTTATGTAAAGTGATCACTCTCCTTACAATGTGTATGATAATCAAGGTGGGCCATTTCCAGCACAAATCCAGGTTTTCTTTCCCCCCCCCAACACCCCGCCCCCCCCAAAAAAACACTCTCCTGTTGGTCATAGCTTATCTAAAGTGATCACTCTGCATTAGCCTCAGTTGGCCAGCTATTAGAGGGCCAAAAAAAACCCAAAATCCACACATTTTGCCAGCCAAAAATCACCCAGGTGAGTCACTGGGTGCCTGTTAAGGATGTAGGGCTGGGAATATGGAGAGTTTATGCAACTTGATCCTAATTTGCATATTTGATGGCTATACATGGATTTATTGCTATAGATTTAACCACAATTAAATTAATCACTTTGCCCACCTCCATGCCCTCAAATCGATCCTCTCCCCCATCCTTCCCCCTCTTCCTGGCTCCTCCTTGAATTTGACAAGCCCTCCCCTTTTGTGTTCCCTTCCTCTCCCTGGTGCCCCCTGTCTACCTTGAGTGTCTCTGCACTCATCCGACTCTCCAGCGTCCCCTGGGGCAGCAGTACTTTTTCTCCTGCATTGTGGGTGGAGCTAGGAAGGCTCCTCATCTCAGTTATGTGTTTGGAAGCCAGAATCTTGCTCCCTTCCCAGGCTGTTGGTGAAGGGTTTTGCCTCCATCCCGCTGAAGTCTGCAGCACCAAGCCTATCCAGGCTGTGGCCTTGTGGGAGGAGGCAGGGCTAGTGAGCAGATGGTCACCCCTGTGAAAGTGCAGAGTTTTGGGGACAATTGAGGGCACCCTGTCCCAATGGGAGGCCCAGCCAACCACTTGGAAGACCAAGAGATAGCACCCAAAATTAGGAGCCTTACAAGACATGTAGTCGCAGAAAAAATCTGACTAGCTTGGTGTTGGTAGGGATTGTTGGATGGGGAGGAGTTGTGATGGGTGCTACTGGGTGGGAAAAGACACTTGCATGGGTGCTGCTGGATGTGTTAGTAATGGGGGAGGTGCTCCTGGGTGAGGGGTGGCATGCTGATAGAAGCAGTGGGTGCTGTTGGGTGAGGGTTTGGTGCTTCAGCCTTCTTGTCCAAGCTCCATCCTCCCCGCACCAGCACTGCACACTGTTGTGGTTCATGACTTGCCACTCACATCTGGTGAAGAGCTAGTTGAACACACCAAACAGTGGGGCACACTGCTGGAATTTTGCTGTGATGCCCCCCTCTCCCCGTCATTCCCAGCCAACTCCTTGCAAGTCACCCAGCTATCAAGACCCAGGTGCAAGTCACCAGTGTCTGGCAACATGCTGGAGATTTGAATTCTTCCTTCAGACTGTATGTTTAACTCTACTTTTTCCCCAGCCCTTTGAAAAACTATATTCAGCCATGGGTGGTTTTTCAATTTATTAAAATTTGTTTTATAGTAGCACCCCCACTGGGCAAGGCCCTTTTCCCAAGGACAGTTTTCCCCTTTGCAGAACTCACAACTTTAGTATAAAGATGTTACTGCTTTGACTTGCCTCCATCACTCTGAGCCCCTTGGTGCATGCAGGTACTGCAAAACCATTTATCTTCATAGGCATTCATCATCATTTATCATCATAGGCATATTCATCAAGGGTCCCGCATTAATCCTCCCCCCCACATCTTAGTTTAATCACTACGACCTGCTCTCTGAATTGCCCAGTCTCAAGATTACTGTTTCAGTTGTTCCAATAAAGATATTACCTCACGCATCTTGTGTCTCTAATATTCTGGGACCAACATGGCTACAACAACTCTGAATACATCTTTTATCCCCGTCCTCTATTTCTAAAATATAACCCAAATTCCAAACATAATCAAATTGTGATCAGTGTGGATCACATTCGTGCTATGGGTGTCTCTCCAGTCAGTACCGTGGGAAGCTGGGTAGGTAATTTAGGCTCAAAATTTAGTTTTTGTAGATTATTATTTTTATTGTGGTACCTAGTGTGATAAGTGCTGTCCCTTCACCAAAGAGCTTATAATCCCAAAAAACTATTGTCAGTTAAGGGGGAAAGGATACCAAAATAAACACATTTGCTTAATTTAAATTATAAATAAAATGCTGCTATTCTCGTAAATAAGCGTTATTAATTGGCTGATTTCTTTTAAGCATTATAGCAGAGGTGGGACTTGAAGGGCACAGCTTCACTGAAATAAAAGTGTGTTCTTAAGTCGATTACCTGACTCAGGTAACATTGAGTCATTGGGAGGGAGTTGGGATGCTCGTAAGCCCGGCTCAAGTTCAGTGAGGGTGTGTCAGGAGCATCATGGAAGATATGGAGACAGTTCTGCAAGAAGCTGATCAATTGGTAGTCAAGACTAGCATAGTTGGCAGAGTGTTTGAGTAAGGGGGCTATTAATAAAAGAAATGAGCAGACCAGTTGGAAGGGGTCAAGTTAAGGGGGGCCTTGAAGGTGAGAAGAAGCAGCTTGATCTTGAAGTGGTGAAGAAAGGCATGCAGGGATTCGCACAGGGAGGGGGTGTGCATGTTATAAAACACAATATTAATGGAAAATGTTAATTAAATGCATTTAGATTGAGGTATCTGTTCCCATTGTCCAAGCTGCATGAAATCCAAACTACCAGCGTAAGTGGTAGAAAATAAATTCAGCAACTGTTCCATTTTAATAATTACACCACTAATAACAATTGTTTAATACAAGTTGTTTTTATTGACAGTATCCATTTACTAATCAGTCTCCTCTGTCATTTCCCTGCTTCTTGGCTAACGACCATGAGTCAATAAACAATCTCTGTTTATATCCACAGCCATACAGCCAGCTAGTGTATTACCTCCACTGTACACAATCCAGGTTAGCCCTACCTCACCGCTGTCTCTTGTTGCAGAAACACCTCTCTCATTCAGCCAGTCATTTTGTAAACCAGCTTGACTGTTTGGCCCTGCCCTGCCCAGACTGAACTGAATCACGCTGAGTCATCTACAAATACGCCACTGTAACATTGTGGGGGCTTTTTTCTGTTCATCCCCTGTGCAGCACTAGTGAAAGTTAGTGACAAATATCTATAGCCCAGCAGTCAACCGGTAGGAAATGTACTAATCTCCAAGTGGATGGTACAGGGATTTGCTAATTCTTTGGGGGTCTGTGGGCTGGAAGCAGTTTAGACAGCACCTTTTGCAGTGGAGGGAAGAGGGAGAGTCTCTGGTCACTGAGACAGAGCAAATCTTTACCTCTTCCACCTGGGAAATCCGTCTCCTCCCACAGTTAGTATGCCCAATGTGTCCCATTTCCCATGGGTCTTTTTACTGAATTAATAAATGAAAGTTTTAGATAGCTTCATTCCCATATGTGTGTTTTACTTGATTAACCTGCTGACCAAATCCTACTCCATCTTTAAGACTCTAGCTGCTGATCCTTCACTGCTGCAAATACTTGTCTACACGTGGAAATTAATTCAGATTAAAGTAGGATGTGAATTTAAAGTGCAATAGCTCTTCCCAAATAACTCCATGTGTGGATATGAGTGCTTTAACTCTTCACCCTATCTTAATCCAAATTAGCCTTTCGGTGTAGACAAAACCTATAATTCATAAAACATATAAAACTTAAAGGAATGGGAAAATTACATCAGGGCTACAAATTTGCAGAACTGGGCCTTAAATGTAGTTTTAAAAGGAGTAAGTGAGAGTCAAACAGGAAGTTGCCATTTTGACAGCCTTCTGGTGGAATCTCTGACAGGAAATGTAGCTCAGCAGCACTGGAAAGTATGAGAAAGTCCTGAGATTGACATTTTTATTTACTGCGTCTTCTAAAAGTCTGCTCCATCTGTTGTGTCACAAACTAGATCAGACAAGAATTGCTGCTGGGAAGTATCAGTAATGGGGCACTGGTCACTGATGGGAGAGCAGCTCCAATCACAGTTATGGAGCCATAGCCTGGTGACAGGTATTTTTAAGAACTAAACTGAACATTCTTTCCATAGTTGTTGTTAATTAGTAACTACTTAGTTAGCTATGTAAAAGCTATATCCTGCCACTGATCTTCATCTCAAAGGATTGTGCTTCTGGATTAATGGCAGATTATGGCCCTATAACTACTCACTGCCATTTTCCTTTAATGACAGAGGAACTAGGAGACTTTTTTTTCCCTAACTGACAAAAATGTGTCTTGCTTTTTATTCCTTTAATGGTTTATTTTAAACACACACAGAGACACACAGTCTCTTATAGCATAAACCATGTTTCCTATAACGTTGCATGTTATCTACTGTTCTCCACCAGGAACATTTTTTTTTAAATGAAGAGACCTCAAGCAACTTTAAATCTTAAAAACTTTAATTGAAAGGCATAAACCCAGAGAATAGTTTCGTCAAATTTCCTTGTGTTTCTCTCTTTCCCTAGTTTGTTCCCAGTGAGCTGCAAGGAAAAGAATAAGACATTCACCATCCCTAACTGGAGCAACTAGAAAATCCTTTCTTATCTTGCAATTAAAGTAATAACATCTTATTGACAGCACAGTACAGTAAACAGTGTCTTATTGAAAGCTCAGTGTTGCAGGAATTTGGGTTGTCCTCAGGACTTCAAGCTGAGTAATGAAAACAGGTTTTGCTACTAAATCAAAGCCTTCACTAGTTTTTCAGCTTGCCTTTGGCAAGCAGAGGTGCTTAAAACCTCCTTCTAGCTCACTGAGGATTGTTAATCAGCTAAACATAACTGAGTAAGGAAACCTGCTTAAAACAAAGAACTCAACAGATAAAAAGGTTAAGTACAATCTGTGGTATATATGGGAACCATGTTGTAATTGTGTCTCGGGACTTGACTTTATGTGATGGGGCCTGAGAGTGCAAAGTTTTGTTAAAGGTCGAATTCAGCCTTAATTATTTTTGTTTGCAGTGTTGTAGCCCAGGAAATGAGAGAGACAAGGTGGGTGAAGGTTTCAGAGTAACCGTCATGTTAGTCTGTATTCGCAAAAAGACAAGGAGTACTAGTGGCACCTTAGAGACTAACCAATTTATTTGAGCATAAGCTCAAGCATCCGATGAAGTGAGCTGTAGCTCACGAAAGCTTATGCTCAAATAAATTGGTTAGTCTCTAAGGTGCCACAAGTCCTCCTTGTCTTTTTGCAAGGTGGGTGAAGGAATATCTTTTATTGGACCAACTTCTGTTGGTGGAAGGGACACAGTTTCGAGCTACACAGAGCTCTGGAGTAGTAGTACAGGAAGATGAGCTACAAGCTCGAAACATTGTCCCTTCCACCAACAAAAGTTCAATGCACATTCAACTTTGCCCTTTTGAAAAATCTATCCCACTACTATTTGTAATCCATTATTATTAAGGCTACAATTCTGTCATGCAAATTTGTACTCAATTTCACGGCATAGGTATGGGGGAAAAACCCATGGTCAGGAAAGGTCATGGCCCAGGGGGAGGGGTATTGTAGAAGAAAGGGCCCACTCCGGCAAGGAGAGGCAGCCCCAAGGGTCCTGGTAAGCAAGCCCACCCCAGAGAGGAGGGGAGGTCCTGGGGATGGAGAATGAGCGCACCCTGGGGTAGAGGAGAGGCTTGCGGGGAGGGAGGACTAGTGAGCAAGCCCACCGCAGTGAGGAAGAGAGGCCCCGGGAGTAGGGCTGGAGTAAGCCCATCGTGCATCTACCCCACATAGCAGCTCCTATCCCACAGGGCTGGACTCAGCTCTCTGCTCTGAGCAGTGTGACCTTGTGTGTTAGGTTGCAGCCCTTCCATCTCAAAAGAACATAAGAACGCCCCTACTGGGTCAGCCCAAAGGTCCATCTACCTCCAGTATCCTATCTTCCGACAGTGGCCAGTGCCAGGTGCCCAAGGGAATGAACAGAACAGGTAATCCGCAAGTGATCCATCCCCTGTCACCCATTCCCAGCTTCTGGCAAACAGAGGCTAGGGACACCTGCCCATCCTGGGTAATAGCCATTGATGAACCTATCCTCCATGACTGTATCTAGTTCTTTTTTGAAACCTATTATAGTCTTGGCCTTCACAACATCCTCTGGAAAAGAGTTCCACAGGTTGACTGTGTGTTGTGTGAAAAAATACTTCCTTTTGTGTGTTTTAAACCTGCTGCCTATTAATTTCATTTGGTGACCCCTCATTCTTGTGTTATGAGAAGGAGTAAAAAACACTTCCTTATTTACTTTCTCCACATCCGTCATGATTTTATGGCTCTCTATCATATCCCCTCTTAGTCATCTCTTTTCCAAGCTGAAACGTCTTGATCTTATTAATTGCTCCTCATACGGAAGCTGTTCCATACCCCTAATAATTTTTGTTGCCCTTTTCTGAACCTTTTCCAATTGCAATATATCTTTTTTGAGATGGGGCAACCACCCCTGAATGCAGTATTCAAGCTGTGGGCATATTATGTATTTATATAGAGGCAGTATGATATTTTCTGTTTTATTATCTATCCCTTTCTTAATGAGTCTCAACATTCTGTTAGCTTTTTTGACTGCTGCTGCACACTGAGCAGATGTTTTCAGAGAACTATCCACAACGACTCCAAGAGCTCTTTCTTGCATGGAAACAGCTAATTTAGACCCCATCATTTTATACAGAAAAAGAAAAGGAGTACTTGTGGCACCTTAGAGACTACCCAATTTTTTTGAGCATGAGCTTTCGTGAGCTACAGCTCACTTTATCGGATGCATACCGTGGAAACTGCAGCAGACATTACATACACACAGAGATCATGAAACAATACCTCCTCCCACCCCACTGTCCTGCTGGTAATAGCTTATCTAAAGTGATCATCAAGTTGGGCCATTTCCAGCACAAATCCAGGTTTTCTCACCCTCCACCCACCCCCCCCCCACCCCCACAAACTCACTCTCCTGCTGGTAATAGCCCATCCAAAGTGACAATTCTCTTCACAATGTGCATGATAATCAAGGTGGGCCATTTCCTGCACAAATCCAGGTTCTCTCACCCCCTCACCCCCCTCCAAAAACCACACACACAAACTCACTATCCTGCTGGTAATAGCTCATCCAAAGTGACCACTCTCCCTACAATGTGCATGGTAATCAAGGTGGGCCATGTCCAGCACAAATCCAGGCTCTCTCACCCGCCCCCTTTTTTTTCTGGGGGACACACACATACACACAAACTCACTCTCCTGCTGGCAATAGCTCATCCAAACTGACCACTCTCCAAGTTTAAATCCAAGTTTAACCAGAACGTCTGGGGGGGGTAGGAAAAAACAAGGGGAAACAGGCTAGCTTGCATAATGACTTAGCCACTCCCAGTCTCTATTTAAGCCTAAATTAATAGTATCCAATTTGCAAATGAATTCCAATTCAGCAGTTTCTCGCTGGAGTCTGGATTTGAAGTTTTTTTGTTTTAAGATAGCGACCTTCATGTCTGTGATTGCGTGACCAGAGAGATTGAAGTGTTCTCCGACTGGTTTATGAATGTTATAATTCTTGACATCTGATTTGTGTCCATTTATTCTTTTACGTAGAGACTGTCCCGTTTGACCAATGTAAATGGTAGAGGGGCATTGCTGGCACATGATGGCATATATCACATTGGTGGATGTGCAGGTGAACGAGCCTCTGATAGTGTGGCTGATGTTATTAGGCCCTGTGATGGTGTTCCCTGAATAGATATGTGGGCACAGTTGGCAACGGGCTTTGTTGCAAGGATAAGTTCCTGGATTAGTGGTTCTGTTGTGTGGTATGTGGTTGTTGGTGAGTATTTGCTTCAGGTTGCGGGGCTGTCTGTAGGCAAGGACTGGCCTGTCTCCCAAGATTTGTGAGAGTGTTGGGTCATCCTTTAGGATAGGTTGTAGATCCTTAATAATGCATTGGAGGGGTTTTAGTTGGGGGCTGAAGGTGACGGCTAGTGGCATTCTGTTATCCCCGATAATGTCACGGCTAACCTGGTGGCTGAACTTTGTGACTTTGTCCTTACCCATAACTATTTTACATTTGCGGACAATGTATACCTTCAGATCAGCGGCACTGCTATGGGTACCCGCATGGCCCCACAGTATGCCAACATTTTTATGGCTGATTTAGAACAACGCTTCCTCAGCTCTCGTCCCCTAAAGCCCCTACTCTACTTGCACTATATTGATGACATCTTCATCATCTGGACCCATGGAAAAGAAGCCCTTGAGGAATTCCACCATGATTTCAACAACTTCCATCCCACCATCAACCTCAGCCTGGTCCAGTCCACACAAGAGATCCACTTCCTGGACACTACAGTGCTAATAAACAGTGGTCACATAAACATCACCCTATACCGGAAACCTACTGACCGCTATTCCTACCTACATGCCTCCAGCTTTCACCCTGACCACACCACACGATCCATCGTCTACAGCCAAGCTCTGCGATACAACCGCATTTGCTCCAACCCCTCAGACAGAGACAAACACCTACAAGATCTCTGTCAAGCTTTCTTACAACTACAATACCCACCTGCAGAAGTGAAGAAACAGATAGATAGAGCCAGAAGAGTTCCAAGAAGTCACCTACTACAGGACAGGCCTAACAAAGAAAATAACAGAATGCCACTAGCCGTCACCTTCAGCCCCCAACTAAAACCCCTTCAACACATTATTAAGGATCTACAACCTATCCTAAAGGATGACCCAACACTCTCACAAATTTTGGGAGACAGGCCAGTCCTTGCCTACAGACAGCCCCGCAACCTGAAGCAAATACTCACCAACAACCACATACCACACAACAGAACCACTAACCCAGGAACTTATCCTTGCAACAAAGCCCGTTGCCAACTGTGCCCACATATCTATTCAGGGGACACCATCACAGGGCCTAATAACATCAGCCACACTATCAGAGGCTCGTTCACCTGCACATCCACCAGTGTGATATATGCCATATGTGCCAGCAATGCCCCTCTGCCATTTACATTGGTCAAACTGGACAGTCTCTACGTAAAAGAATAAATGGACACAAATCAGATGTCAAGAATTATAACATTCATAAACCAGTCGGAAAACACTTCAATCTGTCTGGTCACGCAATCACAGACATGAAGGTCGCTATCTTAAAACAAAAAAACTTCAAATCCAGACTCCAGCGAGAAACTGCTGAATTGGAATTCATTTGCAAATTGGATACTATTAATTTAGGCTTAAATAGAGACTGGGAGTGGCTAAGTCATTATGCAAGGTAGCCTATTTCCCCTTGTTTTTTCCTCCTCCCCCCCGCCCCCAGACGTTCTGGTTAAACTTGGATTTAAACTTGGAGAGTGGTCAGCTTGGATGAGCTATTGCCAGCAGGAGAGTCAGTTTGTGTGTGTGTGTGTGTCCCCCAGAAAAAAAGGGGGGGGGTGAGAGAGCCTGGATTTGTGCTGGACATGGCCCACCTTGATTATCATGCACATTGTGAAGAGAGTTGTCACTTTGGATGGGCTATTACCAGCAGGAGAGTGAGTTTGTGTGTGGGGGGTGGAGGGTGAGAAAACCTGGATTTGTGCTGGAAATGGCCCAACTTGATGATCACTTCAGATAAGCTATTACCAGCAGGACAGTGGGGTGGGAGGAGGTATTGTTTCATGATCTCTGTGTGTATATAATGTCTGCTGTAGTTTCCACGGTATGCATCCGATGAAGTGAGCTGTAGCTCACGAAAGCTCATGCTCAAATAAATTGGTTAGTCTCTAAGGTGCCACAAGTACTCCTTTTCTTTTTTGCGAATACAGACTAACACGGCTGTTACTCTGAAACCTGTCATCATTTTATACGTATAGTTAGGATTATATAGAGGGAGGGACATACTAAACCTGAGTGGTGCTGTGATCATGTGGGCCAGATCGCAATGCCTGGAGTAGAAGCCAGGCCTTTAGCTGCTGCAGGGGTCACAGACGTCATTAAAATTCACGGTTACCATTTACACCATGACCTCCATGTCAGAATCCTAGCCTTAACCTTTATACCCACACCATAGGCCAGATTCTCCTCTAAATATAAGCTCCTCCTGACAGGGGGCAGGATGGGGAAAAGAAGGGGCTACTGCAGATCACAAATAAGACTCTAGCTCAGATCCATAAATGTGACACTGAACAACTAAGGTCATTGTCAAACAAAAACTGGATCCTTATCCCAAAATACTCACAATTGAAAGGCATAGACAGAAACAGACCTTACAAACATGATAAGAAGTTACACTGAGTAGGCTGCCTGCAACTATTACAATTAGAACATTTCACCAAAAAGCAAGGGGGCTTTGGGGCTGGGGGATGGTATTATTCATTTTATTTGTTTATATGTTTATAACACCAATATATATATTCTCATTAATGACAAGGCAGACACACAACAAAACACACTGAGAAGAAAAAGCTCAGAAGCTGAGGTTAAGACAAAAGTCCTGCATTTATCACATACAGTCTGCTGGGCACTGTGTAATGTCTTTTACTTTGTAATTAAAGTATTTTAACAAGTAAAGTGTGTCAATAAGTTCCTTGGGTCAGAGACTGTCATTTTGTTCTGTGTTTGTACAACACCTAGCACAATGGAGTCATGATCCATAGCTAGGGTTCAGACATGCTACAGTAATACAAATAAACAAAGGCCAGGATAATAGCAAGTGAAAAAGGACAGAGCTGAGGGTATTCCTACAATTTGAAAACATCTCCGGGATTGGTCACTGGAGAAGATGGATGGATTCATTAACCACCGAGGCTTCAGTTTTCAAAAGGAAGGCCTCCAAGTTGGCAGGCAGCAGGCTCAGGATAAGAGCTTTCCTTTTCCAGATGTTCCTATCAGCTCAGAGATAACTTGTCAAGGAAGGAAAAATTTGGAGTAGATTAAAAATCAACCACATTTTTAGAGAGGGGTAATAATTAGAATAACCTAGGTGGGATAGTGCCAGCTGTCGTTTGATCTACAGAGAAGCTGTGGTTCTTGTCTACCATTCTCTTTCAAGGACTGTTAAAAGTTTCCTCTTTCCATCGTCCAGCTAAAGTAAAGAATCCGACAGGTTGTCTCCAACTTCCCTCTTCTCCTGTCCACGAGACCGCTTCATAAGTATCCGCGAAAGTTTACACTATAGTTTACATTATACTTAGTCGTGTTCTATAAGAAAAGATGTCCAAAAGCAGACCTCAAATTCAATCTAAAATAGCTGGGAATATTCAGCTCTGAACTTCATAGTTTTGGGTCCAGGTCTGATTCAAAACCAGAAAGGGCCTCGATTTAGCACTTCCAATTCAGGGGCAGCCAATATCTCATAAGACCAGCTGTTGTCACAAAACCCAAGATGGCAGAAGTCTCAAAATGCCAGAAGCTCTTGTGATATTTCTGCCATTCAGCCCCACCAAAGCTGAACTCAAGCCCTAGCTTTGATTCAGCCTCAAACCTGGACCCAAACTCTTAAAACATTATTGGCTTATTCAATTGGTTCCTTGTGGTCCTCCTGGCTGCTGTATCCACCTTTGGTGTCTCATTTTATACTTAGATTGTGGACTCTTTGGGGCAGGGACTGTCTTTTTGTTCTGTGTTTGTACAGCCCCTTGCACTATGGGCTCTTGATCCATGACTGGGGTTTCTAGTACTGCAACACAAATAATAATTCAACCTAAGCTGACACTACCTCTTTGTTCCATTTTTAATTATAATTAAACCATGTAAATGAATCCCACAGCTCAGTGAATACAGAATTCCCTAATTTAGGGTCTTGCTGTACACAGAAGTTTCATTTATTCCTGTTACCTGACCTTAAGCTGTATTACAACAGGAAAGGTCAGAGTGCCCTGTAAATAAACTACTTTGATCCTGTGATATTGGCAGGGTTAGAAATTTTCCGTCCTGAGGCTCAAAGAATTAATTTATTTTCCAAGAATGTCAAGCAACCCCTTCAGAAGACTCCTTTAAATCCAGGTTGTCTAATAATTTATCCTCAATTATACATCTAAGGTTAGAGTTAAAACTTAAATTTGGTCACAGTTTGCAAACTATCAAAGGTGGAATGTGATTAGAGAATCACTAAATCTAGTCAATATTTCTAAATTTAGCAGACTGGAGTACATCAGTGCTATACTTGCTATCCACACATAATTTTCCCAACACAGGAGTCCACAAGTTTTATACATGCCAGTCACGCTGAAAGTCACTGTCTTTTTCTAGTGAAACCATTTGCAATTTTTCCCACTGTTCTTCCAAAAGTGCCTATGATATTTCAGTGAATATAAAAGCAGCAAAGAGTTCTGCAAAACTCAGTGACTGCAGTTTGCAGAGCGGAGTTCAAACAAATCATGTTTGGTTTCAACACTGTGCCATAAATACCATAGGCACTCATTCACCAAAACAACCCTTTAACTTTAAGCAGTAAGTAGTTCCATCTACATAAATTAAGCATGCGTGAGTGTGTCTTTGCAGATCAGGAACTCAATGGCAGCCTGAATGGGACAATCAGCACACAGATATTGCTATAAAGTAGGTTTCAGGCTGTAGCTCACGAAAGCTTATGCTCCTAAATAAATTGGTTAGTCTCTAAGGTGCCACAAGTACTCCTTTTCTTTTTGCTATAAAGTAGTAATAGAGCACTTGCATCTTGTTACCTCATGGATAGATAAAGCCAGATTCTGTTGATGGGAAGGATTCTCATCTTTTCTAGGGAATATGAGACTTCATTCAGATAAAAAGCTGAGAGCGTTGGGGGCCCATAAGGTCAATTGTCCGTCTTGCCCTGGCATGGGCTATTCTGAGAAACTGAGCTGAAAAGTAGTTTCTTTAAGATCAGGAATTCCCTAAGCTCTGTCATCCACCTTTGTTTAATTGTTTGGGTATCAAATCAAGATCTCCTTTCAAGGATGAAATATGTGGGAAAGAGTGCTGTATTTGTTCTATTCCACCCCCAGCGCTCCATGGTTAATTGGAAGGGCAAATGCATCTATCTTTTTTACTAGGCAATTTATAGTGAAGCTTAAATTGATCCTATCACCCACAGCATGTTGGAAAGTGGCTCTGCCATATTCATATCCATCGGGAGCTTGTAAGGGCCCATAATATTCATACGCATCTTGACTGCGGTTTCCTCTCCATCTGCAGAGCTAAGCAGGAAATGCGAGGTAGAACTTTTGTTGGTTTGTTTTAAGGAGCACTTACAGGACTTAAGTGCTAAACCTAGTGCCACAATGCCCACAGGGTGACTAGATCCTTAATGATCTTTCCGTGACCAAGCAGGTAATCTTTGCCCAGTTCATTCCCATGGGGAAGGAAGAAGAAAATGAGCCCCAGAACTCTTGAGAGTTTTTGCTTTTGTGATGGATTTCTGAAAGTCTGAGTGAAATAAACCTTTCAAATGAAACAATGCCAATAGAGTCATCACTGTGGCATATCAGTAGTGCTGGAAAGAAAGTATGTTAATCCCCTGTACAGTCTCTCTATTTATACCCTTAGGCCACAAAGAGACTGGCCAAGTAAAAGAACAATAGCAGACTAGAAATATCTCCCCTGGCTGTTCTTCTCATCAGCTGTTTATCCTCTTTATTAAGGATCAGTGTGAGAACAACCTCTGTTAAGGACAATGTTATACAAATAAGTGTGATTGTCACGCTGATTAAGTGGAACTTGGCCATGTGATTTGCATCTCACCATCTGATCCTCTGCCCTGTTTTATTGCTATTTGTAAAAAGAAATGTTCTGTAGTTCTGGTTCATAGAATGCATAATAATTTAAGGTGATTCTTCTGTTCACATCCAGAGAGCAGTTCACTGCATGATTCAGAGCCTCAGTGTGGCATGGACAGAATGCATGCAGCTATGTGTCAGGCTAAGGCCTTGTCTACACTACTACTTACAGCACTGACATTTTTTTTGCTCAGGGGTGTGAAAAAACACCTCCCTGAGCAATGCAAGTTTCAGCGCTATAAATTGGGAGTGTAGATCGTGCTACAGCACTGGAAGCGCTGTTCCCCTTGCAGAGGTGGTTTTATTACAGCTCTCTCCCAGCGCTGGAGCCGCGACTACTTGAACGTTGGCTGTGTAGACAAGCTGGCAAACTGAGATGTAAAGGTTTCTTTTCACAACAATCAAACGTGACAATCAATAATTTGATTGACAAAGAGTAAAAAAAATCTTAAACAAGAAATTTACTAGATCATTCAGGGAAATTGTGATAGCTCTTAAACATGGAGTTCTAAGGCCAGTTAATTCTCAATCAATCTGACCTACCTTTTTAGGAATCTGCAGTATTTTTCTTTGTTTTTCTTAGTTGTTTTTTTTTTTTCAATTTTCAATTGATATTTTCAATATACATAGCTGGTTCATAACTGTAATTATCTCCTCTATTTAGAAGGAGCAAGCGCTTGGTCTTTTCTGCACAGAATGGTCTTTTCTGGTCTTTTCTCTCACCCTTCACCATGGTTGTAAATAGAAGGATAACACCTTTGACCTCAAAAGCTGTACAGTCCTATCCTACTGACCCTCTGTTAGTCAGACCCCATGAATACAGACTCAAGAAACCTGCATGTGTTTACCCGTGTCTTAGGGTTTGAGAGACAAGGTGGGTGAGGTAATATATTTTATTGGACCAATGTCTTTTGGTGAGAGATACACGTTTTTGAGCTATACAGAACTCTTCTTCAGGTCTGGGAAAGATAGGGAGAGTGTCATCACAGCTAAATACAAGATGGAATGAGTGATATAGCAAAAGTATAAGTAGTTAGCACATATTCTAAGGGACTATTCAAGGTGAAGGGACCCATCAACACCCCTGTTGTCACAGGACAAAAACGGGGGTTAGTGGGTTACAGATTGTTGTAATAAGCCATAAATCCAGTGTCTTTATTATGGCCGGGATTTTTAACATCTAACAAAGTTATGAATTTAAGCTCCCAGACTCATCTTTTGAAAGTGTTGTGTAGGTTTCCTTTGGGTTTGATCCTGCAAGGTCTGAAGCACTCTGGCCCCAATCCAACAAGTACTTGAGCACGTGCTTAACTTTAAACATGGTCAAAGTTAAGCGCATGTTTAAGGGCTTTGCTGTATCAGGTCCGGAGTGCTTAGCACCTTGAAGGATTGAGCCCTTACATTCTGCTTCACTGTTCTGTCTTTCAGTTAAAAGAAAAGGAGTACTTGTGGCACCTTAGAGACTAACCAATTTATTTGAGCATAAGCTTTCGTGAGCTACAGCTCACTTCATCGGATGCTTACAGTGGAAAATATAGTGGGGAGATTTCATATACACAGAGAACATGAAACAATGGGTGTTACCACACAGACTGTAACAAGAGTGATCAGGAAAGGTGAGCTATTACCAGCAGGAGGGGGGAGCAGGGAAATGGACCTTTTGTAGTGATAATCAAGGTGGGCCATTTCCAGCAGTTTACAAGAACAGTATAACTGCTGGAAATGGAAAAGGAGTACTTGTGGCACCTTAGAGACTAACCAATTTATTTGAGCATGAGCTTTCGTGAGCTACAGCTCACTTCATCAGATGCATACCGTGGAAACTGCAGCAGACTTTATATATACACAGAGAATATGAAACAATACCTCCTCCCACCCCACTGTCCTGCTGGTAATAGCTTATCTAAAGTAATCGTCAGGTTAGGCCATTTCCAGCACAAATCCAGGTTTTCTCACCCTCCACCCCCCCACACAAATTCACTCTCCTGCTGGTGATAGCCCATCCAAAGTGACAACTCTTTACACAATGTGCATGATAATGAAGTTAGGCCATTTCCTGCACAAATCCAGGTTCTCTCACTCCCTCACCCCCCTCCAAAAACCCACCCCCATACACACACAGACTCACTCTCCTGCTGGTAATAGCTCGTCCAAACTGACCACTCTCCAAGTTTAAATCCAAGTTCAACCAGAACATCTGGGGGGGGGGGGTAGGAAAAAACAAGAGGAAATAGGCTACCTTGCATAATGACTTAGCCACTCCCAGTCTCTATTTAAGCCTAAATTAATAGTATCCAATTTGCAAATGAATTCCAATTCAGCAGTTTCTCGCTGGAGTCTGGATTTGAAGTTTTTTTGTTTTAAGATAGCGACCTTCATGTCTGTGATTGCGTGACCAGAGAGATTGAAGTGTTCTCCGACTGGTTTATGAATGTTATAATTCTTGACATCTGATTTGTGTCCATTTATTCTTTTACGTAGAGACTGTCCAGTTTGACCAATGTACATGGCAGAGGGGCATTGCTGGCACATGATGGCATAAATCACATTGGTGGATGTGCAGGTGAACGAGCCTCTGATAGTGTGGCTGATGTTATTAGGCCCTGTGATGGTGTCCCCTGAATAGATATGTGGGCACAATTGGCAACGGGCTTTGTTGCAAAGATAAGTTCCTGGATTAGTGGTTCTGTTGTGTGGTATGTGGTTGTTGGTGAGTATTTGCTTCAGGTTGCAGGGCTGTCTGTAGGCAAGGACTGGCCTGTCTCCCAAGATTTGTGAGAGTGTTGGGTCATCCTTTAGGATAGGTTGTAGATCCTTAATAATGCGTTGGAGGGGTTTTAGTTGGGGGCTGAAGGTGACGGCTAGTGGCGTTCTGTTATTTTCTTTGTTAGGCCTGTCCTGTAGTAGGTAACTTCTGGGAACTCTTCTGGCTCTATCAATCTGTTTCTTTACTTCCGCAGGTGGGTATTGTAGTTGTAAGAAAGCTTGACAGAGATCTTGTAGGTGTTTGTCTCTGTCTGAGGGGTTGGAGCAAATGCGCTTGTATCGCAGAGCTTGGCTGTAGACGATGGATTGTGTGGTGTGGTCAGGGTGAAAGCTGGAGGCATGCAGGTAGGAATAGCGGTCAGTAGGTTTCCGGTATAGGGTGGTGTTTATGTGACCATTGTTTATTAGCACTGTAGTGTCCAGGAAGTGGATCTCTTGTGTGGACTGGACCAGGCTGAGGTTGATGGTGGGATGGAAATTGTTGACATCATGGTGGAATTCCTCAAGGATTCAGTTGTCATCTCAAACGTTGCAAAATTAACCAATCTGGAGAATTACTTCAACTGTAGCCTTTGGGTGCAAGATCTGATCTGCACATTCTAATCAACTGTATGATCCGTTCTGTACATGCCAGACACTAAATTTTAGCAATTAGAAACAGTGTGAATTACAGTATAATTCAATACTGTACAATATTATGTACTAGTACATAATAAATTATGCCTAGTACATTGTGAATCAAAAGGTTGGAGGCTGAGAGTTGTCTAAGAGCTAAGTGTGAATTACCACATCGTAACTCAAGGCCTGTGGTGTCTTATATTAATCATTTATACAACAGCATATTATTAATAAATGCAAAAGCAGATGTCTCTTTCTGCGGTAGAATGTGCTCAAGTGAGCAGTTTGGGGAGACCAACTACATTAAGAGGCAAAGCCTAAGTGAAGTATATACAGTAATAATGAAAAAGAGAAACAGTCACTGCAGCCAACAAAAATATATTGGGAAGTCTCTTAAATTTGTATGTTACCTTCGATTATAAATCTTGTATCATTTAAATACACCACAGGGCAGATCCTCAGCAGGTATAAGGGAGCTAAATTGACTTACAGATAGCCATGCCTAATTACACTAAGGGCTTGTCTTCACTACCGGGGTAAGTCAACCTAAGTTACGCTACTCCAGCTACGTGAATAATGTAGCTGGAGTCATCATAGCTTAGGTTGACTTACCCTGGCGTCAATCTCCCCATAGTGAAGACAAGCCCTAACTGAAGAGCTCACCCATGGTCTTCAAATGTTAAGAACTAAAACACCACCAATGACAAGCCTATTAGATATTTCAAGTACGCAGTAACACAAGGCAGGACATTTATTACACCATAATATCAATATAACTTGGGTACGCTTCAAGACATAGGCCCAAGTGCTGTTATTAAGGTACAATTAGTACCTTAGAGTGATGTTCTCTTTATGCATTTATAAAATGGATATTTTCTTCCCGCCCTTGCACCCAAATTCTTTACTTATTTGCCACATCACAATTTCCTACACTTGAGGACTGAATCTCTGCACCACTTTTGGTTTTCAAAAACACTCTTCGGTTTCCAGAAATCTGTTCCTCCTATTTAAACACATAATTAACTTTGTGGCATCCATTTCCAAGAAGTTTTTTTAAACCATTTAAAATGCCCGTGTGTAATTCTCTTCAAAGCAGCAGCAGCAAGTTCAATCTGCTACCACTGTATATCAAGCACACTGTAAAAAAGCAACTTTCAGAGTAAAACAGTAATTTCTTAACTATGACGGTTACTTTTTAAAAGTCAAAGAAAAAAGCAAAAACATTTACTCCCATAGAAACATGTGAAAGGCAATAACTAAATATAAAATAATTTTTATCTATAGGTACTGCAAAAGAAATGAAATGTAAAGTTAATACATTTCTTAAGCCAAAATAGTTACTGTGATAATAAAACTTTGACTTTTGGACAAGTTCATAATCTATGCAGTGTAGCCTAATAGACTTCCAACTTTCCATAATTTGACTTCACACATTTTGACTAGAGCCCCATAATCTTAAAAATATGATTTTTCTCATATTAACCTCACTCAAACAAAGCTAATTAACATTATGCAGTTCATGAGACCATTCATTGTCTAAATATGTGACTGGATTGACTATTATAGGTGCAAAAAGAGTTTCCATTGTAAGACTGTTTTCATCTCCTTTTGGCTGAATTTTCCATAGTTGGTGTCAGTTGAAGAGTTGACATGTGTTTGTTTTTATCTCTTTTGGGAAGACTGAGGAAAATCTGCTCAGCCATTTTTGAGTATGAGGCTGGAAAAAAGCACCATCTCCTTTTTCATCATCAGTGAATAGAGAGCTACCCAATAAGAATGGGGTCTGGGCATCTGCTGTCTTGAGTCCAAAATACAAGTAAGTATCCATAGATTAAGCTATTCTGCATATAGAGGTTTTTGGGACAAATCCAACGCTATGGAGGGGGAGCGTAGACTGGGACTGTCAAAAGCCTCTGTATCTACAGAGACAGGTACAATGGAGGCCTGAGAGATTAAGATCAGGTTATAAAATGTTGTAGGTGGTTTAATGAAGCCCATCTGATTGGTATGTTTAATGGTTGGGAGAACTTTCTCCAGTTTCTGTGCAGATATTTTTGCCAATATTTTACTGTTGGTATTTATCGTAGACAGTGGGCAGTAACTGGCATGTTAACCTGGGTTTTAGCAGTAATGAAATATGGGCAGTTTGCAGGATGGGAAGTAGAACATTTCCTTTTAGGATTTTGACATACACAGATGAATATACACACAGAGAGGCAAGTGTTTGGATAGGTGTTAGGAGAAGTCTACTGGGAAACCAGCATTTCCAAGAGCTTAGCTAGCTATTGTCTTCTGGATTGCTTCCTGGACCTCCAGAATGATGGGGAACTTCTAGCTGCTAGTGGTATCCTTCATTTTCTGAGGGAGGATAAAGGAATCAAAGAATTTAGAATGGACCTGATTGGAGACAGAGAGATCACTGCAATATAATCTTCTTTGCCTTCACCTTGCCCCATTAGTCGGGGTCATCAGCTCTTATTCTTCATCTCCAAGCAGACACTGACCTTCTTCATGTCCTCCTGCAGCATCTCAAACCATCTTTTTCTGGGTCTTCCTTGTGGTCTTTGTCCCATGATTACTAGCTCTTGTACTCTCTGACCAACACATCCCACGCCTCGTCATTTCACATGATCCAATCTTCTCAGTTGATGCTTCCACAGCTTTCCATGGTAAGAGCTACGTGCATCATGTCTTATACTATTTTACTGCACAGCATATCAACTCTTGTTTTACCTAGCGTCCACCTGAGTATTCTCATTTTGGCACTCTGATGTAGTTATTGTTCTCTGTAGCTCACTGGCCAGCATTCTGACCCATATGCCAGGATTGGCCTAATCGTGGTTTTATACATTTTGTTCTTCAGTTTACTTGGCATATCCTTAACACAGAGAATTCCCATCAGCTCCATGCATTTGCACCAAGTGCTCTTCATGCACTCCTAACATCCACATCCCCATTATAGTTTGACACTGAGATATTTGAATTGTTGCACAGACTTTAACTCTATACCATCTAGATTTACTGGCTTCTCATTGTCCCTCTCAAAGAAGCATTACATGTCATCCATTATGTAGACTGATTTGTAAACCATTTTCTTCTAATGCAGCCCTCCATTGTTCTATATCCTTTTCCAGTTTTCATGACACAATATAATGTCATCAGTGAAAAGCATGCTGCATGAAGTCTCTCCTCTATTCCCCTGTGTCCATTACAATCACAAATAGCAATGGGTTTAAGACTGATCCTTGACATAGGCCTACCTGCATAATGAATGGCTCATTGTCGCTGCAGTTGCTTCTCACTACTGTTGTGCTACGCTTGTAAATGTATATGATCATCTCCAGCAGATTGCATGACCACAGACATCATCATATCAATCCTCTAGGAACTCTGTGGTAAGCCTCCTTCAAGTCCACAAACACCAAAAACAATTCCTTGTGTTTCTCCCTGTACTTCTGCACCATTCAGGTTGCAAATACTGCATTTATGATTGACCTTTCTGGCATAAACCTGAATTGATTGTCATTTACTTGTGGTTCCAGTTCCTCATGAAATCTTTCCTCCATAATTCTTTCCAACCATTTCATTCATCGTGTGACTCATTAACTTGAGAGGTCTGTAATTACTGCATTCTTGAACATCCCCTTTACTTTTGAAAATAGGGACCAATGTGCTCTTCCTCCATTTCTTGGGCATTTTTCCAATTCAAGATTATGTGGAAGAAGTTCATCATCATCACCATGACTCCCTTATGTCCTAATGCCTCAGTTGGTACACCACCCAATCCCTCTGCCATGTTTCATCATCTTTAGTGCTGCCTGACAACTCACCATGCTAATAAATTGTGAGGTTGTTGCTTGCGCACACTTCCCTCAACAGTTTCCTCGGATTCTTTTTATTGAGCAGTTCTCATAAAACTGCTGCTATCTTCCATTAACACTCTTCTGTTTTCGTCTTTGACGCCCTTCACGGCTCCCAAATCCTCAGTGCTTCTTTGCCTCATCTTGGCTAATCTGTCTATTGCTCACTGCAATATGAGGCTTGCTAGAGAATGGGTGTTGATCATGTGATCATGAGCTACGAGTTGTGTCATTTCTCTGTGGTGTTGGAATGGGAGAGATTGGACTAGACTTAGGCTACTGTCTACACTACACTGAATGAACCACCCCCGCGAGCGACGTAAGTTACACTGACATAAGCGCTTGTGTGCACAGCGCTATGTCATAGCGACACAGCTTCTGCCGCTCACGGAGGTGGTTTTGTTATGCCGATGGGTGAGCTCTCTCCCATCAGCACAGAGCAGTGGGTCTCAAACCCCTTGTATTGTGACCCCTTTCACACAGCAAACCTATGAGTGTGACCCTCCACCCCCTTATAAATTAAAAACACTTTTTCAATGTTTAACATTATTATAAATGCTGGAGGCAAAACAGGGTTTCGGGGTGGAGGCTGACAGCTTGCAACCCCCCATGTAATAACCTTGCGACCTCCTGAGGTTTGAGAACCCCTGGCATAGAGCATTGTCACCAGATGTGCCGCAGCAGGGCAGCTGTATAGATGTGACCTTAGTTACCTACCCAAGGTGAGAGCACATTTTCAGCAATTACAAATAAGTACAATGGAAAATACATTTTGCTATTTTTCTAAAAATGTGAATAAAATAATTTTGAAATGGAGCAAAATATTTCGTAATATGTAATTATACATCTGACATTTTTGTTACTGTATTTCAGTTTTTAAAATTACAAACAAAATGAGGAAAGTGTAAAGTAGTTTGAAGCAAAACATCTTTCTATTCAATACCATGTCTTTTTAAAGTACTGGATTACATTTAAAACTCCTTTAGTAACAGTAAAAACTGTAGTAATATTAAAAGAATATATTGAGCTTCCTACTACCTGCAGTAATACCATGGTGACACAAATTTCCTGCCAATAAGAAACAGGAATGCTTATTCCTAAAAAAAGGTTTTTCACTTTATACAATGTCCTGTAGAGGGAGTGCCTCTTTCATTTAGCAATCAGATTCCAAATGCAAAGTGATGGAAATAAATATTAGTAAATCAGTCAGCCAGGAAACTAGCTAGCTAAATTTTAAATGAAGAAATGCACAGTGGGAATGTTTTAAATGCTACATATTTCTTATATAGAACATTTTACAACAGCTCTTGACCATCCAAAGTCAAATGTGCCCTTTAGACACTTTTACAAATTTAGGCCCTGATCCTACAAACACAGTAGTTAATAGGGTTGCCAGGTGCCCGGCTTTCGACCAGAATGCTCAGTCGCCAAGGGACCCTGGTGGCTGGCAACCAGGCCGTTAAAAGTCCAGGCAATGGCGCGGCAGGGGGCCGGGGCGCACGGGTGGCCAGGGATGCTCCACGCACTGCCCCCTGCCCCAAGTGCAGACTCCGCAGCTCCCATTGGCCGGGAACCATGACCACTGGGAGCTGTGGGGGGTGGCACCTGCAGGCACAAGGGCGGCGCGTGGAGCCTCCCTGGCAGCCCATGTGCCTAGGGGTCACAGGGACCTGGCAGCCACTTCCTGGGAGCTGCGGTAAGTGCCACCAGGACAGTGCAACCCTTCCCACATCCCACCCACCTGCCCCAGCCTGGAGACCCTCCCACTCCCAAACTCCCTACCGGAGACCACACCCCTCCTCACACCCCAACTCCCTGCCCCAGCCCAGAGCCCTCTCCTGCACCCCTGAACCTCTGGTTTCTTGCCCCACCCAGAGCCCACACCCACAGCCCAGAGCCCATACCCCCCCTGCACCCAGCCGCAGCCAGGAGCCCTCTCTCGCACCCCAAACCCCTCATCCCTGGCCTTACCCCAGAGCCCGCACCCCCAGCCAAGCCCTCACCCGCCTCCCACTCCCCAACCCCCTGCCCCAGCCCGATGAAAGTGAGTGAGGGTGGGGAAGAGCAAGTGCTGGAGGGAGGGGGGATGGAGCGAGTGGGGGCAGGGCTTCAGAGAAGGGGCAGGGTAGGGATGGGGTCTCGGGGCAGGAGTTTTCTGTTTTGTGCAGTTAGAAAGTTGGCAACTCTAGTAGCCAATGGAACTGCTCACATGTTTAAAGTTAAGCACAAATGTTTGTAGAGTCAGGGCCATTGCAGTACTACAAATGATTACTTATGCAAGTAATGAATACTCCTATACATATGGGAAGACCAGGTCCATAAGGCAAAGAGACACTTCTGAACAGTTAGCCAATCTTCAGGGCCTTGTCGGTAGTTTCCATTAGGAGAAGAAATTGATTATGTGAATCAGTTATATTTTTTGATACAATCCTGTTTATTTACAAAGCATGTACACAGAGTTCTGTTTCCCTAAACATAGAAGGCACAAACACCAGTTGACAGTTTCCTTGCTCACAATTTCCAAACCTCACACTCCAGCTAGTCCTGTGCCTCAAGGAGCTCTGTCTCTGCTCCTCTCAGGGCCACACTCATGATTGCTTCTCTCTCTGCTGCTTTCTTTTGGCTTTCAGGTTGCTTTCCCCTTCTGACACACACAGCTCCAACAATCCATGACCCGCTCCCTGTATTTGCAGTCAGTCCCCAGGGCAACCACGCTCTTATTTTCTATGAGTTAGTTCTTGCTTAAGCCTTCCCATATGGCCCTGTGCCTTGGATAGTGGATGCTATTGTTTCAGCTTACTCTGAAAAAGGAGCTTAATTGCTCCTTCCATCTAGCCTGAATGGGGGATAGTTAGCGTGCTCATCAACTTTAACAATTTCTGTGATTGCCTATAGATCAAAGATATGCATACTGGTAGCAATTAACACCTTCTAGGATAACAAAATGGGAAAACAGCAGCCCTGATTCTGATTTTGGGCCAGGTCTATACTACAGACTTAAAGAAAAGGGGTACTTGTGGCACCTTAGAGACTAACAAATTTATCTGAGCATAAGCTTTCATGAGCTACAGCTCACTTCATCGGATGCATTCAGTGGAAAATATAGTGGGGAGATTTATATACACAGAGAACATGAAACAATGGGTGTTACCATACAAACTGTAACACACACACACACGCTCTCCTGCTGGTAATAGCTCACCTTAAGTGATCACTCTGGTTACAGTTTGTATGGAAACACCCATTGTTTCATGTTCTCTATGTATATAAATCTCCCCACTCTATTTTCCACGGTATGCATCCGATGAAGTGAGCTGTAGCTCACGAAAGCTTATGCTCAAATAAATTGGTTAGTCTCTAGGGTGCCACAAGTCCTCCTTTTCTTTTTGCGAATACAGGCTAACACGGCTGCTACTCTGAAACTACAGACTTAGGCCTTGTCTAGGCTACAAAGTTTTGTCGACAAAAGGCAGCTTTTGTTGACAAAACAGTGGATGCATACACACTGCGATGTGACTTTTGGCAGCAAAAAGGCCCTGTTTTGGCGACAAAATAAAACCACCCCAATGAGAGAGATAAGGCTTTTTGCGCAAAATTTTTGTCAACAAAATTGCTAGTGTAGACACCATGCTCGATTTTATCGCTTTAATTGAGATTCAGGAGGTGTCCCACAATGCCCAGTGTGATCGCTCTGGTCAGCAATTTGAACTCCATTGCCCTGCAGCCAGTAAACAACCATCTGCTCCTCCCTCTTTGAGGCCCCGGAAATTTTTGAAATTCCGTTTCCTGTTTGCTCGGGGTGGAGAGGTCTCATCACATCTTCCCAGGTGACCATGGCAGGTTATCACAGCAAACTCTCTCCCGTTTGGACCACTGCAGAGCTGCTGGATCTGCTAAGTATACGGGGAGAAGAGGCTGTGCAGTCCCAGCTGCGCTTGAGCCGTAGGAATTTTGATACCTGCTAGCAGATTTCTCGAGGCTGGTGCAAAAAGGGCCGTGATCAGGACACACTGCAGTGCAGAGTGAAGATAAAGGAGCTGAGGCAGACGTACCATAAGGCGAGGGAGGCAAACCATCGCTCCAGTGCTGCACCTAAGACCTGCCGGTTCTATAAGGAGCTGCCGGTTCTATAAGGAGCTATAACCACAGTGGCGACCCACCTCTACCGCCAAGTGTCCCGTGGATACTTCAGCGGGCCTGGAGGCGGCGGAAAGAGGGCCTAACCCAGAGGACGAAGTCACTGATGAAGAGGTAGAGTTAGACGATAGTGTGGCGCTCCCGGTGGGGTTACCTGGTGGGGCAGGCAGCCAGGAACTGTTCTCTACTCCAGAGGTGTCTAGCCAGTCTCAGCAGTTGCTCTCCAGCGAATAAGAAACAGGACAGATGCCTGGTAAGTGGCTGTGGTTTGTGTAGTGCTGAGGCGGGTTCAGGGTATAGAAATGTAGAAGGCTGGCTGTGTTTCTGTGAGCTGGACATTTCCCTATGTAGCTAATCAGTACAGTGGAACAGGGTGTTGAGGCACACCAAGATCTCATGGAAATCCTCCAGAGAGATCTCTAGGAAAGTTTCCTGGAGGTATTCGGTAATCCTCTGCGGAAGGTTCCTTGGCAGAACTGTTTTGTTCCTTCCCCCATTGTAAGAAACTTTCCCATGCCATTCAGCAATCACTTGTGCAGGGACCAAAGCGGCACACTGGCGAGCAGCATAGGGACCAGGGTGGAAGCCACAAGCATGTAGTAGATGTACCCTTGCTTCGCTGCTTACCCTCAGCAGTGAGATATCTGCTACAATGAGCCCTGCCAGTTGAAACATGTGGGAGAATTTTAGAAAGTTTTCCCTTGTCGGCTGCACTGCAACCCTTGCAGAGCGTGTGCTCTTTTCCCACTGAATTGTATATGGATTTATTTTGCAGGGTCCCCCTTAGCCCGAGGCCCTGGGCTGCAGCCTTCAAGCCCCTGAATTAATCCAGCCCTGGTGACCTGGCCAGAGGGCTACGTCGAAAAGCAGCCATACTACGACTCCATGAGCGGGAACAGCAGCAATGGTGGAAGAGAAGAAAGGGGGCGCTGAACTAGGTAGAGCTAATCTCCAGAGGAGGTGCCACCCAGTGGTGAGTAGAGCATGCCGTGACCCCAGTATAAGAGGAATTTGCCATGTGTATCTCTAACGTGACTCTTGCATCCATTTTCTAACATCAGCCCAGAATCCTTTCAATTTAGGAAAATTCCAGCAGGTATGAGGATGGTTATAACTTTGTATCTTTTCTATTAGCCTTCTACTCAAAAGTATTGGAATCATTTTTGCTTAAACTTCCAACAAAAAAATATTCATACAGGTATAGGCCCAACACTGAAAATTTCAGCCCATTAGGGTAAATGTGTAAGATGGTTTTACAAGCAAATGAGACCAGGAGGTTAGTGTGGAAAGGCTTATGCATCCTTAGCTAGAATGGTTGCTCCAGCTGCTGCTATATTTTTTGAAACACACTGTACATTTTAGAAGCTTTGCATTAAAATTATTGCATGAAACAACTTTGTGCATTTGATTAAACTACATTTTGTTTACAAATGATCTTTCCCTTATTGCTGCACATTAAATTTACAGAATTAACATTTTCATAATATAGTGCTACAAATAGGCTTCTGCATCCTTAAATTAGTCTGAAATGCCATCATACTTTAGTATATAGGAACTATATACCCAGTATTTTTGTTTAAAATGTTAAACACATTGTGTAATATTTGACTCTATTAACTACTCCTATACACCACACACACACCCCAACTTTAAATTTCATATTAAGCTTCTCAAACAAATACAGGAATATACATAAACTAAGATACTATAAACACCACCATGAAGTTAGTGGAACGACTCCCTTGCTTTAAATGAAGTGTGTGCACAAACATTTGAGGGGGTCACAGTCCAAATAGTTACTTCTATAATAAATTAAAAGTATCTAGTCAATTAAAATAAAGCAGTAGGCCTGTTATGTCTCCCAATATCCAATCAACCAATTGTGCAATTCATTTGAAATAAAATGACTAATTGGATCAGGAGAGCAACAAGATAATGGAGTAAAAACAAAATCAAGTTAACATGGTGAGAGTCCCTGTTTGCAAGCTGCATCCAGACCCATTTAAGTCTCCAAATAATTCCAGTTGCAACTGTTTCCACCTAACACGGAATTTACATTCTGTAACCCACCAGCCTCTTCTTTATGTCCTATGACCAGTGGTGAGCTGGAGCCGGTTGTTAAATTTAGAAGCCATTTTAGAACCGGTTGTCCTGAGAGGGACAACTGGTTCTAAAAGGGCTTCTAAATTTAACAACCAGCCAAAAGTGGCGCCTTAGGTGCCACCTCCGTGGGTGCTCCAGGGCTGGAGCACCCACGGGGAAAATTTGGTGGGTTCAGAGCACCCACCGGCAGCTCCCCACCCTGCGCCCGGCCCCAGCTCATCTCCGCTCCGCCTCCGCCTCCTCCCCTGAACGCGCCCTCCCGCTCTGCTTCTCCGCCCCCCTGCCCCGGCTTCCCGCAAATCAGCTGTTTGCGCGGGAAGCCTGGGAGGGCTGAGAACCAAGTGGCGGCTTCACACTCAGGCCCAGGGAGGCGGAGCGGAGGTGAGCTGGGGCAGGGGGCGCGAGGAGGGCCGCCTGTGCCGCAGCAGGTAACCGGGGGCAGGGGAACTGCTCCCGGCCGCAGCTCACCTCCACCTCCCTGGGCCTGAGTGGGAAGCCGCCGCTTGCTTCTCAGCCCTCCCCAGCTTCCCACGCTAATAGCTGGTTCATGGGAAGCCGGGGGAGGGCACGGAGAAGCAGAGCGGGAGGACGCGTTCAGGGGAGGAGGCGGACCGAAGGTGAGCTGGGGCCGGGCACGGGGCGGGGAGCTGCTGGTGGGTGCTCTGGACCCACCAAATTTTCCCCGTGGGGGCTCCAGCCCCGGAGCACCCAGAGAGTCGGTGCCTAAGGCGCCACTTTTGATGTGATCGGTGCGGGGAGCAGCTGCTCCCCCTGTTCCCCCCCAGCTACGCTACCCCAGCTCTGGGAGCCAGAGGGACCTGCCGGATGCTTCCTGGGAGCCGCCCCAGGTAAGTACTGCCAGGACTCCCCATCTCGCCCCCCAGCAGGTCCCTCTGGCTCTTAGGGGCAGGGCGCAGTGGGCACCCACTATGGTGGCCCACAAGACCCTCCTGCCCGGTTCTGGGGGCAGTCAGGGGACAGGGGAGGGGGGCGGATGGGGCAGGAGTCCCGAGGGGTGGGGGCGAGGAGGGAACTGGTTGTTAAGATTTTGACAGCTCATCACTGCCTATGACTGCACTGAGGGCCAGCTCTAGGCGCCAGCAAAACAAGCAGGTGCTTGGGGCGGCACGTTTCTAGGGCTGGCGTTCCGGTGCCGGCCATGCCGCCCCTAGAGATGTGCCCCGCTGTCCCAGCTTGCCTCCGCTCTGCCTGCTCCCCTGAGCACGCCGCCGCCACTCTGCTTCTCCCTCCCAGGACTGGCACGCGCAAAACAGCTGGGTTGGGAAGGGGCAGAGTTGGGGCAGAGCCAGGGGGGACACAAAAAAAAAGCGGGGGCAGCCAAAAAATGTTTTGCTTGGGGCAGCAAAAATCCTAGAGCCAGCCCTGCCTGCAGGGGTGTTAACAGGCCACTCTACCTTGAATGGTCCCTTACAATATGTGCTCACTACTTATGCTAAACTATCTGTTCCACCTTGCCTTTAGCTGGGATGCTCTGAGTACCTTTCCCAGACCTGAGGAAGAGCTCTGTGTAGCTTGAAAACTTGTCTCTCTCACCAGCAGAAGATGGTCCAATAAAAGATATTACCTCATCCCATCCACATTGTTTCTCCACCTAACAAGTCTTTTTGCACTCTGTGTCCAGAAGGTGCCAGGCCTTAAAGATGTAGTAACTGTATACAGTGTCCACAGGGAGCTCACACACCTGCAAATTGCAAGATTCAGACGTGAGCACAGTCTGTCTGAAAAATACCCTGGGAATGTTTGCAACTGAATCTTCTGATCTTGAAAGTACAGACTGCGTTTTAATGACACAAGGAGCAGCTTGCACACCTGCAATCTACGCTTTTTTTGAAGAAGGTTGTTAATATCGTTTTTATAAGGTCTATAGGTTATATCTTTAATGTTAACAACAGATTCACCTTTGTAAAGGCTCTCTACCTAGTCACTTACTTTAGTGATTGATGAGCATAATATAGCTGGGTGTCTAGGGTTCTACACTGCATACTTTTAGTTCACTGAAGAAGTATATATAACCACAAGAAGGTAGAGCACTAGCTAGTTTTGTATTTACTCCTCCGTTGAATGCTCATAAATTAGAGTTTGCGTTGAAAGACTAAAGGGTATGTAATCGCCTCAACACACAATGGATTTAAGTGCAAAGTTCCCATTAGTGTCTGCTAACAGGAGTTATCTGTGTAAATCCCTGTACATGAATAAACTTTGAAAATACAAAGAATCTCTAAGGAAGAAAGGGGAGAAGTTAAAATGAATGAAAAAAAAAATAGCAGCAGAGCTCAGAACATAAGCCAACCCCCTGAGGCCCAGATCTTGAATGGTATTTAGGTAGCTAACTCCCACTGGGAGTTAGGCGCCTAAATGATTTCAAAGATCTGGGCCTGAGCTAGGAAGGTCTGGGAGCACAATAGAGACACTGACCACCTCAGTTATTGTCTAGCCAAGCCAACCCCTCTAACTGACGCAGGAATGTATTTAATGGTTTCCCATAAAGCCTAGTCTCAACCTCCTTTGCCATGGGTCTGCCCCTTGTGATGTCTGTGGAAGAGGAGGGAATTCAAAGGGAACATGGGAAAGACCCCTTCACAACTATATAAATCTCTGATAAGTGAATAAATTGTCCCTGCTTCTGTGTGATGAGAAAAGATGACTTCAAAGTGAGTTACTTCCATGCCAGGACAGAAATGGAGGGTGGATTCAGACTCAGGATACTCTTTCCTAATATATTTTAAGTTATAATAGAAATATATAACAGGAATTGCCAGACTGGATCAGTCCTGCAGTCCAGCTAGTCCAGTATGCTCTCACTGACAGTGGCCAGAACCTGGTGCTCCAGAAGAGGGTGCAAGAAACCTTGCATTAGGCAGCTGTGGGGTAATCTGACCCCACATTTAGTCTCCTCCTAATCTCCAATAGTTGTAAATTGTTTTAAATCCTGAAGCATGAAGTCAATAGTTCTTCCAAAATTAGTTAGAATTACGACCCCTCTGGATAGCCTCATTAGCCATATAAATACCCAATCCCTTTTTGCTAAAATTTTCGCCTCAATGACATCCTGTGGCAATGAGGTTCCTTCTCTGTTTATGTATTATTTGAAAAAGTATTTCTGGCTTTACTGGTTTTGAATTTGCCACCTTTTAATTTCATTGAAAGTCTCTGTGTTCTTCTGTCCCGAGATACTGAGAACAGAAGCTCCCAAGCTCACTGGTTTTCAACCCTTTTTCATTTGTGGACCCCTAAACAATTTCAAATGGAGGTGTGGACCCCTTTGGAAATCATGGACATAGTCTGAGGCCCGCCATGGGTCTGAGGACCACAGGTTGAAAAGCACGGCCAGGGGTTCTCAAACTGTGGGGTTGGGACCCGAAAGTGGGTCTCAACTCCATTTTAATGGGGTCACCAGGGCTGGTGTTAGACTTGCTGGGGCCTGGGGCTGAAGCCATACCCAAGCCCCACTGCCCAGGGCCGAAGCCCAAGGGATTTCAGCCCTGGGTAAAGGGGCTCAGGCTTTAGCTTCAGCCCTGGGGGGGCCAGGTTCAGGTTACAAGCCCCCCTGTCTGGGGCTGAAGCCCTTGGCCTTCAGTTTTGACACCCCCCCACCCCACACACACACACACCCGGGGTGGTGGGGCTCAGGCTTCAGCTTTGCACCCCCTGTCCTGGGGTCATTTAGTAATTTTGGTTGTGAGAAGTGAGTCGTGGTGCAATGAAGTTTGAGAATCCCGGCTTTAGACCATTCATTATTTTATGTGCTTTTATCATGTCCCCTCTTATTAATCTGCTTCCTAAGTAAACAATCCCAACCTCTCCAATCTCTCTTCACAGAGAGTTTTCCCGTGGCTCTGATAATTTGTGTCACCCTTCTCTGACCCCCATCTAATTTCTGTTATTGCTTTGAACAAAGACAGAGAGAACAGCCAAGCAGCAGCAACGCTCCCAGCAGATGCAGGTCCACTGACAAAACTACAGCAAAACAGGTTAAGGCCAAATTAATCTCTGGTGTAACTTCACTGAAGTCAATGGGCTTATCCCAAGGATGAATTTACTCCTCTTCAGTTAAGTTCCCAGGCAGAGTTCAGTTTCTCTAGCATTATCTACACTGACAATTACCTGTTCCTGACAACAGGTGTCAGCAATGGGTGAAACTGAACTGGTGCTGAACACAGTTTTATTGCAAATGCAGATAACTGTAGTCAGCATTGTTTCAGAAACCCTGGTTAAAACCAGGTACACAGGAACTGCTGTGCCTGTTCAGAATTGTGGTCTATCTACTTCAGTATCCCATTCTGACCCGTGCCAGATGCTTTAGAGGAAGGAGCAAGAAACACACTAATGGACAGTTATGGAATAATCTACACACAGGTTCTTTTTCCCTAACCTGTCAGCTAGCGGTCAGCTCACGCCATAAAGTCCTATCTAATGTAGTTGTGGATATTCTCATTATCCTTACGAAGATGTTCTCTTTGTTTGAATCCTTCTAAACTCTTAGCTTCAGTGATGTTTGTGGCAATCTGTACCATAAGTTAATTATGCAGTGTTTTACCTTTTGAGGCAAATTGCCGGTACGATTATGATGAGTCCCGCACTTCCTCTTCTTGGGGGCGGGGAGGGAGGAGTCAAGGCACAGTTTCTTTATCTACTGTCCCACTAGTAACCCAGAGAAGAGTAGTGGAGAGGGAGGGCCCCGGGCCCTAGGGATAGTGGTAAACCACTTGAACTAGTGCTTCCTTCCCCTGGACTACTTCCCTCTCCTGTTCTTCAGCTTGTGGGGCTTCCTGCCCTCTCTCTCTCTGCACAAGCCAGGTGTCTCTTTGCCTAGGGTCTTGGTCTTCTAGCCAGCCAAGGCACTTCTCCAAATTCTCCTCTACTTCAACTCCTCCAAACTGCACTCCTGCTCCAACTCCAAACCACTCTGCTCCAACTCCTTCCCCTGGCTGATCGAAGCAGGTGGTTTTTATCAGGTAACTGGCTTCAGGTGCTCTAATTGGCTTCAGGTGCTTTTAAATAATCTATAGAAACCTTTCTTCTCTCTACAGGGAATAAGGCTTCTCCTCATCCTGGGACTTACATATCTCTCCTATATCACTCTCCTGCTGCCTTCTGGCCACGCTGTATCACACTTTCAATTTCATTTAATGTCCACTTGTTTTTGTATTAGGCAAAAGTGCAGATGGGGGGCCCGATTTAACATTTTCTATAACACTAATTATTTTGTATACCTCTGATATCCTTTTATTCATCTCCTTTCTAAACAAAACTGCCCCATCTTTTCAAACCCTCTTCATAAGAAATCTGTCTCTGCCTGTAATAGATGTCTGTTCATGTTGGGTGAGTGGTCTGTTCCTTTGCCCATGTGCTCTGCAACATATAGGAAATCTTCGCCAATTCAGTTAACCTGCCTCTCAAATAAGGGGCCTAACTCATCATTGGTGTAACTCCACTAGCTTTAGTTGCTTTAGAAAGCATTAATTTGTCCCAATATCTTACAATATCTTCCACTGATGTCAACAAGAACCTTTCTATTCACCTGAAAAGCTTTGCAACAGGGTTACCTAGCACTTTTCATCCTTAGATCTCAAAGTACTTTAGAAAGAAGGGCAAATATCATTATTCCCATTTTATCGAGGGGGAAACTGAGGCACAGTAAAATGAAATGACTTGACCAAAGTTACACAGCAGGCCAGTGACAGAGCAGGGAACAGAACTGTCCATCAGCAGTTGCCATCCATTTCTCTCAAATAAGTACCTTTGACCACTGAGATAGGCATATCCGTAGTGACAGACCCCAGTCTGGAGGGTCTTATCTCAGATATGTATTTGGTATTTAATACTGATTACCAGTTTAACATCTAAATGTTTTCTGTGATAAGGTGCATTATATTATGAAGAATTCTATAGATTCAATACAGTCAAATAGTTGTCTAGAAGCAAAAACAACTGATTAATGCTTTGCTCAAAGAGGTTTTCACAATGAAAAAAAAAATCCTAATAAAAAAAATCAAATCAATATAAATGTATGTCATGGATAGCTGTAAGTTTTTCAGGTATGCCTAACTAAAGGCATTTTTATGAATTCTCACCTTAAATCCAACTCTCTTTCAGAAATTTCATCCCTTTGAGACTTTTTACTTCCATACCTGCCAATTTTTGAAACTTATAAATGGGAACATTTTAGTGAGAATATTTGGACACAGTTTTTAACTCTATTGTAATATATTGGCTAGGGAGAGCTTTTAGCAGGAACAGAACTGAGGAATTACAGATTGCTCTTTAAAAGGCGGGTGGGGGGAGGTGTAGACAAATCCTGTCCCTCTCCCCTTGCAGTAAGGCCTAGCAGGAATAGTTTTAATCCATCATGGCTGCAGAAGCTGTTAGGGGTGGCGGGGGGTTAGAATCATAGAATATCAGGGTTCGAAGGGACCTCAGGAGGTCATCTAGTCCAACCCCCTGCTCAAAGCAGGACCAATCCCCAATTAAATCATCCCAGCCAGGGCTTTGTCAAGCCTGACTTTAAAAACTTCTAAGGAAGGAGATTCTACCACCTCCCTAGGTAACGCATTCCAGTGTTTCACCACCCTCCTAGTGAAAAAGTTTTTCCTAATATCCAACCTAAACCTCCCCCACTGCAACTTGAGACCATTACTCCTTGTCCTGTCCTCTTCTACCACTGAGGATAGAACCATCCTCTCTGGAACCACCTCTCAGGTAGTTGAAAGCAGCTATCAAATCCCCTCTCATTCTTCTCTTCTGCAGACTAAACAATCCCAGTTCCCTCAGCCTCTCCTCATAAGTCATGTGTTCCAGACCCCTAATCATTTTTGTTGCCCTTCGCTGGACTCTCTCCAATTTATCCACATCCTTCTTGTAGTGTGGGGCCCAAAACTGGACACAGTACTCCAGATGAGGCCTCACCAATGTCGAAGAGAGGGGGACGATCACGTCCCTCGATCTGCTCGCTATGCCCCTACTTATACATCCCAAAATGCCATTGGCCTTCTTGGCAACAAGGGCACACTGCTGACTCATATCCAGCTTCTCGTCCACTGTCACCCCTAGGTCCTTTTCTGCAGAACTGCTGCCTAGCCATTCGGTCCCTAGTCTGTAGCTGTGCATTGGGTTCTTCCGTCCTAAGTGCAGGACCCTGCACTTATCCTTATTGAACCTCATCAGATTTCTTTTGGCCCAATCCTGCAATTTGTCTAGGTCCCTCTGTATCCTATCCCTGCCCTTCAGCGTATCTACCACTCCTCCCAGTTTAGTATCATCCGCAAATTTGCTGAGAGTGCAATCCACACCATCCTCCAGATCATTTATGAAGATATTGAAGGGTTGGGGGAGAAGGGGGATTAATATTACTTCTACATTAACAACATTAACTTCTGAAAGGAATTCTTGGGGTGAAATCCTGGTCCCATTAAAGTCAATGGCAAAACTCCCAGTGACCTCAAAAGCACCAGGATTTCACCCTCAGTCGATATCCACCAGGTGTCCAGGGAACATGCTGCAGATATCGGTGCCTCTACCTCTCCCCCAACATGCCCTCTCCAATAGTTACAGGGGGATTTCCATAGATTCCAAAGTGGATAGCATGCACCAGACTCACCTCTGCCCTTCTTCCATGCTCTCACCCCAGATGCTCCAATCTTGCTTGCTCCACCCACGTAAATGGAGGCGTGTACATGTATCAATCTAGCCCATTCTTATTAATGAATCACAAGTTATGTGAATTCCTATCTAATTTTAGGAAAACAAAAGAAATGGCTTGGCCCGCCATTCATGTATTACTCAGTATGAAATACTGGCAGAATACATTAGCTGTACAAAATAGCTGAAAGTAAATACACCTTTACCTAGTGAGTTGGGAAACAAAGCTCAGGATGAGCAGAATGTTCTAAAGCGAGATTATGTACATTCCAAAGACATGAGTGCTTCATCTATTAAAGAAAACCTACTCATTAATTAAGGTTGTTGCATTGAGACAGGAAAGAGGCTACAAGAGACACAAGAAAGAACACCAACGGAAAGAGTTCAAAATCAGGCATCTTTAAGAAGTAAGGAAACAGCCCAAGAAGAGTGAAAGTACTCAAAGAACAGAAGAATAGGAGAACAAGGCACAAAAATCCAAAAGGAGACAGAAAACAGAAAGAAGGACTAGAGAAAATAAGAAAAGTCATCAAGGTCATTCATAATAAAATAAATCACTGAAATGTACAAGCTATGTTCTGTTCATTTACAATGGGTTTGCGTGTGTGTGTGTGTTGTTTTTTTTTTTTTTTTGCAGTCATTAAAATAGGTTCTCAAGAGTAAAGAATATCTTTAAGTTTTATATATATATATATTTTTTACAGCAAGACAACTAATTCCTTAACTTTGCAGTGAAAATGAAAACGGTCAGGCACTCAATAAAATGGGAAAGTATCAGGATTAGGTTAGTGAGCACATTTGTCTGATTAATCTTCTCTGTAAACAGTTATTTGTAATGGTCCATCAGTCTACAGTGTCAACTCATGTTAGCAGTTGAATAGCTAACCAGTTCTCAAACATTTTTTTTAATAGAAACAACCATAAACCCACAAAATAAAGTACTCTTGTCACATGATAATCCCTGATCATTAAGAAAAATATGTTCAGAATGTTCAAAACATCTGGTGACAAGTCCTGTTTCAGAGAATTCATGGAGTTTATAGACTTATTATCATGAAATACTAATGTGAGAATTGAATTATATCAGGAGAAAAGGTCACATGCATACATAATAAAAAGTTGTTAAAGTTTTTCAAATAGCAAGGAAAAAATGAATCTGCACAGTAGTGACTGAAAGTTGTTAATGCTTGGCAACCTGTATGTGTTTGGCAGAGAACCTGTATGTGAAATTAATTGTTGGTCTCAATACAGCTAGTAGTAAACAGGAGCTATATCACAAAAATCTACCATGACATTTGGTGATGAATCTCAGAGGATATAACAGGCTGAGCTACCAAAGAAAAAGTGATCATGGAAGCCAAACCAACCGCCCCTCCCAGAGCTGGTCCTTTAAGAACTACTTCAAAATATACAGCATGGCAGTAGGGTAGGGTGACCAGATGTCAAGATTTTACAGGGACAGTCCCGATATTTGGGGCTTTGTCTTATGTAGGTGCCTATTACCCCCCACCTCCTGTCCCAATTTTTCACACTTGCTGTCTGGTCACCCTACAGTAGGGGAAGGTTTATTTTGCCACTGCCTATGCTCTATCAGTCATATGGTTAAATACAGGCCTTCATTCTCCGTGCCTGCCAAGTCAATACCTTGATTCACTTAAAAAAGAAAAAAAAAAGGAAAAAAAGACCAATATATAAGTGAATTCTAGAAGTTAGTTTTTATTCTGCCTTTTTGTTGAATAGGGTCATAGTAGGGGAGGAGGCAAATAAAAACCTTTTCAGATTTTTGGTTTCATGATGCAGGGCATAAGCCAATCATAACCTGCCTGAGGTTAAGAAATACTACTGTGGGCAGATTACTACATAATATTAATAATAGGAATTGTTGCACCCGCCCTTTAAAGCATCAGGTGCTAGCCACCGTCATGGACAGGATACAGACTAGACAGGACCACTGGTCTGTCACAAGACTGTAATTCTTCTGTCCCTGTGTTATTTACTAGAATTGGGCCAATAATTCACAATCAATAATTTATTAGATAACTATTCACTTTTTTCTTTTGTGAACTGTCCTCAAACAAACTGCAAAATTCTCAGATATATCTCTTGTTCGACAATTTCTACTGTGACTAATTCTTGCTCTGGAGATTGTGCACAAAGAGTTCATTAAGATTAGCAATTTGCAAATTTGTGCTGTGTTGGTGAGTTATGTATATCACATGGCATTGCTTTTGGTTTCTGTGACCTCCACTCTTAATCCCCATCAATAACAAAGGAGTTAAGCAGCTGCTCTGAGCCCAGACACCTCCACCCTGCCACCCCTGCAAAGCATGCATGACTTGGAGGAGGAGTGTCAAATGAGAATAGGCCAGCAGACAGTGGAGGGGAACTGATCTATACCCTGTGTGCCTGCTCTCTGAGGTTTGGCTGTTGCTAAGCCCAAGGGAAGAAATTTGTGATTCTCAGGTCTGAGATTTTATCTTTGATTCCAGTTATTTAATGTAAGTACTTGACCCACTGGGAATGTGGAGAGTGGTAGGAAATGATCCAGAGAGGCCTTATTGAAATTCCAGGAGGCGGGTGGGCACAAACCCACCCACATCTAAAGGTCACTCCCCCGAGCCTTGTGGAAAGAACCACTGGGCCTGGGATTCAACTGATGACTGGGGACAACTAAGGAATAGGGTCAGGAGTGGGGTCATAGGTTCAAAACTAGGGATCAAAAAGAGGGACACTGAGCAGAGAACCCCGGCCAGCACCCACTGCTCATCAAAGCTGTATAGGGAGCCAGCAGACACCACCCAAAAGGAACTCTGCCCGGATACATGAGACAAGGGAGAAACAGAAATAAGCCCCACAGTTGCAGAGCACCTCCCCATCCAGCATCCTCCTCCTGGTGTTGTAGATGGCTACGTTGGCCAGTGCCAGGAAGAGCTTGAAGAGGAGGTCTCGCGATTTCGTGGGGCCACGGATTGGGTGTGCATATACAAAAAGGTGTGGGGGAAAGTGCAGCCAGAACCTCAACAGGATGCTCTGGAGGAGCCAGAATAGGGGCTGTAACGTGGTGCATTCCAGCTAGGCATGTGCCAGGTTCTCCCTCATGCCTCAAAATGGACAGGCGGCGGGGATGGGGCTGAACCGTGTCAGATACACGCCCATGTTCAGAGGTCCATGAAGGAGGGAGCAGTGTAGAGCTTTAGGGTGCAGATCTTAGTTGTTTACACTGGGCCCTGGATCAGAATCTGGTGGAGAGGGTGGGCCTGGGTTTCCCTACCGATCTCTAGTGGGTGCTGGAGGCAGAAGTGTACTGCTTATATGAGGAGTCTAGAGGAGGGACAGTCCTGAGAACAGAAGGGTCAAGATCCTGAGACCTCAACCCAGAGGAAGACCAGAGTGCTGCCCCAGTGCTGGGCCCTTTATACACATGAAAAGGATGGACATAAAACATGTGATCCAGCTGGCAGGATGAGTCATGGAAGGGGCAGAGCGCTGCAGGACCAGAGTGGCTGCCAACAGGGGGCGCCAGGGAAGAAGAGAACTTTGCAAGCCCTGCCTGACCACTGAGTGGTGTCTTCAGAGAGTGATCTCCCTTACAGTACTTGATGGGATCATGTATATAAGTAAGAGCAAAGTGTGAACTACAGATTTCTAATATGATGAACATATAATGCAAAAACTGGAAAATATGAGAGCATAAAAAATACTTTTTGCTAAGCGTTTGTACTAGGAAATCTCAAGCATTCAAATGTTTACAGAATAAGGACACAAAAGGGTTGTGTCAAATCAAAGCTTGCTGTCAAATTCAAACTTCAAATACTCAGACTAAATACTAAAGACTTATTAGCCAATCTGTCCTAAATGACTCCTGTGTAATCCCATCTAAAGGTCATATTCTGCCACCCTTATTTAGGAGTACCTTACTCTTCGAGAGTGGCAGAATCTGGCGTTTAGATGTCAGAAAAATTGCACATCATTTACAGCCATCCGTGATGGGGTATACAAACCGCACACTGGGCCCAAGTAGCCCCACTCCTCCGAGCCTGCCAAGCACACCCCAGCTGGTAGAGTTGCCAATTTTGGTTGGATGTATTCTTGGAGGTTTCCTCACAGGACATAATCTTTAATTAAAGATTAATCTCTAATTCCTGGAGATTTCAGGACAATCCTGAAAGGTTGGCAATCCTACCAGCTGGAGGAGCCTGCTGACAGCAGCTGAGAAATCCAGGCACAGGCTGTGGGACAGGCTGCAGGAGAGAAGAATCCTTCTCCAGGAAACGAGACAGAAGGGGGAGACTGAGAGAGAACCACAGAGCGGATAAGGCCCCTCCAGGCAGTGCCTTCTCCAACCACCACCTGCAGGGCCCTGCTCATTTGAATTTTTTGTGAAGCTATTGTCTGTTTGGACTACAGGGGCCAGTGGGCCACACCCCAAACTGAAGGAGCACATTGGTAGGAAGTAGCTGAGCTGCAACCTGGTGGAGAGAGGGATGGCCTGGGTCCCCCTAACATTCCCCACTTAAGGCCCAGATACAGGGGGCAGCACAAATGCTGTGGCCTGGAGTCAGGCACCAGGCACCACTACCCCCCTTTGCAACAGAGGCAGAGAGTGGAGGTCAGGTGCACTAACAATCAGACCTGGCCCTCTGGGCATCCTATCACATGGTACAACCCCACTAATGATAGTGGGGGCAGAATTTGGCCTCACATGCATTTCTTCTATTGGAGTTTTGCAGTACCATTTTCTTAACTATTGTTTGCTAATTCTGGTATTGACCTTCCTTTGAGGAAGCAGGTCTCTTTTGAGGACGGTATTAGCTGAATTTTTCAAAATGATATAATAAAAAACTATATTAAGGCCCAAATGTTTGTGGTGTATTCCTTTGGCTTGAGACCAAGTGATATTATTTCCAGAAACGGCTGAGGTTGCTGCTATCTACATGTACCAGAACATTCCATACACTTTATGGAGGTAGCCTGACCCACTGATTTGGTCTGTTTTATAAAAAGAATGTTTTCTGCTGTTACACAAATATAAGAATAATTAATCAAAAATACATGGACCAGTCACTAGCAGGCTAGATCTCCCAATGTATGGTTGCTGTAATGGGATGCATTGACAGTCTAACATTTGTGATGCTCCACAGTTCTTGTGAAAAAAGCTCAGAAGAATTCAGTGCATAAAGAAGCTGCTCCGGCTGACTTCTGAGGAAGCAAGAGAAGACCAGTAGCGTAGCTGGGGGGGGGAGGGGGGCAGCAGCCACTCCCACACCGAGCAGAAGTGGTACCTTTTTAATTACTTGGCGCATTTCAAACTTTTACTCACCCAGCGGCATTGTGGTGGCGGAGAGTGTGTGTGGGGGGGTGTCCTTCAGTGCCAAAGACCGGAGCGAGTGAAGGAGCCGACACCGAAGTGCTGCTGAAGACCCGGAGCACCGCCGGGTGAGTATCAGGGGGTGTCACATTTTTTTATCTCTGCTCCCCCTGGTTTTTCCACCTGGCTATGCCACTGGAGAAGACCCAAGCAGTAGTACTGACATTTTCTGTCAACCACCCATAGCAACTTCAGCCTGGATAGAAGGAAGAAAGACTATTGGAATTCTGATGGTGCACTGGCTTTATTTAAAAGGGGACAATTTTTAGGAGTTACAGTAGGAGAGAGAATGTGCAATGGGCAAAAATTAAGTCTATAATGTTTCCATAAGGCCTTGTCTACACTATAGAGTATTGTCGACAAAAGTCAGCTTTCGTTGACAAAATAGTGAAGGTGTACATGCTACAATATTCATTCCGCCACCAGAACTCTCCTGCTTTGCTGACAAAATAAAACCACCTCGACAAAAAGCATAGAGCTTTTTGCGGCAAAGTTATATTGACAAAGTTTCAGTGTAGACACTGTGCTTGGTTATGTCACTGTAAATGGCCTCCAGGAGGTGTCCCACAATGCCCATCCTGACCACTGTGGTCAGCAGTTTGAACTCTGCTGCCCTGCACCATAGGCGCCGACTCCACTCCCCGACCTGCACATTTGCGTTAAGGCAGCCGCAATGGTGGACTTCTCAACTCCAAACTGATTCACAACTGACCAGTAGCAGACTGGAGTCGCCAGCTTCCACACAGCAATCACCACACACTTCTCCACAGAGAGGGCAGCTTTCATTTTGGTGTCCTTGGGCTGCAGTGCTAGGGCAAGCTCTACACTCAGGTCCAGGGAGGTGGTTTTCTGCAGCCACTGCTCGTCATCCCAGATCTGCATAACAGTGCCATCCATCCACTCCGGGCTTGTTTTCTGAGCCCAAAAGCAATGATCCACCATGAGCAGCTGCTCCATTAATGCCGAAAGTAATATGGTGTTGTTTCTTTCCATGGCACACAGCAGCTCAGGCACCTCTGATTCCTGTCCAGTTTGGGAGTTCATGATATACTGCATGCCCAGCTGCAAGATGGTCATAACAGTGACCACAAGAGTGGAGAGCAGTTCAGGAGCTATCCTTTTAGACAGAGATGGCAGGCACACAGTAAATAGGGGCCGTTGAACCGTGTCATGAAGTGCAGTCAGAAGCCCATGGAATGATGGGACGGGAGAAAACTGCATCATGGGACATTGAGCCCGCACTCATGATGCACTGCGATCCATTCCGCCTTCCCACAACTTCCAGTGGCAGAAGGTGGCAAGTAGCACAGTGGGATAGTTACCCACAGTGCACTGCTCTCTCTGTCAACGCTAGAACACCAGCTGTGGATGCACTCTGCCAACAGAAGGAGCATTGTGTGAACATGCACAAGTGATATAATTATACCGTTTTTTTATTGTCAGTGTAACTTGTGTTGGCAAAACTCTGTAGCGTAGACAAGGCTTAAGACATGAACAGATGAGTCATGTGACTGAGGATTCGACAGGCAAAGGGGGAAGTGAGATCCTGTGAATAACAGTAGATGTTCCAACAAATGTTTGGTCTGTTAGACCTCTCTCATTCCTCTAATAGAGGAGTCTTCCACCTAGAAAGACCACATGTTAACTTTAGTGTCAGTTGTGGATCACATAGAGGCATGTACTTTAGACAGATTATCAAGAGTATTTTTCTGGCCTCAGGGCTAATGAGTAATCTCTCTGGTGGACTGGCAAAATTCAAAAGGTTCATAATAATAAAGAGTGAAATAAAAAGTTTTGAGAGTATGGGATGTACATTTACTTTAATGGAAATTAAGATATCTAACAGCAGGGTTTCCATGAATTCACGTTTTCTCAAGTGGATGCCCTTAAGGAAAAGATTGGATATGCAAGATTGAATTTCCATTTAATTAATTTATTTATTTAATAGTCTGAAAATAAAAGCTTGGAAGAATTCTCTAACATGCTGATCATGGATCAATTCTTGAGAATTTTCTCTGAGCATGCCAAGTTGTAGATGTAACACCAAACAGAAAATGGTAAAAGAGCAGTTTCTGGGTTGGAGTTTCCCATTTATCTGATAAGATTATGAACAATTACAAAGGAGAGGTAAAAAGAAAAGGAGTACCTGTGGACCTTAGAGACTAACCAATTTATTTGAGCATAAGCTTTCGTGAGCTACAGCTCACTTCATCGGATGCATACTGTGGAAAGTGTAGATCTTTTTATACACACAAAGCATGAAAAAATACCTCCCCCCACCCCACTCTTCTGCTGGTAATAGCTTATGTAAAGTGATCACTCTCCTTACAATGTGTATGATAATCAAGGTGGGCCATTTCCAGCACAAATCCAGGTTTTCTCACACACCCCCCCCCACACACACACAAACCCACTCTCCTGCTGGTAAAAGGAGAGGTATAGACTATACAGGTCTCTTCCCCGTCCCCAAAATGTAGATACTATAGTTTAGCACAGAGAAGCAAATCAAAGAGTCACCAGAATTAAAACACTATTGTTAACCATTTGCAAAGGCAGAACACCTTACTCCACTCTGCCATAGAAAAGGTAAGGAGCTGGCCACACTGCCAACAGACCTGCACTCATTTCTGGCTAGATTGTGTGTTTTAGCCACAGCTCACATTGAACTGGAGATAGGGCAGCTTCCATAGCACTAGGGATGTGCACTCAGTAGTGCTTTCTCATTCATGCTTCTACATGGCGCAGCGTGTGCTCTCCATGGCAGTCCAGCTCTAGGAGGAGGTACATGGAACCTTGTTCACACCACTCGAGTCTCTGTGACCTATAGGATTTCTGGTGCCACTGCTGGTATTAAGGTTCTATAATTCTGTGCCCCAGAAGCATAAGAACTGGAATGTGCCCAGCTCCTGCTTAGGAATATGTAAATGGAGAAGTTCACAGCATGTCAAAAAAACTGCACTACTGAACATATCCTGTGACCCTTTCTACACTTACACTTTTAGCTCTTGCCAACTGTTTCCAGCATTGTACTTCTAAGTGCATGGTGGTTTTAACCCTCTTTGACAGTTGTATTACTCAGGTAAAAATCAATGGACACTTGGTTAGAAGTGCTTATCTTCCTTGGTAGTCTTTAAACTTTGATTAGACCTGAGCTAGGGCTTTTAAAACATGTCTATAGCAGGCACAATTGACCTCATTAACCTTACTCTAAACAGAACCATTCCTTGTAATCTTTTCCTCTTCTTTTGAGTCTGTATCATCAATCTTTCAAAATATAAAGAAAGGTGAGTGCTTCCCAAGCTTAACTAACTGCAAAAATAATTACTCTCCAAAAAAAGGAAGAGAAAGGAAATTGGTGCATTTGGTATTCATTATTAAAATGATTAAATATTCAAAGGTGATGCATTCCAGAAATATTTCCATCCCTAATACAAAGTAAAATTTTTTGCACAGATAGAAATGTCCTCTGAATTAACAGATTAGGAGCCAGGCCACTTCTGTAATTCCATTAAATAAAAATGGTATGAATGCATAAGAACAATTTAAGTCAGTGAAAAATAAGTCAACTTATATTAGCTGAGAATCTGGCCCCAAACACCCACAAATGAACTCTTACCATTCTGGCACCGATAATGTGGCTGTATGTTTAAAGTATGCTGTGTAAAAGATGCTGGGAAAATTTGTTCAAGGGGATTTCGGGGAATGTGATTATTTTTCATATGCTAGCTGCATTGACAGAAAGGAACCTTAGGCATCTACATAATTTTCTCCTTTTGAACTTTATGGGTGCCAATCCTGAAGACCTACAGCTATTATTGGAGAAACTTGGGTAGCTAAGAAAGCATAATGTACTGGATCTCCCTGTCATAAAGAAAACAAACAAAGGTGTCAAAGATTTAAATCAGAGAAAAGTTAAATAACCTCCCAAATTATGACATCACTGCTGGAGGAAATGCAAGTATCAAGTATAAGAAATAGTCTGTCTTGTTACTCAAAGGCTTACTCCTTTTACCCAGATCTGAAAATAATTAAAGAAAAGGGTGATAAACTAATCTAAAACAAAATGGGTTTTTATAGGATAATAGGATAGAGCAATATCTGAGAACAAGCAGAAATTGATTTACCTTACTAATGTGCTCCAAAAAAATAAGTTAAACCTAAAGACGGTAAAGCTTTTTTGGACTGTAAATTCATAGGCTAAGGCTAAGGAAGTATAAAATTTATCCTCCCAAGCCATAACCCAAGATGAGATACCCAGGAGCCAAGATGTGAATCCTGCTCAAACTCAAGGTTGAGGAAAATGTTCTCTGGATGCAACGAGGTTTTTTAGGATCTTCCAAAATCAGGAACAAAACACACCTTTGCCAAAAAACTGTCTCCTCTCCACATGCAACCCAAAAATATTGGGGAGATTGGTTACAGGAGGCCACAATACTCTCATCCCAAACCTCAACTCATCTTCCAAAAGCCTGGGAGAAGTTATGAGACTTAGTGGTTTGCCCTGGAGGTCGAGAGATTTGGCTGTTGCAGACTAGGGTGGGAGAGTGTATTCTAAAATCTTGGGGCTGTTGTGGAAAAATTTCCTGGCAACAGTTCCTTCCCTCTTAAATCAAAGGGATTTCAGCTCACGTGCATTTGCTCACCACATTTGTGGCACCAAAGCAGAGAGATGGCTTTTCAAATAGGCCCAAAGCCATTTATTAACAATCTTCTTCCCTCCCATTGTCCCTCCAGAAAAAAGAAACACCCATACTCACACCTTAACCAATGATCAATCATTCTGATAAGCGCAAGTGTTTGCTTTATAAAGTACCAAGCAGGATTCCAATTGCTGAATAGCTACAGACTGCATCTGTCTGCTTTTCTCCAGCCAGGGTTTTGCCTTTGCACAGACAGACACTTCCTTTTGTTCCAGTTATAACTTCAGTCAGCTGTAGAGTTGCCAACCCTCCCAGATTGGCCGGGAGTCTCCTGGAATCAGCCTCGGTCTCCTGGTGGCTACTGAAAGCAATCTGGGAGATTTGAATAGACCGCTTAAAGTCCCATCGGTGGCACAGCAGGGCTAAGGCAGGCTCTCTACCTGCCCTGGCTCTGCGTGGCTCCTGGAAGTGACCGGCAGATCCCTCCAGCTCCTAGACACAGGGTCGGTCAGGTGGTCTCTGCGTGCTGCCTGCCCTGAGCCCCGGTTCCGCAGCTCCCATAGGCCAGGAACCGTGGCCAATGGGAGCTATGGGGGTGATGCCTGCAGGCAGTGGCAGTGCACAGAGCCACCTGGCCATCTCTAGGAACCTAGGAGTCAGACATGTCAGTCGCTTCTGGGAGCCTCCTGAGATAAGCGGCACCCAGCTGGAGCCCGCACCCCAACCCTCCAACCCAGCCCTGAGCCCCCTCCTGCACCTAAACTCCCTCCCAGAGCCCACACCCCTCACCCCCTCCTGCATTCCAACCCTCTGCCCCAGGCTCAGCCCAGAGCCCCCTCCCCACTTCAAACCTCTTGGCCCCATCCCCCAGCCCAGAGCCTGCACCCCCTCCTGCACCCCAACCCCCTGCCCCAGCCCAGGGAAAGTGAGTGAGGGTGGGGGAGAATGAGCAATGGAGGGAGGGGGAATGGAGTGAGCAGGGATCGGGGCCTCAGAGAAGGGACATGGCATGGGCATGGCAGAGGCATGGCCACAAGGAAGGGACAGGGCAAGGGTGTTTGGGTTTGTGCAATTAGACAGTTGCCATAGTCAGCTGCTATAACCCTGAAGAGGTGAAGGGGAAAAGTGGTGGTGGCAAAATTCCTTCTTTCCTGTTAGTTATACTTAAAATTGTGTTTTTATGAAATGAGGAGGCTAAGGTTTTTGGTTGGGCTTTTATTTATTTATTTTTATTTTTTTTTGGTTTTGTTAAAGAAAAAGGATAGCCTCCCTGCCCCTTGTGGCACCCAGGCTGGAGCAGATCAGCCTGTGCCATGAGTTCAGTGTCAGGCTTAAACAGTTAACAATAAACAGATACAAGATTTGGCTGTCTGCACCTTTAAACTATAAACAAACACAAAAGGGGACTGCTTAGTCACAGTGCTTAAGCAAAGGCCCTAGGGCTCTGGGGTAGCACTGAGCAGCTCTTCTCTCATCCCAGCACTGGAGGAAAGCAGGCAAGCCTTCTTAACCGGACTGCTGGCTCCCTACTAGTCTGGATCTCCTCCAGTCCCTTCTAGGCCTCAAAAACTAAGTCTCATTAGTAGCCCAGGCTGAGCGGATTTTTTTTTAAGCAAGGAGGTCCAGAAGGGGGCAGAGAAGGCCTCAGATCTCATTACACTTATGATTCAAATGACTGGAGGAGTTACTGCCCGAAGGGTCAAAGCTTTGTAGTGGTCCTGGTTGTGCTGAGAAATAAAAAGAAGGAACAGGTAGATTGTGGCTAACTAGCTGGAGAAAGAAGAAATGAAAGGGAGATACGTTTACATGGAGCTTCCTTGCTGTGAATCAAAACCTACATCCCCACTGGCAAATACAGTGAGAAGGTTTCAGAGTAACAGCCGTGTTAGTCTGTATTCGCAAAAAGAAATGGAGTACTTGTGGCACCTTAGAGACTAACCAATTTATTCTCTAAGGTGCCACAAGTACTCCATTTCTTTTTACAGTGAGAAGGGTGGTCAGCTTGAAATGTGACATGCTACTCTCACTCACGTCGCCTGCTACATATTGGGTTCTATCTTCAGAGCTAAGAAATAATTTCCCAACACCCACTTACAGGACCTTTGTTCTTAAGACCATTAAAACAAAGACAAAAATGAAGAATAGGTCTAATGCTCTGCTGACCAAACTCAATGGCGAAATCTTATGGCCTGTGGTATTCAGGAGGTCTGACAAGATGATTATCAAGGTTCCTTCCATTGCTGTTTCTTATTTCTATTATGGTAGTACTTAGAATTAGGGGAGCACTGGGCAAACAAGTAACAAACAATAGTAATAAAACTTAATTCTTACCCAGTGTTTTTCATCCATAGATCTCAAAGCACTTTACCAAGGAGGTCAACATCATTATTCCCATTTTACAAATCAGGAAACTGAGGCACACAGAGAGAAAGTAACCTATCCAACATAATCCTATGGCAGAGCTGGGAACAGAACCCAAGTCTCCTGAGTGACAGTCCAGTGCCCTAGGTCACACTGACTCCAAGAAGATGGTACCTGTCCTACACATCTTATAGGGTAGGTGTGAGATGGGATACAACACGTGAACCAGACACACAGGCCCTTATGACCTTAACATTTCTTAAGGCCCCTCCAGTGAGCCCTGGTCAGAACTGGTTCCTTTCTGGCACTGTGCTTCTTCTTTAAAGAAAAAACACTCAAAGTTTTTCTTCCAAATGCATAAAATTGGATTGTGGTCAAAATTATATCCCACAAAATGTGGTTTGAACTAGGGAAAATGCTTTGTTTGAACCCTTGCCTGCATACTGTCTTCATGATTTTATCTTTTTTTAATCTTGTTCTTAATGTTTGTGCTGTATTTGCTTGACTAATTTTAACACTTTACTCTTACCATGTTTTTGGTGCTCTGGATTTTATTAAGTTTATCCTGTCACTGTGGTTATAGATTAATTGCTATTGATTTCTAAAGAAAACATATTTTGATATATGCTTTTGACTAAATATGATTATTTTCACTGTCATTTTTAGAGTCTATTAATCTTAGAAAGTCATTTTGCTGTCTTTTCAGACAATCTGCTAATCTCACTTGCATTTTTATCAGGTATTTGATTTCCACAGTGTTCTTTGTGATCTAATTCCACTGTTAAGCCCAAAAGACCCAGATGCTCCTCCACATATGTGAGAGGAGGCAACCTCAAACCCAGAATCCAAGCTCAAGGGACAGAGATGGGACAGTGCCTACTCAACACCATGTTCTCCTGTTCCTGTGTAGTCCCTGTGTTGGAGCTTCATGTTGATCCAGGCCTGTGGCTGTGGGTGTCATCAGGTGCCAGCTTTTTCTTCCCTTCCCTTCACCTTCCAACTCACTAAGACTGCCACCCACACACTCCAAGAGGACTCTGGGGACAGCAGGCAGTATAGGAGCCCCTCGCAGCATGGCTTGCAGGAACCATACTGTCAAGAGGAGGCAGGGAGCCAGGTAGCTGTGTACCAATTACAGGTACTGGGGTAGGCAAGTGGCGATGTAGAGGCAAGGAACCTCTTTGTGAATAGACCTTTCCTTCTGGTAGCTCCTCTAAGATCCACAGAGTTAGGGGGCCAAGTGCCCTGCTGTTTCATGGAGCAAATTCCATCCTTTATGGAAATGGTGAATGCAAACAAGTGGCATTTCCAATCCCCTATTGTTTTTCCCTAATAGGGGAGCATGGAGGCCCCAAGCTTTTTGAGAGACTTAGGGCAAAATCATTTTTTCACAGAACTCTTCCTCTTTTCTGGACTATTACTAAGATGAGGTAACCATTGTGAATGTTATCACTTTGAATTATATGGAAACCAGGGCCGGCTCTAGGTTTTTTGCCGCCCCAAGCTCCGAGAGCACAACTGCCCAAGCAAAAAAAAAAAAGTGGCCGGAATGCCGTCCCTGGAATTGTGCCACCCCAAGCATGTGCTTTCTTTGTTGGTGCCTAGAGGCGGTCCTGATGGAAACAGGAGCAATTAACTTTTAGACAGTTGCTCATTTGCACTTATTTCAGCTCTCCCATTTCAATATGTCCATGTACTGAAGTCAACAGCACATACTTTCTTCAGCCAACTTTTAAAAATTGTGTTCATCAGCTCACTGAGCATACATGTTTATTTTCACATTTGATTTTTTTTCTTCACTTAACAATAGGTTGCGTTTTGCACTGCATCTGCTTTTTCTTTGCTTTCAGACTCTGAAAGCTGTGTGCATGGGGTAAGTTTCTAAAACATAGAATTATGTGGCAAGCAGATAATGGATTGTCATATTATGTGTGCATATAGTTAGCATTATTCTTTGAATTCTCAAGGTTTGCGCACATAAGGTGATTTTTCCCTGATAGGCTGGAGATGTATGCAACCTGTTAAAGAGTGAGAGCAACCTCACGGAAATCTTGACTCCATAATCTAATGAATCACGTGCAGGGCCACAAGACTTCTACACGTCCAGGGCCATGCAATTTGCCAAAGAATCGTCCCCCACCTTCCCCCTTGCTGCAGAACTGTGCACCAGAATCAGACTTTTAATTTTTAAAAGGTTATGTTTTTAGCCCTTATAGTAGCAGAGGAAACCTCCAACATGAATAGAGTGTAAACCAATGTGATGTTATATGCCCATGTCTGCAGAGGGACTGAAAAATAGTTCTGAGGGGTGTGTCCAACCTGTTCATCTCAGTTAGGGTCCCGTGGACTAAACAATTCTATATTTTCCCAAGATGCCATAGAATTCAGCATTTCTGCCATGGATTTCCCAATTTTGCTGTCACCCTGCATCTGCCATGTTATGTTTGGGCTCATTTTCTGCTAGGACAAATCTGCAGCTGCCTCTTACTCTACAGCTATCCCCACCAGGGGGAGTTAACTGGATTACTGTGAATGCTCCTGGCCCTGTTCCATTTAGCTATGCTCCCTGCACTGCTCCATTTTAATGAGGAGTAAGAGCTGGAATCCAGCTTGCGGCCAGGGAGTTGGGGAGACACACGTGTAGGCTGGCAAGCTAGATAGCCTAAAGAACAATGCAGCAGCCAATGCCTGGGAGCTGGGCTGGTGAAGGTGGCTACAAGCTTCCCTCTTCCCAGGTGCATAGGGAGAGAAAGAGGCTCTGAGGGGCTGGTGGTCTCCTGAACAATATCATGGGAACCAAAGCCAGAGAAGTGCAGCTGGACTGCCGGGACACTATAACGAAAAACCCATCTTCAAAATTAATCGTGGTGGAAAAATCAACCAATGTTATGTCAGTAAGTATTTTTAACTATGAACCATAGTGGGGGGGGGGTAAGGGCTGGAGAGGAGTGCGTGAAGGCTGCTTCAAGGTGATAGAATAAATTAATGTCACCATAGAATTAAGAAGTGGCTGCTGCAGAGTTTGGTCACATTGTGCCACAGAGTCCATGGGGCCTTGATCTTTAGTTAAAAACCACTGTCTATTTCTCCAAGTCTGGATTTAAATAGACTGACAAATAAGTAAAGAAAGCTTCAGTTGCTGTTCAGTAACAAAACTCTCTCGCTTTTCTAGAGAGAGAGAGACTTAAGCTGGCTATTGCTCTCCTGTAATTTAAGATAGACTTAAAATGGCACATTCACACTGGATGAAATTCACCCCTGTGCAGATGCCAGCAAAAGGCCTATGCACCACTTAAGTACCATTAAAAATAGTGTGTAAGCAGCCATCTCAGCCTACTGCTGGCCAACCACACAGAGGTACATTTCACCCCATAAGCATATATGGAACCAGATTTTGCTAGGAAACAATTTTAATTATATTCTTTTATTTGGCAGGGGCTTTTATCAGAGTAATTTCTGAAGACAAGTTATTCTCTTAGGGTGAAATCCTGGCTCCACTGAAGTCACTGAACACGATGGTGAGAAATTTTGCAATGCTTGTACCTCTATGCCAGAGAATAGACCTTTTGGGTGTTCAACAGGGTATTTCTCATCTGTACTAGATTTCCTAGTGCATAAAGTTGATTAAAAAGCAGAGATGAAAAAACTAAAACTAAAAGTAACAAAACAGGGAGGTACAATTAGTTGGTGTGGTGAGCCAATCATGTTTAGTATTTAGCATATCTCAGAGGCATTTAGCATTTTTAAAAGATGGAGGTTTCTTCATATGTCTTTTTGTGCTCCTGATATTAAGAATATATAGCCTCTCATTTCAAATATTTTTTCATAGTAATAAGAAAACAACTCTAGATCTGTTTTAGGCAGCCACCAAGATGTACCCAAGGGGTGTAATTATCACTTACTATATTAAAAAGAAGGTAATGCAGCACAAATGTCCCGAGATAAACAAGGATACTAGAAAAATAATTGCTTCCAGTTTTCTTTTCTTCCAGAGATACCTAATATTGCTCATTGAGTGTGTGTATATGTATATATATAAAAAATTTTAAACAAGCTTTATCCATGCCTTTTGGCAATGTAATTGGCTGCTTCTTGATTACCTAGGTAAATTGCACTTGGACCAACAGGGATTTTAAAAGTCCTGACTGATGCAAGGTAACTAAAGATACCTAATATTGAAAGTTTATTTTGTTAAGGGCAGGTGATATGCTCAACAGTGCACGCAGCACACATGACCACCGTCCCTGCCCTGTGGAGCTTACAGTCTGAAGTTCTGATCCTGCAGTGTCCACATGGAGCCGATTTCAGGATCAGGACCTAAAAATAAATATAGATAAGACACAATGTCCCAGGATACCCAGCAGAGGCATTAGTTTAGCACTTGCTGTCAATACACTTGTACATCAGAAATTATTGTTCATCTTCTGGCCAGAATTCATCCATCCAAACTTATCAAAGAGACAGAATAACTGAGTATCCATATTGTCATTATCAATTAAGACATTTTGAAAGTTATTACAAATTTCCCTGTTGGGAAAAATCCAGCACATGGGGGGATATCAGTGCTTCTGATTTTTTCAGAATTTCACTGTATCCTTACCACACGAGGTCAGCTTTTTATCTAATGAGACTTTGGAAGAATAGTTTTATGTATGAAACAAAGGGCTTAATTCTGTGTCACACTACTGCATATTTGGCATAAATCCCCCTAAATCAACAGAGTTAGCCAATGTAGGTGAGATAAGGGTCAGTCGAAAAGACTTAGATATAATACATTTACATTTCTCAATCTTAATACATTATTGAGGATCTGAGTGGTGCATGATGGCCATAATCAATTGTGTATTTGATATAAACTTTACGTTAGCTAATGGCAGATGGGTTAATGGATGCTCCCTTTTCCTTCCTCCTTCTCGTCATGTGGAGATATGTAGAGAGAGTTCAAGAGGGATGACTGAATTTAAGCTAACATCATAAAAGTGACACTGGGTTATAGAATACTGTAGCTGGGAAAGTTACTCTGCCCCACCCAGTATGGACCCATAGTTTAAGAAGGGCATTGAAAAGCTAAAGAATATACACACAGCAAAAAATAATTATTTAGTGAATGATGTATAAAATAGGAAGTTAGACTGAGGGAGCTCAAATTCTATAGACTTCCAACGAGAAGACTCAGGGGAGAAAAGATCATGTTGTATAAATACTTTCAAAGGAAGAGGATAATTCACATTACCAAAAAATGATAAAACAAAGAGTAATGGCCTAAAACTAAGGAAGGAAAAGTGTAACAGTTAAAGTAATTAAGCACTGGAATAGACCATGGTATCAGGGGAGAGGGGTCAAGCAAAGATATGAGTGAGAATGCAGTAGAAAGAAGGGATTAAAGTCAAAATTACTTTAGTGTTTGTGAAGGTGCAAAATTAATAGAAGCAGAGAACTATGTCCTCTCTCTATCCACAGAAGAGTTATAGGGCCCTGCAAACTGATCCACACAGGCGGAACTTCATAGTCTTCAGTGGATCTCTGCAGAGGGACATGGGTCTGCCCACATAGACCAAAACTGCAAGATCAGGACCATAATGTGGACACTGTATCATACTACACAGCTAGTGTTCCTGATGTAGAAGGACATACTCTTGGGGTGAGAGGATAGTTCAGACTGCTGCTGTAACATGCACAAGGAGCAGACAGTTCACCATGACTCTCTCTCTAATCGATCCTCTTTACTGCATTGAACATAAATTTGACAAAGCAGATAATCCGGCCCAGAATGATTGCAAGCCACGCCACTTTCAGGTCCAAATGCAAAATTCACTGATTTGACCCTGATTCACACATAGGGGGAAGGTGAAGAAGAAACTTCATTTGACTGACATTATAAACTTTTTAACTCTAGTAGTTGCTCAGACACCACAGTAATGGACACGATATAAGATCGTAAACAGAATGGAATTCCTGGCTCCCAGAATACCCTTGGGATCAAGGTAGGGGAATGGTCTTACCTGCCCTGCACTCAAAAGGGAGCAATTGGGTGATGCCCTCTGAAAATTCAGGGTGGGAAAATTCACCTAACCCTAACCCAGACCAAGTAAGTAGCAGGAGTCTGGAGCAGGCAACTGGAATCTCTGAATATGTGGTACAATCATATAGTCTATATTTCTTTTTTATCTGTAATATATATCCTGCTGCCCACTGCATGCAGAAAGAGAAGTCAGAGAAAGGTAAGGCCACTTCGTGGCTTCTCGGAAGACCCTTGGGTTTGGTCAAGCAGTAGCTGCCGCACTGCTTTCTTTCATTATCTACACAATACATAAAGGTATTTTAAGCTCCCTGGTTCAGATTTAGTAATAGCCTGTCCATAGTTCTAGTCGCAAAATGGATGAGCCTTTAGGAATAGATGATAGAACACATTCTATTCAATTAATTTTCAAATTCTTGCTTGTGAAATCCAATGAATATTTGTTTAAACGTGCTACATAGTAGTATTTGATTAAGCATGGTAAAGGAAGTCATCTCTTGGTTTTCCATGTCCTGCAGCATTTTAAGATTCCCTCCTCTTCTTTTCCTTTTTCAAAGGAACCTAGATATGTATAACTTGATTTGGATGAAAAATTCCTTTGGGAGAGATGGAGACAAGTATTGAAACAAATAATGTATATAATATTTAATGATTTATCTAAGATAAAGAAGAAAATCAAAATTAATGAGAACCCTGGAAGCGAGACGGTCAGAAATAATGCTCAACATGCATGTGACTACAATACATTCTCTCTCTCATGGAGGGAATTTCAGAGAAGGATAACTTGATTTTCAGTGACCCCATCATCCTAAAGAGAATTGTTCGTATTTAGTGAGAAGGGTATGGTCTTACACATGTCTTGCAAGTGTCCAAAGATGGATTTGGATTGGATCCAGGTTCATAACAAGGTACTGTACACTTGAATAAAAAAGGTCTCTTCCATTTTAGGACACTTTCCGGCAGAAATCAGTTTCTAAAGAAAGATATGTGTAAAATATTGACATTAGACACTGTGTACCAGTACTGTGGCCAGGTAAAGAAATAACTGAGGACAACATGGATAAGAAAACCTCAAGAGATGGAGTTCATCACCTCCAAATTACAATACTCAGAAAGTATTTCTAGAAAGGCAAGACTTGATTAGCCTATTGTTTAATCAGGTAAATTGAGGACATCCAATTCTATAGGCAGTACTGAGCATTGTGTCGATAAAAAATAGCCAGATGAGAACTTTTTTAATGTCTGGACTGTTTTCAGATTAATTGGAATACATAATTAAAGTAATTATACTCTGGTGTTATGATGGATGTCTCAGTGTTTCTTGGAAGAAGTCCAGCAGGTTGTCTGCCCAAGGTTCTTACACAGGATAATGATTTTGAAATGGTTCCTTACTAGCAATGAGGAAAGAGTATTTGTACAGTGTCTGAATTTTACTTGTATTCATTTTTCCTTTCTGTGTCCTAAAGAAAGATGTCAATTAAGAGTAAACAATTGAAAAGAAGATCCCAGGTATATTTGCTAACTAGCATCACACTCTTGAAGCTAAGTGAAAAATGGCCTAATGTTTCAATATCCTTGTATATGCCATAGAACGGCTATGGAGAGCACATAAAAATTAGTCAGGGACACTCTTCCCAAAGTAGATTATGGTGCAAAACAGACTGAGCTAAGCCAGGCAGGCAAATTGACATATACCAATATTAACTAGGGGGAAAAAACAGGGAGAACGTCAGTTTTCATTTTGGTCTCAGAAAAATACACTAACCAATCAGCGTACAACAAAACACACGGAATAATTCTTTTCCTCTCTTCTGGTATGTAAACAGCTGGTAGACTCTTTCTGCACTATCCCTTTGTAAAAAGGTATGGGATAAAGTGTTAGGTCAGAAGGTTCCATGGAGGTTGGATTTGGAGATTTAGGACCCAATCTAAAGTCCACCAATGTCAATGGGAGACTCTCTGTTGACTTGAGTGATCTTCAGATTAGAGAGGAGAGTTCTGTAGAGAATAACCAGACAGCAGCAGCTGTATCCCTGTGAGGAGAAGAGAACAGGGAAGCAGGCAGTGAGAGAAAGTTGATAGGAAGCCAGGTTCAGTGGGAGAAAAGAACACTGTCAGGGAGGTGGGGAAAAAAGCAAGAGAGGAAATCACAAATGCAAGGAGCGGCTGAAATCCCATTGAAGACACACAAGTGAAGCAGCTCTTCAATATCTCATTACACTAACCACGCAGAGTTTGGTTCAGTCTAAGAATTAGCAGATCATTTCTTTTTCTCTTTGAGTCAGTTCTTGCCTCTGACAGTAACAAGTCACGTTTAGTGAGGAGGATCATCAGCAGCCAATACTACTGGTAATGTGGCATTTTAATAACACAGTGTGGTCATCATGGTTGTAATAACTACTAAATCATGGGAGTCTGGGTCGTCCTTTGGTGGGCCCAGATCTTTCCCTTCCACAGAGATTGCAAAACAACTTATCCTAATAACGCAAGAGTTTCTTTGCTGTTCCCTCAGCCCTTCCTCCCTCAGTGCAGAAGGAAATGAACTAGCTCCAGAGAATTCCAAACCCTGTAGATCCTTAAGTAGGCCAGTGGCATTGCAGACCTGCCTAGTGTCTCATATCTCACATTGGATAGGTCTGTTATGCATTTCTACAGACTGGAAAGTGTCAGGCTCATCTACAAGATAACATTCTTCTGGACTACTGGCTAACATGGAAAGTCAGAATCCATCAGCACTCATGCCAGTTCAACTACTGATTGTAATTAGGGTTTCTGCATATTTTACAATCTATTATTATTAACCAAGGCCTACATCCCCACTTATGAAAGGCAACTATCCTTCACCTGTTTACAAATAAGAAATGTAAGTGTGTCTGCAATATTACTTTTGGCAGAGCTACAAATAGAACACCCAGCTAAACAGACCCAACTCTCATTCACTTTGCCGCACAGCCCTTAAGAAGAAATATACCAAATTATATGCTTGTGTACCCACATTAACACCATATACGTCTTTGTCCTCTTCTGCTCCTGCCTCCTCTCCATGCTATAGAACTTGGTCCTTTAGCTCAAATGATGAAGGCTTGTACGTTTTGATCCTGGGGTCCTACATTTAGTTCCTGCAGATGACCCAAACAGGAGTATCATAACCCTTGGCTATGCTATGACTAACTACGAGACTCTATTTTGTTCTTAGCGACAGGTAGAGAACCCAAAAAATCTTCATCTTCAGCATTCTGGTACTATTTCACAAGTAGTTACATAAAAGACTAAAAATACAACAAAAATAGTAACATAACATCCACATTCAAAGTTATTTTATTTTGTATAATATTTTAAACAGTTATTACTATGCCAGTAGATCAAAGCAACCTCTGGAACTTTTAGTGCACAGCAGTAGAGTCAACATGGCCAACTGGTGCATCATCCTGCTGCACTCTGTAGATTCCCATCCTGGCTTGCCAGGCACTAACTCACCACATAGACAAACCCTGATTTCCAGAAGTGCTGAGCACCTCCAGCCCCCTGACTCAAATGGGAGCTGTGGGCCTTCAGCACTTCTGAAATAAACAGGTACAGAGAATCCCAAGTTGGGCACCCAAAACTGCTGACCTCTTCTGAAAGTTGCTGTCAGATATTTCCTAGCATGACTGAAACCATTTCCAAAGCCCAGTTTTTTTCTAAACTCAGGAAGTCATGCAGATTTATAATACAATTGCCTAAAACATTTGTTAAAATTGTGCCTCTTGGGTCAGGGTCAATTTATTTAAGCCACTGATTTTAATCATGATTTAAAGCTGCAAATAGCAAACCTTGATTTAAGTCAACGATTTGAATCTTATGTTGCATTTGTACTTTTTAGTTATTTTCCTAATCATAGAATAACAGAGTTGGAAGGGACCTCTGGAGGCCATCTAGTCCAACCCCCTGCCCAGAGCAGGACCAATCCCAATTAAATCATCCCAGCCAGGGCTTTGTCAAGCCTGACTTTAAAAACTTCTAAGGAAGGGGATTCCACCGCCTCCCTAGGTAATGCATTCCAGTGTTTCACCACCCTCCTAGTGAAAAAGTTTTTCCTAATATCCAACCTAAACCTCCCCCACTGCAACTTGAGACCATTACTCCTTGTCCTGTCATCTGCTATCACTGAGAATAGTCTAGATCCATCCTCTTTGGATCCACCTTTCAGGTAGTTAAAAGCAGCTATCAAATTCCCCCTCATTCTTCTCTTCTGTAGACTAAACAATCCCAGTTCCCTCAGCCTCTCCTCATAAGTCATGTGTTCCAGACCCCTAATCATTTTTGTTGCCCTTCGCTGGACTCTCTCCAATTTCTCCACATCCTTCTTTTAGTGTGGGGCCCAAAACTGGACACAGTACTCCAGATGAGGCCTCACCAGTGTCGAATAGATGGGAACGATCATGTCCCTCGATCTGCTGGCAGTGCCCCTACTTATACATCCCAAAATGCCATTGGCTTTCTTGGCAACAAGGACACACTGTTGACTCATATCCAGCTTCTCGTCCACTGTCACCCCTAGGTCCTTCTCTGCAGAACTGCTGCCTAGCCATTTGGTCCCTAGTCTGTAGCAGTGCATTGGATTCTTCTGTCCTAAGTGCAGGACTCTGCACTTGTCCTTGTTGAACCTCATCAGATTTCTTTTGGCCTAATCCTCCAATTTGTCTAGGTCCCTCTGTATCCTATCTCTACCCTCCAGCGTATCTACCACTCCTCCCAGTTTAGTGTCATCCGCAAACTTGCTGAGGGTGCAATCCACACCATCCTCCAGATCATTTATGAAGATATTGAACAAAACCAGCCCCAGGACCAACCCTTGGGGCACTCCGCTAGATACCGGCTGCCAACTAGACATGGAGCCATTGATCACTACCCGTTGAGCCCAACAATCTAGCCAACTTTCTACCCACCTTGTAATGCATCCATCCAGCCCATACTTCTTTAACTTGCTGACAAGAATACTGTGGGAGACCGTGTCAAAAGCTTTGCTAAAGTCGAGGAATAACACGTCCACTGCTTTCCCTTCATCCACAGAACCAGTTATCTCATCATAGAAGGCAATTAGATTAGTCAGGCATGACTTTCCCTTGGTGAATCCATGCTGACTGTTCCTGATCACTTTCCTCTCGTCTAAGTGCTTCAGAATTGATTCCTTGAGAACATGCTCCATGATTTTTCCAGGGACTGAGGTGAGGCTGACCGGCCTGTAGTTCCCAGGATCCTCCTTCAAAGGCTCATTCTCATTGGTTGGTACAACCATTAAAACATGTTGATTTGAAACCAAATATAGCCATCATACTAAATCTGGCACTTTGTTTTGCTAACTAGGAGGATACACTATATCTACTATACACATTTATTTAGGTAATTATATAGCTTAACATACATTTATTCAGATTCTTTATTACTTTTTTTTATTACTCATTATGTTAAGAAATGGGGAATAAGACTCTCTTATTTACTAAATGCTCTTTTTTTATTTGGGATGTGTATCAAGCTGTATTTGGATGGAAAATTTAAAATTTTTTAAGCATTTTAAAATAGTTTTATTTAACTAATAAAAATAATCTTAAGTGTGCTGGATACCTAAGAAAAAAATAATTTTATAAAAATGTTTTGTATTTAAAATTGATGTATTAAATAGAGGAAATATTTGCTGTTACGGGGATCTCACAAAACTGGGTAACAAAATGACAGATGAAATTCAACGTTGATAACTGCCAAATAATGCATATTGGAAAAAATAATCCCATTACACATATATAATGAAGGGTTCTTAAATGGTAACAGCTAATTTAGAAAGAGATCATCGCAGATAGTTCTTTGATAACTTCAGCTCAATGTGCAGTGACAGTCCAAGAGGCTAACAGAACATTAGGAACTATTAGGAAAGGGATAGAAAATAAGACAGAAAATATTATAATGCCACTATATAAATGCATGGTGCACCCACACCTTGAAACCTGTGTTCAGGTCTGGTCATCTCATCTCAGAAAGGATATAGTGGAACTGGAAAAGGTTCAGAGAAGGGCAACAAAGATGATCAACCTATGGAACTGCTTTCATATGAGGAGAAACTATGAGGGCTGTGCGTCTTAGAAAAGACTATTAAGAGGGAATATGAGAGAGGTTTATAAAATCATGAATGGTGTGGAAAGAGTGCATAGAGAAGTGTTTTTTACTCTTTCCCACAGTACAAAAAATGGGGGTCATCCAATGAAATTATTAGGCAGCAGGTTTAATACCAACAAGAGGAAGTACTTTTTCACCCAGCGCACAATTAGTCTGTGGAATTCATTGTCATGGGATGTTATGATGGTCAAATGTATAACTGGGTTCAAAAAGAATTGGATAAGTCCATGGCAGAGAAGTCCATCAATGACTATTAGCCAAGATGGTCCTGGATGTAACCTCATGCTCAGGGTGACCCTAAACCTCTGGCTGCTGGAAGACAGGGTAGATCTCTTCAAATTGCCCTATTCTGTAGATTCCCCCTGAAACCCTGGTACTGGCCACAGTCGGAGCCTGGACATTGGGCTAGATGGACCACTAGTCTGACTCAGTATGGCTGTTCTTAACTGTAGTCAATTGACAGATGGTAACCAGAAACAATGGGCCATACCAATTTTAAAAGGAATTTAAGTGGGTAAAGAGATGCCCAGTAAGATTTTTCAAAAGCACTCAATGGGAGTTGGGGGCCTAACCTGTTTAGACACCCCTGATAATCCTATAAAGCACATAGTTGCATCTTTAGGCACCTAAATACCTTTGAAAATCTTGCTCCATATCCTTCAAGTTTTTAGAATTAGTAGATCACTTCCTTTACTGTCTGGTTTTTAATCATTGACTGAAAAAGGAAAATAAAGCTTTTCTGCTTTTTAAACTCCCAATCAATTTCTCACCTTTGAATGAACTAGTCCAAATGAAGACAATATTTTCTATGCACCTACTAGCTAAACTGAAACAAAAGTAATTATGGCACAAGCTTTTCTGCATAAAACAGATTGAAAGTACTTACATTTAGAAAAACTATACATAACGGCATTTGTGCCATTGTAAAGACCAAAATATATAGATACTTAATGCAGTGCTTGACATTGTGGCATGTTTATAAAGCATGAGGTGACCTCAACCGTTAGATATTTTCTCCCTTATTCTGTGTAAAATTAAAAAAGCAGCACCTTTTAACTCATTAAAATTTTAAGATGGCCCATTGATGCAGAACATTTTTATCTATTAAAATCATTTAAATAAATAATAGTTTGTTTAGACCTTAGATTTAAAATTCAAATAATAAATAACTGAAATCATTTAAAAAAAGAAAAGTGTCTTTAAAGAAAAAAATCCATTTTCTTGATTTAAAAAAATCATATTGATTTTTATCCACCATGTCTTGAGTGCAAGCTGGGAAGAATTTTCCAGTCGTATGCTGAGATATCCAAAATTCTTTAATATAGTGCAATATATAGTGTTTGTGGCTGCATAATATTTTATGTAAAGCCACAAATGTAGGTTTTGATGTATGAATCGCCACAATGGCAAGAGTCCTTAAATGCAGCTTGCAAATACATTCAGCAGCAAAAGGGCATGACAACCATGGAGGCAGGGTTGGCTCTATCAAATAGAGAAATCAGATGATTATCAAGGGAAGAAAAATGTTTAGTGACAGAAATTGTGTTAACGTCTGTAGACTGTAAAGCATGTGCTTTTTCATTTTGCCTAGGGTAACAAAAGCCAAGAGCTAGGCATTGATGTTTACAATATAAACTAAAAAGGTAGAGAATAGTCTACAGAGATGTGATGTTAGGCCATAAAGATTTAAATTAAGGGAGTGAGACAGACTGAATGGTGGGTTACTGGTGGGCACCTGAGCTGTGGTTCCAGACACTAATTCAAACATCAAGCCCTTGTATTTCTGTTCCAGTGGAACAGATGTGATATTAGTATTGGCTATTAGAATCTGACCACAGCTGAGACAGTACAGTAATAGGCACTCAAGCAAAACTTAAGATAGATTTTATTTACAACTTTTCACTGCGCTTCAGTTGTCCTGATCTTGTTTTAAAGCTTTGCCTAAGATTTTATCACTCTTTTAATAAAGAAATGCTCATTATAAAGACCATTTTGTCCCTTCAAGTTCTAAATCAGAGCAGCAGCTAACATTTATAAGACTTCAACATTCAGATATGTAAGCTACCTAATAGCATTTGGATAATGTGCTGGTGCTGAGTGAAAGTGATGATAAACTAATCTGGATTCATTACAATGACTCAGAGAAACAATATTACATTATAAATTCTAGGTAATCTGCTTCTGTTGAGAGTAGATGTGGTTTTGCAATGGAACACTATGAAAAACAGCTATTCAAAAAGTTGTTCCTTTGGGCTAGAAAAGCTGTTAGAATTTTTAAAGATAAAGGATATTGAAACAAGGGAAACGCCTAATTAAAAAAACCCCAAAAGTTCCGTATAATATTCTAGTTCCTTTTCTGGTACCTTACTAAGAGGGTCTTGTTGCCATCTAATTTTTCGTTTGGTTACAAGCTGATAAAATGTGGTTTCAGGATGTTGGTTTTTGTAGCTCACGGTGTCCAGTAGATTCTGTGCCACCATGAAAAATTGATTGCCTTTATTCTGTTATAGTATGACACACACAAGAGAAAAGAAGAATGTGATCACAGTGACAATTCTATTTGAATCAGCGTAGTGGGGTTAACCTCATGAACACAAGCAAGATCACTAGGTCAGCAGTAGCAGGTCAAATGAAAGGGACCTACTTGTTATCTACACAAACTATTCTGATAATACCCCACTATATAATATCTTCAGTCCGGTATTTTTGAAATCCTATTAGCATGCTTCATAATAGCAGCCTGTAAGTGGAGTTTGACTGAGAAATAAATGAATAAAATGACTGAAAACTTCCAAAGATGTAAAAAATATAATTTTGTACCACCTGTTGTTAAATAATTCTTGATCTGATTCTGCAAGCCTCTGGCTTCAGCTGGAGTTAAAGGATATGTCTACACTGCAACTGGGAGCAAGCCTCTCAGCCCAGTAGACAGACTCAAAGCAATGGGGCTTCAGCTAGCGTGCTTAATAATATCAGTGTGGATATTGCAGCTTAGGCTGTCAAGCCCACCAGATCCCCTGAGCCTGAGTCAAATGGCTAGCCCAAGACTCCAGCACAGCCACCATGTTCACGCTGCTATTTTTAGTGGGGTAGCTTGGGCCTTACTATCACAAGTCTGTCTACCAGGGCTGGGCGGCTCACTCTTAGCTGCAGGGTACACCCTAAAGGACTGGGACCTCTTTTCTGCATGTTCTAAAATTAGAAGCATATAATGTAAGTTCTGATACTGCACTCCTGGAGTTTCATTGAGCTAAGCCAAAAAAATTACACTTATACTCTGCATTATCTCATCTGATACCTACCTATAAATGATTTACTATAACTAGTACATACTGAACTTTAGCTAAAGAACAAGATTGATAATATAATATTGTGGTATGTACCTTGCTCACATCAGACCTATTTAATAAAAGCTGAGCAGCAATCTACAGTAAGTATCTTAAATCTGCCATGTCTGATACTGATTGCAAAATAAAATGATCAAAGTGGAGGTTATCACTATATCACTTATACATAAGCAAATAATGTCTTACTTGGATTGATTTTCTCTGATTCAACAGAGAAATAAATTAGCTGAGAGACTTCATTATTATGTGTACTGAAGGAAAAGCATCTATTACTACTGGTAATTTTATCCTAATATACTGGTATATGTGTTAAGTTTTTAGCAGTATGTTTTTACCATCCATATTATAGACTGAGCTGGTAGTGCTGTTTATACTTGTAATCCTTCTTCTAGGTCGTATACGCAGCAACAAGGGCTGAGTTCAATATCTAACAGTTCCTCTTGACAATATAAAACAGAGCCGGCTTGAGACCCCACCCAGTAATGTGGGAAAACTAAACACCACCCTGGGCACCTCTAAGAGGCAATACTTCCCCATGCGCAAGCACTAAGTCTGTGTATAACAAAAGAAACCTTTTAATAAAAGGAGAAAAAACAGTATTCATTTGGGGAAAAGACTGCAACAACCATTTGAAAGTACACAACCAATAAGAAAAACACAGGCCCCGCAGTGTCTTAGGCAGTGCCCTTTTTCTCACCTTGTGGTGGGAAAGTCCAAGGGATCAATGTCTCTAACACACCACTCCCCTTTTCCCTTCACTGAACCCCTCTCACAATTTGTTTTCTGAGGTGAGCAACATCCCCAGAGACCAGGATGCATTTGGGTGGGTTCACCTCCCACCCCTGAGGGAACAGGATGGTTGGCTGATGCCTCTGTCTCCATTCAGCAGTCTTTGCCACTGCTAGTTGCTACCACCGGTCTCATCACTGCCACTGCTCACAGCTACCACCATCACCTCTCACTGCAATGCTGTGTTCTGAGTTCCACCACTTAGCCTACTTCTGAGTAATTTCAGCTCGTCAGTGATTTCACTGAGTAATGGGGAACCTCTCTGCTACTACCTCTCCTCTGTTGTCTTTTCACCAAAACACTGTATTCACACCAGGTCTAAGATTCAGCCCCCTTAGATCAACCTATCAGGGAGCTCAGCTGTAGCAATTGCTGAGAAAGAACCAGAACTCTCAAATGAGTCTAGTTTGCTTTAAATACCAAAGGGGGAGGGTCAAATAGCTTCTAAGCCCCTTCAAACAGGTCCAGACCACCAGTAGAAACACCTGTTTCATTCCCCTCCCCAACACTTATTGGGGTTTGGCATCACTACCCCCACTTAGCAAGTGAACTTACAAGTAGGGTGACCCCCTGAATTAGGGCATGCTAAATACAGTCCTGTTGTCATTTGCTCATACCATAAGAATATCAACATTTCATTAACCCTGCATTCAATAAAAGTGAATTTTAATCCAAAACACTCAAAACTGATCACTGTGGCACCACACATCTGATGGCTGATCACCAAAACAGAATAGGTGTGTCTATGCAAATAAAATCTGTTCCTGAGGTCTTTCCCCCCTGGATGTTAGGGTAGAGCTCGTTCAGACCCATCTTACAACCCAATGTTTCCCATTATAAGATCTTTTCAGTTGCTTTTTCAAACTAATTGTTTGGGCTGAAATTTTCCATGCCTTTAATTACATGATCAGCTACTATTTTTCCACAGGACCCTAGCCTCGTGTAGGGCACAAGATGGACCTTTTCCAGGGATGAATCAAGGTTGATTAGTGAAGGAGATTGTTGTTTGTAGGAACCATGCTTCTTTTGTATGAACAGCTAAAAGGTGTGTAGTGAATGATGCAGGGAATGGCTGGAAAAGAAAAAATGGTCTCAAGGTTAAGAAAGTTGAATGCTGCCCTGGAGAATTGGATTTTACCCCCACCTCTGTCATAGAGTTCCTTGGTCCACTGCTAGGCAATTAATTTAAAACACTATTTCACAGGTAGCCACCAACGGTGTGTTTCCTGACTTGAGACCTGGGAGTCTGACTTGCAGAAATTTTTAGCACTCAGAGCTGCAACTGAAGTGAATGGGAGCTGAGCATTGAATATGTAAAGTGCTATATAATGCTAACTGCTCTGAAAAAAATCAGACCCTAAGTGTCTCATATTGGGCACTAAAAATAGTTGAAACTTTAGACTTTAATCTCGCTGTACTTCAGTTTCTCATCTGAAAAATGGGGATAATACCACCCCCTCACCTCACACATGTGTTGTGAAAGTAAATAAATTAGTGTTTATGAGGCACTCAGATACAATAGGATGATTGCTATAGAAAAGCCCATGAAGAAATTTATAATTCTGTACTCACAGCATTGAACTGCCCTTGCGGGGGCAGGGGAGGGACACTGTTCCCTCCCGGCACATTTCCAGCTCGCATGGTCCCTCCTTCCAGCAGCCAAGCCTGGCCTGGGCCGGTAGCGGTATGGAGCTGCTTCTCACACCGGTTAACTCCACCCAGCTGGGGAGGTAGCAGCAGCCCACCCTCTCTGATCTCCACCCAGACCCAGCTGCCAGGGACAGCAACCAAGCGAGCCGGAAATGTGCTGATGGGGGGAGGGGGTGCTCCACTCACTCTGCCCCTGTTCCCGGCAGCTGGGCCTAGGTAGGGAGCAGAGTGGGTGGGCCACCACCGCCTCCCCAGCTGGTATCTCTTAGGCAGCCACCACGCTGCACAGAGGTAGCAACTGTGGGTGTGAGAAGCAGCTCCATCCCGGCCCTTCCACTCCCTCCCTAGGCCTGGCTGCTGGGGACAGGGGCCGAGTGAGCCAGAAATGTGCCAGGGGGAAGGAAGTGCAGCAGGAGAAGGACCGAGTCCTCCCTGCAGGTAATTCTGGTGGGGAGAGCACAGTGGCTCTGGGCCAGGCACAGGTGACGGGGGTCTCTAGTAAAGGCACTGGGAGCAGGTTCCCTGCTCAACCTAAGCTAGGGGCATTTTCTGCACCTCAGGACTCCTCTGCTGAGGTGTCTGTCAGGGCACTGGAGCTCGGGAGAGACACTGTGATGCTGTGAGTCTCCCCAGGCCAGGGACGGCCCCAGCCTCACCCAGAGGCCTGTGCTCCCACTCCTATGGGCCCAGCTCCCAGGAGCCAGCAGGATTCACTGCCCTGGCCCAGGAAGATGGGGCTAAGGTTCTTCCCAGAGGCAACATGTGGTGTGATCATGTGGCTCCCCTTTTACATTGTCATCCCCTCCCCAATATCAGCAAGCACGAGTTGTCTCTGCAGCAGGGTTTGGATGGTATGCAGGAAATAAGCTGTGGGGGCCACACATTGAGCAATGAGGATAAAAGAGAATATTGAATATGCTCGTTAATTGAGCACCATCCATCTTGTGCAGCAATTAAGGCAAGGGTCCCATCGAAAAATTAGGATGTGATCATGTAGTTAAAGATTGTGTCATAATGCAGATGCACAAGGGGGCCAAGTAAGATTGTACAGGTAACCTTAATTCTGGCATTTCCTAATTTTTTAGTTGCTTGACTTAACCTTAACATTCTTTTAACATCATTTATTGTGTTTTTTATTTTATATAATGGTAACCGTTCTTCTGCCAGGTGAAGCCAGCAGCAACAAGGGCCGGGTTCAGTGTCTTGGGGTTCCTTTTCAACAATACAACACAAAACTGGCTCAAGCCCCCACCCAGTGACCTGGGACAATTACACACAACCCCCCTGGGTGCCGCTAAGAGGCAATACTTTCCCTCTCCAAGCACAGAGTCTGAGTTAGCAAAAACTTTTAATAAGAGGGAAGTAACTCAGCATTAATTTGGGAAAACAATGCAACTAGGGTTCATACGCATAAACCATGAGCAAAAGACCCACTGCCAAGTAAGTTGGGCAGTGTCCTTTTCACCTCAGGTTCTTAAGTCCAGCAACCCAAAAGTCCCTATAACGTGCTCATCCCTTCTCTGCACCCCACTCACAGTTGCTGTCCGTGGCTAGTGCAGCCCCAGAGTTCAGAGATTCATCTGCAGAGTTCACCTCCCTCCCTGTGTGGAAGGGGAAGTAAGGTGGCACCTTACACGCTTCGCTGCTCGGGCACTTGCTCGTCACCCCACCGGCTGATTGCTGCACCTCTCTGCCAGCCACCATGCTGGCCGCTTGCTGCACTTCTCCGCCAGCCTCCCTGCTGACCACCCACCATACCTCTCCGCCAGCCACCCAGCTGGCTACTCACCAAGATATCTTCAGGACCAACCACCTAACACAGCTCTCAGTGATTTCAGCTGTTAGTAGGGGAGTCTCACGGCTAGTGCACACTAGGTAGTCTCTTGCAATAGAGACAGTGTCCCAACTGAAAGTAGGTCTAATACCCAGATATCAGTGATTTCAGCTCTGTAGCACATAAGAAGACTCTCAACTGAGTCTAAATTAATTGTGTATTGTTTTGGGTTTTTTTTTTTATTGTAGTAAGAAGAAGAGTCAAATAGCATCAAACAGAACTCACCTTCTCTCAACTCATTGGGCTTTGGAACCCATGTCCCCTGCCTAGTGGGTGCTGTTTAGTTGAGGGTGAGTCCCTCCATTGAGGTATGCCAGGTATAGGTCTACTGCCCTCAGTTCACACAACAAGGATAACAACGCTTTATTACTCCTGCCCCAATAACAAGGAGACTGGGGATCCAATACCAGCCACAAGTGATCATTTGGGCATGCAACCCCATTATGCTGAGCACCTAGGCAGGGTGGGTGTGTCCATGCAAATGAGATCAGCTCCTGAAGTCCTTTTCCACAACTTGCCACTAGATGTCAGGGGAGAGCTCATTCAGACTCTTCTTACAAAATACCACATATGAATGATAACAAAACACACAAAGGATAAACTGAAACTTATAAACTGACAATCTTACATGCTGAGATAGTTCCCTGAATATAAAACAACTGTCAGATCTTTTATTGTGTGACATATGAAGGTAAGCAACACTGAAAACTGATTTAGTTGTAGACTACTACTCTTGAAGATTGCAGGAGGCCAAAACAAAGCACAAGATCAATTTAACAGCTCATATAGAAGTTAGTTTTTTATTTTAAAGAAATGTGAGCAAAACATGGTGTGACAGCACAGCTTACTTAGTCCCAGAATCAGGTTGCAGTCCTGCCTCAGTTTTCTTTCTTCATTGACTCAGTTTCCCTCAGAGAAGATTTAGGTGATTTGGGCCTTCCAAGATAAACAAAGTCCCAAATAAGACACAACAAACAAATGCCCAAAACAAGTTCTTCACCCTCTTTGGGCTTTGTCCAACCTTTACGTCATTCCCCTTAGTTTAGAGGTTTTCCACTGCCACTAGCTCCACCAGGAGGGAAACACAAGCCACCCAAGTGCTGGTCTAGGGACTCTGTATTATGAAGTGCCTATGCACCGTCAAGCACCAAACTGCCTTACTTCACAAGTCCAAGCACCTCTTCCTCTGTTTAGGCTGTGTTCCCAGCAGTCCTGTGCTGAGACCCATGCAGCCTCTGCTCCTGACTCCTTCTCATCTGGAAAACATTCTTCACTTATTTTGGACCTGACTCTACAGAGCATCAATCAGCTTATCACCCTCTGGTCCACTTTCCAGAAGAAAAGGGATCCTCCTGTAGTCCTTCTCCAGCAAACTGCCTTACCTTGCAGTCACATGATTCTCCCTACCTATCCTTAAAGGGCCAGAACTTGGAGCAGGGATAGGCGTGACCAAGGTGTAGCAAATTCATCCTGTGACATGTGGGAATAAGAGTGCAGCCATCTCTGTTGGTAAGCTCCATTAACACATTTTTGTTACTATTCTTTAATAACACATTCTATCATAATTATAAATCATACACTACCACAAAATTAAAAATACCTTCTGTGTAATGTTGATGAAATACATCCAAGTGCAGTGGGCCATGTACAAGCACACTGCGCCACCTAAACCCTTACACTGCATGTGTTTATCACTGCACGCGTGACGTAACTAGGTCATCTCAAAGACAGTGGTGTTCTTCGGCTTTGCTAGTAAGGTTAGGAGCCACTTATAATTAGGGTGACCAGACATCCCGTTTCTAAGGGGACAGTCCTGTATTTAAGCCCTCCTGCAGGCGTCCTGACTTTTTCTTAAAAACAGGCAAATTGTCCCATATTTTCTGTCTCCCCACCATGAGTACTTGCAGGTCCAGCTACTGGATGGATCCCTGATCACCAGTCGCATGTCCACCAGTGGTGAGTGGGGGGTCCAGTGGCTGATGATGGGTGTGGGTGTGCAAGGCTGGTGGCAGGGCAAAGCTGCAGTGCACAGCTGCAGTGCACGGGGCCGGACACTCCCTCTGCTAGTCCCTCAGCACAGCCCCTGCTGCATGCTGACTCTCGGCTAATGGGCCCCCATCTCATTTCAAGCCGGCATGAGCTGCGTGCTGTGAGCTGCGGTGGCTGGTGACTGCAGGCAGGCACCAGATGGCAGCTGGCTATGTGTCACCTCTGCTGCCCACCTATTGGCTCTTTACATGCTCCCCCTCTCTCGCTGTCCCCTTCCTGCTTTGCCCCTTGACCCTCCCCCCCCCCCCCCCGCCCCACTGCTCTTCCACATCCCCCCTGCCCTGCAGCGGGGCGCATCCTGCTCCCAGTGCTGTGCAGAGAACCAGCCCCTGTTCGGAGCACTCAGCTCATCAACAGCCTGGCTGGCAGGCTCCTTCCTTCCCCTACTGCTTCTGACTGGGCCGGCACCCCAGGAAAGCCCAAGACCCTCTGGCCTGGGGCGCTGGCCAGGAGGAGCCAAGCCCTGCATGTGCCAAAGCCCCACTCAGCACTGGTACGGGGAAGCCTCTCCGCCCCTCAGCTAAGCTCTGGAGTGACAGGTGGGGATGGGAAAGCAATTTCCAGCCTGTTTGTCCCCCAACCCTGCAGGCTCCACAGCAACCCCCTGGGCAGGGACTTAGCTTAGCACCCTCTTTGCACTCCCCCCACCCTACCTCCTTGGGTCCTGCACGGGGCTGCTCCATCCCCTCAGCATCCTCCCTTACTGAGCCACCTCTCTGGCAGGGTTCGCTGAAGCCCCTGACAGGACCTGGTGCACAATGCATCCTTAACCCCTTCCTGCCTCACTGCAGCAAGGGAACAGGAGGTGGCTGGGTTATGTTGGTGACCAGCAGCAGCCTGGAGGTGTTATCTGCCTTTCGACACTGTGCAGGCAGGAAGGGACAAGCTCTGCAAAGACACAGGCCAAGTTATCCGTCCCTCCCCCTCATGGCTGGAAGCAGCTGTCGTCCTTTCCCTCCTGCACAGTGCTGAAAGGCTGCCACTGGTCACAATTCTGTTATGAACCCTGGCAGAAACCTGTGGGGGCAGGTGTGACTGTGCGTGCTCCCCCGTCATGTGCTGACTCTGGAAGACGCAACGGTTAGGTACTAGGAGAGGCGGGTCTGTCCTGGAGGCTCAGCCAGGCATAGAGGGTGGAGAGCGCTGGGCAGGGAGGGTCGGGTTAGCCGGTCACCACCACCACTTCCGAGCGAGAGAGGTGAACAGGAGTGTGCGTGTGTGTCACCTCTCCCTGTGTGAACCCTAAAGCCTTAAAGATAAGAAGGTAAATAAAAAAGAATTGAACTACACAGGATTTCTTTTTAACAGGTGCTCAGTCAACTTGACGTTCATTTGAATGTTTGTACTGCATAGTTGTCATTGAACTCACTTGAATACGAGTAATTTTACCAGGTGTCCTGTATTCAGCATAGGGAAATATGGTCACCCTACTTATAATTCTGATGGAAATTAAGCGACAGTGCATTCCTGACCTTAAAATAGCAGCTCTTAGGAGGAGCCAATGGTAAGATCCACAAAGCAACTTAAGTGCCTAAACTCCAGAGTTAAGCACCTAAATCCCTGTGCTCAGCACCACTACGATCCAGGAAACTCCAGCTTCACTGCCACTTATCCCTTTAGGCACCTAAACTCACTTGGCACCTAACTTTCCACTCACTAGGCACCTAAGTTTTAGATCCTTGGGCATGTGCATTGCCACCTCCCTTGGGGCGTCCAGATGTCTATCTGCCAGCTAAGTCCCAGAGTGATCCATGAACTGGGGGGGAAGATAGGCACTCAGCTGCCCAGGTCCCAGGGGGGAACCCGTTCTAGTAGGTGGCTTCTGAGTATGCTGGATTGTGGGCTGTTGGACTCTGTGAGGGGGAGGGCTCTAAAGCCTTGGATCCATCTTTAGCCCAAATGTCTACATGGCAATTTTTAGCCCCACAGCCTGAGCCTGTGAACCCAAGTCAGCTGACCCAGGACAACCGTGGGTCTTTTATTCCAGTGGAGACATACCCCGACAGTTTAAGTATTTATCCACAGTGGAACAGTCATTGATCCAGAGAGAGCAAGAGAGAATGACTCTAAAAGGTGCCTCACTTGGCTTTGTGGACTACAGTGTTGTCCCTGAGATTTTCTAGGTACCTAAACATTAGGTGCTGTGATGCTAAACATTGCAACATCTAAGTCCCTTTGTGGATCCCACCACATGTGCCTTGAAGGGTCAAGTCATAACTTAGTCAGGAATTCAGTTCATTGTGTGAAACTCTGCATGCACTTATGAGTGTTTTTATGAGCCAAATTCTTTGCTGGCATAATTCCATTGACTTCAATTGAATAATATCAGCACAGGATTTGGTCTACGGCAGGAGTTCTCAATCATTGGTACATGTATCCCTGGGGGTATGCAGAGGTCTTCCATGAGATACATCAACTCATCTAGATATTTGCCTAGTTTTACAACAGACTACATAAAAAGTAGGGCTGTCAATTAATCGAAGTTAACTCACGTGATTAAATAAAAGAAATTAATCACAAATAAAAAAATTAATCACAGTTTTAATTGCACTGTTAAACAATAGAATACCAATTGAAATGTATTAAATATTTTGGATGTTTTTCTACATTTTCATATATATTGTATTCTGTGTTGTAATTGAAATCAAAGTGTATATTATTTTTTATTACAAATATTTGCACTGTAAATATGATAAACAATAAAATAGTATTTTTCAGTTCACCTCATACAAGTACTGTAGTGCAATCTCTTTGCCGTGAAAGTACAACTTACAAATGTAGATTTTTTTTGTTACATAACTGCACTCAAAAACAAAACGATGTAAAACTTCAGAACCTACAAGTCCATTCAGTCCTACTTCTTGTTCAGCCAGTCACTAAGACAAATAAGTTTGTTTACATTTACAGGAGATAATGCTGCAATCTTCTTATTTACAAGGTCACCAGAAAGTGAGAACAGGTATTTGCTTGGCACTTTTGTAGCTGGCATTGCAAGGTATTTACGTGCCAGATATGCTAAACCAGGGGTAGGCAACCTATGGCACACGTGCCAAGGCAGCACGCAAGCTGATTTTCAGTGGCACTCACACTGCCTGGGTCCTGGCCATAGCTCCGGGGGGGCTCTGCATTTTAATTTAATTTTAAATGAAGCTTCTTAAACATTTTAAAAACCTTATTTACTTTACATACAACAATAGTTTAGTTATATATTATAGACTTATAGAAAGAGACCTTCTAAAAATGTTAAAATGTATTACTGGCACGCGAAACCTTAAATTAGAGTGAATAAATGAAGACTCGGCACACCACTTCTGAAAGGTTGCCGACCCCTGTGCTAAACAATCGTATGGCCCTTCATGTTTCGGCCATCATTCCAGAGGACATGCTTCCATGCTGATGATGCTCGTTAAAAAAATAATGCATTAATTACATTTGTGACTGAACTCCTTGGGGGAGAATTATTTGTCTCCTGCTCTGTTCTACCTGCATTCTGCCATATATTTCATGCTATAGCAATCTCAGATGATGACCCAGAACATGTTCATTTTAAGAACAGTTTTGCTGTAGATTTCACAAAATGCAAAGAAGGAATCAATGTGAGATTTCTAACCAACCCAAGGTTTAAAAATCTGAAGTGTCTTCCAAAATCTGAGAGGGACAGGGTGTGGAAATGCTTTCAGAAGTCTTAAATGAGCAATGTTCCAATGCAGAAATTACAGAACCCGAACCATCCAAAAAAAAAAATCAACTTTCTGCTGCATGACATGAGGGGGAAAGGAGTCCAGGAGAGCTGGCTGTATTTTAAAGAATTCTTATTGAGGTTACAGGGACAAACCATCCCGATGTGTAGAAAAAAATAGTAAATATGGCAGGCGACCGGCTTGGCTTAACAGTGAAATCCTTGCTGATCTTAAATACAAAAAAGAAGTTTACAAGAAGTGGAAGATTGGACAAATGATCAGGGAAGAGTATAAAAATATTGCTTGGGCATGCAGGAGTGAAATCAGAAAGGTCAAATCACACCTGGAGTTGCAGCTAGCAAGAGATCGTAAGAGTAACAAGAAGGGTTTCTTCAGGTATGTTAGCAACAAGAAAAAAGTCAAGGAAAGTATGGGCCCCTTACTGAATGAGGGAGGCAACCTAGTGACAGAGGATGTGGAAAAAGCTAATGTACTCAATGCTTTTTTTTGCCTCTGTCTTCACGAACAAGGTCAGCTCCCAGACTGCTGCGCTGGGCAACACAGCATGGGGAAGAGGTGACCAGCCCTCTGTGGAGAAAGAAGTGGTTCGGGTCTATTTAGAAAAGCTGGACGTACACAAGTCCATGGGGCTGGATGCATTGCATCCGAGACTGCTAAAGGAGTTGGCGGATGTGATTGCAGAGCCATTGGCCATTATCTTTGAAAACTCATGGCGATCGGGAGAGGTCCCGGACGACTGGAAAAAGGCTAATGTAGTGCCCATCTTTAAAAAAGGGAAGAAGGAGGATCCTGGGAACTACAGGCCAGTCAGCCTCACCTCAGTCCCTGGAAAAATCATGGAGCAGGTCCTCAAGGAATCAATTCTGAAGTACTTAGAGGAGAGGAAAGTGATCAGGAACAGTCAGCATGGATTCACCAAGGGCAAGTCATGCCTGACTAATCTAATTGCCTTCTATGACGAGATAACTGGCTCTGTGGATGAAGGGAAAGCAGTGGACGTGTTGTTCCTTGACTTTAGCAAAGCTTTTGACACGGTCTCCCACAGTATTCTTGTCAGCAAGTTAAAAAAGTATGGGCTGGATGAATGGACTATAAGGTGGATAGAAAGCTGGCTAGATTGTCGGGCTCAACGGGTAGTGATCAATGGCTCCATGTCTAGTTGGCAGCTGGCATCAAGTGGAGTGCCCCAAGGGTCGGTCCTGGGGCTGGTTTTGTTCAATATCTTCATTAATGATCTGGAGGATGGTTTGGATTGCACCCTCAGCAAGTTTGCAGATGACACTAAACTGGGAGGAGAGGTAAATACGCTGGAGGGTAGGGATAGGATACAGAGGGACCTAGACAAATTGGAGGATTGGGCCAAAAGAAATCTGATGAAGTTCAACAAGAACAAGTGCAAAGTCCTGCACTTAGGACAGAAGAATCCAATGCACTGCTACAGACTAGGGACCAAATGGCTCGGCAGCAGTTCTGCAGAAAAGGACCTAGGGGTTACAGTGGACGAGAAGCTGGATACGAGTCAACAGTGTGCCCTTGTTGCCAAGAAAGCCAATGGCATTTTGGGATGTATACGTAGGGGCATTGCCAGCAGATCGAGGGACGTGATCGTTCCCCTCTATTCAACACTGGTGAGGCCTCATCTGGAGTACTGTGTCCAGTTTTGGGCCCCACACTACAAGAAGGATGTGGAAAAATTGGAAAGAGTCCAGCGGAGGGCAACAAAAATGATTAGGGGACTGGAACACATGACTTATGAGGAGAGGCTGAGGGAACTGGGGATGTTTAGTCTACGGAAGGGAAGAATAAGGGGGGGATTTGATAGCTGCTTTCAACTACCTGAAAGGGGGTTCCAAAGAGGATGGCTCTAGACTGTTCTCAGTTATAGCAGATGACCGAACAAGGAGTAATGGTCTCAAGTTGCAGTGGGGGAGGTTTAGGTTGGATATTAGGAAAAACTTTTTCACTAGGAGGGTGGTGAAACACTGGAATGCGTTACCTAGGGAGGTGGTAGAATCTCCTTCCTTAGAAGTTTTTAAGGTCAGGCTTGACAAAGCCCTGGCTGGGATGATTTAATTGGGGATCGGTCCTGCTTTGAGCAGGGGGTTGGACTAGATGACCTTGTGAGCTCCTTTCCAACCCTGATATTCTATGATTCTATGACCTGGAATGGTGGTTGAAGTAAGAAGGGACATATAAATCTTTAGCGCATCTGGCATGTAAATATCTTGCGACGCCAGCTACAGCAGTGCCATGCGAACACCTGTTCTCACTTTCAGGTAACGTAAACAAGAAGTGGACAATATTATCTCCTGCAAATGTAAACAAACTTGTTTGTCTTAGTGATTGGCTGAATAAGAAGCAGGACTAAGTGGACTTGTAAGCTCTAAAATTTTACATTGTTTTACTTTCGAATGTAGTTTTTTTGTACATAATTCTACATTTGTAAGTTCAACTTTTGTGACAAAGAGATTGCACTACAGTACTTGTATTAGATGAATCGAAAAATACTATTTCTTTTGTTTTTTACAGTGCAAATACTTGTAATCAAAAAGAAATATAAAGTGAGCACTGTACACTTTTTATTGTGTTGTATTTGAAATCAATATATTTGAAATTGTAGAAAACATCCAAAAATATTTAAATAAATGGTATTCTATTATTGTTTAACAGTGTGATTAATCCCATGATTAATTGCAATTAATTTTTTTAAGCAAGCGATTAATCGCAATTAATTTTTTAATCACTTGACAGCCTAATAAAAAGCACTAGCAAAGTCAGTGCAAACTAAAATTTCATACAGACCATGACTTGTTTATACTTCTGTATACACTGAAATGGAAGTACAATATTTATATTCCAATTTATTTATTTTATAATTATATGGTAAAAATGAGAACATAAGCAATTTTTCAGTAATAGTGTGCTGTGATTCTTTTGTATTTTTATGTCTGATTTTTTAGACAAGTAGTTTTTAAGTGAGGTGAAACTTGGGAGTACACAAGATAAATGAGACTCCTGAGAGGGGTACAGTAGTCTGGAAAGGTTGAGAGCCACTGGTCTATGGCTTTCAGAGACTCCTTTCAATTTATGAGGATGAGAAAAAACACAATGCACAGTCAAACTGTCTGGTCTGCAGATGTACAAATAGATATTCCTATATGCATAAGAACAGTGTGACTAACACCTCTGCTATAAATATGATTTGGTAAATGAAAGTGTTTGCTTTTTCTTTGGAGTGTGATGATAAAATTCCTTCTTGCAGTGTTGTTGGTAGAGTTCAATTCCCAGTGTTCCTTCTCAGAGCAAGGCCCTCTTGCACAGAGCTGGCTTTACTTCTGGTACAATGTCCTTATTGTTTTTTTTGGTATCTTTAATTTCATCAGCATTATTTTATGTGATATCAAAATCACTGAAAGGTATTTAATTCCAATGATTAATGACTGAGTAACTGATAAAGCAAATTATAATTGTTTGTGCTTCGCTGACATATTGGGGAGAGATAGGAGCGAAAGTGAAGTTTCAAATATAATTTAAATTAATAAATAATTTTAATAAACCTAGAGTGATTTACTAAAAAAATACAGAATAGTTTAGAATAAGGCTTATAGTTTAACTCCATAGTATCCCCCAATGATGGGTGTAAAAATTCACAATAACGATCAACATGGCAGTGTTATGTTTTCTTAGTCTGAGTGTTGTTCTTCTCCTAGCAATCTGATCATGCTTTTGAACTGTGCAGTCTGCAAATACTTCAGATTTATCCACCCATTCCTTCACTCTGAGACTACTCTCTTTTCTGCGGTAGGAAATAACACTATTTTAACAACTGAGTTAGCTCAACTGGTACTGACCAAATCTAAACCATGGCCAGCAATCAGCTAATCTGATTGCTGAGTCCCAGCTGTTGAAACAGTGCCATTTCCTAGTATAGACAAGATACACAAGAGTTAAGGAAAGACAGATTACTATTTAGTAGTTGCTAGGTATTCATGAAGAAGGCATTATGGAACCAGAATGAATAAACCAAATAATTTGCTATTGCAGGCTCAGGTGCAGTTGACCAGATTCAGTGGTGGTGTTTTATGGAGGGAGGAAGTTACAAATTTCACAGGAGACAAGAATGAGCCTTTATATGTTCTATCTGCAGCTAATGCTCTTGGAATTCAGAGTGTATTCACAGTACTCAAGCCATACTTTTTACAGGAGAAACTGATTTTTGCTCTTCAAGAGAGTTTTAAAATCTGAACTTTGGTGAATTTTGGCATTTTGAATTGCATTGTCAGCATTTCAGCAGTAATATTTTGAGATACCAAAAGCAAGCTTTTGTGCAGGTCTTATTTGTATTTTGCACTTCTTTCTTAGTCCATTCGGTCTTACAGCCAACTTTCCTGAGAGATACAACACAAAAATTGTCCTTTTTAATGGAAGTGTTTTAAACCTGGGGGGGAGAATCTATTAACTTTGTTTTGCATTTTTTTTCAAGTTTGTTTCTTTCCAATTCAAACATACAAACTGTGTTTACTTCTTGTCTTACTGTTTCTTTCCCAAATCTTGTCTTGTTTTATGACTCTTCAGCTGACCCAACCTTCCAAAATAGTCATGAATATCTACCAGCCTTGGCACAATATTTACTGGTGCACCCATATTTTCACTCACCTGTGAAAAAAATTATTCCATGTAAAGGCAAATAAAATTCTGCAAGACTACGTTAAACAAAATTTTGCTTTTCATATAAAATAAGCTGTGTGTTTCCATGGTCCTGCTTTCTCATGCAAGGTGAAGATGATAATGACTATCCTAGCCAGGAAAAAAAAAGTTTGCTTTTGTTGTTCACTCTGAGCTAGTCTGTAATTTGGACATCTGCCCTGAGTAAGGGGTGGCATGTAGGTGCACCATCCCACGAGCAGACCAAGACAAGTCGTGTATTTTGCACAGTTCCTCTCCTGTTGCCTTGCTCTCAGAGGAAGGGACAAAGGGGAAAAGAATAAGTTACTTCAGCTTTCTCATGAAGATGTTTACTCCATCTGCCTGGTCAGCTACTCTAGGCTCCTCCATCTCAATGCTTCCAACTATTTGCTCATTTGACAAGTAACCCTCTGCATTCTTCCTTGCAGCTCAAGTTACAGGTGAAATCTTGGCTAGGAGGGAGTACCTACTCAGCCACACAGAGCAGTAAGTGCTGATAAGGGGAGAGGCAAATGCTGGAATCGGTATTGCCGAACCTTTTGATTTGTGCTTCTGATTACATCTGTGTGACTTTGCAAACATGAACTCAAGTTACAGAAATCAAACATTCCATGAGGCAGAATCTACAAGTATTACAAATGTGAACTGTTAGCGAAGGTGAAGGCAAAGGCAGCATGTAAGAGCCAGCTCTTTTGTGAATCAAAATGTAATTGTACACAGCCCACTGCTGTTCCTGGAATTGCTCTGGTGTACAATGTGCAACTGCACTTTACAAATACATCCTGGCTTAGTGATTTCAGAGCCCTTTTGTCATCTGTTGAGGTACACACCTTTACTCAGTAAGAAGGGTGATAATTTCTTGGCAGTGTCAGTTGTGGTCTCTGTTAACACAAGATAAAACACGTGTGTATTTGCTGCCGCAGGCCACTTTAAGAAAATGGTTCCCATTGTCCAGCTATACTACCCAGTTTCTGGTTGTTTGTTATGAATTACTTAATGATCAGTTCCCAAAGTTCTGCCAAAGTATTTGTGTGTTTTTCTTGAAGCCAATGACAGTATCTCCTGTATGGGGGCTGAGTGTTACCTATAGCAGCCTGGATAGCCAAAGTGCAGAGTAAGCTATAATAGCATCAGGATTTAATGTCTACTTACTGTTCCCCATGCCTGTGGTTACATGCAGCGACTTGCAGCATGTGTCTTGTAATAACAGTCTACACCTGCAGTGTAATATCACAAGCATAGCACAACTGTGAAAATGAAAAATCTCACTGGAACAATAGACTTGGCCTAGTAACTGCATAATCTCGTTACGAAATATAGGGGATAAAATGAATCTTGGCAAGATTCAGATCTTCTGAATGAGGTTGCTGCACTGTAAGATGCACATGCTAGCACAAAAAGTCAGGTTAGATGCTTTTCCCAACTGGAGTAATGAAAACAAAATGGACAAAACAGAGACAGAACAATAATTCAGAAACATTAAAAGTTATGAATAAGGATAAAACTCACCACTAATCAGTGACATATTAACGCCTAGGCCGACAAGGCCTAGGCCTAAGGCAGCAAATTTGCAGGGGTGGCAAATTTATAATAGCAGCCAGAGGCAGCTTCCCCCGGTGCCAGTTCACGCCCTCCGCCCCCGGACCTGCCCCAACTCCACCCCTTCCCCGCCCCCATTCCCCACCCCCTCCCTGCCCCTATTGGTCCCTGTCAAGGTTCCTCCCCCACTCTGAACTCTAGGGTACAGATGTGGGGACCTGCATGAAAAACCTCCTAAGCTTATCTTTACCAGCTTAGGTCAAAACTTCCCCAAGGTACAAAATATTCCACCCTTTGTTCTTGGATTGGCCGCTACCACCACCAAACTAATACTGGTTACTGGGGAAGAGCTGTTTGGACGCGTCTTTCCCCCCAAAATACTTCCCAAAACCTTGCACCCCACTTCCTAGACAAAGTTTGGTAAAAAGCCTCACTAATTTGCCTAGGTGACTACAGACCCAGACCCTTGGATCTTAAGAACAATGAACAATCCTCCCAACACTTGCACCCCCCCTTTCCTGGGAAATGTTGGATAAAAAGCCTCACCAATTTGCATAGGTGACCACAGACCCAAACCCTTGGATCTGAGAACAATGAAAAAGCATTCAGTTTTCTTACAAGAAGACTTTTAAGAAAAATAGAAGTAAATAGAAGTAAAGAAATCCCCCCTGTAAAATCAGGATGGTAGATACCTTACAGGGTAATTAGATTCAAAAACATAGAGAACCCCTCTAGGCAAAACCTTAAGTTACAAAAAAGATACACAGACAGAAATAGTTATTCTATTCAGCACAGTTCTTTTCTCAGCCATTTAAAGAAATCATAATCTAACACATACGTAGCTAGATTACTTACTAAAAGTTCTAAGACTCCATTCCTGGTCTATCCCCGGCAAAGACAGACTATAGACAGACACACAGACCCTTTGTTTCTCTCCCTCCTCCCAGCTTTTGAAAGTATCTTGTCTCCTCATTGGTCATTTTGGTCAGGTGCCAGCGAGGTTACCTTTAGCTTCTTAACCCTTTACAGGTGAGAGGAGCTTTCCCCTGGCCAGGAGGGATTTCGAAGGGGTTTACCCTTCCCTTTATATTTATGACAGTCCCCTTCCCCAAATCCCAGCCCTGGCCCCGCCTCCTCTCCTGAGTGCGCCTCATTCCCTCCCTTCCCCCCTCCTTTGTGAAGCTGTTTCACGCGCAAGCACTGGCAGGGAGCCTGGAGAAGCAGGACCCGGCGGCGCGCTCAGGGGAGGAGGCGGAGCGGAGGTGAGCTGGGGCGGGGGCAGGGGTGCGGGCAGGGAGCTGCTGGGAGGGGGTGGCAATTATTTCTGGGCCTAGGGGTGGTAAAATCATTAATCCGCCACTGCCACTAATGTGAGTGGAATTTGTATATCTCTTCTTGAGGCATATTGCTTTTGGACCTGAGATGGGGTAGGGTTCTTCCACTCAATGCTACGAACATATACATATTTCTGGAATGAAAATGAACATGTGATTACTTTAATAGTTCAGGCTAACAAGCTCCTTTTTATAGTTTAATAGGGTAGTTTCCCCCCTGTCTGTAGTGACACTGCACATACACTCAGTTATGGGGAAAACCAAGTCCCTGACAGTCAGAAAGACAGAGAAAAGAAAAAAACTTCAGGCCTCCATTGCACTATATTGCAGCAGTGTACGTTTTGAGTGATGATGGCAGGGAAAGCCCCACTCTAACTGCAACCATATACAGTTAAAATGGAGACACAGATAAGCAAAGAGTTCTGACATTTAATTTTCTTCAGACTTAAGTCCCCCAACTGAGATGAAGAAAGTGATTCAACTGGCATGGTTGTTGTGCCAAGCTGTCTGGCTGTAGACTTAAGCCTCGTCTACACTAGGATTTTTAGCTACACTTTCAATTTTGCTAGCAAACAGGGGACTGCAAACAGGGAAGTTTGAAAGGGAGAGAAGGAGATCCCCCTGCTGAACAAACAAGGTGCAAGTACTAATCTTGGGATGAGTGAGCTTGTTTGGCTGTTTGGTTTTGGGCTCTTTGTGTTTGGGCTCTTTGTGTTTTTCTTTCTCTTTCAGATTATCTTAAAGTTACAGGGTCAATTGGGATTGTATGTCTGGGGACTGTTTGAACCTTTGTTTCCTGGATCATCCTTGATCATCAGTTATCACCCTCTCACTGTGTGGTTAATGGGTGGGTGCGGGCTGACCTAAGAGAGAAGGACAGAGGCTAAGCGACCAAGAGACTGCAAACAGGGGAGCTTGAGAAGGAGTTTGTAAGACAGAGTCATAATATCATCACTATCGTTAGGAAAGGTCGCATTGCCAGTGCCAACACTGCTCCTGTCTCCTCCACCGATATCCAGACAGAGAACCTAACCATGGATGCCTCTACCCAGATCCTGGTGTGTATTTGCAGAGACTGTGGCCTGCATTTCCACTCAGAAAGCCAGGCTGGGGGGATCATCCAGTGTGAAAGGTGCTTGCTGGTGGAATCTCTCAGGGAGCAGGTGGGAGAGATACAGAGGAGATGGCTAGGCTGAGGAGCATCTGTGAACATGAGGAATTAATTGAGCGTATTCATATGGAGATGTCCAAGGCTGAGGAAGATATCCAACTAGAGAGGACTGCTGTCATGCCCCCAGGAAAGATGGCTACGGCTCTGTCACAGAAAGGACACTGGCTGCTGCTTACTTCTCGCAGCAGGCAGTGCTCCACCCCTACTCCCAACCCACCCACCGTAGTGATGAAGAACCGTTATGCTGTCCTGGCAAGGAGGAATCACCCCCAAAGGTGGAGGAGGAGAAGCCAGGTACCTGCAAGGCTGGGAGGATCCAGGAGGAAACGTAGGACAGTAGTGGTTGGTGACTCTCTTTTGAGGGGGACGGAGGCACCCATCTGTTAGCCTGACATGGCATCCCAGGAGGTGTGCTGCCTGCCAGGGGCCCGTATCTGAGATGTTACAGAGGGATTGTTGAGGATCATCTGGCCCTCTGACTACTACCCCATGCTATAAATCTATATCGGCACTAATGATACTGTGAGGTATGACCCTGAGCAGATCAGAAGTGACTACAGGGCTCTGGGAGTAAGGGTGAAGGACCTAGGGGCACTGGTGTTCTCTTCGACCCTTCTGGTCAAAATTAGGGGCCCAGGCAGAGACAGATGCATCCTGGAGGTGAATACCTGGCTGCGAGGATTCCTCGACCATGGGATGCTGTTTTAAGAAGAAGAACTGCTAAGCAGAGATGGGGTTCACCCTAACAAGGAATGGGAAGAGCATATTTGGATACAGAGTCTGGTTCTGTTTAATATTTTCATTAATGATTTAGATAATGGCATAGAGAGTACACTTATGAAGTTTGTGGATGATACCAAGCTGGGAGGGGTGGGAAATGCTTTGGAGGATAGGATTAAAATTCTAAATCATCTAGACAAACTGGAGAAATGGTTTGAAGTAAATTGGATGAAATTCAGTAAGGACAAATTACAAAGTACTCCACTTAGGAAGGAACAATCAGTTGCACGCACACAAAATGGAAAATGACTGCCTAGGAAGGAGTACTGCAAAAAGGGATCTCAGGGTTATAGTGGATCACAAGCTAAATATGAGTCAACAGTGTAACTCTGTTGCAAAAAAAAAAAGCAAACATCATTCTGGGATGTATTAGCAGGAGTGTTGTAAGCAAGACATGAGAAGTCATTCTTCTGCTCTACTCCATGCTAAGTCTGTCTCAACCAGAACATTGTGTCCAGTTCTGGGAACCACATTTCAGGAAAGATGTGGATAAATTGGAGAAAGTCCAGAGAAGAGCAACAAAGATGATTAAAGGTCTAGAAAACATGACCTAGAAGGGAAGATAGAAAAAAACTGGGTTTGTTTAGTCTGGAGGAGAGAAGACTGGATGCAAGGGGACATGACAACCGTTTTCAAGTACATAAAAGATTGGAGGAGGAGGAGGGAGAAAAATCGTTGTCCTTATCCTCTAAGAATAGGACAAGAAGCAATAGGGTTACATTGCAGCAAGGGTAGTTTAGGTTGGACATTAGGAAAAACTTCCTATCAGGGTGGTTAAGCACTGGAATGAATTGTCTAGGGAGGCTGTGGAATCTGCATCACTGGATATTTTTAAGAGCGGGTCAGACAAACAACTGTCAGGGATGGTCTAGCTAATACTTAATGCTCTCTTGACTGCAGGGGACTGGACTAGAAGACCTCTTGAGGTTCCTTCCAGTCCAATTCTATGATTTAAGTTTAGATTGACACTGTTTCAATTTTAAATAGTATCTAGGGCTGCATCTACAATAGCCTTTTTTCTGGGGGTTGTGATACTGTGTATAAAAAAGGTGACCATTTATATCACTGTTGTTACCATTTACACAATTTCCATAAATCTTATACAAAGCATATCCTATAAGGTATCAATGGAAAAGTTATGATTTGCTAAGTATGATTATCCTATTTATATGCATGTATCATCTTTGTGTCTGAAATTATGAATATTAGCTATGTGCTTGTATCTTATACATGTGTTATATTCCTGGTTGACACCCAAATAGATTTACATTAGGGCTAGACAGCTATGTGTTGATGGCCCATTAAGGACACTCCACTCTCACAATGGGCCATTGAAGAATCTCATCCCACCCAGCAGGCCTTTCCTGTGGATGCCTCAGACAGCAAGGAGCCAGTGGCCACTCCTTGTGATTCAGCAAAACATGTAAGGACATGTAATATGCTCGAGTGCCCTGGACCCCATCTTGGGCCAGTAACTTTCCATACAAAGAGGCTGTGGGCTTTGTTTGGAACAATAACTTTCTTTGCACATGGCAGAAGGTATAAACGACACTTGAAACATCTCCATTTTGCCTCTTTCCTGCTCCAATTCTTTGGAATGTGGATTTACAACTAAAAGGAGTATTTTGAACTAAGGATTGAGGACCTTCCCATAGGTGCGGGACTGGAGCACCCACGGGGGGGGGGGGGGAAATTAGCAGGTGCTCCGTACCCACCGGCAGCCAAGCTCCCCATGCCCCCGCCTCACCTCCTCCTCCCCCCCCCGAGCGTGCCGCATCCCTGGTACTCCCCCTCCATCCCAGCACTTCCCGCCCACTGCCAAACAGCTGTTTGGCAGTGCTTAGGACTTTCCAGGAGGGAGGGCGAGGAGTGGGGATGCAGCGCGCTCAGGGGAAGAGGTGGAGAAGAAGCAGAGCAGGGGCAGCGACTTGGGGGAAGGTGGTGGAATTGGGGCGGAGTGAGGGTGGTACAGGGGTGGGGCCGTGGGAGGGGCAGTCGAGCACCCACGGGGCAGAGGCGAAGTCAGTGCCTATGGATCTCCCAATCTTTTGGAAGTTACCAGAGAGACTTTTGCAAGCCAGCAGTCTATTCCATCATTACTACAAACCTGATTAGGACTTGCAGTCATTTGTATGTACATGATCTATTAACCATTTATAACTCTCTTCTTTATAAATCTTTAGTTAGTTTACTAAGGATTGGCTGACAGCGTGATATTCGGATAAGATCTGAGATTCATATAGACCTAAGGATAAGGTGACTGATCCTTCGGTGAAATGGGTTTTCAATAACCCCTCACTGACTTGGTTGTCTGGGTCATAGCCAAGGACTGGAATGCCTAAAGGGAACTGTGTTTGGCTTCTGGTTAACCAGTGTGGTACTTCAGAAACTCTTTTCTTACTGGCTTGGTGAATCAAATTACAGAATAAGCCACCACCTTTGGGGATGGTCTGCCATATTTCTTGTAGTCTGCCCTGACTGTGGCCTTCTCAGTGTTGTCCATCCCAGCCACCTGGTCACAGGAGTTTCCCACCATTGCTAACAAAGGTGGGGGGGAAAACAGTGGAAATGCTAATGTAAGCAAGGCTCTCAGCGGCAGATTATGTTGGTCCATGATCACCATGTTGTTCAGGGCTGCGTAGTGGTGAAAGACCCATTTGGTTGGCTGCAGTCTCTACATCTTTTTGACTGATGTGTCTTGTAAATGAGTTAACAATATGAGAAATTAGGCACAAATTATTATTAGGGCAGTCAAGCGATTAAAAAAATTAATTGTGATTAATCACGATTAATTACACTGTTAAACAAGAATAGACCACCACCAAAAAAGAAAATCGACCTTCTGCTGGTGGCATCTGTCTCAGATGATGAAAATGAACATGCATCAGTCTGCACTGCTTTGGACAGTTATCGAGCAGAACCCGTCATCATCATGGAAGCATGTCCTCTGGAATGGTGGCCAAAGCATGAAGGGGCATACGAATGTTTAGCATATCTGGCACATAAATGCCTTGCTACAAAAGTGCCATGCGAATGCCTGTTCTCACTTTCTGGTGACTTGTAAATAAGAAGTGGGCAGCATTATCTCCCGTAAATGTAAACAAACTTGTTTGTCCCAGCACTTGGCTGACCAAGAAGTAGGACTGAGTGGACTTGTATGCTCCAAAGTTTTACATTGTTTTATAGTTTTGTAACAAAAAAAAAGTTCTACATTTGTAAGTTGCACTTTCATGATAAAGAGATTGCACTACAGTACTTGTATGAGGTGAATTGAAAAATACTATTTCTTTTATCATTTTTACAGTGAAAATATTTGTTAAAAAATATAAAGTGAGCAGTGTACACTTTGTATTCTGTATTGTAACTGAAATCAATATATTTGAAAATGTAGAAAAACATCCAAAATATTTAATACATTTCAATTGGTATTCTATTGTTTAACAGTGTGATTAAAACTGTGATTAATCACAATTTTTTTAATAGTGATTAATTTTTTTGAGTTAATCATGCGAGTTAACTGCGATTAATTGACAGCCCTATTTATTATTTGCATTACAGTTTCACTCATTGACCCCAATCAGGATTATGTCACCTGTATTAGGCATTTGTACAAACATAGAGCAAAAGTCCCTGCCTTGAAGAGTTTACAATCTATTTTAAAAGATAAGTCATTTCTATTCTCTCACATTTAAAGAGAGAAGAAATGTCAGTCTTGTCATAGGACAGCCCCTCCTAGGGTATTCTCCTGTGGAAAGAGAGGTGCATCTGTCTCAGTTTCCCCTTTATTTACTCATGCAAAGGAATGTCTCTCTCAATAGTAAATTCAAATTCTTTTGGTCATATATGAAATGGGTGAGGCATAATGAGAGAGGCTGGAGCAGTTTCCTCCTTTTCACGGATGATTTTATAATTCTGGATGCGCCTTCTCCAGTTCCTGATTATTTTAAATCAGGAACTACTGAGAAGAACAAATATATCTTTGGGGATTCAAAGTGAGCGTGTACAAGAAAACACACACATAAGCTCTTAGATATTCTCCAGGCTTCCACACTAGGGAGGAAAGCCCTCCCTATTATTGAAGTTCTTCTAAAACTGGCAAAGACTTTGGCCCCTAGAGCTAAGCACATGGATAAGCACTATCATGTTCCCATTCCCAGGAGTGTTTTTATTCTCATCCTGCACCCAACTCTCTAGTAGATATGATTGCCAATGAGGGATCATGACAGGGAATACTTAAATCAACTCCTAAAGAGAAAGAGCCAAAAGACTTGATTTATTTGGTAGAAAAATGTATTCAACCTCCTCTCTCCAAATGTGCATAGTGATTCACCAGGTGCTTTTAGCTAAATATGGCTTTGTGCACTGGCTTGCGGTGTCCAAAATTACTGAGAAGTTACCTGAAGAGTCATGGGCAGAATATAAGGTTTTTCTTGCAGAAGGCCACACAGTGGCCAAGATCTCACTACAGTCTATGTTGATGTAGCTGATGCTTCTTATAGCGTAATGGCATCTGCAATAACAATAAGGAAAGCATCTTGATTGCAAAACTCAGGCATAGTTACAGACATTCAACAAACTATTGAAGACCTTCCCGTTGATACTCAGTTTTTATTTTCTAACAAAATGGACGAGACTTTACATTTGTTTAAGGACTCTCAAGTGACTGTTCACTCCAACACCCAGGAAATGTCAATATAGGCCTCAGCAACAGCGGTATTATTGGCAGCTATTTTATCCATCAACACAGACAGGCTTTTCAAAGAAGAGTCATAAATCTCAGTGTAGGAAATAGTCTAATTCTACCACTATACTGGCATCCCATCCTTAATCAGCTATGGGGAAGTAGTCCATTTGACTTCCCACTCAAGGACAGCAAAACAGTCATCAGCAATCTATCCTCTTTCTCCCCACCATTTGGGGGTATATTATCTCATTTCCTCAGTGCTTGGAAGTCCATAACTATGGACAAATTGATCATAAGTATTGTGGGATTGAGTATTCAATCCAGTTTCTTCCTACCCCACATCCTCACCCATCGTCCCCATCCTTCTTCAGGGACCACTCTCATGAGTCAGTGCTTTTTCAAGAAGTTCAGACTCTGCTTTATCTAGGGGCTGTAGAGGAAGTTCCGATTCAACATTGGGGAAGGGGGTGTTATTCACAATACTTTCTGATTCCACATTTTAAGGGAGACATGAGATCCATTCTAGAGCTTAACAGTCTCAACAAGTCCATCAAATACATAAGTTCTCACATTGTCTCTAGCACTGATTAGTCCTTCTCAAGATTGTACCGGCTGGTTTGGTGCCCTCGATTTGCAGGATGTCAACTTCCATGTGGCAGTTTTGCCAAGTCACAAGACGTTTCCAAGATTTGTGATAGCAAGCTGCATAATCAGTACACAGTACTTCCCTTTGTCCGTTGTTGGCTCTGTAAGTATTCACAAAATGCATGACAGAAATGGCAGCCTATCTGAGGAGAAACAGGATCCATGTCTTTCCATATCTGGATGGTTGGTTAATTTGATGCAGATCCAAACAACTGGTTCTCCACAACATCCAATACATTAGTCTGTTCGAGCATCTGGGGCACATAGAAAGCAAAGGGAAATATGTTAGCCACAACACAGAAACTCAAAATTCACTGGGGCCCTACTCAACTCTACAAATTTGACTGCCTATCTGCTCCTGGAAAGATTCTAGGGTATTCCTCAGCTGTGAACTTCACTCAAGTCAGACCCCAACACCACATTTTGATCCTAAGATTATTAGGCCACATGGAATCAGGTACCTTTGTGACTCAACTTGCCATGCTTTGCCTGCACAGCCTCCAGGGGTGGCTAAGCTCTATCTATCGACCAATCAGGCATTCGCTGGACAAACTGGTCTGCGTACTTGCTGCAGTCCTGGCATTTTTGGAGTGGTGGATGGATCAGAGCACTGTGTGCAGAGGTGTCCTGTTCCCTCTTCCATCCAAGAGGATTATAATTGACGTGACTCATGGGATGAGGTGCTCACCTGGGGGATTTACAAACCTAAATATTATGGTCAGAACAAGAAGCGAACCTTACATCTATATACACTAGTTTTATGCAATTCATAAGGCCCATCATGCCTTTCTCCCTCACATCAGGGGTTTGTCAGTTCAGGTTCTGACAACAACGCAACCATAGTATACTACCTAAACAGACAAAGAGGAGCAAAGTCCAATCGGCTTTATCATGAAGAGATGAAACTCTGGAATGTTTGCATCAAGGAAGGCATTACTCTCTACCCTTATACTTACAGTTTCTGGGATCCCTGTTGGCCAATATCTCAGCAGATTTTTTCATGATCACAAGTGATCTCTGAAGTGCAGTGTGCTCAGAACCATCTTCTGTGGCTGGGGAATCCTGTTGGTTGACATATTTGCAATGAATGACAACAGAAAATGCTGTCAATTTTGCTTTCAAGCAGGTCACAGCCCAAGCTTGTTGACTGATGCTTTTCTTCTTTGGTGGGGACCATACTTCATGTATGCATTCCTTTCCACTCACCTCATCCCACAGGTGATCCTCATATCAAAACAAGCCCATGCCAGAATAATTCTCATAACCCCCAGCATGGTTCAGACAGTGCTGGTTCTTGGATCTTCACAGCCTCTCCATTTGGCCTCCTTGGACTCTGCCTACACTTCCAGATCTACTGTCTCAACACCATGGTCAATTATTACACCCAGACCTGAACAGCCTGCACCTTACACCCTGGCTATTGAGTGACTTGATGAAATAGAGAAACATTGTTCTTTGGCAGTTCAAAATATTTTACTGAACAGCAGACAGCATACCACTAGATCTGCTTATTTAGCCAAGTGGAAGCATTTTTCAATCTGTTTCAGCCACTGGGGTATAACTGCCACAGATGCTAAGATTCAGGACATTTTAGAGTATGGTACATCTGAAATCATTGAATCTTTCTCTAAAGTTCCCTGAGAGTCCACTTAGCTGCGATCTCAGTTCATGAGATCTCTCAATGGGTGTGGGTCAGGAGGGAAAGATCTATAAAAGCGAAAGCAGGAAACAAAAAGAAGAGAAAAGGAGTACTTGTGGCACCTTAGAGACTAACCAATTTATTTGAGCATGAGCTTTCATGAGCTACAGCTCACTTCATCCGAAGTGAAGTGGATTGGATTGGATGAAGTGAGCTGTAGCTCACGAAAGCTCATGCTCAAATAAATTGGTTAGTCTCTAAGGTGCCACAAGTACTCCTTTTCTTTTTGTGAATACAGACTAACACGGCTGTTACTCTGAAAAAAGAAGAGAGAGACTAAAATATATTCTATGCAAGTTTAGTACAGTAAGCCTAGTACCATCAAGGTCAATTTGTAACCTTTCATAGGAATTAAATAATATTTAGTAATGATGCTTACATCAAATAAATGCTTACATTTCCTACCACCAAACGAAGACGAAACAAGATGAAAACAAAAGCCTAGTATATTCAGACACACGGTCCTTGTTTTATTTGTAATTTAAGGGATTTAAAGTAGTTTACTTGATACACAAATGATTAATCTGATTTTATTAGGATAAGCGCTGATTCTACTTTATGGCTTTGTTCTGTTTCTTGCTTCTGTGATGTTCTGGGTCTTGAACCATGGCCTGGGAGTCCCAGGAAGCTGCAGCATCCTGGCCTCCACCCATTGTCTACTGAAGCCTGATGGGCCAAGAAGCTAGTAGGACTATAGTCTCAACCAACACACCACCCACGGGATACCTGATTGGAGGATCACCTGGCTCCAACCTATTGGTCCAACCATGCAATTTAAGGCAGGAGACACAGGAAGTTTGTCTGAGCAACAAGGTGATTTCCTATGGTAGCTGCATTGGATCTTGCTTGTGTCTGCCTCCTGCACCCAAACCTGTTCTGGCCTGGGCTCATCCCTGCCTTCACTACTGTTCCCACTGTACTCCTGCTCTGTGCTTGATCCTTGTCTCTCCTCCAGTTCCTGCCCTTACACCTCACCTCCACTCATCAGTTACCAGTCTGGTTCTGCCCCTGGCCTCCAACTTCTGACCCTGACTTGACCCTCGGCTCAGGCATTTGGTATCGGACCTCAGCTCTGACCCTTAGCTTCTATTCCTTGTTCTGATTCTGGCTTGCTCCCTGGCAGTGGTAATTGGCAGTTGACTCTGCTGACCCTTGGCTTCATTCTCCAACCCGGACATCTGCTCTGCCCAATAAACCTGAGTCATGCTCTGCTACTAGGCCAAGCCACCTACATGCCAGTCCATACAGCCTCCATCCATTCCCAGGGTTTGCATTTCAGGTTTTCATGTACTGAAAATGGCCAAGAAAAGCCATCTCATCTCAGCCTAATGTTTTCCCTGTGTGAGTTACAGAATGACATAAATATTCCTGTATCTCAATGACTGAAAAATCAAAATAAAGGTTGTTATTCCATTATACAGAAACTTTCTTCATGGTAGTGCTCACTTGGAGTAAAAGGATAGTATTCAGTCGTCCATTCTGTGAATGGTCAATATGCTCTACCTAGCCTTGCATGAGGATTAAACACTCAACAACATATTGAAGCTAATCTAATATATTGGTATCATTCCTTGCTCCCTTTGACCTTTCACCACTTCAAAAATACTTTGACTTTTTTTTTTGCTAAACACTTAGTGTTTAATGTACATTACAATGGAAGCAGTGGGGGAGCCAGGGTCACCCCATCCCAAGGGAAGCAGCTCAGCCCCACAGGACAGTTGAGTCAGTTTAATCAGCCTGTTGTTAGGGGGTGTCAGTGTCTGGGAGGCAGCAGAGAGACCCTCCAGCTCCTCGGTTTATGTACATCATATAAAACAGAGACACATGGTAGAAATGGGTGACCCTACAAGGGACTGGAATAAATGGTTGCCCTAGAGTGGGTGAGGTGTGGGGAATGGAATGGGCCTGCGGAGAACCCAGGAGCCCTGGCGCCCAGCCCCCCTGCTCTAAGCCACTAGACCCCTCTCTCAGAGCTGAGGATAGAACCCAGGCATCCTATTGGATATTGCAGGGGTCGGCAACTTTTCAGAAGTGGTGTGCCGAGTCTTCATTTATTCACTCTAATTTAAGGTTTCGCATGCCAGTAATACATTTTCATGTTTTTAGAAGGTCTCTTTCTATAAGTCTATAATATATAACTAAACTATTGTTGTATGTAAAGTAAATAAGGTTTTTAAAATGTTTAAGAAGCTTCATTTAAAATTAAATTAAAATGCAGAGCCTCCTGGACCGGTGGCCAGGACCCGGGCAATGTGTGTGCCACTGAAAATCAGCTTGCGTGCTGCCTTTGGCACACGTGTCATGGGTTTCCTACCCCTGGGATATTGGAAAGTAATCCTGAGAGAAAGTGGTAGACATCCATAAGAATTTGATTACTGAAGGGATGTAGTTTCTCTGACCAGTGAAAGAGGTGAGAACAGGCTCATGCTTAGTTGCTATCGTCCCTTCAGAAGGGTCCCATCCTACTGTATTTGTATTATACATTTACTGTTGTTGCTAAGCATACCTTCTTAAAGAGTAAATTAGTGAGAACGGACCATCCACCATACTGATGTCCTTCAAGAAACAAGCCTCCTGCAGTGATATTTTGTAGAGTAGTTGTTGTCTCTGCAGCTGCTAGTAGAATCTGTCTTGTACGATAGCACTATTAACACATACCATCTTAATTCTACCTGACTCTTCCATTGAGGTACTTGTTATCCTCCTGTGTTCACCTATCTTGAAGAAGCTCTTCCAAAGTCCCCTTTCCCTTAAAAATCTTACAGTTGTTGCAACATCTTGCTATAAGAGTGGATACCGCCACATGCTATAATGCTCAAGAGGATGATTACCCAGGTATGTAAGCTAGTAAGGTACATAAACAGAATTGCTCTTTTTCATTTCTACTTTAAGCCGCTTGTGTATAGTGATAGACATCTAGTTCTTTCAAAACACATCTTTTAATAGGTAGGAATACAGGCACTGTGGTTTAAATGCCAAGGCTACCTGTACTTTTGTTGAGTAAGTCCTCCTTTCCCGCCCATGCTGTGGCGAAGGGGGTAGTTTTGCATATATCTATCAAGAAACAGCATGCAATAAATATGTGGCATTCTGTTTCCTGTGTTGCTCAACCTGTAAGAGTGAATTGTATCTTAGGAAAACAATTTTACATAGTTAAAGTATCCATTATCCATAGGAATTGCTTCTCAACTGGAAGAAATAAAACTAAAAATAAGCTATTAAGGTATGCATTTATTAAGGTAGGACTTATGTGTATTCTTTTTGTATTTATCATCAATATACTCCTTTTTATTTTGTTTGCTATATTGTTTGATGCGTTTTTCCTCTTGTGCATATTTTTAGTTGCCATAAGAACTTTCCTATTTCCTGTCAGCTGACACCTATTTGATACCATTAACTGTATTAAAGGGGGTTGATTCTGGCACTCTAAATGCTGAGAAAGGCCTGAGCTAGGCAAAACACACATTTCAGTTTTTTCCATTTTTTGTTCCTTTATTTCTATCAACAACATTTTCTTTAAAAAGCTTTCAGAGTAGCAGCCATGTTAGTCTGTATTTGCAAAAAGAAAAGGAGTACGTGTGGCACCTTAGAGACTAACCAATTTATTTATCTCTAAGGTGCCATAAGTACTCCTTTTCTTTTTAAAAAGCTAATTAGCATATTAACATCGGGAAATGGTGGCTGTTTCTAGTGACAGAATGTAGATCCTTTCAGTCTTGTTACTCTTTGTTTTGGTCTAAGTTTCCCTCCCACTATGAATTATATAGATATTAAATATAATATTTTGTCTGTTTGGTTTGTGGTTTTGCTATTCCTAGAGAGGCCATATAGTCCAGTCCCCTGCACTCATGGCAGAACTAAGTATTATCTAGACCATGTAATTAACAGATCATGAATCCTTTTCTACAAATTCATGCCTTTCACCAATTCACACCTACCTTATACAGAAACATGCAACTTGGAATGGACCAACCACCAAATACACTTTCTTGATAACTGAAACTAAAGTTATAAATGTTAGTGTCTCATTCAAAGCCAATTAATGTCAATGGGAGTTTATTCCACTGACTTCAAGGGGTTTGGATCACTAACATAGAGCGGAAGAGACAGACTGTGCCATCTCTCTACTCATGAAATTATCACCTCTTTGTGGGGTCTCTGGAGGGCTGCGGTACCAATCTTTGTTTTGAACCAGTCCCCAGTAACATACCATTTGTACCATGGCTGAAGCAAGAACTGTAAGTGCTTAAGCTACTAATGCTCTACGGGCCTCAACTGCTGGTCCCAATAGGCAGCTTGCCAACTACCCTCAGCGCCATGTTCCTAATAGGGCCAGACACCCAGCCTCCCCACCACCTGCTGAAGAATATTCTCTTTCTGATGACTACTGGCTTTCACCCACTGGAGAAGAGCAGCTGTGAAGGTGGGCAGCTCACCACCTGGTACCTCCCCACGGCCAGGTGTGGCATGGCAACTCTCTCACCTGGGGGCAGCAGCCACCAGCTGCTCTGCCTCCTCAGTGCAGTGCCATACCTCCTCCTGTGACTTGGTCCTCCAGTCAGGTCACTTCCAAATCTCTCCCCTTGCAGGGTAGTCCATAAACAAAACCAAGGGGATTTAACACAAACAAACTGAGTTAGTATGAGAGAGGTGGAAATGCTTCTGTCTCAGAGGCTATCAGAGAAAGACCTTCAGGCAGTTGCTGTTGGGAAGGTCCCTACTTTCCCTCAGCTGTTTCCTCAGGACTTGCAAGTTAATAATCTACTCTCTTCTCTGGTCTGCTCACCAGTGAGCTGTTCTGCTTCTCTTAACTCCTCCCCCAGTCTGTGCATCTCTTGCAGGTGTGGCAGGGTGGGGACGGCTGAGCCCAGAGCAGCTCCTTAACCTCTTGTTGCCTGTGTGGGGTTTGTATATCCCATCAAAAGCACAGTTGCCACACTGACCTATTACTGTTCAGCAGATTAATCATATGCCAAGTAATATCTTATTCCTCAAGCAACCCTAATGACTTCAATTGGACCCTGAAATAATTAATTATTAGAATGTCAGTGCAACAAGGTTATATAATATGGTTCTGCTATTTTAGTCTGATTTAGTCTGCTATTTTAGTCTGATGTATTAAACACCTATTTTTTCATTAAGATTATCAAAAAATTTTTAACCTAACTGGAAGTTTATTCTTTAAATAAAGTTTCTTTCTTTATAACAGGATGCTTCAGAGAGAGAGTGAGAGAGAGCACGCGAGCATGCAGGTTTGCCTCATGGAAGTTGCATCTATTAATAGAGAAGGTATTTAAGTCAGCTCCTTCATGGTAAGGCTGCTTTTGGGAGCCAAAGACTTTAAATGTTATTGTATGCATATAAGTGGCAAGTTAGATTTAACCAAGCCAACAACTTTCCACAGTAGAAATTTTTTTAAGATGACTTTTCCAAGGATAACTTGAATCTTACATTTAGTTATCAAGACAATAAAATATGGTTGTCACTTTTAATAAATTGTATTGTACAATAAGTTGGTATGTTTTAATTTCTTTTTCAAAAGACAAGCTACCAATCTAATCTGCATTAAAATTCTGGGTGTGTACTAATTGGTGTGTCCAATATTGGTGTGGTTGAAAAGAAATCCCAGCTCAGTTTCCTGACCACAGAATGGCGTTTTTAACCCATATTTTACTTCACGAAAAGGACATGTTTCATTAGCAATTTCCTTAAAATGTAGCTCAGTATACAACTGCATGAGCCAAGCCATGGCAGGAATTCAGGAACGTAGCAGGCGAGGCAGACAAAGTATCTACAAAGAAATGAAAGTGGAAGGCCAATTTCCTTTACATCCTCTTCTTGAATGCTTTGGCCAGGTCAGTCAATAAGCAACAGGATACACATGGAGGGGTATCTGAACAGCAAGCTGACTCTTCTGGGCAGTGAACTTTTTTTTAATAGTTCTGGGTGGAATGTTATAATCACAAGGTTTCATGACAATTAGCTTTGAGCAGTTAGAAGAGGAGAGGTGAGCAGAGAGGAGTGGCAGCAGCAGGATCCCTGTGAGAAGAGGGAGTTATTAGGAAGCTGAATTCAGAGTATGAGAAGAACAGCATCAGGGAGCTGAATGGACACAGAGCAAGATGTTGTGGGGTGAGTACACCCCATCTCCCTCTTGAGTGGGGCAAGGGCATTGCAGCCCCCTGGCAAAGCCCACCTGACTGCCCTTAACCTCAGGGCACCCTGGCCTAGTGGCCAGAGTCAGTATAGGTGCCCTCTCCCCTTATCAAAGCTGATTCCCCACTCTGGCACTTCAAGTGCAGAAGGTGGGGGCCCACAAGTATTCTAAAAATTAATACTGGCCACTCCAGGCTGGTATTAAGCTTCCAAGGTTACAGTTCTTCTCTGACCTTGGCTGGGTAGATGCTGCCACCACCCAAAGTGCAACCCCTTTTTTGAGAACCCAGAAAGGCACACTTGGGGGTAGCCCACAGGAAAGCATTCCCAAGCACTTTTACCACCCCACCACCCCCCGGGGAAGAGCTGAGAAAGAAAAACAAAGGAAATCAGCTGTTGCCCCCAGCTAATTAAACAACATGCACAAACCTCTTAGGACACAGAAAAACCAGTCCTGTTCTGTTCTTGAAAAAGCTAAGTTTTATAAAAAACAAAAAGAAAGAAAATACATCTGGAACTTAGGCTTTTTGCTAGATCTTAAAAGAAACAATTACAAAAATTAAGGGTTTCAGAGTAACAGCCGTGTTAGTCTGTATTCGCAAAAAGAAAAGGAGTCCTTGTGGCACCTTAGAGACTAACCAATTTATTTGAGCATGAGCTTTCGTGAGCTACAGCTCACTTCATCAGATGAAGTGAGCTGTAGCTCACGAAAGCTCATGCTCAAATAAATTGGTTAGTCTCTAAGGTGCCACAAGGACTCCTTTTCTTTTTACAAAAATTAAGCATCAAGATCGCTCTCTTGAGGTTCAGCTTAAAGGTTACAAGTGTAGTATCTAGGGGATCCATTCCAATAACACAATGCAAACCGGCTCGAGCCCCCACCCAGTGACCTGGGACAAATATATACCACCCCCGCTGGGCGCCTCCAAGAGGCAATACTTCCCCTCTCGCAAGCACAGAGTCTGAGTGTAGCAAAAAGCCTTTTAATAACAGAGAGAAACAATGTGGCATTATGTTGGGGAAACACCACCAACAGGATTCATAACACAACCCATGAGCAAAAAAAAAACCCACCCCAAGCAAATTGGGGCATGCCCCTTTCCCTTTGGTTCTTGAGTCCAGCAACCCCAAATCACCCAAAGTCCCAAAAGTCCAATGACCCAAAAGTCTCTGTCCCTGGTCAGGGCAGCCCCAGAATTTGAAAGTTTATCTGCGGAGCTTTACCTCCCAACTTGGGTAGAAATGGGACGGGGGTAAGAGGCACCTTACATGATCTGAAGCTGACCACCCCACAGCTCCACAGGCCTTCGCTCCGCTCTGCCATCCGCCCCACAAACTCCTCCACTAGCCGGTCCACAAACTGCTCCGCGTCCCACCAGCAGCTCCTGCCGTCCTACGAACTGCTCCACCAGCCTGTCCACAAGGCACTCCCGCCGTCCCGCAAACTGCTCCACGATATATCTTCAGGCTCCCCCACTACTTAACACAACACTCAGTGATTTCAGCTCTTAGTCAGTTCAGCTCTTTGGTGAATTCAGCCTGTAGTAGGGGAGCCTCAGTGCTGGTGCACCATTAGCCCAAAGTGAGCTCAGAAGCCTGTAACTAGACTCCTAATGGAATCAAAATTAGCTCTGATATTCCACAGTGGAGAGAGGAGGAGGTGCAATTAGCATGTAAGACCCTCACCAAGAGGCCCATACCACCAAGTATTAATACTTGTCCCCAGCCTCTCTCTCCATTCACAGAGTTTTAAAACCCATGACCCTTGCCTAGCAAGTGCTCCTTAGTTGATGGTGAGTCCCTCCAGCATAACAAAAGGCCAAGTACAGTTCCAAGCACAGTTCCCATAATCAGGGTAATAACAATTTATTCTTCCTGCCCCAATAACAGAGACACTGGGGATCCCACAGCAGCCAAAGTGACCATTTGGGCAGCTATGGCCTCGTTCTAGGCGGGGTGGGTGTGCCTATGCAAATGAGATCGGCTCCTGAAGTTCTTTTCCACAACTTGCCACACCTCACCACCAGATGTCAGGGTGGAGCTCATCCTGACACTGCTTACACAAGCAAAACAAAAGCACCTGGGATTAGCACAAAGGAGTCCACAAGCCAATAAGAAATAAAAGAAATAAACCTAATCACGTCTTACTAGACATTTCCTAATTTATTTACATATCTGGGGTTTCAGGTTTGAGGTATGAATTGATGGTTTTTCATACCTGGCTTAAAGCTTCTCACAGCATGACTGTTCCCCCCTTTCCCAGAGAACAACAACATGCAGACAAAGGAAAGCTTTTACCCAATTTTAAAAAGTTCTTGCCCTTCCATTGGCTCTTTTGGTCAGGTGCCCACTCCTTTCCTTTTACCTGTGGGCTTGTTAACCCTTTACAGGTAAAGCAAATAGAGAACAGCTCCTAACAGGGGTTTTATAGCTAACTGTCTGGCTGGATGTCCATAAAAGGGAGCTACTTCCCCACTTCATTTATCACACCCTCAGAGCTGCGTGGCCTAATGACCAGAGTCAATATGGCTGTCCTCTCCTTCAGGGTGGTGTGACCTGATGGCCAGAGTCAGTATAGCTACCCTCCTTAGGGCTGTGTGGCCTAATGGCCAGAATCAGATAGGTGTGGTTTAATGGCAGTGGGGGGGGTGGGCCACCACCTGGGGTGGTAGTGGCTGGGGCCGAGGGACCCGGACCCGGGCCCTCCCTACTCCACTGGGTCCTAGTCCAGGGTCTTGTCAGTCCTGAGTACCCTCATCACTGGGTCAGCAGAGATCCTACTGCAACACGTTGAGTTAGCTTTTGGTTCTGCAACCATATCAATGTATAGTCCCCCTTGGCTACTTCCTACTCTGTCTCCTTAAGCAGCAGTCTGGGCTGCTCCTGGGTCTCCGAGTTCCTTGGCCTGTGCTGCTCTCAGTGGCTCTGCCCTCCCTTGGGCGTCTTCAGGTGGCTGGGTACCAGCCTGGATCTCACGGGTTTGGCTTCCACAATCTGGGGCTTCAGCAGCTCCTGGGCTGGAGCTGGTAATGTATGTCCTCCCTCTCCTGCGGTCAGGCCTGATTGAGCTGAGCTGCTCCCTTTTATGCTGCTGCTCCAGTTGGAGCATGCCCAACAGGGGCGAGGGAGCGTGGCTTCCTCAGCCCCTTCCTTGTTCAGTGCAGGGTGAGTACACCCCATGACACAAGAGGGAAAATAAAAAAAAACAAAAAAAACACAGAAAGAAAGGGGCAGGGGAAAACAGACCAAAATCCCCTTGAGACAGAAAAGCACAACAGTTCCTCCTCTTCCTCTCACTGCAATGGCTGTGGAGAAGGCTTGAAATGCTGCCTGACTTGCCTTTTGGTTCATTGTAAGAATAAGAACATCATTTATTTTCTCCATTGAATAAATTCTGGCACAATAGTAACTTCATAGAGCCAGTAAGGGGTAAACTGAGTTTAGGGGCCAGTACAGATGCCCTTTAATAATACAGTGTGGACAGTGGTGTTACAGGCATATTTATGAGAATATGGAAATTTGCATCATTCTTTCTTCCTTCTTATACACACGTAGGCTAGTGCTTTGTCCAACAGACAGTAAGTAAATGTTCTTCAACTATCCATACTGATGTTTTGGTTTTCCACTACTGCTAGATAATAGGACGTTTCCTAGCTTACAATTGACACCTTTCACGTCAGTCAGAGACCAACATGAGTCACCCCTCCATTAAGATTTCATAATCTCTTTCTTTATAAGCATGCAGATATTAGTATAACTCTGGGAATAAAAGTTTAATAGGAATTACTGAGCAGAGGAAGGATGACAATATAAAAAGTACTTCATCTAGAAGTTGAAGGACTTTCTCTACTAGATTAAGACCCAGACTACTTGGAAATGCACAGTTCAGTTGAATATTCTCCTGCTGTAAAAATCAGGGAGGGGAGGGGACATACAGAATTCTAAGCAAAAGCAGAGGAGGTAGGAGGGCAAAAATATGATCATTAAAAGTTGTAGAAAGTTTGACTTCCTGGATGTTCTAAATTTCATCTATTGACAGTACAACTGTGACTTGCAATAAAATTAAAGTTTAAATGGGATAAGTTAACACAGGAAGCCCTACAAAAATAATGAAATTAAAATCAGCATTTTAAAATACATTTATTATAGAAATTGTTGGTATGGTTGAGAGATTCAAATACTGCTTTCGATTTCATTATGTCATTCCTCCTGCTTTTCATACATGTTGCAGGAACATTTATATACTCATTCATAGTGTTTTTAAAATGTATTTTTAAATTTTTTTAAAAAAGATATTTGTTTAAGAGGCATATTTGTATTCTGCTTTAATTTAAGATTTCCCTGATGTGAAACCATGTAATAAACATACAGTTGTGATTAAAGTATGAGTGTTTTGAGTCCCAGAGTAGACTAAACCAATTTTTAAAAAGAGATTAGTTTTGCATTATTTTTCTCAAACCACTTTAAGCAGGTGCCTGATCTCCACTAGAGAAATATGAATGATCAATATAGTATTTTTTAAAATACCCACAGACTTTTTGCTTTTTAGAATTCTTCAACTTTCTCCTGAGTTTACTAACACTGAATGACTTGATTTTTTTAAAAGGTTTACACTTTCCTTGTACCCAGGTGTGTAAATCCTGAGGGACTGAAGAGTAGCCCTGGAATTTTTTAAAGTGTGAAGGGAAGCATTGGTCTTTTTGGTGCACAGTTTTGTCTCTTCAAAGGGGAGGTCCTCCACAGTTATTTGAACCCCTTTGGAGAAGTGAGATAGGTGCAGCTAAGAGGCTCGTCTCATCACGATGGCAGTAGAGATGGAGCATGCAACCACATGAGCTGCGTTGAGCACAGACTGGAGTGATGTCTTTGCTACCAGTTGGCCTTCATTAACTGTAGCCTTAAATTGTTCCTTGTGTGAACCCGGGAGCTGCTCAATACAGGAATTGAGTTTTGAAGAGTTCTGGTAATCATATGTCGCCATTAAGGCTTGATAGTTTGCAATGTGGAACTGAAGAGTGGCTGAGGAGTATGTTTTCCCCCCAGAAAGATCTAATTGCTTCCAGTCCTGGTCGTGGGGAGCGGGATTTGAAATGGTGCTGGTGGCCTCTTCAGTTCACCATGTCATAGAATCATAGAATCATAGAATATCAGGGTTGGAAGGGACCCCTGAAGGTCATCTAGTCCAACCCCCTGCTCGAAGCAGGACCAATTCCCAGTTAAATCATCCCAGCCAGGGCTTTGTCAAGCCTGACCTTAAAAACTTCCAAGGAAGGAGATTCCACCACCTCCCTAGGCAACGCATTCCAGTGTTTCACCACCCTCCTAGTGAAAAAGTTTTTCCTAATATCCAATCTAAACCTCCCCCACTGCAACTTGAGGCCATTACTCCTCGTTCTGTCATCTGCTACCATTGAGAACAGTCTAGAGCCATCCTCTTTGGAACCCCCTTTCAGGTAGTTGAAAGCAGCTATCAAATCCCCCCTCATTCTTCTCTTCTGCAGGCTAAACAATCCCAGCTCCCTCAGCCTCTCCTCATAAGTCATGTGTTCTAGACCCCTAATCATTTTTGTTGCCCTTCGCTGGACTCTCTCCAATTTATCCACATCCTTCTTGTAGTGTGGGGCCCAAAACTGGACACAGTACTCCAGATGAGGCCTCACCAATGTCGAATAGAGGGGGACGATCACGTCCCTTGATCTGCTCGCTATGCCCCTACGTATACATCCCAAAATGCCATTGGCCTTCTTGGCAACAAGGGCACACTGCTGACTCATATCCAGCTTCTCGTCCACTGTCACCCCTAGGTCCTTTTCTGCAGAATGTCCACTATGATTGAATTGGGAAGCAGGTGGGAGAGGAGAAATTCCATGTCTTTTGCTGGCACGTAAAACTTTTTGTTGGCCTGCTTACATGTTGGTGGGACTGATGCAGGGATCTGCCATCTGCGTTTGGCAGGGTCCAAGAGTGCCTTGTTAATACAGAGGGCTACTCTGGATGAGGGAGAAGAATGTTAAAATGTCCACTAGTTTGTGGTGTGACGTGGTCACCTCCTGTAGTGATATCTGCAGTGCCTCTGCCACCCTCTGGGCCAGCGCCTGAAATAGTTTAAAATCATCTGCCAATGATGGAGGAGGGGGCTTACCCATCTAGTCCGGTGATGATGAGAAATATTTCCCTTTCTCCTCGACTTCAGTCTCTTGTTCCTCTTGTCTGTTGCGGGGGAGGGGGTTCAGATGCCCCCGGTGCAGCAGCTCAAGGAGAAGGTCTCCTCGGTTGTTGGTAGGCGAAGCTGGAGTTATGGGAGGCACATTGTCTATGAGCATGCCATTGAGAGGGTGGGCAGGGGCCCGGTGGTTGATACCATGGCTGCCCCTACAGGGAGGCTGGGGATCAGATGGATGGTATGGGTGTGGTCCATAATGGAATTGGGCACCACACGGATGGTGAGAAAAACAGCTGGAAACCACATCCTCTTGCTCACTATCTGACTCAGGGGATGAAAAAGGTAGTGCACAGCATGAAGTTGCCAGTGAGTCAGGAGCTCTGGGTGAACTCAGTACTGGGGCCCTGGTACTGAGAAGAGGTGAATCTGGTGCATCAGACACCAAAGGTCTGTTGCGTACCGGAGGTCCGGTACTGGAGGTGATTGTCAGTCACGGGATGTCTGTTCTGCAGGAGTCAGTGATACACACCTGAGGATATGGTCTGTCAGTGCCTGGCGTGCTGCAGGCAGTAACGATGTCAATGTCTGTGCCACAGGAGCCTTTCCTGGGGTGGATTCTCTATGTCTCTCATGCCCAGTCAGTACCAATGATTCCTTACCTATGCCTATTGGGTCCGTAGGCAGCCCAACATGCTTTGTTGGGGTGGTACCATGTCAGCCCGAGTACCAGATTTAGACGGCTTCGGTGCCGTCGATACCGATGATACTGATTGAGCTGGAGATCATTTTCGGCTTGATTGGGACTCACTTTGGGAACTCACAGCTCTTTTCTTAGAGGCCTTATGTGAGCGGCTCTTAGATGTCTTCTTGGGATCACTTCCCTTAAAAGTAGAGGGTTGCAGTGAGGTTTCTCACTGTCTAGTGTCTTGGTGCAGCTCGGATAGTTGAAGGGCTGCCTCCATTAATAGGAATTTGAGTCTCAGTTCTCTATCCTTTCTGGATCTGGGCTTCAGCTGCCGGCACAAACCACACTTCTGTGGGATGTGTTTCTCTCCCAGGCAGCAGACACACTGAACGTGTTCGTCGGTCACTGGGATAGATTACTTGCAACTGAGACATTTCTTGAAGCCCTGGGAGTCGGGCATATCCTGTCCAGTGGGTTCCCCAGACAGGGGGTTGAAGAAAAGAACAAAGTCCAAATTAAAGGAGTTTTTTAAATTAAAATAAAAGATAAATGAAGAAAAGAAAAGGAAGCTCCAAAAGGTAGTTTAAAATTAAAACTGCCTTCCATAAAGTTTATGCTATTGTCAGGTTTTCCCCCTGCCCAATTCATGCCAGCTGCCTTCAATTAATGCATTATCTTTCCATGCTCCCCAAAAACACACATGACACCTGTTCCCCCTGATCCACACAGTTAATGCCTTCCAGGACCTGCCTACCTAGTACTGAGGAGTGAAAGCCCAGGAATTCCCAGCCGCAGCTCTGGGCCCTTTGCTCTTCTCTTCCCCCCTCCCCTCCAAACAGCCTTTGAGGTAAGGTAGGAAGCTATAAAGGAAACAAACCATCCATTTTACAAGGGGACTGGTGATGAGGAAGTGGCTCTGACAAACTTTTCACAGAACAAGTGGGGAGTAAACAGATTGGCAGAGACAGCCAGCTCTGCTCCATCCTTCATTACCCATCCTATGAAATTATGAGCAATCCAGCAGAGCTACTCCTTTGTTGCCCCTCCCTATCTAAAAGTCTATTGGCAGATCTGACACAGCTCTTTAGACCTCTCTCCAGAAGGGAAGGAAAGGGAAGTGTGTGTGGGGGAGGATCACAGGAACCAGAGCTGCAGGAGGAGGCTCTCCTCCCACTTCATGTTAGTCACCTAGCTCCAAACAGAATGTGATATGTATAACATAAACCAATCCAGTTATAGTCTGTGTCAGAGTATTAGTGCATTTTGGGAGTTTCAAGCAGCCACCAGCACTCTGTGGGACAATAGTAAAATGATTAGATGAATTGTTCGGCTAATTTGTATCCATACTGGTAGTAAAACAGTTGAGAATAAAATGGTCCTTAGACCTGCTGAAAACAAGTCTAAATCAAATGTTCTTGGAATACATTAATTAGTTGGATTAAAATGCTTTTGCATGTGCACATGAGCTGCTTAAAAAGCATTCTGGTAGAATGGCTCTTCGAACAGTCAGTTCCTCTCTAGTAAAGAGAAGGCCAAAGGATGGAGAGGCTTCTCAAAGATGTCAGGGCCTTCAGGTTGTTTCACACAGAGAAATAATATGATATTTTTTCCTCTGGCTTAGTTCCTTCCATCTGATCTCAAAGTACTTTATAGATATAACTGAAATATCTCTAAAATATTGCTGAGGTATGGGAAAATATCACCATTTTGCAGATGGGGAAATTGAGGCACAAGTTACACAAAAGTCTATGGCAGATCTGAGAATAAAATCACCTGATTCCTACCCCTGTGCAAACTTCCATTCAGCACCTCAGAGCCAAAAAGATTTTGTTTTGCAGCTCATGAAAATAATGTTCCATGAAGAAGTATCTCACTCACAGGAATTGATGGTGCTAGACAGTATTTGCTGAGTAATCCAGCCCAATTTCATGTTGATGAGCAGCAATTTCTAAAGGATGGAGCTGTCCCAATTCAGTAAAGGCAAGCTATTTCTACAGGCTCCAGTCCTGTCAACTGCTTCTATCTCCTCCCTGAGACCACAGATTCAGTGAGCTTGATACAAGGTGCATGGAGGGAGCAAAATATCTTCACTACAAAATAACCTTTAAGTCCATAAATACAAATTTAAATGCATAGCATCCATTTAGACTATCTTGTTGCACTCTTACATTATGCCTGATTCTTGACTGAATTAACTACAGTATTCCATTAACATTCAGTTTTACACTAACCTGCAATTTATCTGTATTATTTATGTAAATGTTCTATACTTTGCATATAAATAATAGTCAGCACCTCTCATAGCATTCTCCATGGCCATAAGTAGCATTTTTATATAGCCAAGGTACTGCAAGGATATTTTCAGGGACTGAAACATTGCAAAGATTCCTTGTTGGTTTGTTTTTAAGTTATATCACAAACTTTAAACTACTTGTTAAGAAGTATCTTAGTGACTATCATTTTCAAAGTTCTTATAAACAGAGAATGTTTTCTTGAACAAAGGGTGAAAAAGAAGACTAATTAGTTAGGGCTGATTTCCTGACTATATGTTCTAAAAATATTTGAGTGGTACTTATTGTATTATTAAGCGCACTACAAATTTATGCATTTTGGATCAATGGAAGCTCTTTTAGAAGAAAACTAAACAGCAATGTCATCCTTCCCATGACTTATTTGTTTCCCACTTGGAAAACCTTGTCTACCTCGTGTTTCTAATGGCGTATGAGCCAACATGTGTTTGTCAGTTAATTGCTATTACAGTAATTAGGGAAGGAGCAGAGGGCTCTTGCTTTAACTACTTTGCCACATAAATGGAAGCTATTATATCTTAAACTAAAGATGAAATGCTAGACTTAAAAAAAAAATCCAAATGACACTTTCCATTTACAGAATTTAAGATATGCTTAATAATTTCCTTCAAGATAATGGCCCTGAGTTCTTCACTGCTGTACGCCTTGTATAATCACTTACACCTGTGCAAGGTGCTACCAAATCAGAAAGGTAGCTTTTTTTGCACAGTAGTAAATGAGAACACATTCTGAAGGGCAGTGGAAAATCAGGCCCTGTATTCCTTTAAAATAAACATAAAAATGTACCATGTGTATTAGCCTCATAGCAGGACATACAGCAGATATACACTCTATTCTTACAAAAATATTTACTCCTTACAGTTACTACCTTTTTATATACACAGAGCTTGATCATAGTCAGATGGGGATAATGGGAATCTGTCCCAGACTTTACACTTAGAATTTACACACCTTCTTGCAAGAGAAGATACTATTTTAAGCCAGCCTTTTCATTTTAAGAAATTTTCCTTGAAACGCTTAATTGCAAATACAATCTTTTATGGATGTTAAATTACTCAAAAGAGTGATTCCAACAACAGCATTCTCATTAAGTTATTTCATAAACACAAAGACTGAAGTTAAGCAGGATATTAGTGAAAGCAGAATACAGCATTAAAAGTATACCATAACTGCTAAGCAAGTCTCCAGCAGATCAACAATACCCTTCACTAAATTCCACAAATGATTTTATTAACCAGCACCCATAAAGGTCTTATTCTCACATGATTTGACCATCCCAACCCATCTGCCATTTTCCCCTTACTTCTAGGCCTTGTCTACACTGGCAAGTTTCTGCGCAGTAAAGCAACTTTCTGCAGTATAACTCTCAAGGTGTACACACTGCCAAGCCACTTAGTGCACAGAAACTGAGCAGTTGCAGCGCTGTAAAAAAACCACCCCGACAAGAGGCGTATTTCTTTCTGCACGGGGGCTACAGCGCCACGGTGGCAGTGTAGACACCCTGGTCGATTACAGCGCTGCGATTGGCCTCTGGGAGGTGTCCCACAATGCCTGTTCTTGCCTCTCTGGTCCTTGGTTTGAACTCTACTGTCCTGCCCTCAGGTGACCAACTGTCATCCCCACCCCTTAAATGCTTTAGGAATTTTGAAAGTCCCCTTCCTGTTTGCTCGGTGACGCGTGCAGTGGTCTCAGCGCATCTTTCCAGGTGACCATCCCTGCTCCACACACCAGGCGATCCCCCGTTTGGAGCAATGCCGAGCTGCTGGACCTCATCAGCATTTGCGGAGAGGAGGCTGTCCAGTCCCAGCTGCGCTCCAGCCATAGGAATTATGATACCTGCAGACAGATTTCACAATGCATGACAGAAAGGGGCCATGACCGGGACACACTGCAGTGCAGGGTCAAAGTGAAGGAGCTGCGGAACGCCTACCACAAGGCGCGGGAGGCAAACCGCCACTATGGTGCTGTGCCCATGAGCTGCTGGTTCTACAAAGAGCTGGACGTGATACTCGGTGGTGACCCCACATTCACTGCGAAGGCCACTATGGATACTTTGATGACTGGTGTGCCAGTTGAGAGTGGACCAAGCCAGGAGGAGGAAATCTTGGACGAGCATGTGAAGGGGGAGGGGGACTCAGAGGCAGAGGACAACTTGGAGGTCAGAGATGCATGCAGCCAGGAGCTCTTCTCTACCCCAGAGGAGACTAGCCAGCCAGTTGGAGCTCGGTGAAGCGCAAACAGGAGAGGAGGCCCTTGGTAAGTGGCTTTGATTTTGGGAATCGCTGAAGCAAGTTGTTGGGGGCAGGATGGTTGCAGAAAGCAGGCTTGTGTCTGTATGATGCGCAAACCACCACATCCCTGATCTGAGCGGCGGAACAGGGTGTTGATTGACCCCCTCACTTCATGGGAATCTGCTTCAGATATCTCCACAAAACTCTCATGGAAATACTGGGCAATCTGCTGCTGCTGCTGGTTCTTTGGCAGAGCTGCTTTGTTTCTTGCCCCATTATGAGTAACTTTCCCTCGGCACTCTGCTCTCACTGGGGGTGAGGGGGAATCATTGCTGCGTATAGGCGAGCTGCATAAGGGCCAGGCCGAAAGCTGCAGTCTTGGAGAAGACTCTCCCTTGATTCCCTGCTCACCCTCAGCAGCAAGATATCTTCCATAATTAACTCAGCCTGTGGAAAATGTGGGAACAGTAATGATTTTAAGGCCTCCCCTACAGTGCTGGCTCTCCCCAACAGCTATGTGCCCAGTGTACAGTACAATCCTGGAACACTGATATCTCCTGCCCCTGTGGTTACTCACCATTTTGTGGGTCTTGTGGCTCATGTGTGCTTGCCTGGGGTCGGTCAGTTAGTGACAGGTATGTGAATAGTGGCTGTGTTTTAAATCACTGAATCAGTGGTCTGTGTGTTGGAAACAATACTGCTTCTGTAAAATGTTGTATTTTGCAAATTTGCATGCTACAACCCAGCTGTTGTTCCTCTTACACTTTATTTTGTCAAATAACTTAACTCGGTGTCCTGAAACATTAGTTACTTTTATTGGGATAACAATTAGACACCCCAGAGTCCTATTTTGCTGGGCACTATACACACACATAAGGAAGATAGTCCCTGACTCAAAGTGCTTACCTTCTTAGGCCCTCATCCTTCAAACACATACATGCTTAACTTTATGCATGAATAGCCCATGACATCAGTGAGGCTACTTGTGTGTACAGTGAAAGAGCATTTTTTAATGTTTGCAAATTCAAGGCCTAAACATGTGAGAAGAATAACAGGTGAATAAAATAGATAAGTGCGAGGGCAGGACATGGTATAAATTAAGGAATTATACACACTAGCTATTTTGAGTGCTTTTTAGGCATTAAAACAGATATATGCTTAAGGAGGTATTTGCAAGAGAATAGTATCAGGAGGTAGCCATGTTAGTCTGTATCCACAAAAACAAGAAGTCCAGGGGCACCTTAAAGACTAACAGATTTATGGGGTTTTTACCCACAAAAGCTTATGTTCAAATAAATCTGTTAATCTTTAAGATGCCACCGGACTCCTTGTTGTTTTTGCAGGAGGATAGTTGCTGTATGAGTTTCTCAGCATTTTAAGTAAAATAAAAAATCTTGCAAGAAGTTGACATGAAACCACCGTATTTCCCCTCCAGTTTAGTAATAGCAATTCAGAAGCATCTGGCTCTTTTGATTTTACTTGCAGTGCTGAATGGGGAGCTGTTTCAGAGCTCCCAGTTCAGGTTCTTATGAAAGGGAAACGTAGTTATAGAATCTACCTCTTTACAGAGTGTTTTTCAATTTTATGGAAAGCACAACAGCTGGGCTAAAGGACATCAGCTTTGTCTTTGGAACTGAAGTCTGTAATATTTACTTTTAAAACAGGGATAAATAATTTTCCTCCTTCATTTTCATTTCCATCTTCTCCTATCCTCCGCTGCAGTTCACATAATGTGGTAAGGTAGGTCCTGCATTGGAAAGTATAAAACTAATTAATTTTGACTGCTTTAGGCCAACCCTGCAACCTGACCTGCTGTCCATCTCTTCTAACCCTGCATACTACACTTGGATGAGCAGGCTTTAAATCAGGGGTGGGCAAACTTTTTGGCCTGAGTGCCACATCTGGGTATGGAAATGGTATGGCAGGCCATGAATGCTCATGAAATTGGGGTTGGGGTGCAGGAGGTGGGGCCAGAAATGAATTCAGGGTGCGGGAGGGGGCTCCAGGCTGGGGCAGGGGATTGAGGTACGAGGGAGGGCGGGGAGGGCTCTGGCTGGAGATGTGGGCTCTGGAGTGGGGCTGGGGATTTGGGGTGTAGGAGGATGCTCCAGGCAGGACAGAGGGGTTCAGGGGGCAGGAGGTGAATCAGAGTTGGGGCAGGGGGTTGGGACACTGCGGGGGTGAGGGTTTCTGGCTGGGGGTGTGGGCTCTGGGGTGGGGCCAGAAATGAGTTCAGGGTGCGAGAGGGGGCTCCATGCTGGGGCAGGGGCTTGGGGTGCAGGGGGTGTGAGAGCTCCAGCTGGGGGTGCAGGCTCTGGAGATGAGGGGTTTGGGTGCAGGAGGGTGCTCTGGGCTGGGTTTGAGGGGTTCAGGGGCTGGGAGGGGGATCAGGGCTGGGGCAGTGGGTTGGGGTGTGGGAGGGACTCAGGGGTGCAGGCTCCTGGCGGCACTTACCTCAAGCAACAGCATGTCCCCCCTCCGGCTCCTGCATGGCGGCACAGTCAGGCAGCTCTGTGCACTGCCCTGTCCGCAGGCGCCACCCCTGCAACTCCCATTGGCCACAGGTCCTGGCCAATGGGAGCTACGGGGGCGGCGCTTGGGGCAGGAGCAGCGCGCTGATCCCCCTGGCTGCCCCTAAATGTAGGAGCCAGAGGAGGGACATGCCGCTGCTTCCAAGAGCCATGCGGAGCTGTGGCATGTGCGCACAGAGTGGCCCCCAACCCTGCTCCTCAGCTGGAGCAGGGCAAACCCCAGACCCCACTCCCCAGGAGGAGCTCAAGGGATGGATTAAATCAGCTGGCAGGCCGGATGCGGCCCTCAGGTCCTAGTCTGCCCACCCCTGCTTTAGATTCTATACTCAGTTCAAATATGCACAGACCTCAGAATGCACAAGATTTAAAATGTACAGAAACTCTATTGATCCTGCTGGATCCTTTCACGTTAATGTTGAAGTATAAGAAGAATTAAGGCTTATCTTCCAATCCACAAAGGCCTCTAAAAGTGTCATTGGAAGACTACCAGCAAGTATGGCAGCCTCTCTCTGAGCTCCCTCCCAGGACTACAGATTTCAAATTTTAGGTACTGTGTAATACTACCACAAAATGTGGTAGTGATGATCACTGTAGCCAAAATATTTCATCTATTTCTGTATATTCTCTGTCCATCCCACAAGGGTCTTGCACTTAAAATGAAATCTAACTTTCTACTTCAGTTTCCTTGTAAATACCACAGAATGACAGTTGTATCCCCTATTGCACTGAAGGAATGCATGCACAGTTAGCCAGCCAGCCAGGTGCACCCCTTCTAAAGTGTAGTGTGGGTTGTGATTAGCCAAGTAGAGCTAGAGGAAGAATTTAGCAGAGAAGTAGGTGAATCAACTCATTTCACCACCCTCTTTGGTGGTGTTTACAAGGAAACTGTTGCAGAAGTGGGTCGGAGGCAGGGTGCAACTTTGTTTTCTGCTTCAGGTCTCTTGGACTGATCAGTGTGTAATGAGATATATAAAGAGTGATTTTTTGCTCCTCTCTATTGTTGTTTGAGCAATAGGCAAAGGGTTTGGATGATGACTCTTTAAAAGAAGGAAAAGGAAGGGAATGTTGGAATCGGAAGGTTCCATGACCGTTGGGATTGACTGTTGAGAAGAAAAGCAAACAGAAGTGAAATGACAGTTGGGGGGGAAATGGGAAGTGAAGGAAAGTGAATAGAAAAACACAAAAGAAGCCAACAACACAGGGAGAACTGAAATGCTCGGGAGAAGATGTGAGTACTGTTGATTAACATTTCATTGTATCAAGAACGTAAAGAGTTAATTGTGGCCTGACCATTTTTAAACTAGAAAATTGAATCCTAAGGCCCAGCATGTTTCCGTGTTCCTCTGCAGGATCTTTAGACTTGTGATCTCGCTCTTCCCAGGATCCATACGGCAAGTTGTTGCCCCAGCCACCATTTTCCCATCCACTGCTCTCACTCTAGTGACAGTGCAGAGCTCCAATTCCCAGAGCACCTGCCTCTTCTTCCTGCTCTGAAAGCTGCCTTTTGACTCCACCTCCATGCAATGGGTTCACTCAGACTGCAGCTGAAGGGTGGGAGCTACCACAGCCTAAAGGGAGTGAGTTTCATGCCCAAAGGAGACTGATGGTGCCTTCTCCATGGGAATGAAGAGGGGGGGAGGGGGACCCAGAAGGGGATCTGCTTCTGCTCCTTCATCTAGAACCAACAATATCAATATTACGAATTCAAGGGCCTAATTTTCTGAAGTACACCTTCCACAAACTGAAAAATCAAGCCCTGTTTCTTAACCCCACATTGAAGATTTTGTACCAAATTGTCCGTTGATGTACCTCCGCTGAAGACTGTAGAACAGGGGTTCTCAAACTAGGGGTCAGGACCCCTCAGGGGGTCATGAGATTATTACATGGGGAGTCACAAGCTGTCAGCCTCCACCCCACACCCCACTTTGCTTCCAGCATTTATAATGGTGTTAAATATATTTAAAAAAGTGTTTTTAATTTATAAGGGGAGGGAGGCCGCACTCAGAGGCTTGCTATGTGAAAGCGGTCACCAGTACAAAAGTTTGAGAATCACTGCTGTAGAACAATGCTGACTTACAGTACATGACAATCTTACCCCTTGTCTCAAAAACTGTAGTTAGGTCTGATGAGTGACTAAATGGATTCAGAAATGCATAGATTTGGGGAGGAATTTCTGTATATAGTGCGCTGGGACTCCGGGCTGTAGCTTGCCTCCCAGAATAGAGACCTCTGGGTCATCCATGGATTACCACTATACCTATGATCTTTAAGTGCATGCAGAAACTTATCTGCAGATCAATAATTCACAAGTTTCACTTTGCTCAGAGGGAGATTGTGGTTGTCCCATACTCTCAGACAATGTATTTCCTAGCTAGTTGCTATAAAAATGTTTAGAATTGGGTTCAAAAGCGGAAGGGCATGTGCAAATAGAATTCAAGTAGCTCTTGATCAAGGAAATCTACTTAAAAGTTGTGAGATAACTAGATTACATGGTCCATTTTTAATTTCCATTGTATTAGCTGGCATGCAAGACCACTAAGGCAACAGAATTTTATATACTGATGTAGTCTTCATTTAAAAAAGAAAAAAAGACAGTAGCTTCTTCAATCTGTATTCTATTAACTATGTATTTATCTTTTGGATTCCATAGGACTACTCCCATGAATAGTTACTCAGGCATGTGTTTGCAGGATTGAGCCGTTTACTGAATATTATAGATACTGCCACCATCTCTGCCTACAGTTTAGGTTGCTTGATGCTTTCATTATAAGAACTGGTTCTCTTTGCTTATAACTTTGCCAAACTTTAACCATTGTGGCTGAAATTTTCCAGTGCTGCCCCTAGGCTGAATTGTTTTGGAATGTTTCAGGAAAAAGGGTTTCAGTCATTTCTAAGAATGAGATTAGAGAAAAATACATTTTGCCCATGTGAAAAAGATTCTTAACCTTTTAGTTGAGAAGCGCTAGCACCTTCATGCTTTGGAGCAGGGACTTGATATTTGACAATGGCTTGCCTTTGTGTTAAGGATGGACCTTTTAGGCAGTTTTTCCACAGGAATTAGGCCAAGTTATGAGCCTTTGAAAAAGTTTCAGTTTGCACTTGGTCAGCAGAGATTTGTTAGAAGTTAGCAGCTAAAATCTCTGAAAATCCTGTCTGCCCTGGGCATGCTCCAGCCTGCAGCTGTAAGGTCTGAGCGGAACTTTCCCTGTTATCGCCCAGGGTGGCTGCTGTGGCACTGGGCACCACAACAGAGAGCAGGGAGACTCTCTCCTGTGCTCAGTGCTCCCCCCGCTGGCATCCAGGGAGCATGGAGAAGGAATACAGAGGGGACAAAGTTGGACTTGAGGGGAGACGGGGTGGGATGAGGTGGGAGTGAAATGGTAGGAGTAGACTGCCACTGGGATAAGGCAGGGGACTGGGACAAGGAGTCTGGGTGGTGGTGAAAGGGGGTGTGAAACTGGGAGCTGGTGTGGGAGCACAGCAGAGAATGAGATTGGCTGGGAAAGCAGACTGGGTCAAGAATCGTGTGGGGGAAGGAGGAACAGAGGAACAGAAAAAGTAGAGTTTGGACTGTGCTCTAGGGCTCAGTCGGGGTTGTGCAGTGAAGAAGACTGTTGTCTGTAGGATCCCTACCTCATTTGTTGCAGAAGTTAGAAGGTGTGTAGTGAATGAATCAGGGGACTGCAAGAAAAAAAGGTAATCATATTTAAAAGCATATTTAAATGCTGCCCTGGAGAATTTGTTTCTATCTCTACTCTGCCACAGAGTTCCTGTGTGATGCTACTCAAGCCACATAAACCAACAACTTACAAGTGACCACTAATTGTGTTCTCATTTTTTTGGTACTCGAGGCCCTGGGATCTGGTTTGCACAAATACTGAGTATTCACAACTGCTAATGAAGTCAAAATGTGCTCTGAAAATAAAGTCCCATAATACTAAATAATCTGAAAGATTAGGTCCTAGGCATCTCAAATTGGGCACCTAAAATTAGTGGGCACTTTTGCCCTTAATCTCTTTGGGACAGATTCACAAAGAGGACTTAGGCATTGTAACACCAACTCCTATGTGTCCCAGAGGTTTTCCAAGCCCCAAGTTAGGCAGCCGAGATCCCCAGGCATTATATAGGAAAAGGATTCACAGAAGCCATCCTACTGAGCAGGAAGCCACTTAAACTAGCCAGGAGCAAAACATACAGGAAGAAGCAGAGTTTAGGGCCATAGGCATCTAATTGACAGGCTGGAAGCAGACGCCTCCCTCTGACGTGAACCCTCTCCTGTAGTTAGGTGCCTAAATCGGGTCAGCACTTTCGCATGATAGACCTGGAGAGAGACCCCAATCTATGATAGCCAATAGCCCCATGTGAGTTCCATAACCACAGGAGGTAGGGGATCTGGGTTCAAAGCAGGGTAGAGAGGGAATTAAAACCTAGCTGTCCTGCATCTCAGGTGAGTGCTCTAACCAATGGGCTATTGGGTATAATGGAAAACTGATGGAAGGACATCTCAACCACAGCAGTCTTTTTTGTGTGGGTTAGGAGTGCTTTGAGCACACCTACTGGATTGGGCCCTGTAGGAAAGGGAACACCTATCTTGAGAATCCCATTGGGATTTAGGCCTGAGCTAGCATGTTAAGCAGCTTGTCATCATCAGGACTTCAGTGGTTTTGCACATGCCTGCTGACAAAAGGACACCTCCAAGATTAGGCATCCATAGTTTTTGTGAATATCAGTGATACCTAAATGTTGGACTTCTGCACCAAAGTCCCTTTGTGAATCGAGGCCTCTGGGCCTCAGTTTTTGCTCTATGAAATGGTGTAATGGGGTCCTTGGGTGGCCTAGTGATTAGTATCCACTTGGTCATGGGGTAGTGGTAGGGGAGTCCAGGCCCACCCACGGCCCTAGGAAGGTCAGCCGTGTTTGGCCTCTGGGATGGGTCCTCTGAGTTACCTTCCCTGGGTCACTTCCTACCACTGCTTCCTTCCCTCAGTTTCTGGTCCCCGAAAAGGAGAAAAGAAAAAGGAAACCAAACTGCCAGTCTCTGCTGGGCTCCACATTCTAATCCTGTTCTGTCACGGAGGCTTCTCCAGTTCGCAGAAGCCTTCAGGATAGGTCTGCACTCCTCCACAGCTCCTGCTTCTGAACTGGGTTGCTTCCTTTTCAACCCTGTCTTCAGTTGGAATGTGCTCTGCAGGCTTGGAGGGGTGGGGCTAGCTGGCCCAGTATAGTCCTCTACCCCCTTCTTTCACAATGTGGGGTTTGTGTACCACATTGCAAATGGGGATAATATCACTTCACTAGGGTGTTATGAAAATAAATTCATTAATGTCTGTGAAGCACTTAGATACGATCCTGAAGAGTGCCACAGGAAAGCCTATGAGGAAGTAATTATTTACCCCAGGATTTGAATCGTGTGCAGGGAAGAAAGCATGGGGCCACACACACTGAACAATGATAAAACAAAATACTGAACAACTGCTCAGTCACTGAGCACCATCCACCCTGTGCACTGAATGTGGGGGTGTTTCTGTGGAAGAGAATGTGTGTATGATCATATAATGCATATACACAAGGGGAGTGAATTAAGAATCTTAATTCTGCCATTTCCTAACCTTCATGCACTTGACTTTGAAACCTTAACATTCTTCCAAAATAGTGTGTGTGTAAGTAATTATATCTAGTTTTGATGTATAGTCACCCCTTCCAGGTTACAGGCTTAAATTTTTAATGTAAAAAGAAAGTTATTTTGATAATATCTAGCTCTTATGTAGTGCTTTTTAATCAGTAAACCTAAAAGTGCTTTTCAATGATGGTCAGTATCACCATCCCCAATTTTCAGATTGGGAAATTGAGGCATCGAGAGGCCTGCTGGGTGACAGCAGGCCAGTGGCAGGTATAGAACCCAGGTCTCCTGAGTACCAGACAAGGGCTCTGTCCACTATGACACATAATACGCCACTCAGAATTGTTCTTACAAAACACATAACAAAGAACTTGGTTTCAGCGATAGCAAAATTTTGAAATAAAAAACTTGCTTTTGGAAATATATATGTATATTTCAGTCCAGGGACAGATTGTACTCCAGAATTTCTGAAGACAGTGCTTCCTAATGGAAGTCTCCCCTGAACTACTGTACAGTCTTGCAAGCTTGACATTAAAAATATTGAATAAATATATCTGATTATGGCCACAGGGCCTGATTTGCAGAAATGCTAAACACCACTAAGTCCAAATAAAGGCAATGGGAGCTATAAGGTCTGGTGGTATGGAGGGAAAGTCTGACCCACAATATCTTAAAGTTAAGATGGTGAGTGAAGAATGAGCCCAGACTGTTTAAAATGTATATACTAGAACAAAACCTTCACGGGGTTCATCCAGAGACAAGCATATTTCACTCTTATGGTCTTAAGGGAAATTTGTAGCATTAAAGAATTCTCATTTGTAAACTAAACTAATTAATAAATTAGAGTAATCTGATCAAGGATGAAATGACACTAAAAGCAGTTTCATCTAGAGAAAGACCGTACTTTTCAATTCAAGCTTGCCAAAAAACTATTTCACAGTTCTATTTGCATCATGACATATACTACAGGTAAGTCCCTGGTTAGTCTGATTTGGGGGCACACACTTTGCTACCAGAAAGCTGTTCTCTAGAATCTAAGTTACGACATTTACAATTGCAAAGCCTTAAGAACATGAATCAAGCATGAACACATGAACCCTGCAGAACCTGGGACAATAACTAAGCGCATCACCAAATGTACTCAGACCTACCCTTTCTTCCAATCCCTCCACCAGCCTGCCTCTTCAGCAGAGCTGAAACAAGGTGTACCAACTCCTGAACAACTTCTCCACTAGACCTGCCTGGCAATGAACAATTGCTCCTTAGCTCTGTGCACAGGGCTGGGGAGAAAACAGGATTCCTCCTGTCCTGTGCTCCAGTTGCCTCCTGGACCTGTTTATACCCACCATTCTCAAGCAAGAATCCTAAGGAAGACACCCCCGGGCTCAAAACTCAGAAATAACAGGAGCTCTGTTTCGCTGGGGCTGATAAACACCAGTGACGTATCTGGAGAAGAGCATGCCCATGTGCTCCTCGCAGAGCAATGCAAGAGTGATTCCATCATGCTAGTGCACAAAAGAGGATCTGAAACTGACTATACATGAAGTGCTATCAAACGTGAAAAGTGAACCTCAAATAAAGAAAAATACGTTTTCCACCAGCTTCTTTCAGTTTTGGTAATCTTAAGTGTAACTTGTAACTATAGTAAGTACAATGTTTTCAAACAGTATGATATTGAGGTAGTGTCCCTTTAATATCTGACCAATGAATAAATTTGAGATTTTTCCTTTAGCTGAAAATAATTGTACATGCACTACCACATTATTCAGGTAAATACAGCAGCCTGCTAAGCATCTCCAGTGAAGCCTTGCTCACCTGCCAATACCTAATATATATTATGTAGCCTAATAATCAATAGCTTTAAAAGTCATAATTTAAAAAAAATAATAAATTGCCCTTAAGTAACCATACAGTGACACTATTTTAAGCATTTCCATCAGTTTGAACAAGGGGACTAGACTAGTTAGTTCAATTTTGTTAAATTGACTTCTTGTCAGATTTGCTTTCAGGTTTCCATTAACTAGCAGTTTTCTCAACCGTTTTCATAGTATGGATCGGGCTGAAACTCATCAATAGTCTGATTTGTGATTATAGGAATCACTTCCCTTTTCATTTACAATTACATAAAATCCCTCTGCTAACCAAAGCAATTGCTTATTCAGAGAACATTTCATGCATTTTAGCTATCTTTTACTGATGTTTAATAGGTGGAAATATAAGAAAGATGAACCATCATCACGTGACCAACAAATGTTTCATGGACTACTAGTGGAAAACTGGACAATCCACAATCTTGAGCTCTTTTACACTAGCATGATATTGGAACATCTGAACTTCAAACAATATAGGGGAAATGTTTGTTAGTTTTTAAAAAAATTCCAGTGGACTTTTTTTCCCCCAAATGACATAACATTTTATTGGTCTTTAGTTTTGTGAAAATTTTCTAAATAAAAAATGAATAACCCTTAAATTTGGCTCAAAGCGTAACCCAATAATCTTCTTTTAACATTCAGCAGAAACACATTCAGCAACATGGAATTTAGTCCAGTTTCATATTTCAATTCAACTTTCACACACACAAGAAATCAGTCCCCCATACAGCACTGTACAGTACTAGCATTAAATTTAATTACAGCTGTCATGGCCGCAGAAAGATTACTACTACCACCACCAACCAATTCATACCAACTCAGGTGTAATCACAAAGCAATGCTTTCACAGTGGCTAGTCATGCTTATGTTAGAGATTAAGCAAATGAATTGACTGTAAGCAACTCAGTATTTCTTTTAAGAATTGTACCATTTTGTCATCCCATATGCAAATCTCTGAATTCTACTGTTCCCCAGATATATTTACCACAGTATCAACACTTTCACATCATTCAGAGCCCCAGATTTAAAATCTTTGCATTACAGGTATGGTAGTCTTGAATTTACTTAATGCAAGTACTTTTGCTTTGATTGTGTTATACATAAAAGTTGTTTTTTTAAAAAGTCTGAACATTTTGTACTTACTATTAAATAGTAGATACAAATATTGTTACATATAACAACTAAGAATTTTTGAAAAAAAAATTTACTTGCATGCAACAAGACTTCATATATAGTGAGTTTTTCCTTTTATTTGGGGGCGGGGGGGGGGGGGGAAGGGGGAAAGAATTCTACACAGTAACACCACAATGAAAAATGAGTTTTTTAAAAAACAAGAAAGTAGAAAACAGATTAGGAGAATTGAGGAAGTGTAATTCCTGAATTTACTTAAACCAAGGTTTTCAAATTGACTAGTTTTGAGATGATGGTATTTGTTATTGAGATTATTTTAAAGGGTCAATTCTGCAAACCAGTACTTACGTGAAGAGTCCTTCACCACCTTCACCTTACTCATGAGTAAGAATTTGCAGACCTGCCATAATATTGCAGGTTCTTTTCCACTTTAAATATGATAAAACAAGCATGGTACATTAAAATTGAGTATATGCTTAAGAGCCCCTCTTTTTTTAAATAGGATAATATTGCACAGTTCAAGTAAAGATATTTATCAATGATTTGCACGTCTTTAGTAACATCTTCTTTAAACAGCCAGTACTCTAAAGTGTAATAAAGAATTAAAAAGCATTAAATAGTAAGGAGGGGGAAGGAAAAATGGCAGGAATTCTGCACTTTTGCTGAGTAAATACCCCTTGTTAGAAAGTGTAGACTTTTCAGTAATTGTGAGCTATGCAAACATAGAAGTCTTGAAGTTAATTAATGCCAACACTTCTACATGTGTTGTTACTAAAAATGCTTGAAATATATATGACTGTCATGTGAAGTGTCTGACTATTTCTCCTCTAGCCAAATGCTCAACCCACAATTATGGTTACAGTATTCCTTTCCAAGATTTCATCCTATACTGCACAGTACTGTGTGCACAACTTAAGAAATGTACTATATAACTGTCCTCTCTAGCCCATGTAGTAGACTACAGTTACCAAAAAATACTAGCTGAGAAATACGCTAGCACCTCAATTTCAAGAATTTACAAAATTACTGAGTTAGTAGTTCCTATCAACATCTGGCTAGCAAAATTACGTTTCTGATTAGCAGTAACTAACATTTCCAAGCAACAAGAGTAGCAAAAACACGGATGAAAGGAGCCAGTGAGAAGAGCTGAACAACATTTCACCCTCCAGAAAAGGAGAAACACAGTAGTGGCATGCTAACAGTGCAGCTGTGGCCTGGCCTGTAGAGAGCAGCAGTTGGACAAATAGGTTGCAAGCATAACATAGTACTGTAGTGGAGAGTCAGACAAAATGACTAACAGGAACTATGATGTAGAGCAGTAGGGATCTTGTTTCACAATTAGACTTGTCTTCTCCTCCCCCGACACACACACTTTTTAACTTTTACAGTGTAAATAATCCTAGATCAATCATTAAATCTGCATGATCTACAAGAACACTGATTCCACAGATAATACTAACATAAAAAATTAAAATAAATCAATTGCCCTGTACATGTTAGTTTTACATATAATCTAAACAATTTTCGTAGTTTAGGTTTTATTTTACACTTTATACCAAGTTACAGTTATAAGAACCATACAATAATAATGAAGGGAAGCTACAGTAAGGCAGTGGTATTTTGTTCTGACTTATTAATGTCACACAATGAGATATTTCATAACCTTTGAACACCACTCATTTCAAGCACTTGCTGTATATTTAGAATTCCAATTTAAAAAAAAGAAACGTTCTACGATCAGTAAGACAGCATCTGCCTTTCAGAACCATGAACAATGCACCTAGACAGAAGTTACCCTTAGAGAAATAGGGTAAAATCTTAATTTAATTCCTACTCCAACCCATCCCCCACCGTTTACTCCGAAGGAAGGTACATTTTTACTACAAGAAATAAAAAGCATTGCAATATTACAAACATTAGTTACAAAACCATATCAAATGGAACCTAGCTATATCAAATTAAAGACCAAACCACTGTTTAAATTTAAAACATGTTTAAATTTAAAACAACATGTTGTTAAGATGGCAGAGTCACGGGTTAGAGTCTAACACAGACATTTTGTACCTTGCTGTTAGCTAATGTAAACTGAAGCATCAGCCTAATAGGCCGATTTCAAAGGCACGCACTAAAATGAAGCAAACCGTAATTAAGTGCTGAAATTGACCTAATTAACTACACTAAGAACCTAGATCTTCCTACAGCTCCTTCCTAGATTCCTACAGCAATAAAGTTACATAAACTGGGCTGCCAACCACGAGCTCAAGAAGGGAGAGGTTTAAGAGCAAGGAGCGAGCCCGGAACAAGGTTTCCAGGAGGAGACAGCAAATCCGCTCCCAACCCCACTGCTACTCGCAGTACACACCCAGTGCCCGAGACCTATCCCCACGGGGAACCTCTCCGTCCCTGCCGGCGAGATCGGGGCAGCGCCTTGCTGCCGAGCACCCCGGATCGCACAGGGCAGGACCGTCGCCCCGACCGCGGAGCCACAGCTCCGGAAGGTCCCCGCGGAGCCCTCGCTGCCGGCTGGTCCCAGCGCTCAAATCGCCGCTTCGCCCGCTGCTCGCCTGCCCCGCGCAGTGCGCGCACACTTTATAGAAAGTCTCTTCTCGGGGGCGGGGGGCCGGTGAAGTCCCTAGCTCCCCGTAACGTCGCTTCGCCGCCGCCTTCTGCGTCTCTTCAACGGCCAAGTCCGTGTTTTGTTGACAGCTCTATGGGCACAAAATGGGGCTGCTACCGCTTCCATGGGCGCCGCCATTTTGTGAGGAGCCGCGGTTGTAGCTCTAGCCGCAGCCTCAGTAGCGGCGGCAACGGCAGCCCAGGCGTGTTGGAACGGCGGCGGGGGTCTGTGTAATGGTTGAATACAGTGACCCCCTCTAGGGAATCCCCAGCTGACAGTTACGTAAGGGACCGTGCGCAATTGTTGTGCTTAACACGGAAACCCACCTAACCTTGCTACGCAATTTGACTATCCTTCCCTCTGCACCCCCCCGCCCCCCGACTGCATACAGGCTGGAAAAATGATTCACCTCTGCCAAGTCTCCCTCACTTAGGGAGACCCACCCACCTCTTGAGTTCAGAAGCATTTAAAGGCATGTTTAAAACTGTCTCCCGCTCGTGAGAAAGGCTTTTGCTGTGTATGTTTCAAAGAGATATCTAGATCCCCAATTCCTTATTTTGTTTTAAATCTCTCATTCTTATTATCTCAGCTTTAGCAGCCTCGCATATACTACTGTTGAAATAGCAAAACCCCTCAATATCATAGGGGTGCTGATCTCAGGGTTCTTCGGGACTAAATTGAATGAAGGACATTTTAAAAATAAGGCTGAGTGATACTCTATACATTTTTTCACACAGAAACACACAACAAAATCCTCCATCCGGAGAGGGAGAGGCTTGAAATACTGCCTGAGAGTTAATTTCAAACTGCGGGATTTCTGCCTCTCCCTCTCCACAATGAGTGTGACCTAGAGGGCAACTCCTTCCGAACATCTTACTATATCTCTGTGGGTATATTCAAGCTGAAAGAGCAGTCAAGTTAAAAGAAAAAAAATCTTACATGAAAAAAATGTTTTATTCCCTTAAGTAAGTTAGTACAGGGAGTATAAGGGCATTATAGTTTTCCTTGAAGTGCTCACTTGAGACCATAATGTGCCATCGATTTTAAAACAGAACTTCTTACCGACTTTAATGAGGAATTCTTCTTAAAAACTGCTGAATATGGGCTTGGATTTCAATTTATTATGTATGAGAAAGAAATGCGCCTCTGGAGTCTTATAAAGTGGAACAAGTGCTCACCTCAAGTTCTGTTTACCCTATGAGAAGGATAAGTGCCCACCTGGATTATCACTTACTGGTCTATAAATGAGGGATGAGTTTTAGGGAGGACTCACCTGGGATCCCATTTACTGTATGACCCCATTCTCCCCCACCCCCACTTACTTTAATGGGAGCAGGATGGTGGCCTTGCTGAAAAACTATAAAAGCATTCACTTGGGTTCACACATACTGTATGAGGGACAAGAGCTTACCTGGAGTCTCATTTACTGTATGCCAGGGGACACGTGGTGGCCTAGACACTGGGCCTCATTATAAGAGAGGTCCTGTTCAATGTATATGAGAGACAAGTTTTCCCCCCTATGAATTGTATGAGGGCCAATATTAGAGAGAAGCATACAGGTGGAAATCCCATTAACTGCTCACAGGCATATATGTGACTTTGTCTGGGGTGTAGAATTAGAAAAAATGTTTAATTACAAAGAATATCACTTCTTAACCAGAAAGAAAATATTCACCTAGCAAGACAATTCACTCCCCTAGAGACATACCTGCCTAAGGTATCACTCATTTAAGAATGGCATCAGACTTCCTTACTGGGAAGATTTTACAATATTTAACCTCTTAAAATGTGTTTGGGGGCCTTTCAATGAAGTATGTAAAATCCCCCTCAACATTCAAAATGCCTTGGAGTTTGACACCCAAAAGTTTGTTTTTAAGTCATAATCCTCCCATGCCCCCTTCATTTTGTTAACTCAGTACATTTGATTTAGGCCAATGTAATACAGAGATTTCAAATCAGACTTTTCTGTCTCCTTGTTTCTCCCTCGAATAAGTCACTGGAATGATTCGTCCCTTTAAAGCCCGGGAAGAAGGGCACATTTCCCCTACCCCTAACGCTAGAACAACCGGTAGTAGCCGTTTTTTCCCTTCCCTCTTCTCCTTCTCCCTTTTCTCTTTCCGCCTGGCTTTGTGTGAAGTTTGCGGCACATTGCAGATGAGCCCTTAGCGGCGAGAGGAGCCTATTGTTCCCCGCCAGGAACTGCTTGCAGGGGCTGTGCTGGCTTTTGCCTTTCGAGCTGCCTTTTGCAGTACCTGGGCCGGCCCCTGGGGTTCGCTGTGTTGCGCTCTCGCCCAGGCAGCCGCACGGCGGCCTCAGATCTTTTTGTCTGAGAGAGAAGAGAAGTGAATCCCGCTGCCGCCGCCGCCGCCGCCGCTGCTGTAGCTGTACAGTGTGTGTGTGTGTGTGTGTGTGTGAGAGAGAGAGAGAGAGGGAGATTGCATGGAGCCGCGTCTGTAACACACACACACTGTCAATACCTCACTCCAGCTCCCCCCGCCCCACCACAACACTAACCCAATTCATTGTGTGATCCAGCAGCACCATGTTGAGTCTCATGTGCAGGCTGGATCGGTTGGGTTTGTGGTGCTGAGACAGGCAGCAGCAGGAATTACTGAGAGGTGCCCCTCTCCCTCCCTGTGTGTCTCTGCCCGTGTGTTGTGTGGAGACGGGACTCGCAATTACCACGCTCTCGGGGGCTCCCTTATTCCTTTTAAACTTTTTTTTTTTAAACAAGCCCCTCTCCATGGCTGATCCCCGGCCGTGCACGGGCACCTGGGTCTCGTAAAGACAAGGAGGAGCCGGGGATTGTTGTTGTTTTTTTTTTAATTGGATTTTTTTTAAGAAAACCTTTTTTAATACAAAAAATGGCAAATTCGACGGGTAAAACCCAACCAGACCAGCGGAGAAAGGGACTCGCTTTCCTGGACGAGCTGCGGCAGTTTCACCACAGCAGAGGGTGAGGAAAATGGGGAGATGGAAGGGGAGGGGGGGGAGGCTTTTAAACCGGCCAGATCCAACTTCCAGCCCCTTCCCTGAAGGACACGGCAGCCCCTGCGAGGGGAGAAAAGGGGGCAGAGTTGACAAGTTGTGTTGTTTTGTGTGTATCGCCTTTGGCAGGTCTCCTTTTAAGAAGATCCCTGTGGTGGGTGGGAAGGAGCTGGATCTTCACGCTCTCTACACCAGAGTCACCACTTTAGGCGGATTTGGGAAGGTGAGTGGAAGTTTTAATTTGGGTTTCCCTCCCAGTAACCTCTTCCCAAAAGTCTGCTCTGACCCTCGGGGGCAAAGAGGGGAGGTGGGGTGGCCGGGAAGCGTCCCATTGAAAGCCGGCAAGGGAAGGTGGGGGGTGGAAGAAGGAAGGAAGCAGGCAGGCAGGTTGGTGGCTTGGCCTTGTTGGTAGAGAGATGAAGGGGGATCGTTGGGGGTGTAGCGTACACACTACTTGTGCCTCCCTTTCCTCCTCCACAGCCCCCTTTTTCCTTCCCCTCTTTCCTGGCAGAAGGAGAGAGAGCAGAGTGTGTGGGTCTGCGTGTGAGTTTGTTTCTCTCGCTGGCGATTCCTGCTTTCTGTGTGTTTCACACAGGCAGAGACGGAGAGGAGCGTCTGAGTGCAGTTTTAGTGCAACTCAAAATTAGCGGGCATGTTTAACATCGATAATCGGCACGGAGCATGGGCTAGGAAATGATCCTCGCAGCCGGGGGGGACCAGGCGCTGCCCTCGGAGCCCTTCCCAGAGAGAAATAACAAAAGGGGCACCCAAGACGGTGTGTAATCAAATAGCCATCTTTAGGCTTCAAGGCTAGGGACAGAAATGTAGGCCTCAAAAGAAAGGCCTCTCTGTGTCTATAGATCTGTCTTGGGGGGACTCACCGAGCCGGCTCCCCCGCTCCCCTGAACCCCGGAGGCCACTGGGCGCCCCCTCCAAGACTTTCTTGAATCATTTTAAACTTCTTTGGGTTTTTAACGGACCGCGTTAGGATTTAAAAGGGGGCGACAGAGGGACTCCCGATTGGTTATTGTCCAGGCAGTAAAAACAAAACAAACAACCCCAAAACAATATAACCCTTCCGTTTCCCCCAGAATAACCAAATACATCAAATAAAATGTAAAATAGTGGTGAGGAGCTGGATTATACCTGAGGGGAGACCACCAGGGACTATCAATGAGAAATATAGCCATATATCCCATATACATAGATGTCTCTCTCTATATATTTTTCATATATTTATTTGTTTCATGGCAGCCCGTATTCCTTGTGATGTTCACTATCGACGATGTGTGTGTGTGTGTGTTGTGTATCTCTGTCTGTATGTTGTTTTTGACAGGTATCTGAGAAGAATCAGTGGGGAGAAATTGTAGAGGAGTTTAACTTTCCCAGAAGTTGTTCTAACGCTGCCTTCGCTTTAAAACAGTATTACTTGCGGTAAGTGCTGATAAGGGCTCTTTCAATAGTATTATTGAGCATGGGATAGCATTTTATTTTCAATGTGTGTAACAGTAAAAGCAACCCCACCCACCAAAAATACTCTAAAATAAAGCACTTCCTAATCGACTGTTGAGCTGGTTCACTGGTCAGTTGAAAGTAACTCTATGTTGTGATTGTTGATATTTGTAATCTCTTTTTGTTATTGTTTATATTTGTATTTTACATCTGCCAGCCTTAAACCTGTCAGGTAAACCCAAGTATGTAAAGAATAATCAGAAGCATTTTTATTGATTATTTTAAGTTGAAAATACAGTAAAACTGGTATTAGCAACCAAATTAGTATATTAGTTATTGAAACTTTGTTTCATTTCAGAGGAATAAAATGTCTTTATTGGTTGACTTGGTTACCTGTTTATGAAGTTATACTCTGGTTTAAAAATACATCTTTTGTGGAAAATGATTTGCTTCTCAACAATATATAAATACACAATTATCAGCTGTTTGTAGTTGATTTTTATCATCTAGCGTTGTCAAATAGGATATTTTAATTTTTTTCAGTTACTTAAAAATATCAGTTTCCTGCATTTTTTTTTCAGTGATCTTATTAATAACTAAGGGTTATTTTTCTGACCTTTCATGAACCTTATAGTGCATCTTCTAGTTTGGTGTATGTGCTACTGTTCAGTTACTAAATGGTCTTTTATTAAAGTTAATTATAGCTTTTATCAACTAATCTGTATGAAAATATTCTTGTATATATTCTAAAAATAATAGTGGCATCTCTTAATTTAAAATGCTTGCCATATGTTTAAGGAGCCAACATTTATGTTTTTAAATTATATACATCATATTTATATTTTTATAGTAATTTTCAAATTTTTTAATGACAAAATAGATACAGGCTGTGCTTTTTGTTTGTGATATATTCTCTGTGTGTTGTTTTAATTGTTGATTTTTGTTTTCTCACAATGCATATGAGCTATATCTGTCTCAGGTTTAGCATTCTGAATTAGAAAATGCAGTAATTGCACAGGTGCACTTTCTATTGGCTGTCCTAGATTGACTTCCAGCTTGAAGCTGTAGAGTTCACAGCACTGTGTAGAGCAGTTATTGAGTTACAATGAAGTCTGGAAAACCATAGTCAGATATCTGTAGCTACTGGATTTATTTTGTGATGGCATGTTATTTCTTTAAAATCCCCAGCAATTGAAGAAATAAACTTTTCTAATACTATGTACTATATTAATGGCTACAAGTGGGCCTAGGTATAAGTTGGGAATCTCATTTTTGGGTGTCTTCCATCTATTTTTGTTTGTTTTATTAATATTGAGCATTGGGAGCATATTGCTAAAGATGAGCTGGATGACAGGAATTGGTTTTTGCTTTTTTGAGTTTTCCTAATGGACTTAAACTCCTGAAAAATGTACTAAAGTTGTAATATGATGATTGTTGTCTGACCCCTCCCTTCTTTCAGGTCCATATTTTCAAATCAATAAAAGTTAGAACACTCAAGCTTGTTGCGGTAATAGGCTGTATACTCTTTGGGACAGTTACTGTGGCTTCTTCTGTGTTTTGAAAGTGTCTTGCGCACTGTGGTCATTAGCACAACCCAAATAATAAGTCATTTAAAATATATAATGTGTCATTTCTTATTTAAAAATACATTGGATTCTTACTAGACCAAATCACTAAAAGTATGTATATTATTACGATAGTATTGACAGGATATTAAAAATACCAAAGTTTTCTAAAAGATTTACATAAACAATCATAACAACTTTAAAAGAACTGTAATTGATTTTATTTTACTGAAAATAATTTTTTTAAATAATTTGTTAAAATGAAAAATCTTTAAAAACAGTTTACGTTTTTCATAGATTTCCATCTTTTAAATAGGCTGTTCTTGAACTATACTATCAGTTATTTTTTCATAATTTTTGCTATTCTTGTTTTACTCATTGTTGGTCATTCCATGGGAAGATGAAGTGTTTTCTTAACTAACTTATTTTCCCTCCACTCCGCGCTCATTGGTTTGTTATTGCAAGGTTATAGCTGGGGTACTGACTTTTTGTGTGCGTGTGTTGAGGTTTTTTGTTGGAGGGGAGTGGAGAGGAGGAGAAGGAAGAAAGACACCAACACAAGTATTTTCAAAAATAACTAGTGATATTTAGAGCCTCAGTGTTTGTGTTCCTAACTTAATATTCCTTAAAGGGGCCTTATTTTCATGAATTTTTGGACATCTACTTTCTGAATATCAGACCCTTGTGAGGGGGTTCAGTTTAGGTACACAAAAATCATTAGTTATGTTTCAAAATCTTGGCCCACAAATTTTAAGGACTTCTGCAAACTGAACTGGTCAAAATTTGGGCCTACCAACCTTAGAAGTTTTTCCCAGTATGTAACATGGAGCCCGGATCCTGTAAAGAGATCTGCACAGGCAGCTGTTTATAGGAGCCCTGTTGAACTCTGTGTTCACTGTTGTGGCACATACACTAAGAAGAAGACTCACATGGATACCTTAGCAGATTTGGAGCCTTGGTAGTTTGTGATGGTAGGAAGTTACATCTTTCTGTGAAGCATCTGGCACTGTGCATTGTTTGAGATAAGATCTCAAACTAGGTGGACCATTGGCCTGTTTTACTATATCATCTCTTAGGATCATGTCATTTTGATTTAAAATTATTGCTTAAATAGCTAGTTAACTATTTGTATGACACACTGGTGATCCATATGTCTTCATCAAATTGAATGTCTTGTCAAAGATATACCACACCCTTTTTCAGGTAGTGAGGGTTGTTGTTGTTTTGAAACTGTAACTATTTTTTCCTGTTGATTGTTGTGGAATTTTGCCAGATGACTATAAGAGTGTGTTTTAGCCTTCATTAAAAACATAAATTTAAAACTGGATATGCTCCTGATCCTATGATAAACAATTTAAATAAGCTACAATTTTTTTCTCCAAAAATTATGTGAGAGACTGCCTTAATCACACTAACTGTTTGAGTACATTTGCTTTGAGTTGTCTGACAGGTATAGCAATTCATGTGCTATGATTCTGTGGTGAGCAGTCAAAAGCCAGTAACCATTGATAGACTTTATTTGTTAATATAGTGGTGTAAGTCTCTACAATAGGAGTTAGTGTAATTCCCTTGAATCTTAGTGCAAATTAGATGTTTCATGTCAATTGAGATGAATTAGTAAAGCATTTTCCAAATACTTCTTCTGTGTGGGTACTTTACAGTGATAATGGAAACATTTTAATAAGGGGCATTACATGTAAATGTTGGTCAAAAGCATGTTTTTACATTTCTTGTCTGCTATGACTTGGTAAACATGTTGGCAAAAGAGAATTTTAACAAAAAACCCAGAAATTTATTTCATGTGATGGTTGGGTAGGCCCCCAGTCATACAAACTGTTGCCCTGTTGTGGCCCCTACCATCCATGTGGAGTCCTGTCAGTGGGACTCATGTGGGCATAAACCTACAGGGATGTACCTATTTGTAGATTCTGTGCCTATAGCTGTATATGGGGAGCAGGTGGTAGGAGGGAAGAGAATTTAAAACCAAAGGTGCAACTGGAATATGGGTGGCTGAATTAAAAATCACTGTTACAGAGACATGAATTATTTCTTTTAATATATTTGTGATGGTTAGAGAAGTTAGGCTAAAGATTGTTGTTCCCTTTAGATATCAGGTAGAATGAGTTTAAATTTCAGTCATGTAGGTAATTTTTTAGAAATTGTGAAGCTGGTTTATAAGTGAACTCATGCTAAAGATAAGGGCAGCAAAAGCAGAATGAGTTACTGTTAGGGGCATAGGAGAATAAGAAGGGTTTTAATAAATATCGGGGTGGGGGGAATAGTAGTAAAGGAAAAGTAGGTCAATTAATAAATGAGGAAAGGGATTAAATTAATTATTAAAAAAGACCATCACACTGAACCACTTAAACAAATTCTATCTTTAATGAAAAAAATAAACAAGTTTGGACAATTAAGAACTGAGGAAAACCTTATAAATATAGCTATTGATGAAGAGTAAGTAGAATACTTGAAGAAAAATCTGAACAGTTTTATACATTCGCTGAATTCCGAGGTAATGCAAGATTGGAGAAAAGCAAATATAGTTCTGATTTTCAAAAAAGGAGAATCATCCTAGCAATTAGACCCCCAGAAAAAAATCTAATCTCTATCCCTTATCAAAGAATGGAACAAATATTGAGAAAATTCCCCTCTTAATATAATCGACCCATGCGCAATAAGTAGCCTGGATTTATAAAGAACAGTTTTTTTGCCAAACTATGTTGATTTTCTTTCTTTTTAAAAAAAATGTTCAAAATTAGGTTTTAATCCTGCAACTGGACCTGCACAGACATCAATGGTTTCTGCATGGATGCAAAGATTCATCTGCCTGATGGATCTGGTTGTAGGGTCAGGGGCTGAGGCCATAGTGGATAATGGAAAAGTTACAGCTGAATTTATTTAAATTTGAGTAAAACATCTGAAATATTGTCTCTTAAAATCTCACTCTCAAATTAGTTAAAATATGGCCAATGTTGTGAATTAAAAACTGATTGAAGAACAATAAACAAAAAGTGATAAATAGTAAAGAATGGGGGACATGCGTATGAGGAACTGCAGAGATCTTTTGGGTCCAGTTTAAGGCCTCAGTCCTGTAAAGAGATCCACTGGTACAAATGCATAGTCACATAGACTCAGTTTCATTGCAGCTTCGAGACCATAATTATTGTCTTTATTAATGATCTTTAAGAGAAAGTGAACAGCATACTAATGAAATTAGCAGATGATGCTAAACTGGAGAAAGTTGCAAATACCAATGAGGACAGAGAAATAAAAGAAATAGACCTAGAGAGATTAGAGACATTGGTAGCGAATAACAAAATGAGATTTAGTTTTGAAAATTCAAGCTAAACATCTGGGGGGCAATAATCCAGAAACAGGTATTCAGTGTGGGAGTATAACCTGGAAAACAGTAATGTTGAAAAAGAGATGGGAATGGTAGTGAACCGCAAATGAGATATCAGGGGCCCGATCATCCTGTCAGTTGCTTGTGCATACAGCTCCCATTGATATTGATGGGAGTTCTACATGCTACTGACAGAATGATCAGGCCCCAGTTTGCAATGTGCTATGGCAGCAGAAAAGGCCAACATAATTTTAGGCTGCATACACAGAGGCATCATGTCACGAAACAGTGGGGTAATGGTCTCTCTTCTATGACACTAGTATGACTACATCAGGAATATTATTTTTACTTTCAGCACCTCATTACCAGGTGGGACAAATAGGAGTTAAGCACTGGAATAAATTCCCTAAGGAGGTTGTGGAATCTCCATCATTGGGGATCTTTAAGAGCAGGTTGGACAAACACCTGTCAGGGATGGTCTAGATAATACTTAGTCCTACCTTGAGTGCAGGGGACTAGACTAGATGACCTCTTGAGGTCCCTTCCAGTTCTATGATTATATAATTCTATGTTTAGAAGACTTTCGGGACTGATTTAAAAGGAAAGACTGAGATAAATATGCATTGCTTGACTAAGCAAGGACTATAGTGGCCATGATGATATCCATCCTACAGAGATTTAACAGGTTTTAACACTTAGAAAAGGGTGGAATTATTTAGAGTAGTGTAAGGGGCTGTAATAAGTAATGGGATTAAATTAAGAAAAGATACATTTAAACTAAATAGCAGGCCAAACTTTTAAAGTAAGATCTACTATATTGTGGAATAGTCTGCCACGGAAAATTGTGGAAACCCCATTGCATGGGTCATTTAAAAGTAAACTGTTTGGAACAAAGGAGAAAAACAGCATTGATGTGGAGATGGAGTAGATGATGTTATAGGTGTTGACCATCCTTGAATAACACCGTAAGGGAGTCTGTCATTTACTACAAGTTTTACTAGAACTCTCCGTACTTCACCTTAAAAAGCTGTATAACTTAAACTTTATCACACACCCTGAAATGATTGCAAGAGTAGAGATCACATACGGCTATTAATTGTTAGGGGTTTTTAATTCTTTCTTAAGGAAAAATAATTTATAGTTTGTGTTTCCATCAAGCATTTGGGGCCTTGGTTTGAAGGCTTAGGGAAATATTTTAAATACTTGATGGAGAATTTTGTTTTAGTTATAGTAGTACTATTGGTGCCTCTACAGTCAAGGCTAAACTTGATTTTTTGAGATTAAATATTTTGGTCATTTCAAATCTCAGGGTGTCTCTTGGTAAGAAGTTATTTATTTAGATGGATGCTGTCTCCCCACCAACTACACTGGGAATCTGCTCAAAAGTTAATATAGCCTCAATGTTGTAAAACTTGCACTGGGGTTGGGGGGGGGGGGTGGGAGTGTTCAGGAGGCAGCAGCAAATGAGGGAGTCAGTGGCAGCATGGTTATGTTAAAGTTGTTCTGACTGAAAAGTCAACCAAAAGTCCCTGAAGCAAGTGTGAAGAAACAGGGCCTCTATGCAGATGGCCTGGCCTTCATCAGATCCCTGAGATCTTCAGTGAAGGGGCAAACTCCTCTCTGCTGCTGAACAAGCTGGTGAAAACTCTCTGAAGTGAACTTTGTGGTAATTTTTTTTTCTCCTGGTTCCTTCCTGTGGGCTTTTCTGTTGGAGGTAATGATCTGGATTCTCTGCTGCTAAACTTGTAAATACTCATTTATTTATATATTTATTTTTGGCAAGACACTATCCTTCAATGTTAACACATAGTTCTGAATTTCTTTGTAAGTACTTTAAATATATATTTAAACTGACAGTTACGTGCAGTGACTAGTAATTTACATGAATATAACCTTTTGGTAAAAGCTTTACTTATTGTGATTACACTAAGACCTGTTCAGTCTTCTGCTAACTGGTGAAAGGTTATGGAGGCTGTTTTCTGATGTCAAATTGAAACAGTGTTAAATTGAGTTTATATTTTCAGACATAAAAATAGCTATGGTAACCATTTAAGTTTCAAATATAGGATAAACAGAATGCTTGGTAGTGCAAGACTCCTGCTTGTCCCCTAATGGAGTGGAATAAGGCGGTGGGCAGGAAGGCAAGAGGTTCAGAGTTCTTTTCCCTTCATCACCTGACAAGTTTAAATTCTTTGCAATTAACACTTTAATGAATAATATCATTTGCCCTCATTTGCAGGTGAGATGCCTGAGTGCAGGTCTACACTGCAAAATTAAGTCAACGTAAGTTACATTGACATGCAGCCACCACCGTAATTAAATCGCTTTTGCATGTCCACACTAGGCTCTTTGTGTTGGCAATGTGCATCCTCAGCAGGAGCGCTTCCACCAGTTTAACTGTCAGTGTGGAGCATGGTGGTGGGACGGCTTCCGAAAGGCAGCAACAGTCGATGTAAGCAACGCAGTGTGTACACTGACACTGTGTCGACTTAACATTGACCTGAGCACTACGCCTCTCGTGGAAGTGGAGTTAAGTGGGTGTAGTGAGTGGGCTACATTGGTAGGAGGTACATTTTAGTGTAGACACTTACAGTTAGGTCAACGTAAGCTGCCTTACGTCGATCTAACTCTGTAGTGGAGACCAGGCCTAAGACACACAGAAGTTAAGCCAGTTACATTCAGTGCATATATCAGAGCTGAGAATGGAACCCAGGTATCTTATGTGCAAGATCCTTATCTTATCCCATAAACTTCTTCCAGTCTCTGAGCCTCAGTTAAGCTATCTAGAAAATGGGCTGTTAATGCTTACCACATTTGAAATCAATAGCTGAAAAAGCACCATATTAGTGCAAAGTAGTAGTATTTGCCATGTTTTGCAGATGGGAAAATTGAGACTCTGAAAAGTTAAATCAGTAACTTAGATTGTAAGCTCTTTGGGGAAGGGATTGTCTTTTTACTATGTGTCTGTATACTGGAGCTCTGGTCCTTGATTGTACCTTGGAGTTACTGCAGTACAGATAATAATTTTGGAGGACACACTGGAGTACAGTGAATTGGGCGTGGGCCAGGAAGCCAACCAAAAGGCTTCTAGTCTTGGGTGTGACATTCATTTGGTATGCAACCTTAAACAAGTCCCTTGACATCAATGTTTACCCATCCATAAAATGGGACTGTGAAGTCTTTGGGGCAGAGACTGAATGACTTCTTATTTCTGTGACATGCCTAGCATGCTTTTGGGTATTTGAAAATAAATTCTAAGAAATTAGAACTATTTGAAAAGATAAATCTATTTCCAAACTGTTTATATGTGCCCTTCCATGTGGAGAAGCAAAGAGGATGGCATAGATGAGAGGCGAGAACATATTCCCTCCTTAGGGAATATGTAAATTGGAATACACTCATAGAGAAGGAATAGAAGGGATTGGATGGTATTTGGTACACATTTCTCTGAAAGAGAGAAGCTGACTTTTAGAAAGAAAATAAAATAGCGAGAAGCTACCTAGAATAGCGGTGGATCTTTGGACTCTGCTTGCGGGTTTAGTGGGCTAAACATCCAGTTTCAAAGATAGTCTCCCAGGAGCAAAAAGTTGAAGTCTAAACAGAGTTGGATTCGATTTTCAACCTCAAGGTAGTTAAACTGAGGTTCCTACAATTCCATAATACTCTCTGTATATAGGCCTCAATTCTGCAATGTATTGATGCCTGTGCCTAACTTTAAGAATGTGAGTAGTGCAAATGAAGTTAATGTGTAAAGTGTTTTGGTGTATGTAGAAGTTGCAGTATATATTGAGCTTTATAGGGACATAAATTGGAGTGTCTGTTCTGTTGGGTCATTTCCCAGGCAACTGAGTTAGCTGAATGATAATTACCTTAATTCTGGTATAAATTTAGTAAATGCCAAGTAGTTTAATAGTGATTAAGATGTTAAGAAGGTGTAAAATTGTAAGCTCTGATATATATATATATTCATATCATATAGCCAAATAAAATTAAGAGTTATACTTTTGTCAGTACACAGTTAACTTCAGTCAACTGGTGGCCTTGGTCAAGTATTGCAGAGGTCAGGTAGTGTCTGCAAACAGTTCCACTTTATGAAATTCACATATGCAGTTTGTAATTTTTGGCAAGATAGCAGGACTTTGAAGCACTGGAGTTTGAAGTGCTTTTTCCTGAGCATTTTTCTCTTCCCTATCCCATTTTACTTCTGGAAGACCTAAGAAATTTAAATTTAAAATAACCTATATTAATATAATGCTACGTTTGCACAGTAAAGACATGAAAAGTCAGGATTGACCTAATTTAAGGCTGAATGTGCAACCTTATCTCTGCCCCTAGAGCATATGTTTTATGATCAGGGTCTTGTATACTCTGTGGCACAATGGGACTAAATTCCACAGCAACATTAATCTCTTGTATCTCCCACCCTTACATAAACATGCAATTATGGCTCATAGTTGAAAATAATAATTGACATGAGATTCATTTAGTATTTTCAACAGTGATTATTTTTTGGTATGGATTTTTCTTCTTCATGCTCTTAACGTATCCTAGCTCCACTTCTCAAGCTTCTATCATGTTGCCCATTTGGTCAGACTCAGAAACTTTTTTCCTCTGCATTTCTGCCAGAAAAGGTGGGAGCTCATAGCCAGCTTCAGCAGCTCCTCAAACTGGCTCCCTAGGTCTTTACTGCTGTACTATTTTCCAAGTTGACTAGCTCAGCTCACCAGTCAGTGGTTCTGATTTTTCCCTCATCCTCTTCTGGCTCCCTGGCTGGAAGTTGGATTCCAGCTTTAGTTCAATGACCCCTCGCCCTCCACTGTCTGTCTCCATGGAACAATTCAAGGAGCATTAATTCCCACTTGTGGGAAAGATTGGAGGTAAAGGAAGCTGCAGGCAGGTCCTGGCAGGGAGACCGAGAACCAAATGTCAGGTGTCTGGCTGCAACAAAAATGTTGAATTCCATAGTATCTGGGAAAAATTCCACAGCTGAATCCATAGGCCCAAACTGAGATGAATAGGGCAGTTCATGTGTCTTAGAGCTGTTATTTCAGGGTCTTTGCAGACCTAGGCAGGCATTGCAGCATTGCTTTACACTTGATTTATGTTTCCAAGATTATCTCTGCAGCCACAAGGGCTACAAATATAATATTTTAAAATTGAAAACAGTGCTTCTGGAGCAGAATTCTGTATAAAAGATGAATTCCACAGCAAATTCTGATGGTGGATTTGTGGAATAAACGGCTCTGGTTATGATACAATTTTGAAGGCAGTTTTTTGAATAATACAGTGTAAAATCATACAGTTTTCTTCAACCTTAGGCAAGCTGGTTGCATATTTTGTACTATGTGCTATTCTATGTATGCCATGAAAATAATTTAGTTGAATAGTATGTAGTAAATTGTAGTTAAACACATTGTTGATAAATACAGTGCCATAGAGTAGTAGTAAAAATGTGCTGAACTCCAAAATTAAATTACAACATTAACTGTATCAATGACTGCATCACTATCGGTAGTGCTTCATTATTACGCCTCATGGTCAATACACTGTTATTACTTAATACAGCTAAACACTTAGAAACATGAATACATTTTTATGTGATCTTATAAAAAACTCATTTTCAGTTTACTTCTATTCAGCTAGTTGGAAATATATTGAGAATTTTCTGATCAAGAATGTGTAAATAACATTCTATATGCGATCTCATTTAATAAACAATTTAACCGTATTTTAAAGAAACTTCATCTGGCAATTGGAGAAGTAAACATTTGAACTTTATTAAGATGGTTTGAGGAGAGTACCCATTTAAAAAAATCACCTATAATTCTACATAAGACATAGGAAAACAAAAACAACCAAACAGAACCCCAACTCACACAAAAATACACTAATACAATTCTATTTGTCTGAGATCCCTCTAGTGCAGTGCTTCCCAAACTGGAGTTCGCGAACCCCTGGGGTTCACCAGAAAAATTTCACTAATGGTGGCCAGAGGACCCCGGGCATTGGAGGCAGCAGGTGGGACCTGGTTGCAGGGCAGACAGCCCGAGCCCCAGGGAGAGCGGGGCCAGGCAGTTGGGGCTGGCAGCCTGAGCCCCCGCAGTCAGCGGGACCTGCAGCCCGAGCTCACTGCAGCAGGAGCCCCACGGAGTGCGGAGGAAATTTAAACTTAAATCCCTGGAAATACTAATTTTTAGGAGGGGGTTCACGAGATTTCACAATTTTGTGAAAGGGGTTTACGGGTTTTAAAGTTTGGGAATCACTGCTCTAGTGAGTTAAATGATTGTTCAGAAATGTATTGATCTCCAGTGGGAAGCAAAAATATCCTGTTGGTAGTATAGTACATTGATGGTTTTATAGGTATTGATATTGCAGTAGGATATGTATATGTGGAATTGTGTTTGGATCTGCATAGGCCGCCTGCTGTACCTACGTGGAAGTCCATTGAAATCAATGGGATTCCTCCACATAGGGAAAGTGGTCTCTTTGTTCTGAATAGATTGCAGGATCTGGGCCATAATTATTAAAATACAGCTTTAGAGAAAAGATGGTCTAACAAATGGAAATCAGGAAAGATCTGCTGAACACATGTGACAATAAAATTAGTGTAAACTGAACAGCCACGACTTCCATTGCCTCCAGTGGGACTTGTAGATAAGTAAGGGCTGCAGGCTCAAAGCACATTAGAAGTAATTTTCTCAAGGATAGGACTTGTATTTGGCACAATGACATCAAGTTAAGACAGTTTAGTGTCTAATCTAGCTAGCATTGGGGAGGAGGAGTGCAAGGAATCTACTGAAAACTGGGAAAGACCAGGAGATAGGGAAAAAAGTATATAAAATATAATTTGGCTTTCAAAATCAACTTAAACTTCATGTTACTTTTTCAGTATGGAAAATATTTTTACACTGACTGACCCACACAGCTTGACAGTTCAAAATTTAAAATAAAAAACCTTTAGTAAAAGTAGTCGAGTATCAGAGGGGCAGCCATGTTAGTCTGGTTCTGTAAAAGCGTCAAAAGTCCTGTGGCACCTTATAGACTAACAGACGTATTGGAGCATAAGCTTTCGTGGGTGAATACCCACTTCGTCAGATGCATGAAACTTATGCTCCAATACGTTTGTTAGTCTATAAGGTGCCACAGGACTCTTTACCACTAGCAAAAGTAGAATTCACTTAGTGATTGCTACAAAGTAGGTGCTTAGTTTAGTTCTTACCGTTAAGTTTTCAGGATACTATCAACAGGACTTTGTTTTACCTTTACTATTATCCTTAGTTTCATCAGTATATTATAATGCTCAATATTGCTGATTTTTAGTGGCCACAGTAAATACAGACATTTAAAACCTTTTTTTAATATCGAGGAGGGGAATAGTCGTGGACATAATTTGAGAAATGAGGGAGAATATGAATGTGTATTATACAAGATATAGAAAGCATCTTGATTGCTTAAGGTATTTGAAATAGTATGTGGAACTTTTCATCTCTAGGTCACGGAACTGAATTCTGGTCAGGATGCTGGGTAACTAGCGAATTAATAGTGGCATTATCTTATAAATGTAAGGTGGCCTGTGGACTTGATTGAGTTCTACCTTCTTATCCCTACAGGACCATTCTTCCAGAACAAAATTCAGACATGCTTGTGAAAGACTTCCCAGGGTTCTCTTGCATCTCTGCTTGTGTTATGAATGTTCTGTGAATAGAGGAATTCATTTTTGTGAACGTTTTTCATGACCATTAAATTTACCGTTTTTATTCAGATATTTTTTTAAAGTGGAGATGTCATCTGTATAATTACTGTTATTTTATCATTATTTCTACAGTATTATAATTGTATACCATGATTTACAGGCAAATAAATAACATCACTGCCCTGAAGAACTTACAATCCAAGTGTCTGATCGTCCAAACGCTTTTTCATGGGAATCATTGTCCCGGTGAGGAAGTCAATGGGACTACTCACCTAAGTAAAGGTGTGCTGGACTGGACTCTAAATTAGAACATAACACGATGAGGATGAAAACAAATATTGGGAAGTATAGGGCTAAGGAAGGACACAGTATCACAATAAGATTTTACATTTGCTTTGGTTAGTAATGTCATCTTGAGGGGTTTTTTTTTTGTTTCATTTGTTTTCTAATGATACTGTTACTGTGAGAAAAATTAGTAAATTTATTTCATGCACAACTAGCTGTCATAAGAGCTACATACATATTTTGTATGTAAATTATATGTGTAGAGAGTACATGATGAGGAGATATGGCATGAAAATTTTGTCTCTATTTCTTGTATCTCTCCCACATCTGAAGCCAGATTTCATTATCATGAGTCCAACTGTACAGAGTGCAAAGAGAGACAAAATAAAACACCTGTAAAAATGATCTGCTAGCTTTCTATACATAAAAATGTGAAGACTTAAAAGTATGTTATCTTGGGACCTTCTACCGTTGGAACAAAGTGCTGTGTTACAGTACTTCTGTTTACAGCTCTGATGGTTCATGAGATCTCTGATGATAATCCTGTTCCTAGTGCTTGTCTTTGTCCTCAGACCAGTGTAATTTTGGGGCTGGAACTTTCACATATTGGAGAGGGTAGGAAATCTTCCTGTAACAAATTGATTTGAAAAGGTGGCTGCTGTTTGAAGCTGCTGAGAGATTTGGAATGTAAGTAGTCCTGACAAAGATGGATTGTGAGCAGAGGGCAGGTGAGGCAGTCAAAGTTGTATGAAAAATGCAATTTACCACGTGACTGTGTAGTTTCTACTGTATCATATAGATATAATATCATTAGAAGAACATTGTTTTTGTTTCTGCAATAATTTGAATTATTGTTTGCAGTGAAGATTGAATGGCTTCCAGGTGTTGTGGGCAAAATCTCATGTAGTATTATGCTAACTGGGGCTATTATGCTTATCACCACTCTGTTTCTCTTCTGTCAGAACAACACTGATAGCTCGAGAGTAAAAGCAACACATGTTGTTTGAAAGGGGTATTTCCCTCCTTTCGTGTACCCAATATACATCAACCCCTGGGCATAGAGGAGGTCAGAGAAAAGTTGTGCTCTTTCACCCCTATATGTATAAAAATGGTTGCTATTAACTGACAAAGCAGCTTGCTGTGTCCTTTTCATGTAGCCATGTGTCCTTCCTTGAGGGGCTGTTGTGCTGTTGGCTTTGCCCCCTGATAATGACATAGATTCTGATTTTGCATTGCATCAGGATAGGCTAACATGGAATCCTGTACTTGTGCAGAGTTTCATTGATTTCACTGGGTGCATGGTACTGAATTAGCAGATAGCAGTGCAGAATTGGAACTATTAGTAGCAGAGATGGGGCTTTCAGAGCAGGGGAAAAAAGGGATCTTAGGATACGTCTACAGTATGAAATTTCGAAATTATTCTATTCGAATTTTCGGAAGCAATTTTATACATTCGGTCTTGTGTGTCCCCACTAAAGCGTGTGAATTCGGCGGAGTGCGTCCACACTACCGAGGCTAGCATTGAATGTCAGAGCGGTGCACTGTGGGTAGCTATCACACAGTTCCCGCAGTCCCCGCCGCCCATTGGAATTCTGGGTTAAGCTCCCAATGCATGATGGGGTAAAAACATTCTCGCGAGTGTTTCTGGGTGTGTGTCGTCAGTCGCTCCTCCCGCCATGAAAGCTATGGCAGACAATCATTTTGCGCCTTTTTGGCATGCAGACGCCATACTGCTTTAGGCAGATGGTGCAGTGTGATGCACCGCTTCTCTCCTGGTACTATGAATCCACCTCGCATTTCCTCTCGTCTTGCTATGTAATCTCTGTAAGTATCTACTCTTTCTCTTCCTTATCGACCGCTTCCGTTGCCAACTCTGCTCGGCCATCGTGAACTGAGCAGCACAGCTTCCGCCGCCAACTCTGGTCTCCCGCTCTTGCTGCCCTACCAAGCTTCTCCATGTTTTCTGTCCTGGGCTCCTGCCTCCATGAAAGCTACAGAAGACAACCATTTTCTGCCTTTTTTCAGCTATCGTGAACCAAACAGCACCTCTTCCGCTGTCACTCTGCTCTCCTACATTTCGTGCCCTTTTTCTGGGATTACCCGTGCAGGTGCCATAGCGCGGCAAGAATGGAGCCCGCTCAGATCTCTGCTGCAGTTTTGACCATTGTAAATACCTCGCGCATTATCCAGCAGTATGTGCAGAACCTGCAAAACCAGACGAGGAAGCGACGACCGCGCGATTACGATAGTAATGAGGACCTGGAATCAGATGTTCCTAGAAGCATGGCATATGGTGATTGAGAGATCATGGTGGCGTTGGGCCAGGTTCATGCCATGGAACGCCGATTCTGGGCCTGGAAACAAGCATAGACTGGTGGGACCGTATAGTGTTGCAGGTAAGGGATGATTCCCAGTGGCTGCAAAACTTTCGTATGCATGGGGCCACTTTCATGGAACTTTGTGACTTGCTGTCCCCTGCCTTGAAGTGCAAAGACACCAAAATGAGAGCAGCCCTAACAGTTGAGAAGCGAGTGGCCATAGCCCTGTGGAAGCTTGCAATGTCCGACAGTTACCGGTCAGTCGGGAATCAATTTGGAGTGGGCAAATCTACTGTGGCGGCTGCTGTGCTGCAAGTAGCCAACGCAGTCATTGACCAGCTGCTATCAAGGGTAGTGACTTTGGGAAATGTGCAGACCACTGTGGATAGCTTTAATGCTCTGGGGTTCCCTAACTGCGGCGGGGCGATAGAACGCGTATCCCTATCTTGGCCGGCGGCCAGTACGTAAACCGCAAGGGGTACTTTTTCATGGTGCTGCAAGTACTGGTGGATCACAAGGGATGTTTCACCGACATCTATGTGGGATGGCCGGGAAAGGTGCATGATGCTTGCATTTCAGGAACTCTGGTCTATTTGAACAGCTGCAGGAAGGGACTTATTCCCAGACCAGAAAATTACTGTTGGGGATGTTGAAATGCCTATAGTTATCCTCAGTGACCCAGCCTACCCCTTAATGCCCTGGCTCATGAATCCGTACACAGGCACCCTGGACACTAGTAAGAAGCAGTTCAATTTATAGGCTGAACAAGTGCAGAATGGTGGTAGAATGTGCTTTTGGATGTTTGAAAGTGCGCTGGCGCAGTTTACTGACTTGGTTAAATCTCAGCACAATCAATATTCCAATTGTAATTGCTGCTTGTTGTGTGCTCCACAATACCTGTGAGAGTCAGGGGGAGATGTTTATGACGGGGTGGGAGGTTGAGGCAACTTGCCTGGCAGCCAGTTTCGCACAGTCAGACAACAGGGCGATTAGAAGAGAGCAGCAGGGTGCGCTGCGCATCAGAGAAGCTTTGAAAGCCAGTTTCATGACTGGCCAGGGTAAGGTGTGACAGTTGTGTTTGTTTCTCTTGAAGTTACCCGCCCCCTATATATATGAAAGGAAATAAAGTCACAATTGTTTAAAAAATGTTCTTTATTTGTTGCACAACACATTGAGAGAAATCAGAAGATAGACCGAGGAAGTGGGGGGTACTGTGGGAAGGAGAGTGGAGGAGGGGGGAAGGACAAGTCCAGAAACCAACTCAAAATTTTGGATATGTCAGCTTTCTGCTGCTTGTGCAATTCTCTGGGGTTGAGTGTGTGGGTCCCCGTAGCCCCGCCCCCTGGTGTTCTTGGGCATCTGGGTGAGGAGGCTATGGAACTTGGGGAGGAGGGAGGATGGTTGTACAGGGGCTGCAGCGGCAGTCTGTGGTCTTGCTGCCTTTCCCGCATTAGATCCACCATACAGCGGAGCATGTCAGTTTGCTCCCTCATGAGATTGACCATAGCATCCTGCTTGCTCTCGTTGCGTGCATACCTCCTCTCTTCGTGTTCATTTAATGCTTTACGGGACTCCACAATTGTTTGCCTCCATGCATTCAGCTGGTCCCTGTCAGTGTGGGAGGATTGCATGAGCTCGGCGACCATGTCATCCCGAGTTCGTTTTTTCCGCCTTCTAATCTGGACCAGCCTCTGGGATGGAGTAGATAGGGACCATGTTGAAACATTTGCACCTGCGGGAGGAGAAAAAGGGAGGGTAGTATTTTAAAAGATACATTTTAGAGAACAAAGGGGACACTTTCTCAGTGAAACAGGCAATTCATAGTACACAGCACATGTTCTTTCTGTACAAGTTCGCATTTTGCCTTATACTGAAGTGCCTGCCACTTTGGTGTGAGTAAGCCATCACATGCGGCCGAGCAACAGAATTCAGCTTGCAGGCAGCCATCGTAAGTTCTAGGGGCACGCGGGGTTCTGCTTCTTCCGCATTCATTTCAATGCTTTCAAACTGCCGGGCTCCCTTTCCCATAGCAAGCAATGCCTGGTGGGTTTGCCATGTAAAAGGAGGGCCTGCAGGCTCTCTGGGACAATCGCTTCACACAACCCCTCCCTCCCTCCACACACACACACCCGTGTGGCTCCGATGAGGCTCTGAGCAGGGATGAGCCCTTTAAACTAAATGCGAACAGCCCAGCGCGGCAGGGTTTCCCCTCACCCCCCATCGCGTGGATCCAATCAGGCTCTCACTCACCAGAAGTGCCTTCTCCAGGGGTCATGGTCCGGGAGCCCGCATTGGGAGTGGGGGGGAGGCTATTGAGTCCAGCATTAAGATTAGTTCCTGGCTAGGGGGGAACATGGATTCCCCACTTGCCGCCTGTGCACTGTCCTCCTTCTCCTCCTCTTCGTCTTCCAATGACTCATCCTCCTCTCTCCATGCAACTCCCCCCTTGCAGGTGTCCACGGACAGTGGTGGGGTAGTGGTGGTGTCACCCCCCCATAACTGCATGCAGCTCATGGTAGAAGCGGCATGTATGGGGCTGTGACCCAGAGGTTCCGTTCGCCTCCCTGGCTTTTTGGTACGTTTGCCTGAGCTCCTTGATTTCTGTACGACGCTGCTCTGTGTCCCTGGAGTAGCCTCTTTCCATCATGGCCCTGGAGACTTTAGCGTACATATTTGCATTTTTTTTTTTTTTTGGAATGTAGTTCTGCCATAACATATTCGTCTCCCCAACATACAATGAGATCCAGTACCTCCTGTTAGGACCATGCTGGAGCTCGTCTGCGAATCCGGGACTGTGTGGTCTCTTGTGATGGTGGACTGTGCTGATGGTGACCAAACAGGAAATGAAATTCAAAAGTTCCCAGGGCTTTTACTGCCTACCTGGCTAGTGCATCGGAGTTGAGAGTGTTGTCCAGAGCGGTCACAAGGGAGCATTCTGGGATAGCTCCTGGAGGCCAATAACATTGAATTGCATCCACAGTACCTGTAACCCAGAACTGCAATCTCAATTTTAGCGCTACTCCACTTGCCGAGGTGGAGTACAGAAAATGGATTAAAGAGCCTTTTAAATCGAAAAAACTGGTTTGGTTGTGTGGACGGAATCAGTTTTATTTCAAGTTACCTAGGCTAATTCCGAAATAACCGCGTACTGTAGACCAGGCCTTAGCCTTGGAATCCCAAAATCTCTCTAAATCCTAAAAATAATAAAAAAAAAAATATTCTTAAGCGCAATTTCCAGTTTTCCTTTTGATTCTATGGAGGGCATCATGGACATCTGGGGAAATCTCATTATATATAAACAAGAAGAGGAGTGCAGTCAGGGACATACCCCACCTGTATTTAGGCAGGTATTCTTCATTTTGCTTTTAGGATAGTGGCCAAAGACTTGTCCCTTGGGTAGCTTTCATGGTTGAAAAGGTGAAAAGCAAAATTAAAAGGCATATTCACAAAGGAAGAACACTTTTTTTCAGCTGAGATTTGAAGTGATTTGGACAACTGGTGAGGAAGCAGTGTAATAGGATTATTGTTCAGATAATGAAGCCTTGCACAGTGAGCTTCTAGTAGGGGGCTGAAGTGTGCAAGTACTAAAAGAATGGAGGGAGTGAGGCAGTTAAGAAGGCTATGGAGAGTTTTAAAGTGGATCCTGAAATGAGTGAATGTCAGTGAAGGTATGAGAGTGCTATGGCTGTAGTGTGTGTGTGTGTGTGTGTGTGTAAGAAAGCAGCCCAGAGGCATTCTGCCTTTAAAGGAGCTGCACTAGTCAAAGCAAAACCAGATGATGTATGTGTGCGTGTGTATATAATTTTAAAAGAGGGTTCTGTACACAGGCAATATATGGGAGGCAGTGATAGGCAGATAAACTCACATAGGTGTTATAGGAGGCAAAGGGAGAGTTCAGAGTCAAATAGGAGGTCAGGGTGGAGCCAGTGTAGAAGAGACACAGTTATGCCTGAGTATGTTTCTCTTGACAATGAGAAGTACTTTTGTGTTCATGACATTTAGCGAAACAAAATTGTGATAAATCCACAAGTATATTTGGTAAGACAGGCGGTGAGAGTGAATAAGAAGGAGCCATTAATGATTCAAAAGAAATGTATATTTGCATATCAGCAGTTTAAAAGGGATAATTAAAGTTAAATGTAGAGAAAATATTAGAGAGGAAGAAAATAGTTATAAAAGGGAAGGGAATTGGATTTAGTGGGACTTCATAGAGAGGGAGGAGAAAGATTCTTTAGTATAGATGTGGGGCTGTTGCCAGAGAGCACAGTTTGATAGGTATTTAAAAATAAACACACTATTAAATGCTAAGTGTTGAGTTCATGATATTTTTGCATCTCCTGCAGTGGGTGCTGAAACACCTAAAAGAGATTGGGGTAATTTTCAAGTCCCACTGTGGTCTTGTGGGCTGTAGGAGGCAGTACTTTCTTTTTTAATATTTGATGTCTTGTTACCTTATGAATACGATTATGTTTATATTAATTTGAATGCATTTTTAAATCTATGAAAAGAATGCAAGACTTAAAAAAACTAATTGAAGCTTTAGGAACCTTAGTTAAATTTTTGTTGGTGCTAATCAGTTCAGAGATCACAGCTGTGGTGTCTGGCAATAGTTCAGATCCTGATACAGAAGGCAAGGAACATTTGCCCTCAGAGAAAGGAAATCCCTTGGAAGTATGTCTCAGCAAGATCATGTCAATGAGCAACAACGCTTAGTTGCTGAATGGTGGTTGACATTGTTGCTTTTGTTTTTTCTCTTTACATCAGAGCCTTTATTTCATCTTGCTTTTCACTGTTACTATCCAGAACATCTTTTCTGTTGCCAGCCGTGTGTGTTGTTATGAACAGTAATTGTGAAGAACAAAATAAGATGTAGACTCTGATATAAAGAAAGGTGATGGGGGGAGAAGGAATACATTTAATCTGGTATGCAAAAGGAGATCATCTGAAGAACTCATTATCCCTCTGAACTCTGTATCCAAAAAAAGTGGTTTAAAGGAGTTGACGAATGAAGAGAATTCTAAGACAGAGGGCTCCTCTGGAACAGTTGTTAATTCTCAACCTCTAGTACATGTACCAGTACTGGTGCTTTGGAAGTTTTAAACTGGTTCTTGGCTATCCAACCTCTTTATTTTATTTTATTTTCCCCCCTTTTTTTGGAATCTCTGCAAACTTCTTCTTGTCTTAATAGATATGAGAATCCAGCCTCTGTACTGAGTCCCAGTATGTTGCCACTGCTACTCTTACTCAACTGTGAGTTCTTGTAACTCATAGTTGAGTTTGGCCATAAGGAAGAGAAAGGAGGGAGGAAGTTGTTGATTGGTGGAAGAAGTCTGTCTGGTGAACTGGTATAGTTCAGAAAAGGTTGGGAACTGCTACTTGAGAACTGTTTTCCATTTTTATGATAAAATATGAGTTTATTAATTTATAGAAAATGTACTAATATTCACAAACAGGTTCAGAGGAAAAAGTATAACATACAAAAACAACCACCAGCTCTACCAAATTGTAATAGTTGTTCCCTATTCTAACACTCAGGTATTCTTTAAGTACAGGCTAATCCCCACCATCTCTATTTTTTTATAGTAAGAATACCTGATTGTTAGAATAGGGAACAACTATCAGGTATTCTTACTGTAAAAAATAGAGATGGTGGGGATTAGCCTGTACTTAAAGAATACCTGATTGTTAGAATAGGGAACAACTATTACAATTTGGTAGAGGTGGTGGTTGTTTTTGTATGTTATACTTTTTCCTCTGAACCTGTATGTTAACAAATTAGCTATGTTCTACTAATATTTAAAGTTGTAAAGGACGAAGGTGGATTGTTAGTGTGGACATTTCGCTTGCAGTAGTCCAGCAAGTATATAATATCAGAGACCTAACTATTACTTGATTTAGTTACTTATTCTCCATCAGTGATATTTTAAACTGATATTTATTAGTAATGTAAAGAATTTAATTCTGGGATAGTTACTCCTGTGTTCCAAGGTGTTCGTTTTTCTAAAAGATACATTTGCAAACATACACTTCACTATCTTTTTCGATATGGAAGCAGTTTCTAAAGTAAAGAATGGGAAATAAAATGTTTGATTTATTTTGTTAAAGTATTTTGGATGTTTAGATCATAACTTGCAGGCACTTCCTGATTACAAGATCATTACAATAGCCGGGGTAAACAGGCTAATGCTAAAGGTGAAGGTGTTTGTTTATTAACCTCAAGTACACTACCAAAGAATATATTGCCAAATTTAACAGCAACTATCCTCAAGTGTTTGTTGTTTTCAAATAGTCTTTCCCTAACCTATCCCAAATGGTGTCCCTAGCCTCTGTTTGCCAGAAGCTGGGAATGAGCGACGGGGTGGTTCACTTGATGATTACCTGTTCTGTTCATTGCCTGTGGGGCACCTGGCACTGGCCACTGTTGGAAGACAGGATACTGGGCTAGATGGACCTTTGGTCTGATCCAGTAGGGCTATTCTTACGTTCTTAAACCTGTCCCTCTGATCCTCTTGCTTGTACTTGCTATTTAGGTATATTTAGTGTACCTCCAGAACATGTAATTTATTTGTTTTTCAGTTTTCCCTAGTGGCACCAGTCTTGGTGAACTGCGTCTTTGCTGATAGTACAAAAGTAGTCAAGAACTCCCAAAAGTTCAGAGTTTTGAGTACTGAAGCACACAAACTGGAGAAGTATGCTGACTTTATGGTTTTTGAGAATTATAAAAAAAAAAGATTGTTGAATAGCAGTTGGTCCATTTTAGGCCTTATCTTGCAGACAATAATCTGAAATATAAACAGAAAGCCATTTCACCTACAGTTCGAAGAGTGGATCAGTAGCAGCCTTCTGTAGGTCATTTATGAGCAGATGAAATTTGTCCTTCCACAGAGACAAATGTCTGGGCCACCTTCCATAGTCCTAGCAGTTTTACTGTTCCCTGTGGCTCCATGAAGAAGAAGGCAGAAATACTCAACAAGCATTCATTGCAATGTTCATGACTGTGATGTCTGGTGCATGTTGTGTTCTAAAATAGAAAAGCAGGATGAAGGTTCAATTTTTTATGCAATTTTTTGAATATCAATAAGGCCCTCAATAGTTCATCCCTTATTGGTCCATTTAAAGACTGGTGGCAAATTGCCTTTTCTCTCAAGTCCTTGAATATCCCTGTTTCACGTAGATTTTTGAATTTCATGTATTCTCTGTGAATGGCCCTGCAAGGTACCGAGTTTCCATTGTCTATAAAAGAATCAGTTTGTGGTCAGCTAGAGCTACATGCTACATATATGATTTGATCAAAATGTCCTTGTGTCGCAATTCATGTTTAAATAGAAAACATATGTTCTATGAAATGGAATTGATTCTGCTAAAGTAATACTGAACATATAATAGTTATTCTATATCTCATTACAACCTCAGATCTATTGTGCTGAACTCGAGGCTTACTTTTTTATTGTATGTTGGAAAATAGAACTAACCAAAATCTGTAAATGCTGTACATTTATGGAGAGCAAGAATTAAAGTATTCTTAAGATATACAGTATGTTTAAATAAATTTAGCAAGCGGTAGAAAACCATCTTTGCTAACGTGAATACTGTAATGAGACATTGTATCTTACAGACAATGACTAGATTTAGCCTATTAATAGAATTTTACAATAACATAAGTTTGTCTTTGCTTCTTACTGAGTAGTTGTTTGTAAAATAGCTTGGAGTGAAAGTATTCTGATAAGCTATTAAACTATTTAAAAAGGGTAAATTATTTGCTATAAATGGTTTCAGAGTTGAAAGTTCTTTATTTCAATCAAGAGTAATTCCTTTATGTGCTCCAAAAATGTAGGAGCACTTAATTTATAATTAGAAAGGTAGTTTGTAGAATTAGTCAAAATTAGAAAGTTTTAAAAAAATTGTGTAGGTTTGTAGACAGGAGATAAGATGTACCACCTTTAGCCTTTATACAAAATTGATATCCTAGAGGGAGACTAGTAGAAACTCCTAGATTTAGGTTGATTATCTCTTTCCATTGTAAAAGATTATTGCAGCTTTTTCGAGCTCTAACACCTCCATTATTTGCAGCAGGCCTTTGAAATTTGGCATGGACAAAGCCCTGTGGCTAGAGAAGTGCCTTTTGTTTGTCCCATGAAATTCCATTCACGTTTGACTGAACTATAAATTGTTGAAAACTGCCATTTCCTTCTCTTGCTTGCATTCTTCAGGTAAATTTGGCATACCAAAATAACTGAACACAAACATTTTAATCTAAGGCAGGGACCACACCCTCATTGAAGTAGCAGCAGCATCATGGAATGCCTGGAAGCTGTGGAAGCCTCATTTGGCTTCACCTCAGATAATACCTCTAAGACCATCCCACAATGTTGTCCCAGGATCCCATCTCCCCTCTGAGGGCAGCACACAGGGCTGGGGGGAGAGCATACAGCCACTGCATTTGGGAAGTCTGATTGCAGCATGTGTAGATGTAACTGCAGTAGCTTTGATCTAGCTTGTGTTTGGAAAAAATAAAATAAAGTCACGAGGCTGTGGCAACACAGGCAGTGGCTGCTCAAGTTGAACCCAGGGCCCTGGGCGGACAGGGCTAATCTGTGCACCTGCCTATGCTGCTGTGGCTTCACTTCTCTTGTTGTTTGAGATCAAAGCTAACTCAGGTATGTCTACATACCTCCTGATTGCAGTGTAGGCATACCCAGAGAGCTGGACTACTCCTATGACCAGTTTTTTGGACCCAGCACTAGCTGCCCATCCCCCTTCTCTGGAATAATAGCCTTTTCTAGCTGCCAGCTAGTCCTATAGCTCAAGTGGTAGAAGTCTGTAATGCAATGGTGAATTTGTTTTTCAGTTTTTCCTCTTAAAACCAAACTAACAAGGAAATGTTATACAAAAAAAAAGTAGGTTGCAAAGTCAAGCACTCAAAAGTTAGGAAATTCCAGTTTTATGGTTGCTCATCCGATCTTAATTTCAACATCCTTGTGCTTGTGCATGGTAGACTTTTTTCCCCCCACATTACTCCCAGACTTTTTCAGTGGCCAGGATGGACATATCAGAGATCAAAAATTCAAGTTGAATAGACAACTATAAATATAGTATTTGTTTACTTCTGAGTACTTGACTTTTCAACCTATATAACTTTATTTTAAAATAGATTTTTAATGTTTTTATATAAAGTGAAAGTATTAGAATATACATTTAAGTGCAAAGGCTGTATACTTCCATTCTATTTTTGTACCCCACTCATTGTTGCGTTTCCTAGCAGCGTATCTATATGCTCAACTTCCTTTTGCATTGGTGCACAGATTTTGAAAACTGCATAAAAGATAAGTCTGTCTCTCTTTTAAAAAACAAAAATATAATAGTAGAGCTTATATCATTTGCAGATATTTGTGCTTTTCACTGTAACTCCAGCATACGATCCTACTATCCAAATTTAAGAACAACTGATGCTACAGTGAAAAGTTTGAAAGAAATCATTTTATATACGTCTTTTTTTTTTTTTCTGCACTAATTATATCTTTGCTAGGACGCATGTATTCCTGTTTTTGTTATGTGAAGTTACAACCCTTCAATGGTTACATCACACCTGGCTGTTGTGGAAAGTGTTATGATGTGACAATTAGGATTACAAATTAATATGAGAAATAAACAGTAGGAGGAGCAGATGAACTCACAAGAGACAAGGATCATATTATATGAAAATGTCCCCTGTAATTAAAAAACAAACAAACAAAAAACCTGAGGTGGGAAACTTTTATTACTGCTCGTATTTCCTACCTTTTACGTCAGCGATTTTTAAAACATTGGAGCAAATTCATATGTGGCATTCATTGGTACCGCTATACTCTTTGGGGCTAGGAGTGTCTTTTTGTTCTGTGTTTGTATCGCACTTAGCACAAAGGGATCCTAGTCAATGACTGAGGCTCCTAGATGCTATGATAATACATTGATTTCCATGGAGTTGTACCCAGTTATGGTAGTGTTGAATTTGATCCTTTGTTTCAAAGATTTGGATATAGTTATTTTGAAAATTTTAAATATTTCTTTCACAAGGATTCTCACAGAATATTTGTTCATTTAAATATTTCAAAAAATTAAATTTTGAGATGAAGTATCCTTCAGTAGTTTGTCTACATAGAATAGTTTCAGAAATACTACTAGGTTTGCTGCCCCAATCATGCGGCCAGTCCCCAGTGTAAGAGACAGCATCCAACAGGCTTGCAACATCTACAGAACAAGTTGACCAGTGATACTCGATTTTTAACATGGGCAGAAGTATGGCTGTTCCAAGGGCTACCATTTTCCAAGGATATACTATGGAGTCAGAGACCATAGTTGAGAAGAAATAAGGTACAGATTATCAAGGGATGCAAAATTCGGTTTAGGAACGGGTGGCGTAAGGAATATATAATCTGCAATCTCCCCGATTGGGGGTAAAAGTTTAACTGGTTAAAGTACAGACATTGAGATATGGGGGTATGTTGTCCATATAATGGCTATGTTCAGGTGTGGAGTATAATGAGTGGATATGATGATGGGGATGGATCTACCCTCATTTGGTGGGATTTAATGTTCAGTGAGTTTATGGTTCCAGTTCATATGGTCCAATGGAAAAAGCCTCTCAGTCCCTTTCCTATAGTGGATGCACGATGTCGTACCGGCTCACACCTCCTGGTACTGTCGGTGGCCAGTGATGTGTTCGATGTAGATGTCCCTGGACCATTGGATGGTGTCCGAGACCATGAGGCGCCGCATGAACCATGCGTAGCGTCGACCGATCCCACAGGTCCACAGCACACGCTTGTTGCAGCGGTCCCAAGCGCCCAGGCCTCTGACAATCAGGGCATCCATCTGCACCTCGTAGCCCTTCGCTCTCATAACTCATCCTATAGACCAACACCTACCTGAATTCCTGCCCCCCGCCAAGAAAAAAGAAAGAAAATTAACTTCGCAGTTTTGCAGTTTGCCTGGAAAGTTAACAAATCTCGGCTGAAAGGTTAACAGACTAAAAGCTGACCACAGTAGTGAACTTGATCTTTCTCTCAGAAAAGATGCAAAAATGGAAATTAAATGGGGTGGAGGTAACCAAAACTCTGGAGCACACAACCCTAGAGCATGCAGACTTCGAAAAGTATGCCTCTGGGTCACTGTGGAAAGCCCTCCAAATCTGCTGGGGTCCTGTCAGTTCTCACATGATGGGACTGAACAAATGCAATGCGTGGATGGAAAACCTGTAATAATATTTAGGTTCTGTAAGAAATGGTGCTGGTAATTCAGATAAGTAGTAGTCTTCCTTCTGACTCAGTTGTGACATAATTCTGAAGTTTCCCTCTGTGTTTACAGCAGTGATGCTCACATTTGTATCCATTATTTAAAGTCTGTTTACCTCATTTAATTTCACATCTTCCAGAGCATTAGTAATAGCTTTGTGAATGCCTTATCTACTTGCACTTTCAATATTGATCAAACCAACAAATGCCAAAGATTTACTCGCATATACATACCTAACACACAGACTAAGTAATTTTTCAACTACTTACAGGCATTACTCCCATCTGCTATGACACGAATAAACAGAAACAGAGCAGAACCCAGCTGTGTCACCAACTTCAGCAATATGATGCACAAACTTCCTGTGTTGTCCTCACTCAACTTTGTCTTTTACATGAAGGTCACACAACTTTTTCTGATTTTAAATCCAGGAAGATCTTTTTTTTTTTTCTTTGGCAGTGAAATACAGTGTTAATTTTTGAACAATTTGTATTTGCTGAACCATACATTTGTGGACTGGTGCTTTCATATTTTCCACTGATGTTTTAGATGTTCTTTTTTTGTTGTTATATGCTTCTGTGTCTGTTGCATGTATTCCAACATCCTACATATCAAACTCCATAAAATAACCATTTGTTTGATCAGCTATTTAAGGAAACATGTCATATCTTGCACCACTTCATTGTGTGTTCTTCGTTCTAGCCACATGAGCTCTTGCAGACTCTCAGATTGGATAGGTTAGTGCTTTTTTCCTTTTTATCAAGCATGCTTTTTCACGCGGTACTTCATCCAGATGTTTGTATGATCTTACATGATCCCAGAAAGAGTGTTTTGCTGTGGATAGGGTACTGGACCGGGCATCAGGTTACCAGGACTTTATTATTGACCTATGGGAATAAGTCACTTAACTTCTCTGGCTTAGGTACTTACCTTTTTGTTTGTTTGTTTTATTTTGGTAAAGCACTTTGAAATCTATGGTTGAAAAGCACTGCATGTGAGTGAAGTATTATTTATCAGTTATGATGATTCAGTGATAGAACTGTCTACCCATGATCAAAGAGTCTGCACTATCTATCTTAATCTTAAACATTCCTAAATAGTCCTTGTTTATTTCTCTCACTAATCCCTACTATAACTCTATTACCTTTTGGGTTCAGGAGACGGGGTGTTTGTTTCCAAATCTGTTGCAGGAAAGTGCTCGGGGGTTCTGAAATCTATTTTTGTCTTGAGCTTCCAGAGTTTGTTTAATGTGATTTGTAGAGGGGAACAGCTAGGTTGCTGCACCAGTAGTGTTACAGATGATGATATAGAGGGGAACAATTTTTCTATTGCATAGATATCATGTGGTAATTGTTGGTGGAACCTTAGAGAACACTTGATAGACAGGTGAAACTGCATGTCGGAGACTGACTACATTAAGAAAAACTTCTTGTAACAAATCAGAATTAGAGCTCTCATTGACTATTAACTCTGACCAGCATAAGGAGTTATTGTGAAGAAGTCTGAATAGATTTTTGTTCTTTTCCTAAGTAGTGAACAGGGGTTACAGTTGTCTTTCTTTATGTGGCCCATTTCAGAAAATCAAGTCAATGGAAAACAAGCACTGTCTCAAGTTTTATGAAAATTTCCTGTTTGTACTGTCTTTCCATATTTTTCTTAGAGAGAGAGAAAGCAAGGGTTCATAATTTTTCTGCATGCTCTTATGAATTTTTCCCCCTGGGATATGTTTTGCAATATAACGTGGGCACTGTTCTGAGCCAGTATTGAATTATTGTGTTAGCATGTTAGGCACTGTACTGTTAGGACATACTGTCTTTCAGGTGGAACATAAAATTGAGGTCCTTATCACTTGGTGTTCATGATTCCATTGTGTTTTTTTGTGGGCCAGATGCTGTGACCATTAAGGTCACTTCCATTGATTTTCCTGGAAGTTGGATTAGGCTTCGTAAGAATTAATCTTATAAGCCTGGTGTACCGGCCAAATTCCAACTCTGGTTCTTTCTACCTAACTTCCTCTTGTTTCAGTTGGTTAAGTTATTCATTTTCTGTCCAAAACTCGTGGATGCATTTTAATATTTAGTGGAATAATCTGCATATAATACATAAGGCTACATTTTAGTCGCGGGGTTTTTAGTAAAAGTCATGGACAGTTCACAAGGAGTAAACAAAAATTCACGGCCTGTGACATGTCCATGACCTGTACTATACGCCTGATTAAAACTTGAGAGTGCTGCGGGTGCTTGTGGGAGGGCCATGGGTACTCCTGCAGAGGGGTCTGTGGGGGGACAGGGACATGGAGGGGGGAGGCGCAGGTGCTTGGGGCGGAAGAAGGGTCGGTCCCGGGGGTGCCGCAAGTGCTCAGGGGGTGGGGGGTGCTGTCGTTCCGGGGGGTGCCATGGTGCTTGGGTGGGAGCAACCCACAGCTGGTGCTGGAGGGGAAAGGGAGGATTGGCAGGGCTGGCAGGCTCCCTACCCGGCTTCTCAGAAGTGGCGACATGTCTCTCCCTAAGCTCCTAGCTCTGCACGCTGCCAGCTCCACAGCTCCCATTGGCCAGGAACCTCGGCCAATGGGAGCTGCGGGTGTGGTGCCTGCAGACGGAGGCAGCACACGGAGCTAGGAGCTGAGGGAGGGACATTTTGCCACTTCAAAGGAGCCTCCCTGGGTAAGTGCTGCCCAGAGCCTTCACCCCCTCCTACACCCCAACCCCCAGCCCTGAGCCCCCCACCCATACTCCTGCTGCTGCTGGAGGTGGGGGAGGGGTGTGGCCCAAGACTTCCCCAGCACTGGCCAGTGTGAATGTCCCAGAGGCTTCCTGAGCTTCTCGGGCAGCCCCGGAGCCAGCCGCACCGGCCACTGCACAAGTCACGGAAAATCATGGAATCCATGACTTCTGAGACCTCCGTGACAAACTTGCAATAATATATAGACCATTTTTTTTAAAGCTTTCTGGACTCTTTCAGGATGATAGATACTAGAGAACTGTTACCTTGTTGTTCTGTGTATTACTGTACAGTACATATTGCCATCATTTTTATTTATTACTTGTTTTGTGGTGATACCTAGAGATACCAAATGAGATAAGGGCTAGGGTTGCCAACTTTCTACTTGCATAAAACTCAATCTCCCTGCCCCACCCCTTCTCCAGGCCCCGCCTCCTGCTCACTCCATCTCCCCTCCCTCTGTTGCTTGCTCTCCTCACCCTCACTCACTCGCTCATTTTCACCAGGCTGGCTCAGGGGGTTGGGTTGTACTCCAGTGAGAGGTGCGGGCTCTGGGGTGGGGCTAGGGATGAGGGCTTTGGAGTGTAGGGGGGTGCTCCGGGCTGGGACTGAGAGGTTCAGAGAGCTGGAGGGGGATCAGGGCTGGAGAAGGTGGTTGGGGTATTGGGGGGGTGTGAGGGCTCCAGCTGGGGGTGCGGGCTCGGGGTTGGGACTAGGGATGCGGGGTTTGGAGTGCAGGAGGGGGCTCCGGGCTGGGGCTGAGGTGTTCAGAGTGTGGGAGGGGGATCAGGACTGGGGCAGCGGGTTGGGGTGCGGGAAAGGGTCAGGGATGCAGGCTCTGGGGGCACTTATCTCAGGCAACTCCCAGAAGCAGCGGCATGTCCCCCCTCTGGCTCCTACGTGGAGCCACAGCCAGGTGGCTCTGTGCACTGCCCTGTCTGCAGGCGCCGCCCCCCCACAGCTCCCATTGGCCGTGGTTCCAGGCCAATGGGAGCTGCAGAGCCGGTGCTTGCGGGGCGGGGAGGCTGCTCCTACATGTAGAAGCTGGCGGTGGGACTTGCCGTTGCTTCCGTGAGCCATGCGGAGCTACAGGAGGCAGGGAGCCTGCCTTAGCCCCCTGCGCTGCCGACTGGACTTTTAACAGCCCGGTCAGCAGTCCTGACCAGAGCTGCCAGGGTCCCTTCTCAACCGGGGCAACCCCGGCAACCCTAATTAGGGCCCCATTGTGCTAGCCACTGCACAGACATAATCCTGCCCCAAAGAGCTCACATTTTAAATAGATAAGACAGACAAAGGGTGAGAAGGGAAACAGATTGGGCGATCTATCCACGGTCACGCTGCAAGTCAGTAGAAGAGTGAGGAGTACAAACCTTGTCTCCAAAGTCTCAGTTCAGTATCCTACCTGTTGGAACAGGATTCCTTTCCAGCTGCTTGGACACTTGTGCAGATTTCTAATTTATGATATTAATTCAAGATACTAAACTGATTGATTTCAATTTATATAAGTTGTTATAATGGTTGAAGGTTAATATAACCCTTCAGGCAAATGTCTATACATTCATACATTCAAAAAGTCTTCAGAATTTTAAAAATATAAAATGTATAATTAAATAGTTTTATCCAGTCTGTACACACACTCTCAACTCATATCTGGATAACTGCACTCTGTACGTACTTCATTTGGTAAATAAAATTAACATACTGAGCATCTGTAGTGAGGCATTTTCACTTATGTCATAGCTTGTGTTTTCTCAGTCTAGTTTTTATTTAATGTGTATCAAAGTGAATAGTCTTTTATTGAGGGACTTGCAACTGGGCTAACTTTGAACTTTTAAATACAAACTAATTTTGAATGATCAAAGAACAAAAAAGAATGTGAACAACTGTAAAATCCATTTTTAAAAAATTGTTCTGATAACTCAAACAACTGACTGTATTTCCCTGAGCTTCCCTTCTTGTGTCCCTCCAGTGCTTAATTTGTGCCAAGGTTTGCCGGGGCTGCAGCATCAGTTATGAATGTAAAAAAATTGCTTAAGCTCCACCACCTCTTTCATTACAAATTAAGCAGTGTGTCCCTCCCAAGAACCCCAAAACTAACAAACAAAAAGTATTTCTGAAATGGTAAGAAACATGAACAATTTTAGCCCCAAAGGCAGTGTTTTTTGGAAAGTCATAAACCACTGAGAATAGGGGCTTTTGGTAAAGTGTCATTTTGGTTATCACTATGCATTCTTGCAAATGATAACTCCTCTTATTTTTCTGATGCACTTCTGTTCCTTTTATTTCCTCCTTGGTATTTTCACTGATTTCTAGAGCATAACTGAGCAGTTATGCTATTGTGCACTTCTTAGCACCAGCCTACTTACTGGCTGTTCATGCACCTGTTGGTGTGCAAACAAAAGAACAAAAAACAGTAAAGTTCTGCAACCTATCTGCCTTGCTTTCAATCAAAATGCAACAAAAAGGCAAAAGAAAATTCAGGATGGGAAAACATCTTAAATACCAATAAGTGGGTCACTTAGTTTTTCTCTAAAATGTTTTAGATGACCAGATGGTTACAAAATTTTAGCTGCATAATTTGTACTTGGTTCATACATCTGAGATCATGAAATAGCTGTGAATTGTGAACACACTGCATTCCTTTTGGGACCCAAAGTAGAAAAGCCTTATATCAGGGAGCCAAATAGTTGGGGAGCACCGAATGTATTGCTTTCATAAACACCTGTGCATTGGTTTTTGTTTTCATTTTAATTTGTCTGTATCTGAAAAGTGATGTAAGCAGCATCTGGTTATCCTTACTCAATATGCCTATGCTGCCAAAAAAAATCAACAGATTCCTACTGTACTGCATTTCAGAACTAATGAAGACATAATTATATCCCTGAGCAGGAAGAGGGAATTATGCTTTGTTGGGGACTAGACTAGAAGAGAGAGAGTGTGTATTTTGAAATAAGTAAGAAAACTGATACTTTCTGTCAAAACTGTGGTATTTTATATTGGTTGCAAGCTGACTGAGAAAATAATTCTCTTACAATAATGGGTAAAATACAATGGTTAATAATGAGCAATGGGAACTTGCATTTCATTTGAACTTTATATATTGCTAAATCCATTAAATTTCTTAAAGGTTTCTCCCATTCATTTTATACAGCTATTCTCCATTTTTTCACCTCTTGCGTGAAATTAATATGTTGATTTGGAATCTCTGTGAAGATTATAAGAAATCTGAAGCTGATAATTAAGATCAGGGCTGTAAGATTGTATATGTGAAAATAATAATAGTTGTAGGAACGTATTCTGAGATGGTGTATTTGTTTTTTTTTTTAACTCGCCTGTTTTTTAGATTTATATTTGAAAATCTGCAGTAAAACTATGAGAAAGACAAGGTGGGTGAGTAATAACTTTTGATCTCTCATCCTGGGACCAACACGGCTGCAGTGAAATTATTACAGTTGTTATTTTAATTAGTATAAAAAGTCATTTAACTCTCATTCTAACTTAAAAATAATCACCACTCAGTTTATTTTTCCTTTAAAAATATCCACCTTCATGGAAAAAATGCAACAAAAAGAGGTGAGTAATTATATGCAGACTACTGATAGCTCACAATGAACAGGATTCAGACTATACTGGGCTATACATTACAACTATTCAATTTTATGTTCTCCCTCGGTCAGTCAGCATTCTTATACACCTGGTCACAGAACTTCTAACCACTGCCTATCCCTCTCTCCTCTGGATCACATAATAATGGGACCTTGAGAGTGTTGTTGGGAGCATCATAAACACAAAGTTCATCTCATCCCTAGAACCAGCCATCCGCTATCACATGTGTATGCCACCATTTGCTGTTCACTGAGGGTGACATTAACCCTTGTAGAGGCACCACACAGGCCCTGTGTAACCATTTAAATTCTCAAAATAAGCGTGAGTGGTATTTAAGTGAATTGCAACTTCAGGGACTATTGTGTGCTGGGATTTTGCTTTAATCTTTGCTAACAAAGACAGAAAGAAGAAATGATATCATTTCCAGACGCTTTAGTAACTTTTAGATCAGACCGTTCCAAGTAGACAATTTTCAATTTAGTGCACACATTTTTGAAAATCTTGGCCGAGGTGTGTAAAAAGAGTTTATAACTATAGTGATGACAATGAATTTAACATTTAAATACAAAACAGGATTTTTTCTCTTTTTCTATTGTAACCTTGTATGCTAAATTACAACATAGGATAGAAAACAAAAGACTTGTGGAGCTGCCTCTCTTTAGCAGTCTTCTGGGGGCTTGGCTTTATGCTAGGGAGCCAATGGATTATTTTAAAGTTAGTACAGTTTCTTAAAACAAACACATGCATGCACACACAGAGAAAGCTAATAAGGGACCAAGTTCTACTGACCTCACTTGTGCAACCCCCCCGTTTGTAACAGTGTTTTATACTATCAGGTCAATATGTGTTTTAAATATCTGTCCAGATGCAGTTTGGTGTGTAAACTTATATTCGGCTTTTTTTTTCTTTCTGTTTCTGCTATTCATGTGTTGTCTTTAAAACATACAAAATTTTCTGTAACAAAATTTTTTAAAAAAACATTAAGGTGGTGTGAGCCAGTTAAGTAAATACTATACATAATTGGTAAAACTGAGCCTTTGTGTGTGCATGTGTCTTCTACAATCACACACAAATATATCCCGTTGGAGAACTAGGGATCTTGGCTATCTAATGGAATAAAAGAAAACATTGGATCCTAGCCCCGGAAGTTCATGAACTATCATACCTTATAGTCATGAAGTTAGGATGTATTGAAAAAACAGTTTTAGAAAATCGTTGTTTTTTAAAAAAAACTATTACTGTGCCATTTTTTCCTCTTGCGAGGAGGCCTATATGACCTACCCTGGCTGAGAAAGTTGAGGGATATGAAAAACTATACCAAGTTAAAATTTGTTTTTTACAATGTTGTCAATTAAAAAAATAAATAAAATACTGACTTTTTTCTAAAATGCCCTTTGTATAAAATATATGGCAAAAATACATGATATCTGTATATATAACCTAGACTGTCTGAATACCCTAGGGTACACTGACTAAGATCAGGTAATTGAGGGAATGTAATTAAGATGTTGTGGGAGATAGCCCTGTTTAGATAATGGGGAGTTTTGGATAATCAAAGTACAGATAATCAAAATATTACAATGTTGGCATAGTTTGGGATGGCTTATATAACCCCTTGCTGCTCATGAGTAATGCAGTTATCAAAAATACATGCATATAAAACACTATATTCTACACTAAATTCTATTATGATTTACTTAAATTGTAAACTCCTTGGGGGGTAGGGATGCTCTTTTATTGTCTGTAAAGTGCCATGCACATCTATGGCTCTGTACAATTTAAATATTCTAATATTAATTTACAGCAGTGTTCTGGGTCTATACATTGTGTGTGCGAGAGAGAGAGAAGATGTAAAGGGAGTAATATGACATGACCTACTGTAGACTAATGATGACCTCAGCAGTAACTGATGGCCTGAGAAGTGGGAGGAGCTGCAGAGCAGGCAGGGAACCTAGAGAAGCTGTTAGGCATCCTGCATGCTTTTAGTAGCTGCTTCTGTGCCAGGCAGTACCCAAGAAGATTGCCAAATGTGCCTGGCAGGCATGCAGCTGGGAGGAAGCTGCGTGCTGTAGGTGGGTAAGGAGGGGTGAAGGGGAAACCTTGGGAGGGGAAAGATGGTGGGTGAGAACTACATTATCAAAAAGTTTCAGTGGTCTAAGAGCACCGAAACACTGCCGCCTTCATTTCTCATGCAAAACTGGAGTGGTACACTAGTAAGCTATCCTTCCTGTAATATTTGGCATTCTTTCTTTCATTTGTGATGTAATGCCAGATGTAAAACCCACAATATTATGCTACATTATTTCTGTTAAAAATGCTTGACAGTTATATGTATTTTACATAAGTTGGTTTGCTTCTTGCAATAGTGCAACAGAGCAACACAGACTTGTGACTTGTAGTTTGACCACAGCTTTCTTGTTGTGGGTTACTGTCTCAAAAGTAGTGATGCCAAAACGTGTTATGACAGCACTAGTCCTAGCTCAGTAATTCAGGCTGAGTTGAGTTTTGCACTTAAAGTAGGGATTCAACCTCTTTGTTATATATGAAGAATGTGACATATTTTCTACAATATTACTCTGAGTACAGAATGAATTTTCTGAGACTACAAATAACCTAGTTCATTTTAAAAAGAAAAGGAGTACTTGTGGCACCTTAGAGACTAACAAATTTATTCGAGCATAAGCTTTTGTGAGCTACAGCTCGATGAAGTGAGCTGTAGCTCACGAAAGCTTATGCTCAAATAAATTTGTTAGTCTCTAAGGTGCCACAAGTACTCCTTTTCTTTTTGCAGATACAGACGAACACGGCTGCTACTCTTAGTTCATTTTAACTCATATTAATTAGTGAAGAGTTGGGTCTTTGTAAAAATCGCACTCTGTGTCAGTGTCCTTTTTTTTTTTTTTTTTTTGGTCCTGAATTAAGTTAATAATGGAATAACATAGATTCGTCAGACTTTCCATGTGGCTAAAACTCATTGAAATCTTGTATGTAAATTACATGTGAAAAAATTAGGATGTAATTAAATTAAGCTATTAACAACTGTATATCACTATTATGATTATATAGACAAGGTTAGATGAACAGCTAACATCATACTAACAGGGGCAACTGTGACATCAGAAGTAACTCAACCAATAAATACCCTTACTCTACAGCTAATTAGCATCCTATAATTCTATGGGTTTTACTGAATCAGCAATATGAAAGCTGCTGTACTCAACATTCTCAATGGTAGATTATTTGGCCCAGCTGTGTCTGTTCCTAAAGATTCAGTGACTGAATCCTAGCTCGGGCATCAGTAGTTGAAACAAGGGGTGACAAGCTGGTCAGTTAACCAGTTAAATAACTTCAATTGACCAGTCAGCTGAGAGCTTATTATTGAACCACAATTAAATATTTCGGCAAGAATGCCCTCATGTAGGGATTGGCCTACATTTTTGATTACATCATGGTGCTATTTTTTAAAAAACTTTTTTAGAATTTCATTTCATTGCATTTTTTAGAGTAACAGCCGTGTTAGTCTGTATTCGCAAAAAGTAAAGGAGTACTTGTGGCACCTTAGAGACTAACCAATTTATTTGAGCATGAGCTTTCGTGAGCCACAGCTCACTTCATCAGATGCATACCGTGGAAACTGCAGCAGACTTTATATATACACAGAGAATATGAAACAATACCTCCTCCCACCCCACTGTCCTGCTGGTAATAGCTTATCTAAAGTAATCTCAGGTTAGGCCATTTCCAGCACAAATCCAGGTTTTCTCACCCTCCACCCCCCCACACAAATTCACTCTCCTGCTGGTGATAGCCCATCCAAAGTGACAACTCTTTACACAATGTGCATGATAATGAAGTTAGGCCATTTCCTGCACAAATCCAGGTTCTCTCACTCCCTCACCCCCCTCCAAAAACCACCCCCATACACACACAAACTCACTCTCCTGCTGGTAATAGCTCATCCAAACTGACCACTCTCCAAGTTTAAATCCAAGTTAAACCAGAACATCTGGGGGGGGGGGGTAGGAAAAAACAAGAGGAAATAGGCTACCTTGCATAATGACTTAGCCGCTCCCAGTCTCTATTTAAGCCTAAATTAATAGTATCCAATTTGCAAATGAATTCGAATTCAGCAGTTTCTCGCTGGAGTCTGGATTTGAAGTCAAGCTTTCTTACAACTACAATACCCGCCTGCGGAAGTAAAGAAACAGATTGATAGAGCCAGAAGAGTTCCCAGAAGTTACCTACTACAGGACAGGCCTAACAAAGAAAATAACAGAACGCCACTAACCGTCACCTTCAGCCCCCAACTAAAACCCCTCCAACGCATTATTAAGGATCTACAACCTATCCTAAAGGATGGCCCAACACTCTCACAAATCTTGGGAGACAGGCCAGTCCTTGCCTACAGACAGCACCGCAACCTGAAGCAAATACTCACCAACAACCACATACCACACAACAGAACCACTAACCCAGGAACTTATCCTTGCAACAAAGCCCGTTGCCAATTGTGCCCACATATCTATTCAGGGGACACCATCACAGGGCCTAATAACATCAGCCACACTATCAGAGGCTCGTTCACCTGCACATCCACCAATGTGATTTATGCCATCATGTGCCAGCAATGCCCCTCTGCCATGTACATTGGTCAGACTGGACAGTCTCTATGTAAAAGAATAAATGGACACAAATCAGATGTCAAGAATTATAACATTCATAAACCAGTCGGAGAACACTTCAATCTCTCTGGTCACGCAATCACAGACATGAAGGTCGCTATCTTAAAACAAAAAAACTTCAAATCCAGACTCCAGCGAGAAACTGCTGAATTGGAATTCATTTGCAAATTGGATACTATTAATTTAGGCTTAAATAGAGACTGGGAGTGGCTAAGTCATTATGCAAGGTAGCCTATTTCCTCTTGTTTTTTCCTACCCCCCCCCCCCCCCCCCGATGTTCTGGTTTAACTTGGATTTAAACTTGGAGAGTGGTCAGTTTGGATGAGCTATTACCAGCAGGAGAGTGAGTTTGTGTGTGTATGGGGGTGGTTTTTGGAGGGGGGTGAGGGAGTGAGAGAACCTGGATTTGTGCAGGAAATGGCCTAACTTCATTATCATGCACATTGTGTAAAGAGTTGTCACTTTGGATGGGCTATCACCAGCAGGAGAGTGAATTTGTGTGGGGGGGTGGAGGGTGAGAAAACCTGGATTTGTGCTGGAAATGGCCTAACCTGACGATTACTTTAGATAAGCTATTACCAGCAGGACAGTGGGGTGGGAGGAGGTATTGTTTCATATTCTCTGTGTATATATAAAGTCTGCTGCAGTTTCCATGGTATGCATCTGATGAAGTGAGCTGTGGCTCACGAAAGCTCATGCTCAAATAAATTGGTTAGTCTCTAAGGTGCCACAAGTACTCCTTTACTTATTGCATTTTTTGTCTTTCTTTTTGTTTTTTGTATTTTTCTGAGTTAAAATAACTCAGTTAAGTAACTTGTTTTTTTTCTAATTAGGTATAAGTATCTAAGGCCAAGAAACCATAAAGTAATCTTTTTAATTATTGTTATTGTTCTAATAAATTAGCGATTTAAAATATTTGACAGTGTTTGACTGGCCAGTTGACCCATTATTTATGGGCTGGTCAAATGGACAACCTTAAAGACTGCCTCTGGCACTTCTGTATTGACTACTGTGCACTCAGGCAATGTTGCTGGGAAAGCTGATGCAAAACTCCTGTTGGAACCTGTAAGTGCAGAGACATTGGGATGTCAGGAACTTGACACATTCCCCTCTGCTACCGTCTCATTGAGGGAAGGGGGGGCAGAGAGAGAGAGGGATAAAAAACATAATGTGTTTTTAAAACTCAGTTTAATCTGGAACCTCAAGCTCTAAAATACATTAATTGTAATAGCATTTACATTGATTGGCGTCACTCCAGGGCAGAATTAAGCTTGTATGGGTAACTTATCTGAGCATTTTCATACCTTAACGTGCTTGAATTTCCTTTAAATTTAATCTTAACTCTATTTTCTGGGTTAATTATGCTTGATTTCTGGGCTAATTACAGCATTTCTTTAACATCTTTTACTACTGATTTTAAATTACTGATATTTTTTATTTTCAACCTTAACTTCATTTTAACTTAGTTTTTTTTGTCTTGGAATATATATGCTATACCAGTACTTAACATGTATTCTTTTTATTTTGAAATTACTTGACGTGTTAACTTTGCACCACATGGTTAGTTAGGTGCCTGGGGAAATAGAGGCAATGTGGCTTATGCTATTACCCTTCCTCATGCTGAGTAATGGGACTACCACCCATATAAAGGTACTACTCAATACAGGAGTGGCAATCAGGCCTGTTAGGATATAGATATTCAGGCCTGTCTGCAAAGGCCTATACTTTAAGAATTTAGATGTATTCTTATCACTTAGCTAGTTATAGAGGTACAGTACAAAACACGAATCAAAATCACAGTCTGCCTGTTTATAGGCCTTCTCTCACTATGATAGTCTAAGGCCTTGTTCTTAGGCTAAGGCCTTTGGCTAAGCAGCAGAGGCAGCCATAAGATGGAAAGCAAACGGTCACGTCCTCACCAGTTACAGTGAAATAAAGCAGTTTGGGGCTATTCAAAAAGTGACCCAATCTGTCACCTCCAGAGAAACGGAAGAGCCTGGAAGATTTAAAGAAAACTTAGTTTGATAGCATCCTGTCTGGGAAGAACTCACTTATCAATAGCTGGGGTGTGAAATCCTCATTTCTTTGTTGTTCGATCACTGTAGTCCCCATTTCCCTATTGTTTGTCTGTATAATCTCTGTCTGGTTCTGTGATTGTTTCTGTCTGCTGTATAATTAATTTTGTTGGGTGTAAACCAATTAAGGTGGTGGGGTATAATTGGTTAGATAATCATGTTACAATATGTTAGGATTGGTTAGTTAAATTTCAGTAAAATGATTGGTTAAGGTATAGCTAAGCAGAACTCAAGTTTTACTATGTAGTCTGCAGTCAATCAGGAAGTATAGGGTGGGAGGGGGGTAGGAAATTGGAATCAAGTTTTGCTAAGGGGGGGGAATGGGAATGGAAACAGGGACACAGGCAAGACTGTGGCATCAGCAGGGAAGGGGGACACTGAGGACGGAAATTGGAATCATTGCTTGCTAGAAGTTCACCCCAATAAACACTGAATTGTTTGCATCTTCGGACTTTGGGTATTGTTGCTCTCTGTTCATGCTAGAAGGACTAGGGAAGTGAGAGGGTGAAGGAATAAGCTCTCTAACAAGGCCCAGAGAGGTTAAATAATTTACCCAAGGCTGTAGAGGGAGTTTGTGTCACTTCTGGGATTAGAGCGGAGGAATTTATTCCTTCTAGTTTTGTGTTCAAGTTGCTCAGTTACAACTTTCTGTTGTTAATATTGGCTTCCTTGAAAAGGGTGGTCTGTGGAAGTTGATGGATAATGATGAGGAGAGGGTAGGAGTATTTCCAGTGTTGCCAACTCCAACTGTTCAGAAATCAGGAGTCAGGTCCCAAAATACCTCAAGATTGTCTTAAAATCATGAGATTTTATAAAATAATAAATTTTGTGTTAGAGAATGTGCTACGCTTTGAATGGAAAGCACAACTTAGTCCTTTGATGTAAAGCTATTTTAAATGTATCTTGCGTTGTTTTCTGTATAGCAAAGGACCTATATTGATTATAGCAACCTTAAATACTTACATGCATTCACCTTATTTCGTGTTGATTAATAAGAAATAGATCCACCTATCTTGGATCAAATATTTGTTAGAATGCATTTTTGGAGTTGTACTGTAGTAGAAATATTTTTACCTTAAGCAACTTAAAAAAATTTAAAAATGTGATTCATAGTCCAAATGCTCTAACACTTTTTTGTGGGTATCAATGCTTAATTAAAGAAATGTGTATGCATTGGGAAAAGATTCCTCTGGTAACGCTCAAGACCTGTTTTTCTTTTGAAAGTGTTTTATATTTCTCAGAAAATCAACAGCATGGTATTGAAGTCTATATCTGTACAGTCCATATGTGGGTTTTTAGTTGGAAATAATTTTGTGTTATCAAAATGTATGAAAATACTTTTTTATGCTCTACTAATTGTGAAAACTATGCATGTGATGACAATATAGTAATAGTAATAGTTCATTAAATAATTCTTTGTTTAAAAAACCCTGTTAAATACAACAGTATCAGCTGATGCACACCGTTGCATTTTCCACAACTGATTGCATAGTCATTGTAATTACATATCCTCAGCATTTTAGGAAAAAAGTTTATTATTTACACTGCAGTCAAACCAGTGGTGTGGTATCTCTAGGTAATTGTTAACACTTGTGACTTTTGGCGTCTGGATTGAACTTCCAATTCTCAACTTTAAGCAGGAGGCTGGATACATGGGAGAAATGTTACGTTGATAGGAAGGAGAGAGCTGACGACAGCTAGTTTTGCATTGTACTTGGATAGCATGGACTAATATGAGGGCTTGTCTACATTTGGAAGTTTACGTGAATAATTATTCTGGAATAGTTGTTTTGGTAAATTTCAAAGTGTAGACAAGCCCTTAGTATCTGTGTCTACACTAGCTGCTCTCACACTGTTGCACTCCACTGATGGTACTAACAATGAGTATTCTACGTTAGACAAATCAGCAGCATTTCTAGATAACACATTGGTAAAAACTCCAGTGCCCTGAACTAAACTAGTGCTCCTTCCATTACTACCAGTAGTGGTGTTGCACAGTTACAGTGTGAAGCATTAACAAAAATGCTCGTATAAACAAAGCTAAAGAGCGACTGTGTTTTTGCAATTAGTAGTCAGGAAGACAGAGTACCAGACTTGCCCACAAGGTGAGAAGCAGGGACGTACTTTAGAAAATTAGAGGTAGATTTGGGTTTTTTTTACTAATGACATCTGCAAATGAAGACGGAGATTCACTAAGCTTAAAATTTATGGGTTTGTATGCTGAAGGATACAGAAATGCACAAAGTGTTTCTACTCCTGGGGGAATTCTGCACCACTGTACGTGCACAGAATTCATGTCCCCTGCAGATTTCTTTGCTTCTCTGTAGAAAAATGACTTTGACAGTGAAGCTGCAAGAGCAGTCATGCACCACTCCCTACCAGCGCAGGTACATTGTTTCAGGCACCTGGAGCAGCCAGCAGAGAGCCCAGCTAGTGGCTCCTACCCTGAGCCGGGATCAGCTGCTAGTCCTGGCTAGGCTGGAAGCAGGAGCAGATGGGACTTCCTCTTCCCCTGCAAGGAGTGACTGGGGCAGTGTCAGATCCACCGCCAGAAACCTCCCTCAGCTGCAGGAAGCTCAGCATCCTCCCCTGCTTCCTGCCCACATCGCTCCTCAGCTATAAGGGGTGAGGGTCACTGTATGGGGAGCTGCTCCCCCATCCACCCAACCCCCGTGCATCTGTAGCTCCCATACCCAGACACCCCTTCCAAGCCTGACCCTAACCCAGAAACCCCCTTAGCCCTCCATACCTGAATGCCACCCCACTGAACCTCAACCCCTGCATCTGGAGCCCAGCTGCCTCCGGATCCCCACCCCTGTACCCAGACTACCACCCACTGAGCTCCCTGCACTCAAACCCCCACCATGATGCCCTACCCCCTGAACCACCCTGAGCCCCTACATGAAGACCCCAGTGTCACTGACCCCCAACTAGCTGCATTCAGAACCCACCCCGCTGAGACCCTCACACCCAGACCCCTCTGCTGAGCCCTCTGTGCATTCAGTTCCCCCCACACCTAGACCCCCACTGAGCTGCCTACACCTAGATTGTCCCACAAAGAATCCTCTCACCCCACACCTGGATGCCCTCAGCCCCTCCACACTTGGATCCTACCTGGTTGAGCCAACCTGCGCCATATCTGGTGCACCTGGAGCAGAGGGGCATGCCCAAGCCTTGTGCTGTGTCGGGGTCGGAGGCAGCCTCACCGCTGAGTCCATGTCCTTGTGGGGGGGGGGACAAAAAAAGGGGGAGCTGCGGGGTGATCTTCTACTTTTGTGCAGCTAGTAGCTTGTGTTCCCCACTGCCATTCTGGAGCATCTGCATTTATTTATTGACAAATAAAATGTGCAGAATTTTGCAGGATTTTAAAATATTGTGCGCAGAATTGTTAGGTTTTTTTTGGTGTAGAATGCCCTCAGGAGTAATGAAGTGTGCCCTCAAGACACTTGCAGTGCACTAGTGCCCTCTGGTTTGCCTTTGGAGGTTTGGCATGAAAGACTGTAACAAATTCTCTTTGCATGCTGTATTGAGAGAACGGGGTTTCCCCCATAGGTGTATTCTGCCTTTTTTCTCCCCTTCTTCCTCTGAAGTATCAGAGATTGGCCATAACTGGATATGGAACCCCTGGTGTAATGGAGCAGTGCTCTGAGATGGTTCAGAGAATCCTTTCTAGATGCCTGGCTGATATGTCTTTGCTCACGTGCTCAGGGTCATACTGATTGCCAGATTTGGGGTCAGGCAGGAATTTCTCCCAGGTCAGGGACCTTAGGGTGTTTCACTTCCTCTATAGACATGGTTCACCTTCTGAGATTATCTGGGTATGTCTCACCGAATCAGTTCCCGGCCATTGCAGTAGCCTTGGGCACTGGGGGCATGTTGGCCTCTTCTGGTCCATACATGTGGCACATAGTGTATTCTCTTGAGGACTGAAATGCCTATGCAAATTGAAGTCTTTGAACTTAATATAGGGGTATTTGGGTGAAATTTAATGGCCTACTATGTACAGGACGTTAGACTAGAATTTGATTTTACTTTCCAGCCTAAAACTCTTTAAAATAATGTTCTCAGTTTATTCAGGTTTCAGAGTAACAGCCGTGTTAGTCTGTATTTGCAAAAAGAAAAGGAGTACTTGTGGCACCTTAGAGACTAACCAATTTATTTGAGCATGAGCTTTCGTGAGCCACAGCTCACTTCATCAGATGCATACCGTGGAAACTGCAGCAGTCTGTATCTGTGCAAGTTTTTTCATGCAGTTGATAGATTTCCACTCCATACGGCTAAATGCAGTGCCTTGCATAATGACAGGTTTCAGAGTAACAGCCGTGTTAGTCTGTATTTGCAAAAAGAAAAGGAGTACTTGTGGCACCTTAGAGACTAACCAATTTATTTATTGTCTACTGGCAGCAAAATGTATGATCTTGGCATATTACATCTTCAGTTATTCCTGGGAAACATCCTTACTTTGAATTAAATGCAAGCTGAGTTAAATGACTTCTGGATTCCTGCTCCACTAGCATAGTCTACTCCTGCCTCTTACTTTAATTGAGAGCTCATGAATGCAGTGACCTCGAATACTAACCCAGACATCTGGCCAGTCCACTCTGTCATAAAAACTACTATCTCTTGTATTAAGAGACTGGATGATAACAAAGTTAAGCCATTTTATTACATATATTATTCAGTAAATACAAATTTGTGCAGATAACGGGATGAATTATTTTCAGTCAAAATGAATGCAAATTTATAGTCATCTGTCAGCACCTGAAAGTGTTTTTAATTGTAATGTTTATTTTTTCTTTTTTTATTACGGTACAAATTATATGATAAACCTCATTGTTGGAATAATACTCTGATTTTTCTCTTATTCTTTCTGTATCTGCTGTGACAAACAAAATATCTATTTTTAAAAGACTTCTGGAAAGCTATGGGTGCTCTGTGGTTATGTAATGTTACTTGGCGACATTCAGCTTTATATTTTGATATGCCTTGTATGACTGACACTTGAAACCAAAGAATCATAATATAAAATGGCCCATGCATAAATGCTTTTTTCATTTTGCAGAGCAAATATTGTGTGTGTGTGTGTGTGTGTAAGTATTTATAAGTTCTTGATTTCTTTTATCAAGTAAATGTGTCAGCAAGTTAACAAGTCTTCCAGCAGGGTGCAGTCTCTTCTCAGGATTCATAATGCTTTCAACTAAACATTTTCGTTGATTTAGTCACATATTTGCATTTTGCATAGCAAGATGTTGAAGTTTATTTTTTTTATTGCAGATCTTATAGGAAAATGATTAACTTTTTTTTAATATGCATTCAACTTTCTTATTGTGTCTTCTGATGCTGTTTGAAAGCTGAAATGGAGTTAGTTTTGGTAAGTTTGGTGATAAGGCAGCATAAAATCAACAGATTCCAAAAATCAGAAAATGTAGCTCTCATTCACATTGCTTTTAGTCTCCAAAATAAAATGTCTACCTTTTTTATTGTGAAGACACCATTCATCAAATTACTTCACTGATGTCTTGTGTCTGCAGAGACTCAAACAATAGAACCAACAGAGGGGTGAACTTTCTTCATTCATGTTAAGGGTGTGTTAATTTCAAAGCTTAATTGTGACAATTTAAATTCTTAACACTGCTAAAGACTCCTCAAAACACAGCTTGTATAATTGAAATTTAATTATAAAGGTCTGTTTTTTGGCTATGGGTGGGGGCACACATACCATAAAATGAAATCTGCCCAGTTACCTTATGCTAGGTCAGTGGAGAAAAGATTAATTTTTTAAAATACTGTTTGTAAGTTTCTTCATGGATATAAGAAGTTTTATTAGTTCAGCAGATGTATAATTTAGTTAGCCCAATTCCATCTTCCAGCTGTAGAAAGTAGTGTTTGAATAGTTTTTGTTTCCCCATAGTAAACTTAACAGATGCATTTGTAGTTTTGGGTGCCCACAGTGATAGTTAACAACTGCTGTTCACAACACTCCTGTATCTGTTTGTTGTAGTTTATCTACACTAACCTATTATCTTTTGACAGTAATCTTTTGTACCAGCTTTCAGTCCAACCGATTTTCTCTTTGGACAATATCATATTTCATCCAGGGCATTCCCATGTCTCAGTTTCACACCTAGTATTTCAGAAATGCATTTCTTTTGGCTAGGTATTGTCATCCATTTAAAGAAATTCAATGTTATTTTGATTGGCTAGGCTGAAAGTGGCCTCACAATTGCACTTCTAGTGTGCATCTACATTAGGAAGTGTTATAGCTGTTTTTTTGCCTGGGTGCAGATATACTACTGATAGCACAAATGCAAGATCTAGTATAGACTGGGTACAGGTGGTTTCACCACTCAAAATAGGATTAGATGATGTAGTGTGGCGCAGTAAACTTCCCTGATAGATTGTATTTCCTAAATGGACAACCTACCCTAATTCTCAATTACTGACTGACAATCTCCACTCATTGATATATTTTGCTTTCCACATCCAAATCTCTAAACTGTATTCTTAAATTTACTCATCTAAATTTGGGTTATTGCTGATTATGTACTCTATGTATCATACGACTTTTAAAAACAAACTTTGTATTTGTGGATAATCTAAGTACTATATCCAGATGTACAGACACACTCTTTTCAACCTATGTATTACATAATTTTTTAAACATTAGCTTTAATAAATTTTTTAAATCTGTTAAAAAATATCTGCACCCAATCTGTACTAGAGTATATATAACATTATAGCCGGTGCTTCTGTTTTTCCTAGTATTGAAAGATTCTAGAGTGGGGAGATATGTTCTGATGATAATCAGAAGAATTACATAGACAATACAGAGGAATTTTTATCTTCTCAGATGTCAAACAAAGATCCTTCTGATGATGATTTATTGATTCCAGAATCTGAATAATTAAAGAGTAAAGAGGAAGCGTCTTTTTCTTGGGGAACGAATTCCATATATTTTGATCAGTATTTGGGATTTATTACAAAACTTTTATTCTTTCTTGTGGCTGTAGTTGGGAGATTTAATATTCAAGAAAAATCAATATGACTCTTAATTTTAAAAGTATAAGAATTTTGCAGTTCTGTTTGCATGTCCAGCTTTTTTACTGATATGCACAGATGCTTGATTTTAATTTCTTGATTTTTTTTTTAAAAGCAAGGTCTTATTTAGTGAAATGAATAATTAAGGAAATATGTTTAATTGTATGTTAAATACGTACTCTGGATTGCTCTTTTTTAAAGACTTATTATTGATGGTTATATTCTCTTTGAAATTATTTTTAAAGCTTTTGATTTATAGCAAGCATCATTCATTGCTGACAGTTAAGGGTGTATTTTCATTAGGAAAAAGGGTGTATTCTTACCACATGTTGGTTAACACATGGTAACTAACATGAGGTAAAATCCTAGTGAAGACAAGCAAATTAGGTTGTACCTCAGGTACACCTGGACCTGCTATCTTGTGTTAAAACTGCAAACTTCCTTGTCTTCCTTAGAATTTTACCTCTTGTTAGTTATCATTTATTTTCATCTACTCTGTTTTTTGACACTCTACTTGTTTCTTGTCATCAGCAGATTAAATTTGACTGGACTCTTCCTGGCTGGATTTTATTTTTCCCCCCTGACAATTACGCTTTGCGGGCTGAGTCAGGAAAGTTTCTATATTTTATTCAGTTGAAGGTCTATATGATAAAATAAGTGTCAATATTGTGAGTTTGTAGTGGAGGGATCTCCACTAGAATTACAGAGTTAACAATATAGCTACTTAGGTTTGCCTGCAACACTTTTTTATGTTGATCAGCTGTAATTTTCATTCTATGATGCTGCATTTAGGAAACTGGTGTTACTGGCTGCTGTATCTATAGGCTACATAGATGTTAGAACTGTCCATTATTGACTGTTGCTGTTGAAATCTCACTTATATGGGCTAACACGAGAGAAAACAGAAAAAGGGTAATTTCCTTTCTGTAAATTTGGTTTCCTTACATCCACCTATACCTACCCAGATGATGATGTCCCTAATTTATGTGGCATCTTCTATGTGGATGAGATTTTTTTTTTTAAACAGGTAGAGTGTATTGTTAATAGGGTTACTGCTGCTAGATGATCTAATTGAAAGCTGACAGCCAGCTAGTCCCTAGTAGGGAGAAAGTGATATTACAATTATAATTTGTTCCTATTTCCATCTATTAGCAGGGATGCTAAACGTACGTGTTCAGCTCTCTCCATTTGTAAACAGGCCAGAACCTCAGCTGGTGTCAATTGGCATAGCCCTAAAGAAGGGATATGCTGATTTACCCTAGCTGAGGATTTGGCCCAACATCTTTAATGCTTTTTCCTAAAGGTGTTTTTATTGTGGCCATTGTTGGTCATATTTATATATTTTTATTTTCTTTTGGGGGGGGGGGACTAGATCCTTTTGATTCTGTATTTTACTTACTAAAGGATTATTTTATTATGTTATGTTTTAAAATATGTGATGGCATTCTTGTACAGAGCCTCATTAAATAGCCTTTTTAAATATAAAGTTATCTCAAAAGTGGCCAACTGGGATTTTACAAAACTTTTCAAACACACATCATGTTTGGGCTGAGAAGAGGCATGTAAAATATCAGCCTAGAGTTTGTTTCCATCCTTCCTTCCTTCCCACTTAGGGTGACCAGATAGCAAATGTGAAAAGTCCTCCCTGCACCCGGACCCCTCCACTGAACCTCCTGCACCCAGATTGCCCCACACTAAACCTTCTCACCCCACACCTGAAGCCCCCCACACTAAGCCCCCCGACTTGGATCCTGCTGGGCTGAGCCTGCCTGCTCACACCTGCCTGCTCACACCTGGCTGGCGCGGAAGGGGAAGGCCTTGGGGTGCGTCAGGGTTGGTGTGTTAGTGCGATTCAATATCTGTGATTATTTTAGATAGTTTTAGAAATAAACTTCTAAATTGTTTCTTCCTTTGCATACTACTTTTAATAATCTAAGTATTCTATAAATCAGTAGACCAACACACAGTTTGGTTTGTAAAATAATTCTGGTCTCAATTATCCTCAAGTAACTCTGGTTAGCTTTGAAAAACTTAAATAATTCTGTTTAAATTGAGTAGTGTTACTGTGCACTTACACATTCAGGGTTTGAAAATTCCATTCATCCACTCAGTGGTGAGTGGGAATTATTATTAATCTTTGGAGAGTAGCAAGATCAAAGGTCATCAGTTTCTGCCAAATTTAAGTTTTCATTTTAAAAAAAGCTGCAAAATGACTTTGAAATACAATTTAATTAAATTCTGATTTCCTGAGTCTGCAAACAAGCCGTTCCAGAGCTTTTGCTGCTGCTCATAACTTCTCTGAACTTCAGCAGAATGAAATTAATAGCACCACAGGTTGTTTCACTGTTGAGATTCATATATTTGTGGACAGTTGTGAAACTAACAAAAATAGTATCAATGTCACTTAGCAGCTGCTTGGAATACTAAGGTCCACCGCAGCAGATAGTGAAGGATTTCAAGAGAAGAAAGAAGTGAAAAATGGATGTTGTATTAGCTAGTGATGCAGTGCTAAATTTGTATAGAGTCTTAAGCTTTGCCTCTCCCCGACCTATCTTCTCCCTCTGTCTACTCGACTTGCCCCTACCCCTTCTCACACCTGTCCCATACACTCCATTCTTCTCATCCTTTGCCATAAGCAGCCAGGTGGGAGGGCGGGCTGAGTAAAACTGTGAGGCCCAGCTCTCTGGTGTATGTGTCGCTGTGTGTATTCCAGCCTGGTGCAGAAGGGAGGGCTCGAAGTGCATAAGTGTGCTGCAGAGTGAGCCCGCCCCACACTCACCCCTGCCCAATTTCCTTCTCCAGTTCTTTGGTTCTTGCCGCTTGTAGATTTGCTGTGGTGGGCTCCTCTAAATGAGGGAGACAGCCATCTAACTACCTCTAGAAGACAAGGATGGAGAGGGCACAGGAGTGGAGAAAGGTCACCAGTGCTCATAACACTTCAGAGTGAAGATGGGAGTGTCACTCTGCAACCAGGAGTTGGGGGCATTTGAGCTCATCTGTAGGATAAATGGAGTTGAGTGTTGCGGGCAACAGAAGGGCCCTAGACCTAGAGGGTGTAAGGGGTGGTAGAGAAGCAGGGCGGGCCATGGTGAAGGGGGTGGTTGGGAGGAGGGAAGTGGTTTGGGGATGGTGGGAATGGGGGCGTCGGGAAGGTTTTAAGAGATGGATTTGTTGAAGAATGGGGCTTAGTGGAATGGTGAGTAGTGGCAGGGAAGAGTTTGGGGGTGGGAATGTGGGGCTTTGGGGGGCGGAGGGTTTTGGCAAAGTGATATTTATGGGGGCATTTGGGGGTGTGCAACAAGGTGAGTTTATTTGGGGGTGGGAGATGTGTGTTTATTTGGATGGGATGTGAGGAGGTTAGGGTTGTCTATTTGGGAATGGGGTAGCAGACAGTCGGATGGATTTAAGCTGGGGCTTGTTGGGGGGTTATTTGGGGTTGGGTGGGGCTGTGGAGGGGGATTGAGGAGATGTGGGTGGGAGCTGTGGGAAGGGCAAGTTGTTGGGGGAGGGAGGAGGCATATGGCGGGTAGTTATTTGGGAGTGTGTGGCAGGGGGTAAGAAGGTCTGAGATGGGTGGGGTGGCTGCAGCTGGTTGTAACTGTGTCTGACTTTGTCTCCTGCAGCCCCTCTCCTCTCCCTCCCTCTGTCTTGCTCCCTCTCTTCCTTCCTTACTGGCACCAGCCTCAGCACCTCTTGTAGGCACTGAGGAGGGATGGGTGCACTGTGGCTCTTCAAAGGGCAGAGCTGACTAACTGAGCGCTGACTGCACTCAGAATGGACTCTGCCTGCAGCATCACACTTGTCTCACTCCCTGCCACTGGCTCCAGGGACTCAGCTTGCTCATCCTGTTGCTGGGCAGCCAGGAAGCTTAGCACCTAGCTGGCCCTAGTTCCACCAGAGCCAGGGTTTCATCTCTGGCAAGCTGGGCTTTGCGCATGGGTGGTGGGGTGGCTCAAATGTATGTGTGTGGGGAGGAGGGGCTGAGCTAGCTACCCACTGCCTATGCCCCTCAGTCACCTTCCATCCACAACTCTTCCCAGGGCAACTGAGCAGTGGACACTTTGAGGAGGAGCATGAACCTCAGAGGGATCCAGTGGGAGAGGCGGTGGGGAGAGAGGAATTCCAAAGTGCCGGAGTGTCACTCCATCGTGGATTTCAGGTGCCAAAGCCATACTCTAGGATGCTCTGACAGCACTGCGTTCCTGGTGTTAGGATAGTAGTGGAGATTGTTCCCTAGTGGCAGGTTGTGGGTGGAAACGTGTAGAGAGACCACTCAAAACTGATGAAACTCTGGGAGAGGGTAGCAGGGAGACAAGAAGAAGAGAGATTTTGTTCAGGAGAGGATTCTTTAAGTTTATCGTACACCTACTAGCCAAAGGCTGATATTAAAAATGGTATTCTTGAGTAGAGTCTTGGTATATTGCCCTGGAAGAAATCCCAATACCCTCCCACTTCTGTTCTGTGTAGTTTCTTAATGTCATCACTAGGGTCTGGGCATGGTCTAGTAATGCATGAAGCAATGAGAGGCTACATTTCCCGCTAGCAGCAGATTGGGCTTTTTGCTAGGCTGTTGGTTACTTCTGGGCCTAACTAGTAAACTCAGCCCTCCCGCATCTTTCATATCCGCCTCTGGCTTGTAGGTGTCTGCTAAATTTTTGAAGTCCTATATGCTAATGTAATTGAGAGCAGAATTTGATTGTGTGGATGTATATGTATGTGTGTTTGTCCTTTTTTCTTCCTTCCTCCCCACCCCACAACAGGTAATGTATTTCACATTAAAGGACTTTCAAAAAATTCAGATATATTTCTATTTTTAGTAGTCATTTCTCCCCTAAATTATTAGACCTACAAAGTTTAGAAAATCTAGACACACGTATATTATTCAATCAAGAATCTGTTGTACAGACAATCTTTTCATAACTTTCTTATAACATCTTTATTAGTCTTTATTATTTTTGCTACAAAAATAAGGTCTGCCAATATTAATTTTACAACTTTTATTACACTTGGTCCTAATAGGAACATGATTGAAGAAAATTTCCCCATTTACTTGTCCACTCACTCTCTTGTGAGAGAAGTCCATTTTGCCAAAAATAGCAAATTAAAATGTAGGAAGTATTTTGTTTGAATGACTTAATAAGTTGTTTAGAGAGGGCTGCAGTCTCCTCTTCATGGGCCCAATATGCCAAGTTTGTGTCCAAGAGTTTTCTCGAATTCATCATCATAAAATAATTATGCAGAATGTAATGCCATCCAGAATTACACACTGCTGGGCAGGGTAGAGAGCCACAGAAGAAAGGAGAAAACTTGGATTACTAATCACAAACTTTGTGCTTTATCAGATGTTGCTTGAGAGACATCTAGGATCATATACATTTGCTTCTTCATATAACAAACTTTTTTTTTCCACTCTAAATTCCTGGCCCCTCTCTCTTGCTGTGAGACATATGATATAATAATTTTACAGTATTGCTAGTCGCATAAATTATTTCCGTTCAAAATTATGGAAGTGCAGTAAGTCTTACTGGGTTTACCCAGGATTTGAAAGGCCTGGTTAATCTGCAATGGAGGATCAGATTTTATCTCCACTAAATCCCAGACCACATCTAGGGATTCAATATCATTGAGCCTTTTTCTAAAGCCTAATATCTGAATACTCTCACTTTTATTATTGTTTTCCATTTTCTCAGCCTTTCTATAAAAAATATATTCTCTATTACCAGTGCACTGTAGACCACCGTAATATTTTCCACTTCAGTTTTCAATAAATCATATTTTGAGTTTACACTTCAAGTATTTTTACCTGATATTTCACAGTAACCTTCTAAATTGGTGATTTGTGGGGCAAAAGTATTTTTTAATCTCAGATTTCTTCTTCTTTTCCTTTTGAAAGAAATTTGCAGTGATTATATTTAATACTCAAGACAGATACTTCCCAACAGGAAGTCTGATCTCTTGGCCATTTCAATACTCAGAGTGCACACCATACCTCTTAGTTTTCTTTCTGTCTTTCTGTCAGTTTTCTAATGATATTACATTGTTGCTAACCAAAGCAAAAGATGCTGCTCAGACTTTCGTAATTAGTGTTGCAGTGATAATTCTAAAACTTACCAGCAAGTATATCTGTCACCTTCCCCTATCTGATTTCTTATTTTCTTTAAATCAGAAACTGTATATGCAGAGTTCAGATGTAAATTTCACATTATACAATGCTTATTTGCTTCATATAAGTGTTTGAAATTGGATAACACTTAGGTCCTGATGCTCTAACGATTTACGCATATGCTTAACTGAACTTCAGTGAAACTACTGATAATCTCTAAAGTTAAGTATGTGCATAAATCTTTGCAGGATTAGGATCATTTTAATTTCACTGCACATTTTATGTGAAGAAAATAGCTAGTTTAAACTTTTTTATATCTTAAATATGTCAGCTGACAGATACAGAGTAAATATTTATGAAGTTGATAAAATAATTCCAAGATTTAGCATCTACTGGGAACTATGTTGTGTTTCTAACTGATGTAATGGAGTGGTGGAAAAGTCTGGAATTGCTGATATAAAGTTTATTGATGCTTCATGCTTACATAAATATTTAGTGCAAAAATGGAAGTGGAAGAGAAAATTGCAGATCCTATCAGTATGAAGATTAGTAAAAGAAAATGCTGAAACTAAGGACTTATTTTTCCCACAGGTAGTGTGTTCAAGCTGTTACACAACCAAGTCAGAAGACTTGGGTACTACTCCCAATTCTGCAACTGACTGACTGTGTGTCCTTGCACAAGTGACTTTACTCCGTGCCTCATTATCATGATCTATAAAGTGTTGCTTAGCTACCTTTATGGAATGTTTTGAAATCCTGAGGTGAAGGGCTATGTTGAAGGCAGATATTTTATTATTGTAATAGAGTGGTAGATTTAAAAATATTTTAATATTTTAGTTCTTGTCTATGCGCTACTGTGCGTGTGTGTAAGACATAAAATGTTTATAAAGTTGCATTTTTATGCAGCTCAGATCTACAGTTACAGTCCTTCCTGCGAGATAATTACTGTGCTGTCTTTGATAGTGTTAGGATCTACCATCAAAGCACCTTTCCTGCTCCATTTGGAAATTTAAAACGTTCACATTCCTATTGTGTTGAAGAATCCCAGCAGGAAGCCCATTAAACCTATCTGGTTACTAATTCCACCTTTTTCCCCCTGAATGTTTGATCCATCTGCTAAAATTTTCAAGAATGAATTTCCATAATTTCAGCTTTACTTTCTACCTAAATACATGAAAACTAACAGAAGAACGTTGGTTATGTTCATCAGAATATGGAATAGAGTTTAGCAAAGAAACTGTAAGTATATTTAATTTACATGAAAGGCTGATCCATAAGTTGAAGGCAGAAAAATGTATCTAGCAACTGCAGTTGCTGAATCAGTTGTCATAGAACTTCGGGTAGTACAATGATGCGAAAATATGGTGTAGCAGTATTTTAATTTAGATGTATAGATTCAATAAATTTAGGAAACAGCCCACAAGTATTAAGAATGCACGAGCACTGTTTTGCTTTATGACACTTTAATTTCATGCTGTTCTTAGACATTTTAAAGAACTTTCTTTTAAATCATTCTAAATAAATTATCTAAGGAGATTTGTACCACCAGATATTGCTGCTGCAAAGTAGGTTTATTTTACAGTATTAATAACTGCCAACAATCTTTAGAGTAGCCTGTTTGGCTTTCTTTCCTCCCTATACCAGACTGGTAGCTCTTGCTTGCCTTACTTCTAAGCTTTGCCTGATTGGACTTGAGTCTTGAAGGCAGCTTTTGTTAGATTAAGATCCCCACAATAGTGTGGAAGACTTTGAGAAACAAAACTCGGTCCAGCAAGACCTTGTTTACAACAGACTTTACTGTTGTACTTCTCCATAGCTGCACTGATGGAAAAAGAGTTTCAAGCTCTAGCATAGAAGAGTCTGGTCTACAAGAGGAATGCCACAGGTGGAAATGCATCTGTGGTGAATAATGACTACAATGTGTGCTAATGTATCAAGGAGTCTGTTTTGGGATATCAGCCTGTGTGTCAATACCCAGCAGCCTCAAGGGGAGAGTTAGGCACACTTGTTCACTAGCAGAATTTTCAACCCATAATTCCTAATAGTTGCAGCTCTGCAAGAGGTAATATTGCTGGAGGCTTTAAGGTAGACAAGGTTCAGGAGTTTTTACTGCATCTAGTGCTGCTAAATGACAGCGGTAGACATGTGAGCACCCAGTCTTCACTACAGCTTTCATCACTGGTAGCATCACTGATACAACAGTACTGAAAAAGAAAGTAAAAATTTTCCTAGAATAAAGAAGGCCATAGAGCAGGGTATGAATAGGGTGAGAGTGAATAGACAGACCAGAGGCCAAATCTGGACTGTCAGATGCTTTTGAGCAGACTGTGAAATCTTTTTTTTACTTATCATTATCATTATTATTATTTCTGTGTTGTTTTCTCTGGAGTCTGGACCATGACTGTACCTTGACCAAGAAGTCAATTGATTACCTTTACCATAGAGGGTCTCAAGACTTAAATATATATTTTTAAGTCATAACTGGACAGGGAACCAGCACTCTGTCACTTATGTTGGGTCTGTTTCTGCATATCTGTACTTGCATGATACTTTCAATCAAATCAATAAGGCTACCTAGGTAAATAAGAATTTTTCATGCAAGAGTCTGCTGAATGGTGTTCTGTGTGACTTTGGGCAAGTTATATAAATGTTCTATGGCTCAGTTTACACGTATAAAATTATTGAAATATCTCACATGGGTGTTGTGAATTAACTTTATCTCTGTGAAGTCTTTCGAGTTCTATGGTATATAAGTGCACTACTTGTTTTGTTTTATTTATTGCTTTTTTAAGACTATTTATCATGGAGCAATTATAGTTGTGCCTACTTAATTATGGTTAAGGATGTGAGCAGAGGACCATAATAAACCTTAATTCTTCTTTGAGTTGTATCCCTATGGGTGTGCCACTATAAGTGTGTCTGTGTCCCCGCATTGCTGATCAGAGAAAATCGGTAGCTGTGTCTGTGGGGCCCGCACATGCGCTGTCTCTTCTTGTGCTGAAGATGAGGTGGCCAGCATGCATGGGCTAATCGTCCTCAGTTCCTTCTCAACTACCCCTGGCTAGAGATGGAGCCTTTAGCTGTCTGTTAGTGGATTGTTAACTCTGCTTTTCAGTTGTTAATCTTTAGCTTTTAGAAGCCCTTTAGCCTTCTTTGACTTTTATTTGGCCGTGCCTTTAAAAAAAAAAAAAGAAAGAAAGAAAGAGAAGACTTTGTTCTGTGTTGACCCGCAGTAGGGGGGAACTCTCCACTGGACAAGGGTATGCCCAGTTCTCTGGGCTTCAAGAAGTGTCACACTTCCAATGAGGCAATCCTAGTTGTGGACAAACACTCTCTGTGGCGAGGGCCACATCCAGTAAAAGTGTTCCCTCTGCCAGCAACTCCAACTGAGATCCCACAAGGACAGAGAGCTCTCATTTTTATGGCAGCAGTTGTCCAACCCCAGACCTCTGGCAAGTGTGAAGTCTTCTCCTCAACCTTCGACTTTGAAGGATAGCGGATTGAAGAAATGGTCCGGGGACTCCTCTCACAAGTCGAAAAAGAGAGCAGGAAGTCCCCCTCAGCAAGCCCTGGGATAGCCAAAAACGATCACTGTCTCGCGTGGTATCCTCAGCACTGCCAGCACTGAGATCATCCAGCAACCGCACACCGAAGAGATCATATGGGCGAAGTCCCCATCTTCCCCGGCATTGCCACCAATGCCGGGATGCTCTGTACCAGCAGAATTCCATCAGGCTGGTTACCGGCTGTGTTGGAAGCTCCTGACTCTCCACCCTTCAGTGCCAAGATCAGAGCACCGAGCCATGGCCGACCAAGGGGTATTTCCCCACAGTCACTCCGAAGTCAAGTGAGGGATTGTAGAGTGAACTGAACGGGATTTTTCCATTCTTCTCCCAAGCTCCATATGGGACCCAGTATCAATAGGGTCTGGGAATGTACCACCAGATGACACCGCCACCATCTTGGTATGGTAACCCATGGGCACCTCCACCAGGTATTATGCCATTGCAGTAGCCATACTGGGACTTCAGAGTGGCGCACTGCCAGCCTGCCTCAAGGGCACTAAACATTGAGTGAAAGCCTCCCAGGCATGTCTCCTCGACTACAGCATCGCGGGCCTCAGAACCCCAAGAAGTGGAGGAGCAAGAGGTGGACACAGAGGAGGAGGTCACACCCAAAGCTGTATCCTCTTCTTTGCCAGATGAAGTGGTCTTGTCGTCACCACCTGCCGTGGCAGATGACTTCCACTTCTTCCAAGAGCTGGCAAAGAGAGTGGCAGACACCCTCCATATACCATTGGAGGAGGTTAAAGATACGCACCACCAGCTTATCGATATCCTTCATGCGTCATCTACCTCCAAAATCGCCCTCCCAATTAATGAGGTCATCCTAGACCCAGCCAAGACAGTGTGGCAAACCCAGGCTTCGATGGCCCCAGTGTGCAAGCGGGCGTACAAAAAATATTATGTTCTCACAAAGGACCACCCAATTCCATCATGGTCGATGCTGTGCACTCTCGTAGACGACAACACTACTCTAGGACAATGCCCTACAACACAGATTGGAAACGTCTTGATCTCTTTGGTAGGAAGGCATATTCCTCAGCCACCTTAGTTTCGAATGGCCAATTACCAGGTGCTCACGGTGAAATATGACTACTACAAGACTTTATTGATAAATTGCCAGAGAGCTCCCAGGATTCCTTCAAGGCCATCATCCAGGAAGGGCAACTGGTGGAAAAATAGCTTTGCAGTCATCCCTCGACACTGCTGCCAGGGCTATCTCCACAGCTGTGGTGATGAGACAGGTATCATGGCTTTATCTGTCGGGTTTCCTGTAGGTGGTGCAGACCCTTCATCTTTGAAGGGATGAAGCTCTTCGCTGAGAAGACTGATGCCTTTCTCTGTTCCTTGAAGAATTGCAGGGCCACTCTCAGGACCCTTTAGCCCTCAATACCAACAGAGGCCTTATTCATCCCATTTCCTATCACAGTGGCACTATGAGCTCCAGAAGAAAAAGGGAAGGTTCTCAAAACAAAAGACTTCTGGTTCCCAGTCCTCAACCCAACCACCTGCCCCAAGGCATCATTTTGGATGGGCAGGTCGAGGCACCGTGAGACCACTCCCCACTACCACCTGTGACTACGCACCCATTTGACCATTGTTTGGCAGTGATCTGCAGTGCCTGGGAGTGCATAGCATTGGCCAGATGGGTCCTAGATCTGGATATTCCATCCACTTCACCTCCCCCTCCACAACACCCTTCCCTGTCCCTCTTCAGGGGCCCTTCTCACAAGAGTCTACTATAGCAGAAGATAGATTCCTGCAGTGGGAAGTCCTAGAACCAGCACCTCAACATCTACGAGGAAAGGGGTTTTACTCTCATTCCTTCCTAATACCCAAAGGGAATGGAGGTTGGAGACCTATCCTGGACCACAGAGCTCTCAACAAGTTCGTCAAAGCTCAGAAATTCAAGATGGGTACCCTATCTACAACCATTCCATTCCATTACTGGAACAGGGAGACTAGTTTTCGGCCCTCGACCTACAAGATGCCTACTTTCACATCTCCATACTACTGGCTCACAGACGTTTCCTAAGGTTCATTCTGGGGCACGACCAGTACTAATGGAGTCCTCCCATTTGGACTTTCATCAGCCCCAAGAATATTTTTCCAAAGTTCTGTCAGTGATGGCCACCCATCTATGATCTCAAGAGATAATCATCCAGATAAGTGTCAATCATTATCTCCTCAGAGCCTGGTCACTTCAGGAGGCTCATATACACTTGTTCATGGAGCTGGGACTGCAGATCAATTCACGCTAGTGCAACGCCTAGAATTCATAGGGACTGGCCTACACGCACTATAGGCCAAAGCCTTCCAACTTCAGGAACAGTTTCTAGCCCTGGTATCACTCATAGACACAACTCAATGCAGCCCTCAAGTGCAAGCCAGAATCTTCCCCCAGCTCCTGGGGCATATGGCAGCCAGCACAGTGATGATTCCGCATGCCAGACCTCACATGTGATGCCTACAGCTGTGGTTCAGCTCAGTTTATAGACCAAACAGGAACAGTCTGGACAAACCCCTGTCACTGCCTACAAGGATCAAGAACTCCCTGGACTGGTGGAAGAACCCAACCAATGAATGCAAAGGGATCCCCTTCTTACAGGCGCCATCTTAGTCACTCCTTAACCACAGATGCATCCATCATAGGATGGGGCACGCATTTAAATGGTCTTACAGTGCAAGGCAAATGGTCGCCTGCGGACATCAATCTCCTCAAGCTCCGAGAATTCAGGAATTCCTGTGCCAATTTCTTACCACTGGTAATGGGATCACATATAAAAGCCCTGATGGACAACATAGCCTGCATGTATTATATCAGCCACCAGGGAGGAGCCAGATGGTCCTTTCTATGCACAGAGGCAATGGAAATGGTGCATCTCTCACAACATCCCCTTATTTGCGGCTTACTTCCTGGGCACACAGAACGTGGTAGCAGACAAGCTCAGTCGCACTTTTCCACATGACCGCGAGTGGAAATGCACTCATCAGTACTTCATGTCTTGTTCGCACGGTGGGGAACACCATGCACAGACCTATTCGCCACTTACCAGAACAAGAAGTGTCCACATTACTGTTCCAGGGCGGGGACTGGACAGCCCTCTCTGGGTGATGCTCTCCTTTTCCTGTGGGACAAGGCCTACTTTACGCCTTCCCTCCATTTCTTCTTCTGCTGAAGGTGCTGCTAAAGATAAAGAGGGACAGAGCTTATGTAATTTAGATTGCTGCCACGTGACCGAGAAAGACCTGGTACCCTTATCTGATGCAGTTCACGATGTCCCCACTGATCTCCATTCCGGCCACTCTGCACCTTCTCTCTCAGAACAAAGCACCAACTTGGGGATACTTCGACTCAAAGCATGGCTCCTATGTGGTTCCAACACCTAGAAAGTTCATGCTCAAAGGAAGTGCAAGAGGTTCTACTACACAGTAGAAAGTCTAAACGACTTACTGGAAGAAATGGTTCGGGTTCCAGATTTGGTGCACATCCCAACAAATCTCTCCAGTGTCGGCAACTCTTCCACACATTCTGGAATATGCCCTGACCCTTAAAAAATCAGGGTTATCTCTGAGATCTCTTATGGTCCACCCAGCAGCTATTATAGCATTTCACCAATCAGTAGAGGGGTACTCAGTTCTTTCGTACCCACCCACTAAAAGGTTTCTTAAGGGAATAACAAACCTCTTCACTCAACCTCAACTTCCTACCCCCTTGTGGGATCTAAGCTTAGTGTTGAAAGGGCTGATTAGACCACCCGTCAAACCTGTGGCCACCTGTTCGCTAACATACCTATTGATGAAAATGATCTTTCTGGTTGCAATTACCTCAGCTAGAAGAATAAGGGAAATACCAGTTCTGATGGTGCATCCCCCCTACACAATATTCTTCCCTGACAAGGTTACACTTAGGCTGCATCCAAGGTTCATCTCTAAAGTGACCTCCTCGTTTCACATGAATCAGTCTATTCACCTTCCCGCCTTCTACCTCAAGCCTCACCAAGACAATAGGGAGGCCATTCTGCATACCCTAGATGTTAGGAGAGCCCTTGTATTCTACCTCGATAGGACAAAGGCCTTCAGGAAGTCCCTTAGACTATTTCTCTCTATGATGGAAAGATGTAAGAGCTCAGCGATATCAGCCCAAAGACTATCCAAGTGGGTCTTGAATTGCATCAGACAGTGCAAATTCGGACTCAATCCGTACACATTCCATGAGATCGATCTCCTTATCTGTTGCCTTCCTCAAGGATGTCCCTATCACAGAGATCTGCAGAGTTGCAACATGGGCGTCAGTCCACACCTTTGTAGAACGTTATGCAATCACCGGGGACTCTGCCTCCGATGCCATCTGTGACAAACCTGACACCAAAGTCCCAGCCCTCCAAGGGGGGTACTGCTCAGGAGTCACCTACAGAGAAACAACCATAGGGTCACTGTTCGAAGAAGAAAAAGAAGTTACTCACCTGGTGCCGTAATGATGGTTCTTTGAGATGTGTGTCCCTATGGGTGCTCCACTTCCTGCCCTCCTCCCCTCTACTTCAGAGTTCTCTATGACTCTCTGTAGATAAGGAACTGAGGATGGTTAGCCACCGCGTGCCAGCTAGCCTCGTTGCGCAGCACGAGAAGATCCAGTGCATGTGCGGGACCAGTGGACACTGCTACTGAAGTTCTCCAATCAGCTGTGCAGGGATGCACCTTCAGTGCTGCAGCAATAGAGACACACATCTCAAAGAACCATCATTACTGCACAGAGTTACTTCTTTGATGCTAATCCATAACTTGGTCTTATTAAAATTTATACCTATGAAACTTGTGGTCACTATGGAATATTAGGATAATTTTTGCTAGTTTCAAAGGTAGTATCTATCTTGGTCACTTTTGAGTTTTTAAAATTTTGAAAGTGTAATTATTTTTCAGCCTGTTTTCCCTCATGTATCAAAGTTTATAAACGCACAAATTCACATATGTAGATTTCATAAACATACTTGTACGTAGTAGTTTATTGGAAAATTGGTTTTGAAGTAATAGTTATTTGAAGTGTTTTTTTTATTGACTTATCATTGTCTGCAGAGATGCCTTGCAGAGATTTAAACAAGTCTCTTAAGCACCTAACAACTTCTAAGAACCCAATTGGATCATTGCTACCCCTAGTTCCTAATGCTGTCTGGAGCTAAATTCCACAGGGTCCCAGAGCTTACTGCCTGACCATCCACCAGCTTTCAGAACACAACAGCATTCCTAAATTCTTCCTTTCCTGTTAATTCTTGCTATCTTGCAAGCTAAGTAGCGAGACAGCCCAAGGATTCTGAGGCACCTAGGAGCTTGCCAGGGCACTGGGAGCCAGGAGTAGGTTCTGATCTTATTCGACTCCTTAATGTTTTATGTGAGCAGAACTTCCTCATAGTTCAGCCAGGTAAATGCTTTTGTGTTTAAAAGTTTAAGCAGTAGAGCACGTAACTATCTCTGCTATGAAATAATGTGCTTTTACAAGCAAAGAGCTATAGAGCTCATTTGAAGCAAAAAAAACCCTAACCATATATTTCTCCTTCATAAATGTAAGAGATTCATCTATGCAAATGATCATTATAATTAAGATTGGTTTGGTGAATTCAACATAGCCCTTATACGAATGACATAAGAACATTGTAACTAAATTTCTAAGCATTAAAGTGATGGAATGACTGCTTATCGTAATTTATTTTAAGATATTCGGTGGCTTTTATAGTTGCGTCTTGTGTCCTTTCTGAGTTGTCAAAACAACTGTAAGTCACAACACAGCACAAGGAGTCAGATCCTGGGTTGGCGTATATTGACATATACCATTAAAGGGTGAATTTATGCTGATTTATACCAGCTGAGCATCTGGCCCAAACTCTTTCAACATATTCCACTTTTATATCATGAAATTATTATTCAATTTTTTCATGAAACCATGCTATTTATAGTTGGAATAGTTTTTCTGATAATTTTTAATGAGGCCCTTGAAAATGCACAAGGGAAGTTCTGTTTTTGTTTTTTGTTTTCCCTACTGGGAGCCTTATCTGTGTCTATTTACATGTTAAAAAATAGTTATGAACTAAAGACAACAAATAATCACCTCCATAATTTGATACTACTTAGTATAATTTTTAGTTTAAATGTAGGAGAGGCCTAGGACTGAGCTACCATAGAAACTGACTCCTGTAGCGAAGGTAACCCTCTAGGCTCATGTCACCAACAGAACATAATAGGAAAGCTTGCACTGTAGTCATATGGATTTTTCTTTTGCTTTTTTAAAAGCTTTTAGTACTATAATTTGAATGTTTACAATATTCAGAAGAGACAAATGAGGACTAATTAGTAAATTATAGTTAATACCTATTTCAGATTTATCTACTTTGAAACATATTAAAATGTTCTTTCTATACTTAATTTAGTATTTGATATGTATGTAATTAACTGTTCGGATCAGGATTTGTTTTTGTAATGTACAATATAAAGGAAAAGACTAAAAGTTTGTAAACTATTGGCAGCCATATACAACTTCTGTTTAAATTCTAGAAATACGCTTGGGCTAACAGGTCTTCATACACATAGATGCATGACTACATAAATACATTCTTAGCACGTGGTAATTATATTTGTGATGGTCAAAGCACACAAGAAATTGAGTATACTAATATTTGAATCTTTTTTAAAAATCTCCTGAGCAAAAAGAATCTCTGAAGCATTTTTAGCATCCCTAATATGTGTTTTTATATTTGTAAGTTGTTAGCAGCTTCTTGTAGATGCTTGTATTTGGCAAAACGAGTAAGTAAGTTTTAATGGAAATCACTCCCAAAGCTTTAAAATCTATTTTAATCACTGGCTATGTTTTGAATTATTGAACTGTAGGAATGATAATTTATACAATTCAGGGTTATTTTTATATTTTGTAAAGAATCTTTGTATTTCTTATTCGAAAAACATAAGTGCTTGTACATTTACATATTATACAGGTTAAACAACCTGAGCACCATCCCACCCTGTGCACCGAATGAGGCAGGGCTCTTGTGGAAAAAATAGTATGTGATTGTGTAATTAAAGACAATACCATAATGTATCTTCACAAGGCGGCAAAATTAAGGTTGCGTTTGTCATTTGTTAACGACCTAAATATTTTAAAATATTTTTTTATGCAGTATAGATGTTGTATAATATATGTTGTTTTAGTTAAGTATATTCTAATATAAAATATGTTTATTGCAAACTTTCTTATACTGTAGACACATTCATTATAGTATTGTCAGTTATGCATTTGCTGCACAGAGCAATACTAGGAACTATGGGATAGGTTCCCATAATCCAATGCTGTTGCGACATTTACAGGGAGTATTATGTACAGATGTAGGGCAATAGTTTACCTGAAACAGGATGACTAGGGTGGGTGTATTGCACTGTTGCAACTTGCATTGGATCAGCCACATAATATAATTCTCTAGTGTAGGCAAGACTAAAAATTAACACAGTCCCTACTCTGAGGTGCAACCAGGTATTCTCACATGCAATTAAAGCAAAAACCATTTCAGAGCGTGCATACAGCTTTTCCCAGACATAATTGTGTGTGATTTCTGTTTAATGTGTACACACCTGCCAGGCTACACTGATATTTTTGTATCAGTGCAGTTTGGGGAAATCCAGGTGGCTCTTCTGTTCTGTATCAGTCCTTGCTGCTGACACAAAGTACGCGGGTGTTTTTTCAGAATGGGTTAACCCTTTTGGGAACCCAAGATTATAGGATTTCTTATCCAGATCCCAGAATCCTGCCTGCCTTTTGCTGCCTTGCTTGATGAATCCAAGACCAGGATGATAAGCAGCACTTCAGCTGTCACTGAAGCAGCAACAGAGTGGTGTTTTTAGACGACTGAAGGGGAGGTGGAGATATCATGTGAACAGCAATTACCTGAATTACATTTCCACTGTCCTTGCTGCTTATGATTCATAACCTCTCTGAACAGAATGGAGAATGCTACATAAATGCCTGGAATGAAGCAAAGAGGTGCTCTAGCCCGACAACCTGAATGTGGATTTTGGAAATTCACTGACTGCCAGTGCCAGACAAAGAAATCGGATAAGAATGCTCTCTGTCATTACTTTACTAAAAGTGTGGTTTGGGGAAGGAAGATTAAGAGGAGTAGGACTCATCATTCTATGGCTTTTATTAAATGGATACAGCTAGTGTGGCCCAGAAACAATCTCACAAATTGAAGGTGTAATAGATCTCTCCATATAAAATCTTACAATAATATGCCTATCCCAGAATCCTTATTAACGGCTATTTAAATGTTTGCATGCCTCCTGTAATTTTGTTTGCCCTTAGTATGAATCCAGTGCTCTGAACAGGCCCACTTTATGTGTATGTAATATTCCTTGTAGGCCGATGTAGCATGGGATTCTTTTGTCTTCCTTCAATTCAGGATAACAGGAAATGCCAAATAGGGCCAAAAATGGCACTTTGATTATATCAACACAACAGTTGTGTTTATTTGTTCCATTTAAACTGTATTGTAACCCTATTGTAAATGCTAATTGTTCTAGTTGTATGTCTCCTAAGCTTTTGAAGTATTTGCCTGGGGAAGGTGTATTTGCTTCAGCAACCATGCCAACAGGAGGAACTTTTAGGTTAAAAAAAAATATGGAAGATGGGGGGTTGCGCCTCTATTCCACTGACATGGACAAAAATATTTTGAAGTTGTGACATCTGTCTAAAGCAGTGGATCTCTTCTAGAAGAAACCACTATTAGAAATAAGAAAACTAATTTTCCCTTCTTTCTCCAGCACTTGCATGTTTACCTTCAAATCCTTATCAACCTCTGTACAACCTAATTATGAAGCTTATACCTATATTACAGCTGCTGTACAAAAAGGGAGACATGAATTTAAAAATCAAAACAACAAAAGCCAACTTTTGACACAGGGTGGGTGAGGTAATATATTTTATTGGACTAACTTTTGTTGATGAGAGAGACAAGCTTTGAAGAAGACCACTGTGTAAACTTGAAAGCGGAAGTGGGTTCAATAAAAGATATTACCTTACCCACTTTGTCTTTCTAATACCTTTGGACCCACATGGCTACAACAGCACAGCAGACAACTTTTTATGTTGAAAGGTAGACGGTACTGACCCAACACACCAGAAATACAGCACTGTCCTGGAAAATATGCCACCAAAAAGAAACACTCTCCCCATCTAACAAGCAGCCTAAAAAATTCATCAGGAAATTCAAACTATCGTAGATATCTATGTTCAAGTCAAAGATCTGCTTACCATTGAACACTCAGAAGTCTCCATCATGGCAGTAAACATCTGCTGTCTTCTCTTATCCTTCCTGTCATTGCTATGTTTCCTCCAACTTCTTGTTCTTTCCTTCCTCATTAATCTTATGTCTCTCCCCTTCTGATGTACATTTGTTCCACAAGTAGCAGCATTTGGTCTATCATCTTGTGGAAATTGGCGACAAGAACTACTTTGAGGGCTCTTTCTGTATTTACCTCTTTGAGGTAGATTATTCTGGGATTTGGGATCTTTGTGTTCTTCTTTCCCTGGTTTTTGTCTTGACAGTCGATATGCTAATGTCATCAAAAGGTGTATTTATGGCCTGTCTGCCCTAAATTTGGATGCCTTTGGTAGTGCTCTTCTCTGCCATCATCTTTGTGCTGTGATTTGCACCATATCTTTCAGTGCAAAAAAGAAAAGTGGAACTTAACAAAAATAAGTTCTTAGAGTTTATAACATTACTGGAAACCTGCAGAATCTCTGCTTCCTGGCATCTGGCCAGATCAGTGAGTTGTTTTATATCAGAAAGAGATGTATTAAACAAATTCTTTAAATTTTTTTATTCCATTCTAGCCTGTGCTGTTGTAAGCATCAGGCTTCTTGTGGAGATTCTGTAGAGTAGGTGGCTCAAGATCTCCGAAGCTTTAAGATAATTCACCAGCTGTCACTTACTTTAACAGTTAACCCCATAATTCTAACAGAGATATCAATCATGCATAACTTCCTTTCTAGGCAAATTATGGCAGCCATACCAGCAGGTTCCATGGATGACTCACTCATCTGTGCCTCCTAGTGAGCCAAATACCACAGTTCCTTTACAGCCAGGAAACCTGATCAATATGTTTTGGGGCTGTTTAAACTTTAAATAATAACAGCAGAAACAAAAAATAGATGGATCAGAAATGTGAACTTCTTGGGAGAGATGAAAATACAGTACTAATACCTAGTCTGCTGTAAATATTGGAGGAGTAAATCTCAAAAAAATGGGTTGTGTAGACCACAGCAGTTGTCAGGGAAGGGGATTAATATTCTTTCAGCTAGAAGGAGGAAGAAAGCCGTCTACAAGGCTCCAGGAATTTCTAAAGTAGCAAGGTGGGGCCAGCTCACGGGAATTTGTTCCCCACAGCACATTATTGTCCACCTAGACTAGCAAACTGAGTAAAAGTCATTTTCAGCCCTATTGACAAAGTCCTACCTGTACTAGTGGCTCAGCAATTTTCAGCGCTGGCTCAGTTTGGTGGTGTAGATAGGCCCTTAAAAGGAATGTGTTGTGGGGAGTAGAGGTGGAGTCTAGCAACTTGAGTCAGACAGGATACAGCTGCATCAGAGAAGAGAACCAAGGATCTTCCTCTTTTCTTCTAAGAAACTTTGGCAGGGTCCACATTGCTAAATAATTTTTGCCTTTGGAACTTTGGCTGATAAAAGCCTGGTTGTATTTGTTTCACATCAATTTAGAAAGTTCAATGTTGAGAGAGTTATTCTCAAGTTCCTTATTAAACTTCAAAGCCATGAGTGGCTCTGCTCTCTGTCAGTGTGTCAGGAAAATAGGAGCAGTGCACTTTATTGTCCTGAGATGCAGAAAGATAATTAACCTTTAAAAGTTTGTGGCTTTTTAATTTTAACTTGTAGATAGTGATAGAATAGTCGGTTCTTCATTTCAGGTCAACAAAGACTGAAGAATAATAAAGTCAAGGCTCTCTTTTTGTGAGGTGGTAATTATACAGAATTCAATTGTTTTAAACCTATACCCTACTGTCAGAGTTGTGATATCACCATGATAGGTGCTATATAAAGCTACAGATAGCATGCTCCTGTGGTTCTTCAGCATTTTCATATTGTGAACTACTGCTTCAGGTGGACATCCTTAGATGGCTCATCTTTCCGCTCTATCCCATATCTTCCCGGTTGTAATTATACTGCTTGGTTACATGGTGAAGTAATTCTAGACTAGTTTTAATTAGACAAGAAGTAAATTAAGCTTTTAATATTATGGATGAAGCTGTGTACTTCGTTAATCTCCCACATTTTTGTGTATGTGTTGTTTATTACCTATCCATAAGTGTAGGTCCTTACAGTTTTTCCTATAGTCCCAAATCTCCCTTGTTTTTTGTAGTTGTCAGTGCTCAAGTTCTCTCAAGGTCATATAGAAGTTTGATTCTTTCCTCTCATACCACAAGTGTGTTATCTCCTCTAGATTTGATGCTATTTGCAAATTTTGATCAGAGTTGAATTTTCACCACAGAAACATCCAACAAAGCCATGAAGCAGACGTGTGGAATGCAAAAAATTTCAGTTGCGTTGAGATTTTGAAAACTAATTGCCAATAGCAAGAAACTTTCTTTGACCATGGCAAGATTGGAGGAAGTGGGCTAAGCCATACATTTTTACAGAATTTAAGCTTTCATTAAGAAAAAAGAATGTTTCTAGCCTTTCTGGGTTGATAAAATAACTTAAGTATGAACTAAATGTGAATTGACAGTGCAGTCTTCCTGAGTCTGCAGACAGACTGCTCTCGTGCTTCTCCTGCTGTTCATTGCATTATTAAGTAATTGCAGAGAAAAACTAACAAGTCTGGTCAGCTTCAGTGTTCCTGTTCAAAATCATGCGGGCAACATTGAAACTGACAAGAATCATCCCACTTCAAGTGGTCTCTGCATGTTGTGGAATCAAGGTACATATGCTACAAGTGGAAATATATAGAGACTTATGACAAAGAACTTCAGTTACATTTTAGTAAACTTCATTTTCACTTGGTTGCTACTAAGAAGAATTATGAGCAGCAGCAGGGGCAGGACTTGGGGCTACTCATGAGGGAGTAACTTGGAGCCATATACATGGGAGTAGGCTCAAAAATGAGGCTCAGAAGCTAGGAAAGGCATACAGTGATTTCCACTTCCATTAACACATGCACAGCAGCCAGAAGACTGAATAATGTGAAATCCGTACCTCACTGTGAAGTTTCCCCCTTCCCTCCAGATAATCAGGTAGCTGCTGGGACGGGACAATAAGTAGGGAGCAGTGGAAGGTGGGAAGAGAGAGTGTGAGCGCTTCCCCTCTTCCATCAGAGGTGAAGGGGAGGGTGCTACTTAATATTTTCAGACGTATGCTAGATACAGGCTGGTAAGAAAAAGAGTTTCAGGAAGGACTAGGGTGCAGCACTCTGATAAGAATTTTAAGTCTTTTTCTTTTCTTGGTAGCTGAAAGTAAAGATAAGAGGAAGGAAGCTGGGATTTTCACTACTGTTGGCCTAGACATCTGTAGTTGGGACTTCCTCATCTGTTGTATAAGCTCTCGGTTAGTAGGCATGTAATCAACTTTTCGTGTCCTGATTTAGTTGGTCAAAAAAAAATCTAAAGGAAAGCTTGAAGTGTTGGAGTAGGCCTACAAATAGCAAGACGACTGAAGACTGACACTTTTTACTCAGATAAAATGCTGGTGGGTGTAGTACAAAAAACCTAGAGAGATACAGTTGTATATGGTATTGTGAGAGAAACAGTTTCACACAGCACCACAGACCACAGCTTGAGAACGGTACATACCAATTCATGGCCACCATTCTTGGTAAATTCCGTATGCAACTGGCTCATATACTATCTGGACTTCTTCCTGTTAACTGTTTTTCAAATTTCTTAACACAAGTTTTATTTACACTTTCTGATAAAATAAAAAGTTGCTTTATGTTATTGAAATATGTAGTCTAAATAGGCAAAAATATTAGTCACTTTCATAAAGCTAATTTCCTCATCATTTTGATAAAAACAATAATCTATTTTAGTAACATAACATTATAAAACTAAAAATCAGGTTGCAAACTTTTTTTGTTCAGAAATGTTGAAGTATAATTTATCTTTTGTAAATAAAAGTACACTTTTTAAAGGTTTTGTTGCTAATTAAAAAATTAAGGTTTTTGCAGTGATAATTTGAAAATAAAATAAAGATCATTTGTATTTCTGCTGTTCAGTCTAAGTAGAAATTTGCATAATACATTTTGCTTTAAATTTTCAAAAGTGACCAGTGACTTTGGTTTCTTCCTTTTTGGGTGCCCAACTTGAGATACCTTTAAAGGAGACCTGATTTTCAGAAAGTACTGAGCACTTGTCATCTAAAAATCAGGCAACTTTAAAGGTGTCTGTGATTGTGCACCCAAAACAATCCCTACTCACTTTTGAAAAATTATTAGGTATTTAAGTTTCCCATGTTTCAGTATTCTTTGTATGTTGTGTGGCTTTTGCTATTGACCAGACAGATGTTAATCTACTTCCAAATTGAAAAACGGATGACAACAAACTAAATTCTGTTCTGTACCTCTCAGGAGACACAACACAGAAGACTATACCTAGTAGTAGGGAGAGTAGCTTTAAGTTGCCTTCTCAGACCCTAGATTCTGTCTTTAACTTGTGGCCACAGCTGCCACATTACTCTTATTACTGGGTGGGCTTCTGAATAGGCATTTTATGACAATATTATTGTTATATTTAATAGTAAAAATGTTTAAATAGTGCTACGCTTTTGAGGCAAACCAGCAAAAAATCAGGAAATGTAAGGTTAAGTCTGGTCCCCCGATCCTGAAAACACAGGCTTAATTTTATTACTGGATTAGTCCCATTGGGACTACTCATGAGCCTGATGCGAAATCAGTGGGGTAAATTTCCTTGACTTCAGTGCACTTTGTATGAGGCCTTATAGAAGTAAAATTCAGCATGTGCATAAGAGTTTTCAGGATCAGGGCTTGATTTTGTGTCTCCTTTGCTATCAATATTGGGAGTGAAAGCAGTCTTTAACAGGCCAGGTTTTAATATACACTTTCTCCCTTATTGTGACAATGATGGAAAAACTAATACAAACTTACTGACCTGGTTTTATTTTATTTTTTGTTTGTTTGTTTTGCTTTTTGGTTATTTTGTTTGTTTTTTTTAATTTGCTCTCGGAGGCAAGTGGATGAGTTGAGTTTGATGAAGCTGAGTAAAAAATCTAATTTCCATAGCACTGGATTTTCTTTGTCTTTTGGGTTTTTAAAGTTAGAGCCCAACAATATTTTTTAATTGAAAAAAATATTAGAATAGTTGCCAGGGACTGACATTTGCTTATTAACTTCTCCAGAACCCGAGGCTGGAAATACTTTAATGTCTCTAAAAAAAAATGTAGGCTGATTCACTATCTAGGCACCTATACAACAGTTTTTCCTGTTGTGATTTTTAACAGCCAATAGTAATGTATCTAAATTAGGGCTATCGATTAATCACAGTTAACTCACACGATTAGCTCAACAAAATTAATCGTGATTAATCTTGGTTTTAATCGCACTGTTAAACAGTAGCATACCAACTGAAACTTATGAAATATTTTTGGATGTTTTTCTACATTTTCAAATATATTGATTTCAATTACAACACAGAATACGAAGTATACACTACTTACTTTATATTATTATTTTTATTACAAATATTTGCACTGTAAAAATGATAAACAAAAGAAATAGTATTGTTCAATTCACTTCATATAAGTACTGTAGTGAAATACTTTATTGTGAAAGTGCAATTTACAAATGTAGACTTTTTTTTTGTTATATAACTGCAATAACTGCATTCAAAAACAAAAAATGTAAAACTTTATTGCCTACAAGTCCACTCAGTCCTACTTCTTGTTCGGCCAATCACTAAGACAAACAAGTTTGTTTACATTTATGGTAAATAATGCTGCCCACTTCTTATTTATGTCATCAGAAAGTGAGAACAGGTGTTAGCATGGCACTTTTGTAGCCAGCATTTCAAGGTATTAACATGCCAGATATGCTAAACATTCCTATGCCCCTTCATGCTTCAGCCACCATTCTAGAGGACATGCTTCCTTGCTGACGACGCTCATTTAAAAAAAAATGCATTAATTAAATTTGTGACTGAATTCCTTGGGGGAGAATTGTATGTCTCCGGCTTTGTTGAACCCGCCTTCTTCCATATATTTCATGTTATAGTAGTCTCGGATGATGACTCAGCACATGTTGTTCATTTTAAGAACACTTTCACTGCAGATTTGACAAAACGCAAAGAGGGTACCAATGTGAGATTTCTAAAGATAGCTACAGCACTCGACTCAAGATTTAAGAATCTGAAGTGCCTTCCAAAATTTGAGAGGGACAAGGTGTGGAGCATGTGTTCAGAAGTCTTAAAAGAGCAACATTTTGATGCGGAAACTACAGAACCCGAACACCAAAAAAGAAAATCAACCTTCTGCTGGTGACATCATACTCAGAGGATGAAAATGAACATGAATCGGTCCGCACGGCTTTGGATTGTTATCAAGCAGAACACATCATCATCATGGACTCATGTCCTCTGGAAGGGTGGTTGAAGCATGAAGGGACATATGAATCTTTAACGCCTCTGTCATGTAAATGTCTTGCAACGCTGGCCACAACAGTGCCATGCGAATGCCTGTTCTCACTTTCAGGTGACATTGGAAACAAGAAGCAGGCAGCATTATCTTCTGCAAATTGAAACCAACCTTGTTTGTCTGAGTGACTGGCTGACCAAGAGGTAGGACTGAGTGGATTTGTAGGCTCTAAAGTTTTACATTTGTTTTATTTTTAAATGCTGGGTTTTTTTACATAATTCTACATTTGTAAGTTCAACTTTCATGATAAAGAGATTGCACTATAATACTTGTTGAGATGAATTGAAAAATACAATTTTTTTGTTTTTTACAGTGCAAATATTTGTAATATAAAGTGAGCACTGTACACTTTTTGTATTCTGTGTTGTAATTGAAATTAATATATTTGAAAATGTAGTAAACATCCAAAAATATTTAAATAAATTGTATTCTATTATTGTTTAACAGTGCGATTAATCATAATTAATTTTTTTTAATCTTCACAGCCCTAATCTGAATATAAAATACTAATGTCTAACTCAGAAACCTGGGAATTTACACTGGGAGATGAAATAAAGCACTGGTGTCTAACTCCAATGGTTCTTCAGCTAGAGGTCACTAAATCATTTCTGGATTCAAAGAAGATGGTAGTCAGAACATGATCTTAGTTTACATATCTTGCAAAACCCCAGAGCTAGAAATGAATGCTTTATATGACTGGAAAGGTGAGGGTTTTTTTCAGATCATATGAAAGCATGAATTCCTAGCTTTCACATTTGGAAGTTAATGCTTGATCTAATTCATCTCAAGCCTTGTTTTAAAGCCATGTTAGAGAATTTAAATAGTTCCTCTGGAAAACCAGTTCAGATATATTTTGGAATGTGTGGAATTATGGGACAAGTATCCCATGATTCGTCACACTGTTTCCTGTCTGCCAGTCTGAAGTCAACCATTCAAGTACAGCTTTGTGCTCTTTTTTAGCCATGTACACTTGGCAATGAACGTACCAAATCTCACTGTTTATTTAGAAGTAACCACTTTGCATTCATTTATTGATGCCATGCTGTTAATTTTTGTATTACTGGAAAACCAATTTGCATAGTTATTCAGTACATCTCTCCCCACTACTTTTAGACCATTTGATCCCACGTGTTGTTCAAGGCTACCTCTTGTGCAGGGCTTGCACATGGTTCTTTGACTTGGTTGTTACATTCTCTTTAAAAAATGCATTAACCATTTAAAAAAGATTACCAGAAAATTGTTTAAAAGTTGTAAATTGAACAAGGCCTTGGAATACAAAAAAATCGCTTCTAATCTTTGTGTTCTTCCTGCCTGATGCATCGAGCGATGCAACATTCAGTATAGAATGCATAACAACTCATTGCTAGGGAATGGAAGTGATTAGAGTAATGAACTTTGATGGTGGCTGATCATAAAGAAAAGTAAAGGTTCTATTGTGTTGCATCTCCTTTCCTTTTATTGTATTTCACCAAAAGAAATACTGAAAAAGTATGTAATTGTGTGGATTTTTGTAAAATATTAGTCTTTTTAAATGTCCCATCACTCCAGCAAAGAGTGAAGTTATTTAAAAAGGAGCTGCAGTCATTTTTTCATTTTGCTCAGAGCCACGTTGTTGAAAATGCACATGCTAAAAAGCACCTCTTGACATATGTAAGCTATAAATAGTATTTGGTTGATATTTTGATTAAAAGGCTCAAGGGGAGGGAAAGAAGTCAGAAGCAGAAGGAAAATGAGCTGAAAGGGAAGAACTGAACATTTAAGTCCTAAAGATTGTGGGAAGGGAAATGTTAACATTTGACGTAAAGTGGAAAGAAAATTCAGTTACTCCTAATTTTGGGGGTCTGCTCTTTTTAAGACATTAAATGAAAAGGTAAATAGCATCAGTGAGGATCTTTATTTTGAAGAAATATAGAAGCAACTGTATTTAAATATAAATTTATTCTAATCAGCAAAAGCAAAGTGTTATAGTTAAGATTTCTGCTAGGTCCTTAACTTGCCATATGGAGCCTATGTAATAAAGATGGTTTCCCAGCAGTGGGTCATCTAATAATACTTATCATTTACATAGTGCTTTATGTGTTCAAAGTACTGTACATCTGATTAATCATAATTGTTTTATGCAACACCTACTCACAGCCCTTTTTAACTCTTAATTTTCTTCCTCTTATGAGATTAATTTCAACCTTTAATAAAGCTTTTTATTATCAAAATTATATTTGGTTGAAATTTAAAGATATGTTTACGACTTTTAGGCTCTGGTTTGGCAAGGAATTTAAGCATCGTTCTAATTCTAAGCATGGGAGTAGTCCCATTAAAGTCAATGAAAATAGTCTCACGCTTAAAATTAGGCCAGTGGTTTTCATCTGGTCCGCAGACTGTCTCAGGGGTCCATGAAAAGTGACTATGAAAATAAAGTTTCAGATCCCAGAAAAGGCATTCAGTTTTTCTCATCAATCAAAAGTATTTGCATACCCCCACCTGCAGGTCAAAACTCAGAAGTGTTGTCATTACTGTAGAAGCCCACAGTTTAGCGCCCTTACTCTCGCTGTGTCAAATGCTGTGCCGAGCATGTGCAACATTTATAGCTGATTCTGTTCAGTCAGTTTTCAGTCTAAGACTTCTGTGGCAGGGGTTTGCAAATGACAGGTTGAATTTCCAAAGGGGTCCACACCTCCATTCTAAATTTTTTAGGTACCCGCAAATTTTAAACAAACAATTTAATACTGTACTCAGCAATGATGATTGTGAAGTTTGGTTGAGGTTTTGGAGTCAGAGGGAGAAAGAGGGTGGATAGTCTGGCTGCTCCTCTTGCTGTTCTTTCCAGAATGCTTGGGGGGTGTTCAACCCCTGGCTCTGCTCCAGGCCCACCCCCCACTCCACTCCTTCCCCCAAAGCTCCAAATCCCCCTCCCTACTGCCTCTTCCCATCAAACACACAAATCCTACTGTCTCTTTATGAAAATGCTTTTTTAATGTCTTTTGTCTAGAGAAAAAAATTTCCCTGGAACCTAACACCTTCCCCTATTTACATTAATTCTTATGGGGAAATTAGATTCGCTTAACATAGTTTCGCTTGAAGTCGCATTTTTCAAGAACATAACTACAATGTTAAGCAAGGAGTTATTGTATATAATAAGGTACACATTAACAGTGTGCCTTGTTACCACCAGTTTGATGTATCCAGCCATTAGTGTATATGGTTTCTGTTTTCCTATCCCTTTTGACATAGCCTGTCACCTCATAAATTATCACATTCTGTCTGCGTTACTGCATGAGAGATTCTAACGGAGTTCCGATAGTGTCATTTAGGTTGCTACTGAGTCTTAGCATTTTCAGCGTCCACATGTTGTATTTAGTATTTTCTTTAGGAACCACTACTTTTAACTTCAAAAAGAAACGGAGGACTTGTGGCACCTTGGAGACTAACAAATTTATTTGAGCATAAGCTTTCGTGAGCTACAGCTCACTTCATTGGATGCATGTAGCCTGTTGATTATGTCTATGTTGCCTACTCTTCTCCATATTATGCTTCTAATGGTAAACTATGCAAAATATTTCTGATGACATTTCTTGTAGTAATTTGTAATTACTTCTACCTGCAGGTAATAAAAGCACATACAAAAATATGTCGGGTAACAAAAGCAAAAACTGATCCACAGAAAAACAAAATGGGCTTAGTTACAAGGTGGCTAGTTACACTATAACTTTTAGCCAACGAGTATTATTGGCAAATATAAACAAATTTCTTATCTAAATCATGATTCCACTTATCTGGCTGTATCACCTTTTGTCAGTCTGATTCATGGTTTTGTATTATATACCACAGTTTAACTGTTGCTTTCACTAAACCTCTTTTTCTACAGTTGCTGCTGTTTCCTTCAGCAGTTCAACTCTTAGAGGACAGGGGAGTTAGTTGGTAAATATTAAAAATCTTTGCTTTCTTAATTTCAGCTATCTAGAAAAGTACGAGAAAGTACATCATTTTGGGGAGGATGATGATGAGGTACAACCAGGCAATCCAAAGCCACAACTTCCTATAGGTGCAATTCCATCTTCCTACAATTACCAGCAACACAGTGTGTCAGGTAAATTACATTTTTGAGGAAGATTGTTGTGATATTTATTTTAATTTTCCATGTTTTAACTGGGACAGTCCTTAAATGCATTTACAGTGTTATTAAAAAACATCAACACTTTATGTCAGTCAAATCATTATCTAACATAAAATATTTTCTCCTGTTACCCAAAAAACAAAACAAAAAACAAGAAAACCTCCAAATCCATAAATAACCCCAGTGCCTCCAGAGTTTGGGTAAACAGATAGGCCTTGAAGTGATATTCTTTGAAAATCAACAAACTCAGGATCTATTGGGCCAAGTAAAGGAGCAAATTTCAGAGTTTTCACCAATAGTGGTCTCCCTGCAGCTCACAGATGTTTAAATCTGGGTTCTTCTGATCTCAGTTTCTGGCTTACAACTTGAGGAGCCAGGTGGTCCATAATGTAGCCAGAGAATCCATACCATATGGGGCTCTTCAGATCAAAATGCAAATTTTGACTGGAACACAGGCACAAATTTGATGCCAATACAGTCCACTTAGATTGTAAGCTCTTTGGGGCCAGGACTGTCTTTTTTTTGTTCTGTATTGTACACCAGCACCTTGTACAGTTAGGCCCTGGGGTCTTAGGTGTTATGATAATACAAATAAATAATGTTGTATCTCTAAATAATTGGACTGCATTCTGTCCTAGCTGAAGTTTGAGTGGTTTTCAAGGTTCTCCTCTAGTAGAGCATAGATTGCAATGTTTCATTCTGAAATGAATAAGTAACTGGCAAGATCCACAACCGATGGGAATGGAGTCAATGTTCTGGACCAAAAGAAGATGGAAAAAACAAATGAAATGTTGGAAAAGTTGATTTAATGCCATGAATTATTTAAATTAAGAGAATTATTATTATTTTACTTACTGTGTCAGCCAGAATATTCATTTTGTGGCTTCAGAAACATTGTTCTCACTTTTTTTTTTTTTTTGTCTTGGTTAGATTATCTTCGTCAAAGCTATGGGCTGTCTATGGACTTTAATTCACCGAATGACTATAATAAATTGGTGCTTTCACTGTTATCTGGACTCCCAAATGAAGTGGACTTTGCTATTAATGTGTGCACTCTTCTGTCAAATGAAAGCAAGCATGTCATGCAGCTTGAAAAGGACCCTAAAATCATCACTCTATTGCTCGCTAATGCTGGGGTGTTTGATGACAGTAAGTTTTAAGTTGAATTCTATTTTTACTGTATATAACATTTTTAATACCTGAGCAAAAAAGATGCAAATATATTTTTGTAGCTTCTTTCAGTTTTGAATAATCATCATTCTTCATTTATAGTAAATTTTAAATAATTTATTGAAGAGAAATTAACTTGATACTTAGTTTTTTCTTTTTTAATTATTTCATAATTTGTGCTTTACATCAGGCTTTGAATATGAAAATTACCTTTTTATTCAGTGAACATATATATGTTTTAGAGACTTTATCATTAAACAATTTAATTTAGTGAAACTTAAGAATTGGGTTTTCAGTGGTATTTTAAAATTACTTGAGTTAAGTGGTACATTTTTAGCATTAGATTTTCATTTAGCCTCTGGTGTCTGGACTTGTGTGTTGTTTGTTTTCCTGATGAATACATAGGACTTTGCAGATTTATAAAAGATGTGCATTTTAATGTAAATTACATATTAAAAATAGAAAGAAGCATCTCAGAAATGACACACTGAGTTTGTATTCTGATACAAAAAGATTTATTTTAGTTCCTAATGACAGTGAAATCATTTAGAAATCGGACCTCAATATTATTAAAATGATCTCAATCTGGATTTAAGAAATATTTAATTGGCCTGCTTGCATTTTTAGTATTTTAAGAAGTTGTATTTCACAAAACTATTTCAATACTGAATTATTTCTCCTGGATAGATTGACCAGTGTGTTGGCTGCTAGGCCTTCTTGTTCTTTGCTTTATGTCCTTTTGTAAGCAAATATATGATCAAACCATCCTGTAATCTCACTGAATGACAATAGGATAAAATGTAACTCCTAGTTTACAGAAAAAAGGAATCATTCACTATTTTAATTTTTGTTCTGTACAAAGCTTCTCTAACAAGAGATAGTAATGTTTTCCAAAGTTAATTTTATCTACATAAATCATCAAATGAGCATTCTTTAGCAAAATAATATTTTGGGATCCCCCTAATAATAGATACTCTGTGTGTGTGTGTGTGTGTGTGTGCACGCGCACGCATGCATGAATGCATGTACATATTCTTGCAAAATAGTGCATCAAAATTACTATCTTTTTACTTGTTTTCCTTCAATTGTGGGGAAGAGTATATGTGAGACACATTATATACTCATTTTTTAAAATATTATAAACTTTTTTATTTCCTTAATCATTTGTAGTATGTACAAAGTTTTTCATGTCAATATTATATTAGTGGTGGTCTAATTTCTCTTTCAGTTTTTTTGGGTTGTGTGCCTGTCCTTTTATTGTGTTTTTTCTTAATAGGATGTCCCTCACATTTGACCAGACCAATACATTGTCTGCATCTGGGCCAGTCACAAGGACTCCCAAGTGGAAGGAATGTTTAAAGAGTTGCTAAAGTTAATTTTAGTCCCCTAATTAGTCCTTCCCAGAGGCCCATCCTTAGATTCTGAATCTGAATGGTCACTCTGCTGAGAGTCAGGACAATTCCTTCTTCAAAGTAGCTTTTACAGAAATGAGAAAGGTGCTTCAGCAAGGTTTGAATGTTCTTTTGTTTCATACCTTCTTGGACACTCAGGGCTAGTCCTCCATTGTTAACTTTTGAAGGTCAAACCTGTGTTTACATATGGTTGTTTCATAGGTGTCCTGTACTAGCTGTTCTTTCTGTTATGGTCTTTCTCAGCTGAGAAGTATTTCAGGTAAAGTTCTAGGCCATCGCTACCAATAGCAAATGAATAATCTTTGGGACTGGAGAGAGGCAAATTTGTAATAGACATATTCTGTTCTTCCACTAGCATTTTACTTTCACCTACTGTCTAATACATCCAGCAGCATTCCGATCAATGCAAAAGACAGATGTGTCCTACTTCCTTACCCAAGTAGTGAGGGAATACTTATTTTCTCGAGTTGTTGCAACTGGCCATTACCAAATCTGTTCAGGTTCTAACTCTCTTAATGCAGATCACCTGAGACCAAGGTATCTGCTTCTGCTGTCCATCCTGTAATCTGTTACTCACTGACAGATCAGAGATGGAATATTTTGGTATTTCTGAAGAATCATTTTAAGTCTGCATATCTTTTTGTCATTTTAGATTGTAAACACATTGGTCCAAAGATACTGGTTTTTGTGTGTGTTTTTACAGCACCTTGAAAAATGGGGCTCAAAGCCTGAATGTGGCATTTGTGCACTATCACAGCACAATAATGGTGAATTTGTTAGATTTAGTGATTGAATATGAGAAGTTTGTAACTATTTAAAATTTCTGTACAAATATTTTAATTTTAATTTTGTGACAACAATTTCCAGTGTGAATAAGTGATAGCTGGTGAATTTTATCTAAAGTTATGAGGTTTTGGAAGATTTCGTGTCTCTATAGTGCAAGGTTTATTATTAATCAGAGTAATATTTAAGCATATATATAGTTTTCATCGTAGTTTGTGAATTGTGTTTATTCTCTTTTTTGTGATGTAACATTTCTAGTTATATTTTTTCAATTTTGTTAACCTCTTAGGATTTATTCCAGTTTAAAAGTTTGAGATAACTCTTATCTTGCATGTGTTAGGACAGCCTTTCTCTTTCAGGAGTACTGTCTCAGTTTTTTAACATTAGTGTTTCATTTCAAGTTGAAGTTCTGTTATGTAACCCAAGAACATGATGGGAATACAAAACCTTGTTTCCCATCTTATCAGTAGGATTGTTTTAAAGAACTTGTTTGTATCCTCAAAATATTTAATTAGGCCTTGCATGCCAAATGCTGTAGAAGCCTTGGTCTTGGATTCTATAAGATGTCAAATGCTGCTTCATAATTTTCAGCTGAAAATTGTAACAATTTTTTACAATAAAAATATACTGTGAACCAAATACTGTTTTATACAGCTTCATATTGACACTAATCGCAGACTTCCAAGATGCAAAACAGTTATTTTCCTGTCAAGGGAAATCCTGTGAACTACTCTTTGCTGCTTTCAAGGAGTGATAGGCCAGAAAGTTTGATGTAATATTACTTGCTTGTTCCCACAAAGCAGCCAGGAATTACCATAAAGCTTCCATACAAAATACTAATATTTTAGTAAGTGGTAGTGTTGTCTAGCCATTGTGTTGGCTTCTTGAAAGCTTCAAGAGAAGTTTTGCCTAGGTAGCATGCTAAACAGCTGGGGACATCTTTACTCTTTACCATGTACAAGCAAAAACTAGTTGCTGACATGAGATTTAAAACTAAGAAACCACTTCATACTTTTGTCAAAAAAATTCTAGAAAAGCATGTCATGACTCTTTAAGGTACAAGGCAAGGGTACACAAAGTTTAGACCATTCAAATATTTTCTTGTGCCTTAATAAACTGTACTACTGCAACAGCAGTCAGTTGAGTGTTTTGCAACAGCGATTACAGTGGTTTACTACATCTTACTGCAAAATTACTCTAAGAAAAAAGAAAACTTCTGAGTGGTCTATTGTATTGTTGAATCTTTATTTCCATTGTCAATTGGTAGAAAATCAAATGAAAATGTTCAGCTCATTTTTACTAATGTTTTTTTTTATGCTTAAAGCTTTAGGATCATTTTCTACTGTATTTGGAGACGAATGGAAGGAGAAAACTGATAGAGATTTTGTTAAGGTAATTTTGAAATTATGAAACTGTTTTTAACTGTGCACTGCCAGTAGCAAAGTCTAAGTCTCTTAAAGCATCAAAATGGTTTCCACATAAGTTGTACCAGAATGTGACTTTGAACTACTTTCCAGTTTATTGCTTTCAAGAAAATACAGTAGGATACTAAATCAAGGATATTTGTGATAAAACTTGGGGGTAAGAAGGAAGAAAAGCATTAAGAAAAAGGAAGTGTGGGTTGTAGAATAGACAAAGATTGTAGAATTTTTTTAATCAAGCCCTTTAACTTATTTGGCAAGAGAAAACAATGCTGGAGTTATTAAGGACTGGAATCAGCAAAGAAATATTATAGATTATGAAAATGTGCTGGTGATTCAGAAACATTGGAAGCCTAGGGAAAGTTTAAGGGATGCTGGAAGCTCTGGACAACTTTGATTCAATTAAGAGTTTACATTATAGTAGCTAGGTTTGCACACAACATTTTTTGTTTTTTTCCACTAGAGGGCATGATATGCTATATTAATGTGTAGCAAAATTACTTCTGGCTACACTTCTATTATGTGTAAACACTTCCTCTGTGTCCTAGATTTGTTTGGTGCTCGGTAGTGTGTAATATAGTATATTTGAAAGGGATTTGACATTTCATTGTTTGCTTGAGGGGATTCTATCATGTTAATAAGAAAAGTAGTACTTGTGGCACCTTAGAGACTAACCAATTTATTTGAGCATAAGCTTTTGTGAGCTACAGCTCACTTCAGCGGATGCATCCGATGAAATGAGCTGTAGCTCACGAAAGCTTATGCTCAAATAAATTGGTTAGTCTCTAAGGTGCCACAAGTACTCCTTTTCTTTTTGAGAATACAGACTAACACGGCTGTTACTCTGAAGCCTATCATGTTAATATAACACAACAGATTTCCTTAAGAAGGTTTCAGATAACTTGTATTATTCAAATTGGAAGAATTTTAAAATATGGTTTATTTTGCTCATATTTGCTGTTTATTGCCAGGTGACAGAAATGGGTGGCTGCGGGGGGCAATTAGACTAGTTAGTTCCACTTCAGTTTATGGTCTGGTTTCTGCTCAAATTCTTTCTTCTTCTTTTTTTTTTTTAATACTTCAACTGAATGCAGCAATATTTGCATTACGAACATGGCAGAGGAATTTTTATGTTTGTATATTGTGTTAAGCTAGTTTTTACAAAACTTTGATGTTGGGCCAAATTGGGTAACAGTAGTGCCCATTAAATTTTTATTATTGCTAAAATACAAATAGATGGATTCTCCCAAAAGAATAAAATTGAGAATAAAGAAGACAAGCATTATTTTTTATGATTGGAACTTGGAAGTATATTAAAGTATATTAAGGTTAAGTGTCAAAAATTGTGCTTCATGGTCTTTGTGTTCACCTTTTCTGTAAGACAGATGTCCAGAAATATTATACTTGGAAATTTTTATTCAAAAGTTGCTAGCTTTTCTGGTTTTGCTATCCCCTAAAACTGAGGCAGTCTGCGTAATAGTTAATGAAGAACAACATCAAATGCTATGTCTAGATATGTAAACATTTGAAATTATATTGAATTATAATTTGTTATATGTTTGTTAATTACATCATCTTAAATAATTATAGTATATGAAGACAGATGGTTTTAATAAACTCTCTTAATTGAGTGTTAAGTAGAACCAACATAGTTGCAATAAGGTTTACTAATAAGAAACTTGGATGTGCTCCAAGGATCTATTTATAAACTTACATGGTATATAGTACCACACTACTGTAAAACACTTTTGAAGGCATACCATAAACTAATACTACATCTAAAAATAACTATATATTCCAATAATCCATTTTTTTTCATAGAATCTTATTTTAAGCAGTTGGTTGATCCCACCACAGGAAGTTATTTATTTCATATAGCAGCTATGCTTCTGTATATAAAATGAGGGTATTCTAAAATTTAAAATTAAGGGTATTTTTAAACGTCCCAATTCCCCTGTTGTTCTGTTGACTCACAACAAATGTATTGTGTTGGCAAGAGCAGGAGGTTGCATGCTTGTTCTTTTCTTTTTTGGATTGCTTATACTTTTTTAAAATTAGCAAAATGGTGCTGATGTAGATCTGTGCTCTCTTCTTGCTCTTGTTGTTGAGGTTTTCTTTTGTAAATGTTGGTTTGTCCATTACTTGTTCTGCCAGTTGCAAATATTTATTTTGATAGGGTCATCATTCACTTCTCCTATCATGTTTCCTACAGTGACAGGTAATAAGTAAGTAAGTAATGCACGTTGTGTACTAATGTGGTGGCTAACCCCAATTTAATCTCAACTTCTTTTCCTAATCTAGACAAAGACCAAGATTCTTAAATCAGGTCTTGCAAATTGCTCAGTTCCAAGCATTCCTAGAGCCAGTGACTTGGCATAGGTGGAGCTGGTTGATATTGAGGTGCTGACATCTTTTCCTTGAGAACAGTGTAAGCTATGAAGCATTTGAAGTTTATTGATCCAGCTGAAAGTCAGAGTTGAATGAGTCCTTGGATATGAAAGTCAGAAGTTTACAGTGGGGATTACAGTGGACAAGAAGCTGGATATGAGTCAACAGTGTGCCCTTGTTGCCAAGAAGGCTAACAGTATATTGGGCTGCATTAGTAGGAGCATTGCCAGCAGATCTAGGGAAGTGATTATTCTCCTCTATTTGGCACTGGTGAGGCCACATTTGGAGTACTGCATCCACTTTTGAGCCCTCCACTACAGAAAGGATGTGGACAAATTGGAAAGAGTCCAGTGGAGGGCAACAAAAATGATTAGAGGTCTGGAGCACATGACTTATGAGGAGAGACTGAGGGAACTGGGCTTATTTAGTCTGCAGAAGAGAAGAATGAGGGGGGATTTGATACCTGAAGGGGGGTTCCAAAGAGGATGGAGCTCGGCTGTTCTCAGTGGTGGCAGATGACAGAACAAGGAGCAATGGTCTCAAGTTGCAGTGGGGGAGCCCTAGGTTGGATATTAGGAAACACTATTTCACTAGGAGGGTGGTGAAGCACTGGAATGGGTTACCTAGTGAGGTGGTGGAATCTCTGCATCCTTAGAGCTTTTTAAGGTCTGGCTTGACAAAGCCCTGGCTGGGATGATTTAGTTGGGGTTGGTCCTGCTGTGAGCAGGGGGTTGGACTAGATGACCTCCTGAGGTCTCTTCCAACCCTAATCTTCTATGATTCTATTATTCTACGTTGTGAAAAGCCTAATAAGTTTGAGTGCCTAGTGCCTCTGTTCTGACAACAGATGCCTCAGCTCTTATAGGCTGTCCAGGTGAAACCTTGACTCTTAGTGCCTTTGTGACTCTCTCACTTGAGCTTCTGAGAGGGCGCTCCTGCTTTAGTCTGTTCTGGAGAATAAAGTGTTTCACTAGACCTGACACCAGCCAGTGTTGTCTGTCACTAGCCTCCTTTATCTAAGAGAGATGTTCCTTTGGTTCTGAAGTGTCATCTTTAAGCTTGGCTCAGGCCCCAACTGAGGTGAATTTCATCCTTATTCTGGTTTCAGAGTAACAGCCGTGTTAGTCTGTATTCGCAAAAAGAAAAGGAGTACTTGTGGCACCTTAGAGACTAACCAATTTATTTGAGCATAAGCTTTCGTGAGCTACAGCTCACTTCATCGGATGCATACTTATTATTATCCTTATTCTGGGATTTTTAGAATCAGACAGACCTCTTTCAGGCTATGTACTTCAGCTGTTCTCCTTATTCTGAGAGCGCTAGGAGCCTTCATCTTTGGCTTTACCTGTATCCTGGTATGAAGTGATACAAGCCCTTTATATAGTAGCAACATCGTTAAAGAAGTCATCAGAGAGACATACTGCCAATTGTCCTTCACTTAAATGACCTCAAGAGACAGCTCTGATCTTTCTTTGGTGTGCTTAATATTTCCTCTAGCCAGCATTGGGGGATTTATTAGATACATATTATAAAGAGGAACGTGTGGATGAATTTGTCCTTCATCATTGCCCCCCTGATGACAGTGTTATGATGCCTTCTGTGTCACCACCAAATGTTTTTTGGCAGTTCCAGGAACATGGGGCTAATTGGTGAAAAAGTTGGATTTGAAAATGATATTGTTTCAGGAGAAAATGCTGATGTTATTTGATATCCTTGTCAAAAGGCTGAGATTGCACTGCCCATTACTTACGGCTGCTCTGCTCCTGCAATGTATTGATATTTTGCCTCAACTTCAGTACCTATTGTGGTTAAAAATAATTTTTAAAAAGCTCATCAATTGTACCAAGTGTTAGAGTTTTAGTATTTTTTAATAAGCCTATGCCAAGATGACATTGATGTCAGCTTCTGCAGAGAGAACAAATTGCCAAGTCCTCTTGTTCCATACCTCATGACAGAGTCCAGGATGATTTACCTCTGGGCAGAAAGTCTACGCTTCTATAACTTCAAATTACCCAACCGCATTAGATAGATACATTTTTTAAATCTGAGAGTGCTTCCTTTGGGACTTTTAGCCTGAATATTTTACAGAAACCAAGAGCATATTGTTGGACGGTCAGTCTAACTAATGCTATGGCACTGTGAGAGCATCTTATGATTTTGGGTATCACTGCAAGAGCACTGGCAACAGCAGTAACCCTGCATTCCTAATTGGCTTAGTTCTCTGAGCCTTTCCAAAGACTTTCAAATTAAGGTTGAAGATGTGCATTTGAAGATACACCACCTATTCCATGTTTTTAAAAATACAAACACTAGAGAAATTAAAGGAGTAAGTCTCTGGCATGATTCTAAGATCATCCTCCTTTTGTTATCACCAGTGAAATTTGCATGTTTACCCTCTTCATCACTTTCCAATAGAGTAACATCAAAAAGGGAATATTGCATTGACAAGTAAAATTCAAGGCAATCTGGTTTTGCACACATCTTTTAAAAATGACAAAACCCCTCTTCCTTGAGCTCAGGCTCTTTAAAAAGGGCCCCCTCTAGCTCAAAGTGATGATCGCAATAGAAGTTTCATTCTCTTAGAGGTTTAATTTCACGCCTAAGGCCTTATCTACACTGGCAAGTTTCTGCGCAGTAAAGCAGCTTTTTGCGGTTTAACAGCTGAGGTGTACACACTGCCAAGCTACTTAGTGCACAGAAACTGCGCAGTTGCAGCATTGTAAAATACCACCCCAACAAGAGGTGTACATCTTTCTGCACCGGGGCTACAGTGCTGTGGTGCCAGTGTAGATACCCTGGTCAATTACAGCGCTACGATTGGCCTCCTGTAGGTGTACCACAATACCTGTTCTCGTCTCTCTGGTCATTGGTTTGAACTCTACTGCTCTGCCCTAAGGTGACCACCCCTCAAATTCCTTGAAAGTCCCCTTCCTGTTTGTTCGGTGACACATGCAGTGGTCTCAGCGCATCTTTCCAGACGACCATGCCTGTTCCATGCACCAGGCGATCCTCTGTTTGAAGCAATGCCGAGCTGCTCGACCTCATCAGCATATGGGAAGAGGAGGCTGTTCAGTCCCAGCTGCGCTCCAGCCATAGGAATTATGATACCTGCAGACAGATTTCACTATGCATGACAGAAAGGGGCTATAACCGGGACACACTGCAGTGCAGGGTCAAAGGGAAGGAGCTGTGGAATGCGTACCACAAGGCGCGGGAGGCAAATTGCCGCAATGGTGTTGCGCCCATGAGCCGCCGGTTCTACACAGAGCTGGACGCAATACTTGGTGGCCACCCCACCGCCACTGCGAAGTCCACTGTGGAGGTTTCGGTGGCTCACGTGCCAGTTGAGAGTGAACCGAGCCAGGAGGAGGAAATCTTGCATGAGGAGGGGGACCTAGAGGCAGAGGATGACTCAGAGGTCAGAGATGCATGCAGCCAGGAGCTCTTCTCTACCCTGGAGGAGGCTAGCCAGTCACAGCTGTCGGATCTTGGTGAAGTGCAAACAGGAGAGGAAGCCCCTGGTAAGTGGCTTTGATTTTGGGTATCGCTGAAGGAATTGTTGGGGGCAGGAGGGTTGCAGAAAGCAGGCTTGCGTCTGCATGATGCATGTACCACCACATGCCTAATCTGAGCGGCAGAACAGAGTGTTGATTGACTCCCTCACTTCACAGGAATCTGCCTCAGATCTCCACGAAACTCTCATGGAGATACTGGGCAATTTACTGCCGCAGGTTCTTTGGCAGAGCTGCTTTGTTTCTTGCCCCATTAAGGGTAACTTTCCTGCGCCACTCTGCTGTCACTGGGGGCAGGGGAGAACCATTGTTGTGGGAACAAGTAAATAACTTTTCCTTATTCACTTTCTCCGCACCACTCATGATTTTATATACCTCTATCGTATTCCCCCTTAGTCCCCTCTTTTCCAAGCTGAAAAGTCCTAGCCTTTTTAATCTCTCCTCATATGGGACCCGTTCCAAACCCCTAATCATTTTAGTTGCCCTTTTCTAATGTCAGTATATCTTTTTTGAGATGAGGGGACCACATCTGTGCGTAGTATTCAAGATGTGGGCGTACCATGGATTTATATAAGGGCAATAAGATATTCTCCGTCTTATTCTCTATCCCTTTTTAAATGATTCCTAACGACCCGTTTGCTTTTTTGGCTGCCACTGCACACTGCGTGGACATCTTCAGAGAACTATCCATGATGACTCCAAGATCTTTCTCCTGATTAGTTGTAGCTAAATTAGCCCCATCCTGTATAGTTGGGGTTATTTTTTCCAATGTGCATTACCTTACATTTATCCACATTAAAATTCATTTGCCATTTTGTTGCCCAATCACTTAGTTTTGTGAGATCTTTTTGAAGTTCTTCACAGTCTGCTTTGGTCTTAACTATCTTGAGCAGTTTAGTATCATCTGCAGACTTTGCCACCTCGCTGTTTACCCCTTTCTCCAGAACATTTATGAATAGGTTGAATAGGATTGGTCCTAGGACTGACCCTTGGGGAACACCACTAATTACCCCTCTCCATTCTGAGAATTTACCATTTATTCCTACCCTTTGTTCCCTGTCTTTTAACCAGTTCTCAATCCATGAAAGAATCTTCCCTTTTATCCCATGACAACTTAAATTACATAAGAGCCTTTGATGAGGGACCTTGTCAAAGGCTTTCTGGAAATCTAAGTAAACTGTGTCCACTGGATCCCCCTTGTCCACATGTTTGCTGACCCCCTCAAAAAACTCTATTAGATTAGTAAGACATGATCTCCCTTTACAGAAACCATATTGACTTTTGTGCAACAATTTATGTTCTTCTATGTGTCTGACAATTTTATTCTTTCTTTTACAATTTTATTCTTTTACAAGGCCAGTCCTTGCTTACAGACAGCCCTCCAACCTGAAGCAAATACTCACCAGCAACCACACACCACACAACAAAAACACTAACTCAAGGAACCTATCCTTGCAACAAAGCCCATTGCCAACTGCGTCCACATATCTATTCAGGGGACACCATTATAGGGCCTAATCACATCAGCCACACTATCAGAGGCTCGTTCACCTGCACATTTACGAATGTGATATGTGCCAGCTATGTCCCTCTGCCATGTACATTGGCCAAACCGGACAGTCGCTACGTAAAAGAATAAACGGACACAAATCAGACATCAAGAATTATAACGTTCAAAAACCAGTCGGCGAACACTTCAATCTCTTTGGTCACTCGATTACAGACCTAAAAGTCACAATATTACAACCAAAAAAACTTCAAAAACAGACCCCAACGAGAGACTGCTGAATTGGAATTAATATGTAAACTGGACACCATTAAATTAGGCTTGAATAAAGGCTGGGAGTGGATGTGTCATTACACAAAGTAAAACTATTTCCCCATGTTTATTTTTCCCCCCCTACTGTTCGTCAGACGTTCTTGTCAACTGCTGGAAATGGCCCACCTTGATTATCACTACAAAAGGTTTTTTTCTCTCCTGCTGGTAATAGCTCACCTTACCTGATCACTCTCGTTACAATGTGTATGGTAACACCCATTGTTTCGTGTTCTCTGGGTATATAAAATCTCCCTACTGTATTTTCCACTGCATGCATCCGATGAAGTGAGCTATAGCTCATGAAAGCTTATGCTCAAATAAATTTGTTAGTCTCTAAGGTGCCACAAGTACTTCTTTTCTTTTTGTGGATACAGATTACCACGGCTGCTACTCTGAAGCCTGTCATTCTTTACTATTGTTTCAACTAATTTACCAGGTACACACATTAGATTTATCGGTCTGTAATTGCCAGGATCACCTCTAGAGCCCTTCTTAAATATTGGCGTTACATTAGCTATCTTCCAGTCATTGGGTACAGTAGTTGATTTAAAGGACAGGTTACAAACCATAGTTCCGCAATTTCACATTTGAGTTCTTTCAGAACTCTTGGGTGAATACCATCTGGTCCCGGTGACTTGTTACTGTTAAGTTTCTCAATTAATTCCAAAACCTCCTCTAGTGACACTTCAATCTGTGACAATTCCTCAGATTTGTCACCTACAAAAGACAGCTCAGGTTTGGGAATCTCCTTAACGTCCTCAGCCATGAAGACTGAAGCAAAGAATTCATTTAGTTTCTCTGTGATGACTTTATCGTCTTTAAGTGGTCCTTTTGAATCTCGATCGTCCAGGGGCCCCACTGGTTGTTTAGCAGGCTTACTGCTTCTGATGTACTTAAAAAACATTCTGTTATTAGTTTTTGAATTTTTGGCTAGCTGTTCTTCAAACTCCTTTTTGGCTTTTCTTATTACATTTTTACATTTAATTTGGCAGTGTTTATGCTCCTTTCCATTTACCTCACTGGGATTTGACTTCCACTTTTTAAAGGATTCCTTTTTATCTCTCACTGCTTCTTTTACATGGTTGTTAAGCCACGGTGGCTCTTTTATAGTACTTTTATTATGTTTTTTAATTTGGGGTATACATTTAAGTTGAGCCTCTATTATGGTACCTTTCAAAAGTGTCCATGCAGCTTGCAGGGATTTCAAGGTTGCATATGATACCTGGACTTACACAAATTTTTAACCGTCCTGGGACCCCACCTTCTCCTGGGATCCTTCCTTTGCCCACCCCACACAGTGCTGATGTGTTTTTTTGTTTGTCTATCTCCTTAGGATGTTGTTTTTTAATAAAAGAATTGTTTTGGTTTGAAAGTAATCTTTATTCCATTAATTGAAAGCAAACAGAGCCCTGCAAAGCAACAGGCAGTTTTCTTAAACCTTCATAGTGCATCGTCTGCACCTATCACAATCACCTCCTAACCTTACAGGCACTGCACTCCCAAGCATAGCAACAAATATTAGTGGCTTTCAGCTTCAGATTGCTGCCTCAAGGCATCCCTGGTCCTTATGGCTCCGCGCTGCGCCCAACTAATAGCCTTGGTCTCTGGCTGTTGAAATTCAGCCTCCAGGCGCTGAGCCTCAGTGGTCCAACCCTGAGTGAAGCTTTCACCCTTCCCCTCACAAATATTATGGAGCGTACAGCTTGCGGCTATAAGCATAGGAATATTGTCATTGGCCAGGTCCAGCCTCCCATATAGGCAGCACCAGTGGGCCTTTAAACAGCCAAAAGCACACTCAACAGTCATTCAGCACTTGCTCAGCCTGTTGTTGAACCGCTCCTTGCTGCTGTCAAGGTGCCCCATCTATAGCTTCATAAGCCACGGCATTAAGGGGTAGGCAGGGTCTCCCAGGATCACAATGGGCATTTTGACTTCCCCTACGGTGATCATCTGGTCCGGAAAGAAAGTCCCTTCTTGCAGCTTCCTGAACAAGCCAGTGTTCCGAAACATGCGTGAGTCATGCACCTTTCCTGACCAGCCTGCGTTAATATCGGTGAAACGCCCACAGTGATCTACAAGCACCTGGAGAACCATAGAAAAATACCCCTTCCGATTAATGTACCCGGTAGCTAGGTGGTCTCGTGCCAGAATTGGAATATGCATGCCACCTATCGCCTCTCCGCAGTTTGGGAAGCCCATTTGTGCAAAGCCATCCACAATATCACGCACGTTGCCCAGAGTCATGGTCTTTTGGAGCAGGATGCGATTAATGGCCCGGCACTCTTCCGTCAACATGAGTCCAATGGTCGACTTTCTCACTCCAAACTGGTTAGTGACTGATCAGTAGCAGTCTGGAGTAGCCAGCTTCCACAGTTCAATCGCCTTATGCTTCTCCAACGACAGGTCAGCTCTCATTCTCGTGTCCTTGTGCCACAGGGCTGGGACGAGCTCATCACACAGTCCCTTGAATGTGGCTTTCCTCATCCGAAAGTTCTGCAGTCACTGCTAGTCATCCCAGAAGTGCATGACAATGTGATCCCACCACCCAGTGCTTGTTTCCCGAGCCCAAAAGCAGTGTTCCGCTGTGGTCAGCACCTCCGTGAATGCCAAAGCAATCTTGTATCGTAAATACTATGCGTGGCGAGATCAATGTCAAACTCCTCTTGCCTTTATAGTTGAAGGTATAACTCCACTGCCACTCGTGATGTGTTAGTGAGAGTGAGCAGCATATTGGTCAACAGTATGGGATCCATTTTTGCAGACTGAAGAGGCAGAGCGTGCAGTACACAAACCATTGAAAGATGGCACCACATGTGGACGGAAGCACAGGGATTGCTGGGATATGAATCAATGCATCACGGGGCATTGGGACAGGACCCAGGATGCCCTGGGACCCCCTCCGCCTTCCCACAACTCTTAGCAGCAGAAGAGGAAGAGATGCTCTGTGGGATAGCTGCCCAGAGTGCACCGCTCCGAATACCAATGCAAGTGCCTCAAGTGTGAACATGCTATTGCACAGGTAGCTGACAGTGTGAACACACAACAGCAGTTTCCCTTCTGCACTCTCTGAGTGGCGCTGTAACTGACGGCAATGTAACTCTGCCAGTGTAGACATACCCCCACACTTCTGTGAATATTGCTGATAGCATCAGGATTAAGAAGAGAAATTTCCTTCAAATGAGAAACCTTTTTGTTCCACGGCAGTATAAAGTTTGAATTTGCTCTAATCTGGGCTGTCTCTTTAATTTCAATAATTCAAGATGTTCAAATGAGAGGTAAAACTCCTGTGTCAAAGTGCCCAGTGTGATATTTGGAGGCATTCTTCAGCGTGAGATGGCATCTTTCAAATGTGACATAAAACTGAGCTTCTGGCCTGTCATAGAAATTTTCTGAATATTTGTATAAAGCACTTTAGATGTGTTTAGTGTGCAAACCCTTTCTCAATCCAGGTAAACATAACAAACCATAGCATTTTCAAGAGGGTAGGGGTGTGAACCTTAGTATCATGGTCACAGTCTAGTTTGGGAAATTATGCTGTGTACCAAAAATTCTCCTATAATTAATCTGGCTATAATAATTTTCATTTCTTGTCCTAAATTGTTTCCTGGGTTTTGCTCTGTGATGATAAAGCTGTTGCATTTCACCTAAGAGACAGCTATATTTTAGTAGTGAATTAAGTGATTCCTATATATTTTATTAGCTTATGAGCTTGATCCTGCATATCCTTGATCATATGATTAATCTTAACTGTAGTCGGACTACCCACACAGTAAAGATTTGCAGATCAGGCCTTTAATTTGTAAAGTACTTTGAATTCCTTGTGGTGGAATAGGAATAGGTCTCAGATCCTGTTGTTGATTGTGGATGGAGTACCTTTGGTGTCTTGGAAGGATGGCAGGAAGACTTCTTTAAAGCAGCTGTAATATATTGAACATTATACGTTTCAGCTCTGGAGTGAAGAATGTACCATTATTTAGACAGAGATCATCTTTAAGATGCAATAGTAGCTGACATGAATGGGAAGAGGATTTTTTCCAAGGGATGGAATGGTGATAAACACATCCATAACCATTTGTGAATATTTTAAAGATGCGGAAGAGAAAACAAATGTGTTTTTAAAGGAAACATCACACTTTAGACATTCAATTTTACTTTTTATTCTGTTCTCAGTTTTGGAAGGATATTGTCGAGGATAATGAAGTACGTGACCTCATTTCTGACAGAAACAAATCTCAAGGTGAGATGTCTTAAATAAACTGATTAGATAAGTTCTGGTAAATATAGAAAAGGAATAGCTAAAGTTGATTTTTTTCTTTTGTAGATGTTCCATCAGAAGAATGGATATGGGAATCCTTATTTCATCCACCTCGCAAGTTGGGCATTAATGATATTGAAGGGCAGCGGGTACTTCAGATTGCAGTGATATTGCGAAATCTTTCTTTTGAGGAGGGAAACGTTAAACTTTTGGCAGCTAATCGTACCTGTCTTCGGTTCCTGCTACTCTCTGCTCATAGTCATTTTATTTCTCTAAGACAATTGGGGCTTGACACACTAGGAAATATTGCAGCAGAGGTAAATATACTTTGGAGAAGGTGCTACTTTAGTATTAAGTAGCTTGACTGATGTCTTAAATTTAATTATTTTTTTATGTGTTTATTTGAAGTAGTAGTGAATAATTGCTTTGAATTTGCAAATAATAGATTTCAACAGAATGCACGAGGCTAGGAATCAGATGTAGAGTGGGGCCCCCAGTTTGCCTAAGCACAGTCATGTGAGGGAATGGAGTGTGTGGGGGCATGTGATCCTTCAAATCATCTATGATTTTCAATTGAAATTCCAGGGCACCGGGGAATTACTTTAAAAATGAAAAATATTCATACAGGTTATACTTTATAAATCATAACTCCACTATGACAGTACAAGAATTCCTGTGTGACCAGATAATAGGTATCAATACACTGTTTATAATAATAAGTATGAGAAAACCAGGGGGACTTTGGGAAGGTCACATACACATGGGTATATCATCAGTGAGGGAGACTTTTTCTTTTCAAAGATATTTAGATGTAAGAAGAAACAGTAAACGGCCAACTCAATCCATTTTATGGCATTATACACCACCGATAAATATAAAGTTTGATATTGTGTATATATTGAAATCCTGTAATGAGTAAATAGTAGGGAAGGAGACACTGTAGTGCTCAGCTACTGATAGAACTCTGACTAGGATGGTGTTTTCATGGATATCTGCATGGTCCTGGTGTGTGTGGGAGGGCCTTTGAGAGTGCAATAGTGGTGGTGGTAGTAGCAGTATTTATCATAGTGCCTAGGGACCCAAGTCATGGACCAGGACCCCATTGTACTAGGTGCTGTACAAACATGACAAAGGATGGTGAAAGCCGCAGGGGGAAGTTCATCCCTAATCACTGCTACTGTTTCGCAGGGCTCAGGAAAACATTCATATCCATCCTGATGACAGCCTAGGAATTCAGTTATTTTCCTTACTGTAAAGACTCAAAGAAAAAAGAGAAGTTCAGAGCCTCTTCCCAAATACTTCAGAAGAGAAAAGTGTTAATGCAATTTAAAAAATAATAATAAAGAATTCTAGGCATTTAAAGCACAGTCTTACATGCTCACAGAAGTGACAACATATTCCAACATATAAAGACTTTTGAGCATTGAATTTGGTATGCAAATTTAAGAACTGTGACTATTATGACTGTATGTACAACGTGGACTGCAGCTTAAATAATGTTTTTTCCCTTCTCTCAGCTTCTGTTGGACCCTGTTGATTTCAAAACTACTCATCTAATGTTTCACACTGTTACAAAATGCCTAATGGCAAGGGATAGATTCTTAAAAATGAGAGGTAAGGTCTTAGACTGCTAATTTTTTGTAAACAGTTAAGAGAATGATTTTTGGCTGTTTAATACTGTTCTATATTTGTTTTTCAGGCATGGAAATCTTGGGGAATCTTTGTAAAGCTGAAGATAATGGTGTATTAATTTGTGAATATGTGGATCAAGAATCCTACAAAGAGATAATATGTCATCTCACTTTACCAGATGTGCTGCTTGTAATCTCAGCACTTGAAGTGCTATACATGCTCACAGAAATGGGAGAAGTGGCCTGCACAAAGATTGCTAAAGTAGATAAGAGCATAGGTGAGGAAGAAGCAAAACAAAATCTCATATTAGTTTATTTGTTGAGGAAAAAGAATTGACACAGTGCCACATTCAGGGATTCAAAAATTTTACTTTGTCAGAGTTTAGAAAATGTATGTGTTTGTACAGTTACTCCCCACTTAACATTGTAGTTATGTTCCTGAAAAATGTGACTTTAAGCGAAATGGTGTTAAGCGAATCCAATTTCCCCATAAGAATGAATGTAAATGGGGGGGGTTAGGTTCCAGGGAAATTTTTTTTTTGCCGTACAGTACAGTACTATAGTTGGAAGGTGCCCCCGCCTTACCCCACACAGGTACAGCTCACTGGCACTGGAGACAATGAGGCAGGCAAGGAGGCTGAAGGTGCTGTAGAATAGGAGAAGCACGTGCAGCAGCAGTGGCAGCTTCCCCTACTTTGCAAGCACTGGGGGGAGGCGGGGGGGCTCAACCCTCGTCCCGCCCACTTCACCCCTTCCCCCAAGCCCCGACCCTTAACCCGCCTCTTCTTCCCGCCCGACTCCCCCTTTACTTCGCACACTGTGTCCTCACTCCTTCACCCTCCCTCCCCTGCCTCCTGCCTGCAGCAGTCAGCTGGCTTGTGGCATTCAAGAGGGAGCGGGGAGGAGTGAGGACATGGCATGCAGGCTTCCACTCCCTCCCCTGCCTCCTGCCTGTGCTCCTTCCCCCTCCCTCCTGAACGCCGCAAGCCAGCTGATTGCTGCGGGCAGGAGACGGGGAGAGGAGGGGGAAGGTGCTGATCTGCGTGGTCTGCCGGCTGGTGGAAGGCGCTGTGGGAGGGGCGTAGGGGAGCTGATAGCGGGGCTGCCAGCTGTGTACGAAGCAGGCAGCCAAACGACGTTATAGCGAAGCATTGCACAACTTTAAATGGAGCATGTTCTGTAATGGAGCAGGGACATAAGATCGAAACAATGTTAAGCGAGAGGATGTTAAGTGGGGAGTTACTGTGTATTATGTGCATATTGTTGCCGCATATTTACATAACTGAATTTTTATTTTCTCAGAGTATTAATGAAAATAGAGACCAAAGCAGGTCAGGATTTTGCATTATATATCGGCTTTATATGCCATGAAAAATATTATGTAGAAATTCACAGAAATATGTGAGGGTTTGTTTTTCTTTCAGCAAGTGTCAGTTTAATTCAAATCAGTGTGTTCAGTACCAAACACTCATATTTGTTTTGTTGTAATATCGTTATTGGTTTTGCATTTAATGTTTTAGATACATTAGTATGTCTGGTTTCTATGGACATCCAGATGTTTGGACCTGATGCACTTACTGCTGTAAAACTCATTGAACATCAGAGCTCCAACCATCAAGTATCTGAAATCAGGCCACAGGCGGTGGAGCATGTTTCCTCACAGGCCCATGCAACAGCTGTCCCAGGTTAGTGCTATTGTAGGAGAACATCCTTTTGTATTTTTGTAGAACATTCTTTATAGCATATGTGACTATCCATCTGTTTTTCTATCTGTAGCAGTATAATTGCGTGCATGTGTATAGCTATATAGCTGTGTGTAATTTAATGATTTACTTGTGCTTCAATATGTCAAATCAGACATGCATATTTTTAGTATTGTTGCTGGCAAAATGGATGTTAAGTTAATCTTTTTCTTTTTCTAATTGAATAAATATTTGGAACAATATTGGTCATTACATGAAAACACTCTGAAGTAACATGGAAAGAGTCTTAACATTTTTCAGCGCTGTCAATCTTGAAAATGTACACAATGAATATGTTACACATTTTTATTTAAAATTAACCTGTTCATTTGCATGTCAACAAAATATGTACAACTCACAGAGGGGTAGCAAGTCCATTTTGTGTTATATTCTGTGTGAATAGTAAGTAGGTGGCAGTATGTAAAATATGTTCTCAGTTAGTGTTTGGGTCAAATTCTAGGAAAATGGGCTACCAGATCTAATGGAATCATAGAATTGAAGATTGAAAAATAATTCTCATGACTGCATTGAAGCCACTAAACATTTCATTTGTGATGTGAGCCAAAGTTTAACACCTGCAATTAAAACTTAAAGGAAAGTTCATCCTTTGTTGAGGTCATTAGAACCTCAGAATGTACTTGATATTGTTGATATTGTTTAGTTGCAGAAATCTATTTTCAGAGCGAAATCCTGGCCCCATTGAAGTGAATGATAAAGCACTCTTTGACTTTAGTAGGGTCAAAATTGCACTCTAGATATTTAGTATCTTTTGACGCACACACACAGGGTTTTTAACAAGAAATTTTTTTGTTAAATTCATATACAAAATTACATTCTGCTGACCTATGTGGTTCCTCTTACAGCAAGTATAGGAGAAAAATGTCTAAATCAGTGCTTTTCACAAGTATACATTGCATATCAAGAAAGTTATGGGCATGGTTGGATCATGGCATCTACAGTGACTCATCCAATCCAAATGTAAATGTCACTCTCATTAATTAAACAACTGATAATACAATCAAGCGTGTACTTGCTTGTCCCAGTCCTGCTGCCCTCACTCCCATAACTTCAGTGAAAGTAAAACCTGCAGGATTTGGCTCATACTGGAGACCCAAGAGTCAAGTGCTTTCAGCCATTTGAAAAGTGTAGATCTTTGAAATAACTAATACACATCTTGACATAAGTTGCTGCTTTTAAAAAAATAATTAACTATTTTTTAAAAAATGTTCAAATTTAAAAACTCCCTCCCTTCCTCCCCTGCCAAAAAAATCCAACTTCACTACCACCCCACCAGTTTTCCCCCCTCAATACTTAAAGTACCACTTTTTAAAGGCCCACACTGCCTTTGTATGGTTCCCGGAAGCTCCTAAAGGGTGTAAACCTGAGACATGTTGGTGAGCTGCAACTCCCATTCAAGTCAGGGTCAGATTCAAAGACTCTAGTACTTCTGTTTCATTTCTGTGGCTAAATATAAACTTAAGTTTTTCCCTAGTATTTTTTCCCTTTCCCTCTTGGACTTAATAGACATTGTGGTTTGTTGGATTACCGACTCATTCAGAACCTTTCTCAGTTAATCAGATTCTTCTTCTCAAAACCATTTTTTATAAAACATTGCAGTTCACAGTGACTTGACTCCAGAAAAGTATGAGCCATAAAATCTTGACAAACTTTTTGCTAGCTGATTGAAGGCCTTGCCCACGTTAGAGAATTTTGCTTTGATATGACTACATTGGTGTAGTTAGACAGGAGCAAACTCCAAATATAGATGTGCTGCACCTCTGTAAAGCAAGTTACTGGAATAAATTGTATTAATCATGTAAGTAGTGTAAGCATTCATGTACAACTTTACTTTTTAGTTACTGCTTTTTTATTTAATGGAACATGTTTGGCTCTAATAGGACTATACTGAAATACCTGCATGATACTGAACCAGGTGACCTAGCGGTTTGGGTTGAAAGAGTTAAATTAATGTGGAAAGCATTGAAGGATGAGATAATTATATCCCAGTATCAGTCACATTTTCATTCTACAAAATAATAATTTCCCACTGCAAACTAAAATCTTAGTATTTGTGTTACTCACAAAACATATCTTAAGGCAGCATTAGTAGTTGTTTTACATTTCATTCTTAGTCCTCTTTTCCCATGATTTGTAACTTTTTCAAAAGTTTGCCCTTTGGTGAAAACTTTCCAAGTTTGGTCTGCTCTTGAAGGTGTTTCTTTGTTTTGTTTTTAAGTTAACTTGAGCAGCTGATCCAATTTTAAGTGGTTGCAAGTTGCTTGCCTACTTTTAAAGAACAACTGAGACTTTTATGTGTTCAGAAAACTTGAAAGCGTTTTTATTTAAAAGTTCAAACATAATCCTCAACGAGGAATGTGATTTTCATATTTGGAAAAAAATTAGTTCAGAAATACTAAACTTACTACTATTTTGAAATGGTGCCCTGAGCATGTTTTAACATTTTTCTTAAGCAAAGAAGTGCTTGCGCAATTGGTGCATGAGCGCACATCCCCCCTCACCTCGGATGCACATAAACTGAAAAATAGATTAAGGGAGAGTAGTTGGGAAAACCTTATTTGTTCCCAGACCATCTCAGTATTCTGAATAATGACAGGGAATACTACAGCCAAGGGACCACCATTGAGAATGACATGCCCCTGATCGTTTGCATCAGCTGCATGATTCCTACTAATCATAAATGGGAGTGCTAGACAGGAAGATAGAGACTTACGGTAGCTAGGTCCTAGCATGTCAAAGTCTTTAAAGATTCGTGCCAAGACCTTGAAGCAGATATAGAACTCTGTGTAGATTGCAGGTCATTGATCATCAGTGTAACACAGGTTTACAGGACTGCCAGTGAACTGGCCGCATGGGCAGGCCGCTGCATCTTGCAGTAGTTGCAGCTTCTGTGTGGCCTTTGTGGTCAAATCATTGCAGTAGTTCAGCACAGAGATGATGATGGCATGGATCACCAGGGCTAGGTCTCCTATTTGAAAGTGTAATTCATTTTTTATAAAGAGAATTAAGTAACATGGCAGGATTTAACACCCTTGGACAAGAGTGTATTGCTATTCTGTTGAAGCATCTTGATGTCATGTGCTTGAATCTTGCATAAAGATGTAGGCAATTTTTATTACTTTAAGGTCAACTCAAGTTGGTTCTGATTAGTTCCACCCTGGGATATAAGGTGCTAGAATATTTGAGCAGGCAGGAAGAATTGAGGAGGTAAGACAGAGGGGTCAACCAAGCTTGAGAAAAAGCAATATTTCTTCTTTGAGTGATTGGCTATATGTATGTGTCTGTATGTTGGTGCTCATGTGCCTCATGAACTTGAGATCAGAAGTATTTGGCCATCAGTGTCAATGGATCTGCACCTGGCCTCATACCCTTGACATATCCTCCTCCCGGGGAAGAAGAGTGAAGTGGACCAACTTGTTTCTCAGTTCCTTCTTACTGTCCGTGGCTCTGGTGGTTCCTATTACTTCATTCCATCCTATCATAAAACCAGTTTCAAGCCAGGTGTGCAAGTCATGGTTTATACTAGTGCAGTACATTTAGACTAGCAGTTTGCACTAATACAGTTACACTAGTGGCTAAAACCTTGTTGGAGACGTGTCCTCACACACATCTCATTACATCTTTGAAACAACTTGGCATGCATTTAAACAGAGTTGATTTAAAGCAAATCTGATCATTCAGTAATAAATAAGCTATTGCCTTTTAAGACATGGATGTAGGGAGTTCTTAAAATGTATGTAGTTATACTTTGTGTCTATGAATCTCTCTGTAGATGTAAGTAATTAATTAATCCTAACATTTAATTTTGTCAAAATGAACTTCTTTGGGGGAAAAGTGAGGGGAGAGATCTCTCAAAAATACAAAACAAATTTCAAATCAAATTTGAAACCGCTGAACTTCAGATGATCCTTTGTGTTGCCTGAGATGTTCAATTTTATAGGAAGAATCATCATTATATGTCAGCAAATTTATCTTTTTATTTCCTTTTCCACAGCATCAAGAGTAGCACAGCATGTTGCTCCACCACCAGGAATAGTAGAAATAGACAGTGAGAAATTTGCATGCCAGTGGTAAGTATACAGTTCCATTCAAATACTTTCTTGAGGAAGAAGGAAAAACAACACAGAATATTAGTCACTTGACATGATACTTCAAACTAGTTGTTTTCTCTTTCTTAGAATATAATTTAATTCAATTACAAATCTAATCTTGCTGTAAAACTGTAGAGCAGCATTATATAACTGAACAGTATTTTCATCTTGTGCTACTGTAGCTATACAAGAAAGTGTTTCTCAAATTTTGAAACTAGATTTCTGGAAGGCTGGGATTTCATCAGTGGGAGACTCAAGCAAACCAGGGAAGATGAAAGACCTTTTTTTCCTCTGACCCCCCACCCCATACTTGGTTTAATATTTTTACTAGTTATAATGTATGTATGTACATCCAATAGTCTAAAGAATTGATCCCCAACTCGTAGCTCTCAAGTAGGGCTAGGGTGATTCCTCAAACTGGTGTTGACCTATACTTGTGTCTGCTCAAATTCTAAGTCTTTGGGTTGATCAGTTCCTGAAACTCTTCCACTTCCAACACTCCCTGCTTCCCTCGCGGGCAATGATATGGGTTAATACATTCACAAGATGGATCTAGTTATTGAATTGATTCAGATATTCATCTATACACAAATGTCTTTACAGTGAAGTGGGGAGCATTTTACAAGAAGCAGAATGGTTCTACACTGAAAGTCTGTCATTTCACTTACAAGTTAAGCAAAGATTTTGACTGCACAGGAGTAGTTCTGTTGTAGATCCTAGCTGGTCAACTGAATTGCCTCCTCTGCTCCTGCTTGTAGTTAGACACTTATATTGTGCTCTGTGTGAGGTATCATTAATATGAGTTATTGCTAGTTGATGCTAACATATGATGAGACTCTGAGCTTAGATACTACAGTGATATAGTTAATATAGAAAACCTCAGATAGAAGTTTTTAGCTAGAAAATAGCAGCTAGTATTTGAAATCTTCATAATCCAAAATAAGTGGAATCTGTGTATTCCTCCTCTCAAACGGCGTATTCCTCCTCTCAAACCTGCTTCTTCAGAAGCCCATTGTATACAGCTATGAATTCTACAGGTTATATTTATACTATACTCTTTCTGCCTGGGAATTAGACAGTAGAGCAGTCCCACTGAGATGTGAAGTAATAATGCAGGAACAGTGAGCAATCAGTCTCCCCTGCTTCCCATGCTGCTGTTCTGTCAACCTCCAATCGTAGGAAAGGTAGAAAAGGAGCCACTGAAATCTTTCTGGCCCCCAAAACCAAAAAGGAATGATGCAGAATAGTCTCTCTTGCATTCAAGCAGGCAGGAATGGGCAGTTAAATCGGAGAAAGATTCCACAGATGCCACCTCTTATTCAGTAGTAGCCAGGATTTGGGGAACAGGAAAAACAATATTTTGGTGGAAGAAGTAGAAAAAGGCAACAGAATCACTGTGCTATGCTGCAGTTGTGTAACACCATCAGATGACAAAATGTAATTAAACAAATGATACAACGCAATGTCAGAATGATCTGTAGTGGGTATTTTTTGTCTGATTCTGTGCTAGGTAACAAAGTGCTGGGTACTCTGTAGTTATTTTTCTTTTTCTGAATTCTAAATGGAAGTGAACCAACAAGATATAAAACAGGTGGCCCTGTACACAAGCCTAAAATATAATACTAACCATGATATTTTTTCCAATGTTTTTCTTGGAGTTGAAGAATGGGAAATAGCTTTAATGCAAACACAATTGAAAGAGACTAACATGGAGGGGTTTTTACCCCTGTAAAATCTCTTAGTAAGTTTTTGTCACTGTCTCTTACTGAGAGAAGTTGGAAGGTAATAAGTCATAATGAAAGAATTTGGAAATATTGTTATCACTTGGAAGCAGCAGAAGGACATGCTAAAGAGGGGCAATGTATTAAAACTAATATCCCTAATATTATAAGCCAACTGGGCCGGAATGAGGATCCCCTGCAAGGTAAGTGCACATCATGGTCTAATCACCAACTCCCAAATCAAGATTATGAGATACAGAACATCATCTCTGACATTCAGTGGTCACAGTGATACTGGTGTGTGTCATGGGAGACTGACGCTGTTTTTAATGACAATCTGGTTAGAAAAAGCAGGAATATTAATTTTTTTTCATAATATCTATGCATTATTACACAGAATGTGGATTCAATTTTTGTAACTATAGTAAAAGTTTGGCAAGAAAAAAAAAAGGCATAATGTTTACTGGTGTTGTATTCTAAGTTCCCTGTAAGGTGTGAGGCTGCACAGCCACGCAGCAGCCTATTTAGCACCGTGCAGGCACTCAAGGAACCCGCCTGGGGACCTGCCACGGGAGGGGCGCCCCTCCCCCGGCACCCCACCTAGTCTGGCCCCCAATCTGCTGCAACCGGGGCGCAGGGCAACTCTGCTGCGGTGTGGCCGGAGTAGCCCGGACCCAGCCACAGACAGGGTGCCCAGACCTGCTGGGGCGGCGCAGCCCCAGGTGCAGTCAAGGCAGCACAGCCCTGGCCCAGACCTGCTCTGTGAGGAGCACCTATCCTGCAACCCCAACCCCAGAGCTGCCGAGGCGGGGAGAGGCGCCTCTCCCCCACAGCCCAGGTACTGCTGCTGCCGGGGGAGAGAGCTGGGGGGAGTCTTCTCTCCCCACCGTAGATCCTGAGCACCCTCCTGCACCGCAAACCCCTCATCCCGGGCCCCACTCCAGAGCCCACACCCCCAGACGGAGCCCCCCGCCGGAGCCCTCACACCCCAACCCTCTGCCCCAGCCCTGAGCCCCTCATCCCCAGCCCCACCCCAGAGTCTGCACCCCCCAGCCGGAACCCTCACGCCCCTACACCCCAACACTCTTCCCCAGCCCTGAGCCCCTGATCTCTGGCCCCACCCCAGAGCCGGCACTTCCAGCCGGAGCCCTCACCCCCATCACATGAATTTTGTTATGTGCACCAATATGAAGGTGATATGTCACACATCACCTCCGTATTGGTGCACATGACAAAATTCATTCTGCACATGGGTAGGAAAAATTAGATGGACATAGCCTGGTTGTATTGGCTATGAAAGAAGACAACACTAAATTCTCTCTGCTTTCTTTCTCTTTAGAATTTCCAATTACATTCTGGTTATAGTACTTTTAGATGATGCTAAACAATAGAGAATACGGTGTGTTTTTTCAAATCCTATAGGTGATATAGATTGTACTGCTGACAGTTTAAAAAATATATTGATACTCTTTGAGCCTGCATGGCAGTGCAGATATTTTGGTGTTCTGTAGAGAGTTGTGGCTGTCTCCATTTGCTGTCAGAAAGGAACTATTTCCCAACTTTCTGAGCTGGCATAGAGGATCTCAAAGAAATAAAAATTACCAGTTAAGGAAAATATCCTTTTTTTTTTTTTTGGTTGGCTGTGCTTTTGTGGAGGTCCTTCAGGAACCACACATTGCTTCGCTCCCTGGGAATTTATTGATATTGCCTGGAGCATTGGCCAGAGCCGGTTGTTCGAGGACAACATGAGGCCTTCACCCTGCTTGCCTCCAGGGATGAATGTTCTGCCTCTGTAGCACTCCTATTCCCCTATGATCCTGGTAGTTCAGGGTAAGGTTGTTACTATATCTCTGATTTTCCTGTGTATTGCACTACATCTAGATTAGCAGATCAGTCTGAAAAACTTATTTTGACTTGTAAGGTCAGCAAATTTGTGATGGAAACCTTTGATAGAGAATGAGTATGCAATGCTAAAGTATATCTGACTTTTGATCTAAAGTTTAAAAGATATAGTTTGAAGCCTTTAAATTTATAATTTATTTAACTGATAGACACAGTTGGGTGGGGTGAGCAAATGATTAAGGCTTATATGGCAGTGAGGAACTGAGCTGTTAATTTCCAGATATTCTAACATTTGTGGGTTATATGTAGTTTTTTTTTTCTTTTTCTTTTTTTTAAAGTTGTAGAATTTTGTAGAGAATATATAAAGTTGTTCTGGGGACTTCATTGAAACACATTTTCAATCTGAAATTTTCTCAGATAAGTTTTTGGTTTGTGAATATGTTACTAAGTCTTGCATATTATATATGTAAATAATAATCTCAACAGGATGTTATGTGATCGATTTTTGCCATGTATCTTTGTGCTTTTCCTTGTATTAACTTTGGGCATTGAGGTTTACATCGTGAAAGATAAAATTACGTTGTATTGAGGAGGTGTTTGATAGGAGAGTGCATTAAAATCCTGTTTTCAATATTTTAAATTAGCAGTGTTGTTACCGATTGTCCAAAATCCTTTACTCAGCCAGAGAGTAGCGTTTCAACCCTTTAAAAAGTATTGTCCAAGTTGCAGTGTGTTTCATCATTTATTTTTCTTTCTTCATTTTCAGGTTGAATGCACATTTTGAGGTGAATTCAGATTGCTCAGTCTCTCGAGCGGAAATGTACTCTGAATACCTCTCAACCTGCAGTAAATTAGCTCGAGGTGGAATCCTAACATCAACTGGATTTTATAAATGTCTTCGGTAAGGTGAAAAGTCTAAAGAAGAATAAACAGGAGATTGTGGATGCCTAATGCTAATCTGCAACTTCAAACTTCTTTAGGGAAATACCTACTCTCAAATGAGTTTTAAAGACTGCTCTGATCTGTTAGCATTTGGAATTTTAAGTTAAAAAAAAAAAAAGTTTGATAGTTCAATGCAATTATTTTGTTCTTTGTAAAGACTTTGTTAGAGCTTGCTGTATGTGTTTGGCCATATGTTTCTTCCACTTTTAGCTTTTGGGGGTTACAGTTTTCATTTCTCTTGTCCATTGGAAATGCTAATTCTGGTGAACCTTTCAGTCCCCAAGGAGGTAGTCTTCTAAAAAAAGCATCTGAGCATCTCACTCTGGTGAGAAGACACATGACAGGCTGCAACTCTGCAGAAACAGAAACAGATGCTGTCACCAAATATTAGCCATTGAAAAATACTCTTCTGTTTGAAAAATAGAATGGAGATTTCCCATGCCCATTCCTTCTCTTTTTGGCAGAGGTTGAACCCTAACTGACTAACATTAGTATCCTGGATCTAGATTTTGCAGTTAGGTACTCAATGAAGTATTTGACTTCTTAGTTTTTGTATATATGTTTGTCTTTGTCCTCTCTACGTACAGAACAGAGTCAATGTGCTAAAAATGAAAAGAAAGAGGAAAAAAAATAACACTGTGAAAGGACTGAATTTTTGTTATGTATATAGCTGTATGTTTGTGTTTGGCAGAACTGTCTTTCCAAATCACACAGTGAAGAGAGTAGAGGATCCAAATAACAACGGGCAGGCACATATACACGTAGTAGGAGTTAAAAGGAGAGCTATACCACTTCCCATTCAGATGTACTATCAGCAACAACCAACTTCTGCTACCCCTGTTGTCCGGGTTGATTCTATTCCTGATGTATCTCCGTCTCCTTCACCAGCAGGTTCTTTATCTTTTACATTATATTTTATGTGGCAGCCATTTTTGTTGCTTCTGAAACTAGGTAAAACAAAGTAAACTTCAGTGAAAAGAAGTTTTTAGAAACTAGTTGTTTAATTTTTTTGTTTAATGCTTTATAGTGTTGGATGATAGTGTTACTAAGTAGTATCTGGGTAGATACTGCCTAGCATTTGACACCTAATCCCTAAATTTGCAAGTCACCAGACAAGCCACTCTTACGTCCACCACTAATCCGGACATGCTATAGCTGAGTTTAGAAACTACTTCACTTGGCTGTAATGATAATTTCAAATTTGGGATTTTTGATTCTTTATATTTGTGTGTTTCACTTTGAGGTGTGGGGGTGGGACTGTTTTGGTTTGGTTTGGATTTTTGCATTCAGACTTCTGATTTTTTTTATTTCATTTGGGTCAACAGGAATCCCACATGGACCACAAAGTGTAGGAAACCATTTTCAGAGGACCCCAGTTAACAACCAGTCTTCAAATCTGACAGCAACACAGATGTCTTTTCCAATTCAAGGTGTTCACACTGTGGCACAGACTGTTTCTAGAATTCCACAAAATCCTTCAGTTCACACACAGCAACAACAAAACGCTACCGTGACTGTCATTCAGAATAAAACTCCAATTTCCTGTGAGGTAGTCAAGGCCACAGTAATACAGAGCTCGGTTTCCCAATCTGCAGTTCCTGTTACTATTGCTGTAGGTGGAGCAGCACAAGCTTCTAATCAAAATCACAGCAGTGCAGGACCACAACCATCTGTTGCTGTTGTCAGTTCTCAGACTTTGCTTCACCACCAACCTGTAATTCAACAACAGTCTCCACTACATGCAGTGGTACCAGGACAGATACCTTCAGGCACTCCTGTTACGGTAATTCAACAAGCTGTACCTCAGGGTCATATATTTGGCAGAGTACAGAACCTACCAGCATGCACTTCAGCAGTTTCACAGGGTCAACAGTTAATCACTACATCGTCACAACCTTTGCAGACTTCATCTCAGCAGCCCTCTGCTGGTAACCAGCAACAAGACACAGTCATCATAGCACCCCAACAATATGTCACAACCTCTGCATCCAATATTGTTTCTGCCACTACAGTACAGAATTTTCAAGTTGCAGCTGGGCAAGTGGTTACTATTGCTGGTGTCCAAAATCCACAAACTTCTAGGGTAGGGTTTCAGAATATTGCTCCAAAGCCTCTACCTTCTCAGCAAGTCCCACCTACAGTGGTACAGCAACCCATGCAGCAGCAGCCGCCACCATCCCAACAAAGTGTAGTGATTGTAAGCCAGCCAGCTCAGCAAGGTCAAACTTATGCACCAGCCATTCACCAAATTGTGCTAACTAATCCAGCTTCTCTTCCAGCTGGGCAAACTGTCCAGTTGACTGGACAACCAAACATAACTCCATCTTCCTCACCGTCTCCTGGACCAGTTACAAATAACCAGGTTCCTACAGTAATGTCATCTCCATCTACTACTCAGTCACAAGGACCCCCTCCTACTGTCAGCCAGATGCTTTCCGTGAAGAGGCAGCAACAGCAGCAACATTCACCCGCGCCATCTCAACAACAGGTACAAGTACAAGTCCAGCAACAACAACCGGTACAAATGCAAGTTCAGCCACAGCAAGCTAATGCAGGAGTTGGTCAGCCTTCGTCTGGAGAATCTAGTCTGATAAAACAGCTGCTTCTTCCAAAACGAGGCCCTTCAACTCCTGGTGGTAAGCTTATACTCCCAGCTCCACAGATTCCTCCACCTAACAATGCAAGAGCCCCTAGCCCTCAGGTGGTTTATCAGGTGGCTAATAACCAAGCACCAAGTTTTGGAGTTCAAGGACAGTCTCCAGCTCAGCAGCTATTAGTTGGACAGCAAAATGTTCAGCTGGTCCAGAGTGCAATCCAGCCCCAAGGGGCAGTACAAACAGTACCCATTTCTAATCTACAAATATTGCCAGGCCAGTTGATCTCAAATAGCCCAGCAACCATTTTCCAAGGGACTTCTGGCAACCAGGTTACCATAACAGTTGTGCCAAATACTAGTTTTGCTACTGCAACTGTGAGTCAGGGAAATACAACTCAGCTCATTGCTCCAGCAGGAATCTCAATGAGTGGAACACAGACAGGAGTTGGGCTTCAGGTGCAAACACTTCCAACTACTCCAGCACCTCCAGCTGGACAATCACCATGTGCTGCTGCTCCTCCATTCAAAGGTGATAAAATAATTTGCCAAAAGGAGGAAGAAGCAAAGGAAGCAACAGGTTTACACGTTCATGAACGTAAAATTGAAGTTATGGAAAATCCCTCTTGCCGAAGAGGAGCTGTGAACACCAGTAATGGGGATGCAAAGGAAAATGATATGCAGGTGGGAAGTCTTTTAAATGGGAGAAAGTATAATGACTCCAGTCTACCTCCTTCTAACTCAGGGAAAACTCAAAATGAGGCCAATCAGTGCTCACAAGTCAGTAACGGGCCATCATTAGAATTGGGTGAGAATGGAGCTCCTGGAAAGCAGAACTTTGAACAAATGGACACACAGGAAATTAAAAGTGATTTGAAGAAGCCCCTAGTTAATGGAATCTGTGATTTTGATAAAGGAGATGGTTCTCATTTGAGCAAAAACATTCCAAATCACAAAACTTCCAATCATGTAGGAAATGGTGAGATCTCTCCAGTGGAACAAGGGAATTCAGATGTCATGCAGCAAGAGACTGCTAAAGGTGATCAAGGGGAAAGGATTTCTAATGGACCTGTATTAACTTTCAGTAGTTCACCTGTTGTAAGCGGTACACAGGAAGCTGCAAAACTGTTAACCCAGCAACTTAGTGGTACCAACACTGATTTACCTAATGGACCTTTAGCTTCAAGTTTGAATTCAGATGTGCCTCAGCAACGCCCAAGTGTAGTTGTCTCACCACAATCTACAGCCTCTGTTATACAGGGGCATCAAATCATAGCAGTTCCACACTCAGGACCTAGAGTGTCCCAGTCTACCCTGTCATCTGAAGTTCGGTCTACTAATGGCACAGCAGAATGCAAAACTGTAAAGAGGCCAGCGGAGGATAATGATAGGGAAACTGTTCCAGGAATTCCAAATAAAGTAGGAGTTAGAATTGTTACAATCAGTGACCCCAACAATGCAGGTTGCAGTGCAACTATGGTTGCTGTGCCAGCTGGAGCGGATCCAAGCACTGTAGCTAAAGTAGCAATAGAAAGCGCTGTTCAGCAAAAGCAGCAGCATCCAACAACATATATACAAAGCATGGTCACACAGGTAGGTTAAGCAAACTTTTTGTGTTTATTTTACCAAATATGGTTTGTAAAAGAAACAGATATGTCAAAATGTAAATTTGCTATTCCAATATTATCCCCCATGTGGGATTTCAAATCTTCATAAAATCACTGTTAGTGTGCTTCTACTTAAGCTGTTCTGATACTTCTCATTCTGTTTTTGATGCCAGTTATAGTAGTATAGTTTAAATTTATTTAAAAGGATTAAAGTCTAACAAATTGCAACTTGATTATGCATCAAGGGAAAACCCCTTGTGTTTACTTTTCTGTTATTTAATTGCTTTGTTATTTTGAAGGTTAAAAATAGTCCTTTGTATTTTAGAATCTTAAAATTATTTGTTTTATCATTTCTTGCTCTCAGAGTTGTCCATATCTTGCCTCCTCACTTAGAATAGGTGTTCTATTAGGTGGCAGTCTCTACTTTTGTGTAGTGTTTTATATTTTGTTCTTACACATTTTGTTAGTAGCTCACATAAGTATATTTCTGAGGAGTGAATTTCAAATTATTTCTGTATATATATTATAAAATGTCTCAGTTGCTTATACTTCTACCACTGTCCTCGAGCTTACTGAAAAAAGTTAAAGTTTTTGGGTTTGGAGATCCGTAAAGGATAATAAATGTTTCAGTTTAAATTTATTCCAGTCAGTAGAAAATCGAGTTTGTCCATTGGTCAAAAAGGATGCTGTTTCTTTCCACCATAGGTTCTGATTCTGCAGTCCTATCTTATGGACTCTACACAGGCATAATAATCTGTTGCATGGATCAGGTTGGAGGATAGTGGTCTTAATTTCTTTTAGAGATTAAACTTTATTTACCTTTATAAGTGCAAGCTTCCTCGTACCTCACCACCAGTGTAGGCTATAGTATGTGTCCATTCTTAATATGACATTTGGCACCTACTGTACTATTGTAAATAGGAGTATTCCAGTTTGCACATCTCAGTACCATTTTCCAGGAAAATTCCTGATTATATTCAAAATTCTTACATTCTCTAGTTATTTTAGCACAGCATATGGTCAGAAAATCCCTTACTTTCATGTATGGATAATTCATTTTAAGAAACTGTTTCATATTCTGAATTAGAGCAAAAGAGATATTCACTAATTTGAGGGTGGTAAGAGGAAGACAGATTGTGGAAAGAGAGGGAAAAATCAGAGAAAACTTTGTTTGGGTTAGTGTTCTTAGGCATTGAGTTAATAAACTTTTTTTACTTGATACTCGTTCATTTTTAGTATTTAGTAGATGTAGACTTATGGACACAAACAGAGCTATAACTAGAATCCACTTAAGCGGATACCTGCTTAATCAGGGTGGTACTCCTGCACTGTCATTAAGTTAGACTTTTACTGAAATCTGTCTGATGCCTTAACTCTTTAGACAAGAAATCTCTTTAGGTAATGATGAATAATTTTCTTTTAACTGTGAGAATACTTTGTGAAAATTTTGCAAATCTAAATGAAAATCAAATATGTATATTATTCTGATTGACACATGATCTTTGATTTGAATAAAAGTTGTTTGATGACAAAAGAAAATTGCCAATGTGTAGCATAAGGGTTCACCAGATTTTGGTAAGTAATATCTTTTCCCCAAAATGGATACATTAGCTATGCATTGCTTAGAGTACAGAGTGTGTGTGGTTTTTGGTGTTTGTGCAGTTTGGGGGGTTTGGATGGTTTTTTTTGTTTTTTTGTTTGTTTGGTTTGGTTTTTTGGTTTTTTGAGTACCCTCATTAAAGATCCGATGAATATAGAAAATGTTGAACTGTCTTATCAAGGATTGACCTGATGGTTTTTAACTAAAATAATTGACTGTGGATATTTATGCCCTAGACACATAGCTGATCCGAATTAGAAAATGTTTCTCAGAACTGTTAACAGACAGTCATTCTTTCAGATTGTTGAGGAAGAGAGTGAGAGAAAAATATGTATGATTTTTTTCCCATTTGAAATATATTACTTGTGGTTCTGCCATACTACTGCTATACACTTAAAAAAAAAAACAACAAAAAAACACCCCATCCTTTTTTGAGGTAGTTTTTATTCTTCTGCCTCATTCTTAAGGCTAATATTTCGTCATGGATATTTTTAGTAAAAGTCATGGGCAATAATGAAAAATTCACAGAAGCCCGTGACCTGTCCCTGACTTTTACTAAAAATATCCATGACAAAATGGAGAGCCTGGGCAGCTCCAGGGGCCCTCTCTGCTGGCGGCTCTGAGTTGCAGGGAGCACAGCCTCCTGGGGCGGCAGGGGAGTGACCGGGAGCTCTGGGGGTCCCCCTGGCACCCACGGAGATGGAGAGCTCTGGGGGCCCACCCTGCCACCTGTGGAGGTGGCTGGGAGCTGCGGGGTGGCCAGGAACTCTGGGGGTCCCCCTGGGTAACATGGAGGCGGAGAGCTGCGGGGTCCCCATTGCTGCCCATGGGGTGGCTGGGAACTGTGGGGTCCCCCCTGCCTCCCTCCGGGGCGGCCGGGAGCTGCTGGGGCGGTCTGCCTGCTGGCACTGGCTGAGGTCACGGAAGTCTTTGGAAGTCACGCATTTCATGACCTCTGTGACTAAATCGCAGCCTTACCCATTCTCATTCCCCCATTATTCCCTCCTGCATTTCTCCAACTTTCCACAGAATCATGCTGCCAACCGCCTTTGTCAAGTGAGATAAAGGAACACACAAAACCTCCACTGAAACTTCTATTAGTTAGTTTGGTCGATAAACAAAGAAACTCAAAAGATGATTTGCTAAAAAGAGGTTAAAATAGGGAAAGAACACATTAAAAATTACTTAGACAAGCTAGATATCTTCAAGTCACCAGGGCCTGATGAAATACATCCTAGCATACTCAAGAAGGTGACTGAAGATATCTGAGCCATTAGTGATTATCTTTGAAAAGTCTTGGAAGATGAGATTCCAGAGCATTGGAAAAGGGCAAATATAGTGCCCATCCATAAAAAGGAAAATAAGGACACCCCGGGGAATTACAGACCAGTCAGCTTAACTTCTGTACCCAGAAAGATAATGGACCAAATAATTAAGCAATCAATTTGCAAACACCTAGAAGATGATAAGGTGATAGGTAACAGTCCATATGGATTTGTCAAGAACAAATTGTGTCAAACCAACCAAATAGCTTTCTTTTACATGGTAATAAGTAAGTATTGTGTTTAGCGGGAAAGTGTTAAGACTTGGTATATCTTGACTTTAGTAAGGGTTTTGATACTGTTGCACATGACCTCATAAACAAACTAGGGAAATACAAACTAGATGGAGCTAATATAATGTGGGTGCATAACTGTTTGGAAAACTGTTCCCAGAGAGTAGTTATCAGTGGTTCACAGTCAAACTGGAAGGGCATATCTAGTGGGGTCCCACAGGGATCAATTCTGGGTCTGGTTCTGTTCAATATCGTCAGTGATTTAGATAATGGTATAGAGAGTACACTTATAAAGTTTGTGGACACCACAAGTTGGGAGGGGTTGCAAGTGCTTCGGAGGACAGGATTCAAATTCAAAATGATGTGGATAAACTGGAGAAATGGTCTGAAGTAAATAGGATGAAATTCAATAAGGACAAATGCAAAGTATTCCACTTAAGAAGGAACAGTCAGTTGTACACATACTAAATGGGAAATGATTGCCTAGGAAGGAGTACTGCAGAACGGGATCTAGGGGACAGAGTAGATCACAAGCTAAGTATGAGTCAACATTGTAACACTGTTGCAAAAAAAGCAAACATTATTCTGGGATGTATTAGCAGAAGTGTTGTAAGCAAGACACAAGAAGTAATTCTTCCGTTCTACTCCGCACTGATTAGGCCTCAACTGGAGTACTGTGTCCAGTTCTGGGTGCCTCATTTCAGGAAGGATGGGGACAAATTGGAAAAAGTCCAGAGAAGAGTAACAAAAATGATTACAGAGAACATGACCTATGAAGGAGAAGTGGAAAAGCGGCATGATCTATGAAGCAGCATTACCTATGAAGGAGAAGCGGAAAGCAGCATGGGCCACAGGGACGTGCTGGCCGCCGCTTCCTGCAGCTCCGATTGGCCGGGAATGGTGAACCGCAGCCACTGGGAGCTGCGAGGAGCTGTGCCTGCGGATAGTCAATGTAAACAAAATGTCTCACGGCCTGCCAGCAGATTACCCTGATGGGCTGCATGCCGAAGGTTGACGACCCCTGTTCTAGGCTTTACAGTGACACATAGGGTGACAATCCTGGAATCTTATTATATAGATATAGGATTTGATTTTGTATTTAAATATCGTGTTTATTGGATTGTCTCAAACAGGCGCATGTGACACACATGTCATTGCTTAAAGGTGTTTATCTCTATTTGCATCTGCATTTAGGCGGTCCTAGGTGTAGCCTGAAGGGTGGAGGGAGCTGGCATCTTACTTTGGTGGCTTTCTCTCCCTTTATTTACATGTTTTCTGTTTATGGGTTGTTACTTCCCTGAGGCATTGTGCTGGACTGGTGCATGAAGAAGGAAAAAGAAATGAGTAATTTACTTACGGCTTTTTTTTTTTTCCAAAGCTCCCACAAAACATTTGTTGAACATAACCAAGTTAGTTTGTCCCAATTGGCTTTATAGAATGCTCTAATGTCATGTCAGATGCTTGGATGGGAGAAAATTACACTTAATTACCTATGTGGCTTTTTAAAAAAATCAGTCCCTCCCTCACCATCATCACCCCCTCATAAACAGACACTTCCATTTTTCTTAAGGCAGCCCACTTATAGCATCCTTGAGTGGGAAGCAGGCTGCTAAAATTGTGAGCAGGAGTATAAACATTGGCTCCAATCTTCCATTGATCAGTAGGCTGAGTTTCCATGCACCAGAAAGCAGGTGCATAGCCCCAGGAGACATAATTCATTCCTATCCACAGAGCAAATGAACTGCTCAGCTGGAGCTACTAAAATACAGAAGCTCTTCATTTGGTTGTCATTCACTCCTGAAGCACACTGATGCAATTAGATTTGAACTTCAATAATCTACTATCATTAAAGAGGAAATTTATTTTAATTCCTGTCCCCCTACCCTACCCCTCCCACATACCCCCCAAAATCCTGCTGTTTTTATTTTCCACATGTGAGCTACCTGTGATAAACATCATATTTTGAGAACATTGAGTACATAAGGTGAAATTTTCAAAAGCGCTAAGTAACTTAGGCTCCTAAGTCCTATGACTTTGTCTGGTAAATGACGGAAGTGTTTTTGAAAATTTTGCTCATATAACTATTCACTGTACAAGTAGTGGTACACACAAACACACACATGTGTGACAATCACAAAGTGCATGTGTGTATGTGTGTATCTATATATTATTAGGGAGCAGAAGTGTAGAGTAAGGACCTGATCTTGAAAATAGCTCTGCATGAGAACAGGAATCCCCCATACGGAGCTGCATGAAAGACTGGGCCTCAATTATTATAACTCAATAGATCATGTATTCCATTTTGTAAAATTTAATCGTTACCGGTTTTACTAGTTCACTGTGTACCAGCTGTTTTGTTTTTTCCTACCTTTATTTTGTCTACACTACATTTTAGCCACTGTGCTAATGCACTGGTATTAACCATGATTTGCACTCCTGCAACTTGCTCCAGCTAACTTACTCCAGCTGACTGTTCTATTGACACACAACATCTAAAGGGTTTGCACTTGTGTAGCTGCGCTGGTGGCTCAAAACCCAGTATAGACCCTTTGACTAGAGTAGTCATTTTAAAAGTGAGGTGTTTCGGTAGGGTAGACTGCTGAATTTTGTAGAGGCCGGGTCCTTTGTGTTTGTGCTTACATTTTATCTAAAACTGAAATTTAAAGGATAGTAGGAGGCATTATTTCGAAGATGGTATTTACAATTTTAACAGAGTTGCCTGAGGTTGGGAGGTTGATTACACTGAAATATGAGACATAGATTGCAACATGAATTAAAAGAATATAATGCTTTATATGCAGTGTAGTTGTAGCTGTGTTGGTCCCAGGATATTAGAAAAAGAGCTCTGTAAGCTCAAAAACTTGTCTCCTTCACCAACAGAAGTTGGTCCAATCAAAAATATTACCTCATCCACCTTGTCTCTCTCCTATGCTTTATATTAGGGCTGTCAATTAATCACAGTTAAGTCACGTGATTAACTCAAAAATTAATTACAATTAAAACAATCGCACTTATAACAATAGAATACCAATTAAAATTTAATAAATATTTTTGGGTGTTTTTCAACATTTTCAATATTGATTTCAGTTACAACAGTGCTCACTTTATATTAGTATTTTTATTACAAATATATATATTGTAAAAACGATAAAAGAAATAGTATTTTTCAGTTCACCTCATACAAGTACTGAAGTGCAATCTCTTAATCGTGAAAGTGTAACTTATAAATACAGATTTTTTTTTTTTTGGTTACAAAACTGCCCTCAAAAACAAAACTGTGTAAACCTTTAGAGCCTACAAGTCCACTCAGTCCTACATCTTATTCTGCCAATCGCTAAGACAAACAAGTTTGTTTACATTGACGGGAGATACTGCTGCCTGCTTCTTATTTACAACGTCACCTAAAAGTAAGAACAGGCATCATTCGCATGGCACTTTTGTAGCCGGCGTTGCAAGGTATTTACATGTAACATATGCTAAATATTCGTATGCCTCTTCATGCTTCGGCCACCATTCCAGAGGACATGCTGATGATGCTCGTTAAAAAAATAAATCGTCAATTAAATTTGTGACTGTACTCCTTAGGGGGAGAATTGTATTTTACCCACTCTGTTTTACCCACATTTTGCATATATTTCATGTTACAGCAGTCTCGGATCATGACCCAGCATGTGTTCATTTTAAGAACACTTTCACAGCAGATTTGACAAATGCAAAGAAGGTACCAATGTGAGATTTCTAAAAATAGCTACAGCACTCGACCCAAGGTTTAAGAATCTGAAGTGCCGTCCAAAATCTGAGAGGTACGAGGTGTGAAGCACGCTTTCAGAAGTCTTAAAAGAGCAGCTCTCTGATGCGGAAACTACAGAACCCAAACCACCAAAAAAGAAAATCAACCTTTTGCTGGTGGCATCTGACTCAGATAATGAAAATGAACATGTGTCAGTTCTGTGCACTGCTTTGGATCGTTATCAAGCAGAACCCATCATCAGCATGGAAGCATGTCCTCTGGAATGGTGGTTGAAGCATAAACGGACATACGAATCTTTAGCTTATCTGGCATGTAAATGTCTTGCAACGCTGGCCACAACAGTGCTATGTGAACACCTGTTCTCACTTTCAGGTGACATTGTAAACAAGAAGCAGGCAGCATTATCTCCTGCCAATAGTAACCAACCTTGTTTGTCTAAGTGATTGGCTGACTAAGAAGTAGGACTGAGAGGACTTGTAGGCTCTAAAGTTTTACATTGTTTTATTTTTGAATGCAGTTTTTTTTCATAATTCTACTTTTGTAAGTTCAACTTTCATGATAAAGAGGTTGGACCACAGTACTTGTATGAGGTGAATTGAAAAATACAATTTTTTTTTTACAGTGCAAATATTCGTAATCAAAAATAAATATAAAGTGAGCACTGTACACTTTGTATTCTGTGTTGTAATTGAAATTAATATATTTGAAAATATAGTAAACATCGAAAAATATTTAAAATAAATGGTATTCTATTGTTTAACGATTAATTGCACTGTTAAACAATAGAATACCATTTATTTTAAATATTTCCGGATAACAGCGCAATTAATCCCAATTAATTTTTTAATCGCACGATTATCGCGATTACTTTTTTTAATCACCTGATGGCCCTACTTTATATTAATCCTGGAAATCTTTGTGTGGCATGAACTGTACAGTAAGGCCCTGATCCATTAAAGTACTTAAGCACTTTGAGCATTTGAATACTCCATCAAAGTCAATAGGGTTTAAACACGTGCTTAAAGTTGCACATGTGCTTAAGTGCTATCCTGGATCGGGGCCCATATGAATGTTTGTTTTAAAGCATGGAATATGCCATGCTACATATTTTCCCTTCTTTGTATGCTTTAATTTATAATCCTCAGGAGGGTGCCATCATAGGGTCTTACCTCCAGCTGGGTGGCTGAGTGAACAAACAGCTGCTTTCAAAGTCAGCATCAATGGTTTAGCTCAAGGTGTGTGCTTTGAGAATAGTGCAGCTGGCGTTGTTATCCCAGGACACCAATCATATCTGTTTCCATCACTACGTATCTGAGTCTTTGGCACAGGGAGAAAGATTCATAACTCTGTTATTTAAATCCTGCTCATAATCTATAGCATATGTTGATTCCTGTTATGGTATCTTCACTTGCTCTCTTAAACAATTAACTTGTTTAACAGTGAACATTTTGTAACTGCTATAGTTAAAAGTAACACCTAAGATTATTGTAACTGTAAGAATTTAGCAAAACAGTTTTTCTCAGTTTCACTTTGTGTATTTGAGAATGCTTTCTATACAGTCACTTTCAGTGTTCACCCTAAATACAGTCATAGATTCCAAGGCTAGAAGAGACCACTAGATTATCTAGTCTGACCTCCTGAAAGGCAAACTAGCAGAGTCTGCTGTGCCACAGTGCTGTGTAAAAGGAGCTAATTAAAACAATCCTTCAATTAGGCCTTGTCTCTGTGTAGGATCAGCCCTGATTCAGCCATTGGTGGTCAACAACCCATGTAGCTCAGCTTGTTTGAGGAGGGGTAAATTAAGCTAGCCAAATCTTGGCTTTACTTGTGTAAACCTGAGGATTTGCATCAGTGCACCTACACCTTCTGCAGGCCACCAGTGACTAAATCCCAAGTAGATAACAGGTCTTGGCAATGCTGAAAAGACCATTGTAATTATCAACAGGGGAGTAAAAAAAGCCTTATTAAAATGTTTCAGTTGCTATATATCTCCCTAAAAGTGGCTATATTTCAGTGCTGAAGTGATTCTAGTATGTCATTTATTAGTTTTAAGCCCCAATCCCACAACTTGTTCCATACTATTGGACTAACCCCCAGGGAGTCAGTAGGTCTGTGTGTGGTTCCAGGGGCTTTCCAGTGTGGAACAAATTCCCATTCACAACAAGTTTGTAAGGCACTTCAGACCTTTTTGGATGAGAGGCACTAAATAAATGGAAGATAGTTTTACTGCGAACACAATACTGTATGTGCTCCCCAAATAGCATAATCTAAATGTAAAAATAAGTCGTTCAATTGTTAAATCCCAGAAGACACACCAAAGGATGATCCATTCTCAAACCCCGAGCCTATAAATACTTAAGCGTGTCTACACACAGCTTTGTAGCAATATGACTAGGTTTAGTTAGAAGTGTGATTTTTTTTGTAAACTGTTGTAGTTATACTGGTACAACCCATAATGTTGATTCAGTTATACATGGTGCCTTGGTATATTGATATATCTTATTCCCCTTCCCATATAAGCATCTTGATACCTGTATACATAAAGCAGTACAACTTTTGTGTGTAGACTAGGCATTAAGCATGTGAGTAATACCACTAACTTCAGTGGAACTACTCATTTAACCACCTGCTTAAATGCATGCAGAATCAGGACCCAAGTCAGGGCAGTTGTTGTAGTTTAGCTTGGGTGGAAGTTAATTTATTTTCAAGGGCACATCTTGATCTGTGTTTCAGTTAGGGTTGCCAGGCATCCAGTTTTCAACCAGACTCCTGGTTGAAAAGGGACCCTGGTGCCTCTGGTTGGCACTGCCGACTGGGTCGTTAAAAGTCTGGTTGGCAGCTCAGAGGAAGCCCGGGATGAAGGCAGACTCCCTACCTGCCCTGGCTCCATGCAGCTCCCCAAAGCAGCTGCCAGGTTCTTGCGGCTCCCAGGTGCATGGGCGGCCAGGAAAGCTCCGTGCACTGTCCCTGCCCGAGTGCCAGCTCCGCAGCTCCCATTGGCTGGGAACCGTGACCAATGGGAGCTGTAGGGATGATGTCTGTGGGTGCAAAGGCAGCGCACGGAGCCTCCCTGGCTGCCTATTCACCATGGGGCTGCAGGGACCTGGCGGCTGCTTCCTGGGAGCCAGGACCCCGAACTCCCTCCTGCCCATCCCAACCCCCTGCCCCAGCCCTGAGCCCCCTCCCGCACCCAAACTCCCTCCTGGAGCCTGCACCCCGCCCTTACCCCAATCCCCTACCTCAGTCCTGAGCCCCTCCTGCACCCCAAACTCCTCATCCCTGGCCCCACCCCAGAGCCCACACCCCAAGCTGGAGCCCTCACCCCCCTCCCACACCCCAATGCCTGCCCAGAGTCCCCTCCCACACCCAAACTCCCTCCCGGAGCCTGCACCCCGCTAGATTAAAACTAACATGGATATGCCTACGCATGCTACAATCACACCTTTACTTTGCAGTGTAGACGTACTGCTTCTGCTGGCATTTTGGAAGTAGTGCCTCCTACAAGAAATGATCTCGAGAATTTGGGCATGCCACTGTTGTGTTCTTTATTACAGACTGAATAGGTAGTGAAGTCTATAGTTACAGTTGCCCAACACTTTCCATTATAGGATGATGTTTTCATTTGCTTATAACTTTGCCAAACTTCAGAAGTTTGGGCTGAAATTTTCCATGTGAGGTATTTGTTTCAGACAGATTTTTAAAAAATTTCTGGTAGATCACTTCAGCCATTTCTTATAATGAAATGAAGGGGGGAATATAATTATGTTTAAAAATTGTTAAACCTGTTTGTTGAGAGCTCTAATGCTTTCATGCTTTGGAGCAGGGACTTGAGCGGGGGGAGAAATAGCTCAGTGGTTTGAGCATTGGCCTGCTAAACCCAGGGTTGTGAGCTCAATCCTTGAGGGGGCCATTTAGGGATCTGGGGCAAAAATTGGGGATTGGTCCTGCTTTGAGCAGGGGGTTGGACTAGATGACCTCCTGAGGTCCCTTCTAACCCTGATATTCTATGACTCTATGAAATTTTGCAGGAGAGATTGATTATTCTGGCATCAGGGATGTGCCTTTTGTAGTCCCCATGAAACTGCCAACATTTGGCCAAATTATAGTTTGCTGAAAAATCTCGGTTCCCACATGCTCAGTAGATTTCTGTTAGAATTTGACAGCTACATTTTCCAATGATTCCATCTCCATTTCCAGCTCCATCTCTTCGCTGCTCCTTTGTGCTGACCAGACTCTCACATATGCTATCTCTACAGAGGAACTGAGCATGATCCGTCCCTGGGCTGTAGGAGCTGCTGTGTCACCAGGCATAGGAACTGAGAGCGGGGAGACTCTTTCCAGTGCTCTTAGTGCTCCCCTGGTGGTAGCCAGGCAGCATGGAGGAGAAGGAGGAAGTTGCCTAAAGAAATGCAGAGGCATGAGGAGCAGTGTGGGGGAAAGGGGAAGAGATGCAGGGCAGGGGGACAGCAACAGGAATTCAGAGGGAGGATAGGAACTGGTGGGAGGTGTGTGTTAAGAACAGGAGGGAGATGGGGGCAGACGACAGAGCAGAAACAGAGTGGGTGGGAAGAAGGGAAGGAGCGAGGATAGGAGAAGAGTGTGGGAGGGCAGGAGCCACAGAGTGGGGAGGATAGGAATGGAGTCAGGAGCCAGGCAGGGATGGGGGAAGGGAAGGAAGATGATCAGGAGCCAGTGGGTTAGCAGCTGTTGGTGGGGGGAAGGGTGCTAGGAGCAGAAGGGTCTGTAACCATTAGAGAACACTCCTCTATACAACCTGGAATTGAACCCAGAATTCTGGAGTCTCTACATTCCTGATGATCTAGCAAATAGCTGTGAAAACCCACTGCCAAAGTGTGTGTGTCTATCTCAGGGGCAGGCAAACTTTTTGGCCTGAGGGCGCATCAGGTTTCTGAAATTGTATGGCGGGCCAGTTAGGGGAGGCTGTGCCTCCCCAAGCAGTCAGGCATGGCTGCCCCCCCCATCTGACCCCCCCGCTTCTCACCCCCTGACAATCCCCCCGGGACTCCTGCCCCATGCAACCCCCCCTGTTCCCTGACGGTCCCCCGGAAACCCCTGCCCCATTCACCCCCACTCCCCACGCTCTCAGTCCCCTGACAGCCCCTAGACCCCCCGCCCCTAACTGCCCCCCACTGCCCTATCCAACCTCCCCCCCTTCCTGACTGCCCCCCCAGGACCCCTGCCCCATCCAACCACCTCTTCTCCCTGACCGCCCGCAGACCCCTCGCCCCTAACTGCCCCTGCCCCAACTGCCCACCACCACCCCATTCAACCCCCCCCTCCTTCCTGACTGCCTTCCTGGGACCCCGCCCCCATTCAACCCCCATTCCCCGCCCTCTGAGCACCCTGCCCCCATCCACGCCCCTGACCACTCTTTGAAGTCCCCTGCCCTCTATCCAACTCCGCCCCTGCTCCCTGCCCCCTTACCGCGCTGCCTGGAGCACCGGTGGCTGGGGGCGCGGCTGCACCAGGACAGGCAGCCGTGTTGCACAACACAGAGCACCGGGTCAGGCCGGGCTCTGAAGCTCCGCCGCCCAGAGCATTGCGCCGTGTGGCGGCATGGCTGCGGGGGAGGAGGGAACAGCAAGGGAGGGGCCGGGGGCTAGCCTCCTGAGCCAGGAGCTTAGGGCCCGGGCATGGCAGTCACACAGGCCGAATGAGGCCTGCGGGAACTAGTTTGCCCACCTCTGGTTTATCTCCATCTAGTGTTAGGTCCACATAGAAGATAGCCTTCTACTGCTACCAGATACTCCATGAACTCAAGTGGTAGAGATCTGTATTGCGTATCTAAAGATCCCAACCCTACTGGTGACCTATTTGGGGATTCAATATGGTTCCGCAGGATTAAATTTCTGTTTTTCAGTTTTTTTAAATTTAGGAAATTACAGTTAAAAAGATGTTAAAAAGAATATTAAAGGTGCGAAGTCTAGCAACAAACAAGGTGGGGGTTTACAGACAAGTGTCCTTCATTACAGAACCGTGACTTATTCTGGAAGCACAGCCTGTCCTGTATATTGAATGAAGCAGGGGTCCTGTGGAAAAATGTAATTGTGTAATTAAAGACTGTATCATAATCCATATGCACAGGGGGGGCAAATTAAGGTTGCATGGGCAATCTAACTTTTGAGTGTTTGATTTTGCAATCTTAATTTTCTTTTAATGTTGTTTAATGTCATTCATATAGTGTCCACTTGAATTTGCCTACAACATAAGGTGTTTTGTGAGGATTCATTGTTTAGTACTTGTAAAATAGCTTTGTGATTCTAAGATGAAAATTGTTATATAATCTCAAAGTTATTCTTGTTTATGAATAGTTGGACATCAATGCCTCGTCTTCAGTCAGCAGCAGACATATTTTTTTAACTCATGGACCATAGGCGCTACATACATTTCATAATGTTTTTGTAGTCTGTCCCCTTCCTGTCTTTCATGGTTTGCAAATTTATTTTTGTTTTATTGTTTTGGCAATTCCAGTAGTGCTTACCTGTGGTTTGCCAGAATTGGTATTTCCTGAGTAACTAACTGATGAGTACTCTATATGGTACCTGCAAGCAACAGCAGAGAAAACCATATAAGTATAGTTTACAAATGAAACATGTTAAATAGTTTGTTGATTTCAGTTCCCATAACACTAATCTAGAAATACTGAGAAATGATGTTGAAAAGACTTAAGCAAAGTATTGTACATAATTTTTGAAGGTGACTTGAAAATGAAAAGAAAAAAATGAGCCTTGTCCTTTTTCTCCCTCATGATGTACACATTGCTAAAGAGGAGTACAAAAGAATAGTGCAGGCATGTACTAACAAAATCAGAAAGTCTAAAGCACAAAATGAGTTAGAACTAGTAAGGGACATAAAAGGCAATCAGAAGAGGTTCTTTAAATACATTAGGAGTAAGAGAAAGATGAAGGAAAGTGTATGCTCTCAACTGAGTGGGGTAGGAGAGCTGATGGCATCAAGAAAGCTGATGTATTTAAGCCTATTTTGCTTCAGTATTCTCTGAAAGGTTAATGGTGTCCAGATACTGAACACGAGTAATATTAACAACAAAGCAGAAGGAATGCAAGCCAAAATAGGAAAAGAACAGGCTAAAGAATATTTAGATAAGTGAGATTTATTCAGATTGTCAGGGCTTGGTGAAATTCATCCTTGAGTATTTAAGGAATTAGGAGAAGCAATCTTGAACCATTAGCAATTATCTTTGAGAACTCCTGGAGGACAGGTGAGATCCCAAAAGACTAGAGAAGAAAAACACAGTACCTATCTTTATAAAGGGGGAATACACAGGATCTGGAGTATTATAGACCAGCCAGCCTAACACTGATACCTAGAAAAATACTGGAACAAATTATTAAACAATCAGTTTGTAAGCACCTGAAGGATAATAGAGTTATAAAGAGTATCCAGCATGGATTTTGCAAGGACAGATCATGCCAAACCAACCTAATTTCCTTCTTTGACTGGATTACTGGCCTAGTGGATGTGGGGAAACAGAAGATGTGATATATCTTGATTTTAGTAAGGCTTTTGACACAGTCCCACATGACATTCTCATAAGCAAACTAAGCAAATGTTGGTTAAATGAAATGACTATAAGGTGAGCCCGCAAGTGGTTGAAAGACTACCTGGAGTAGTTATCAGTAGTTCGCTGTCAAAAGTGGGATCCCACAGAGATCAGTCCTGAGTCTGGTATTGTTCAATATTTGCATTAATGACTTGTCTAATGGAGTGGAGAGTGTGTTTGTAAATGTTGTAGATGACACTAAGTTGGGAGGGGTTGCAAGCACTTTGGAGGACAGGATTAGAATTCAAAATTACTTTGACAAATTGGAGAATTGGTCTGAAATCAACAAGATGAAATTTAATAAATACAATGCAGAATACTTCACTTGTGAAAAATCTAATGCACAACTACAAAATTGGGAATAAATGGCTCGGTGGTGGTATTGCTGAAAAGGATCTGGGGGTTATGAATATGACTCAGCAATGTGATGCAGCTGCAAAAAAGGCTAATATCATTATTGAGTGTATAAACAAGAGTGTTGTGTGTGGTAAATGTCCTGCTCTGCTCAGAATTTAAAAGGCCTCACCTGGAGTACTCTGTCCAATTTTGGGCATCACACTTTAGGAAGGATGTGGACAAATTGGAGAGAGTCCAGAGGAAAGCAACAAAAATGATGAATGGTGTAGAAAATCTGACCTTTGGCGAAAGGTTAAAAAAACTGAGCGTGTTTAGTCTTGAGAAAGGAAGACTGAGAGGAGTAACAGTTTTCAAATATGTTAAGGACTGTTACAAAGAGGATGTGATCAATTGTTCTCCAGGTCCATTGAAGGTTTGACAATAAGTAATAGGCTTAATATGCCCCACAGAAGATTTAGGTTGATAGTGGGGAAAACTTTCTAACTATACAGGTAGTTAAGCACTGGAAATAGGTTTCAAAGGGAGGTTGTGGAATCCCATTATTGAAGGGTTTTAAAAACAGGTTGAGCAAACACCTGTCAGGGATGGTCCAGTTTAGGTGGGCCTGCCACAGCACAGGAGGCTGGAATTGATGACTTCATTAGGACTGGAAGGGACCTCTATTTCTGTGATTCTGTATATAAAGGGAAGTCTGAAAGGTGGGTTTATTTGGTTCTTTTACACACACTGCTGTTTTTGGTTTTTAACCTTAGGAAAATTAGGAGTGTCAAGTTTTTATTTTTTGAGGAGTTCTCATTGAAGGTCATCATGAGCTCTTTTAGCATTAAATTAAACAAATAAATTGTTGAATTTCTGTTGTTCAGAAAACATACTCCTTTTTGAGGGTAGGGGAATGCACAATTCAGCCTTTCTTTATATATCATAAAGAACAAAAAAGGCACATACCGAGTTTTAAAAATGACCTGTAAAGGGAAAAAAGATCATTTTTACTCATTTTTAAAAACAGTCCCTTGAAACACTGTGGGGTGGAGGGTGGGTTTCCGTACTGAAATGGTTTTACTTTCTCTTAAAGCACATTGTTATGTTATACGGTTGGTCAGGAATGCTAGGCTTCTAGTATTCTCTATAACGGTACGTAAGCTAACTTTTTTACAGGAACTCAAAGAATCTTTGCTCGTGTGGAGTCCATGAGAAAGTCCTTTCGTCCTCCATGCACTAACAAAATCACACTGGGTGAATTTTACATTTGAGAGAGAGAGTCAGGGGGTGAGATTTTTCAAAAGTGGTAGTAACTTTTGATACCTCATTTTTACCTACCTAGTTACTGACTTGTAAAGATAGTGCATTGAATCTTCTGTGAAAGGGTTCAGTTTAGGTGTTCTAGGTATATTGGGTTAGTGAACAATATTCCTTGTAAGCAGAACAGAAAAGGTCTAAAGCAGGGGTCGGCAGCCTTTCAGAAGTGGTGTGCCGAGTCTTCATTTATTCACTCTAATTTAAGGTTTCGCGTGCCAGTAATACATTTTAACGTTTTTAGAGGGTCTCTTTCTATAAATCTATAATATATAACTAAACTATTGTTGTATGTAAAGTAAATAAGGTTTTTAAAATGTTTAAGAAACTTCATTTAAAATTAAATTAAAATGCAGAGCCCCCCGGACTGGTGGCCGGGACCCAGGCAGTGTGAGTGCCACTGAAAATCAGCTTGTGTGCCGCCTTCGGCACCCGTGCCATAGGTTACATACCCCTTGTCTAAAGTATGTTCAGGTCTCCAAAAATTGTGTAACTCATACTTTAAACTACACTCTCGAATAATTAATAATATGACTCTTCACTATAAAGTTACCACTCCTGTATAGCTATTGCTAATGTGCATGTTTTGTTTATTGCTAAAGGTAAAAAAATTTACTTTTTAAAAAGCTGCCTATTTAGATGCTGCAGAAGTAACCAACTATTGTGTTCCTCTGATTCATAATTCAGTATTTGAATTTGTGCATAAATTACAGCAATTTAAGATATCAGAAGAATCTGTACAAAACATTATTCAAGGGTTATCAAATAATATTTTCCTCTAGTTTCATTACTACATATGTTACCACTTACTCAAAGTTCATTGGGTTAAAATCTAAAACTTCATTGTTAATACAGTGTAGTATAAAAAGCAATAGAATAAACTGGAAAGTGTGTGTTTTTATCTTCTAGTATGTTGTTTTAACCCTTTGTGTTTGAAACTTTTCTACAGAGTACACCTGTGACACCAGTACCAACAGTGCAAGTACAGGGCCAGCAGATCAATTTGCAGCCTTCTTCATATCCAATACCAAGTCAACATGGCGAGCAAGTGAAAAAACCTGGACAGAACTTCATGTGTCTGTGGCAATCTTGTAAAAAGTAAATAGCTCTTTTATTTAACAACAGTTTACTCTAACATATTGCAGAAGCTCTTATTTGGAATATGATCCCTGAAATTATTATCTGTTCTCTTTCCTGAAGTGTGTCTACACTGTATCAGTCATCTGATGAGAGAAAAAAATATTAAAATTTCAAAAGAAGTTGGAGTTGAGGTGGAGGGAGTGCAGATTTGCAACTTCTCAATACCATTTTTCAAAGCAGCTAATGTATACATTGTGAATTGCTTTTTATCTAAAGTTACTTCAGTGAAGACTAAAATATTTGTATGTAATTATGTAAGTCACAATAACTGTATTCCCTAATTTTGAAGTTCTGCATTACAAATATAGGAACAGTTACTCTTTTCTTTTTATTCAGCCAGCTTTGAAACATTAAATGTGTTCCTTTCTCATATTTCCAGTTTTGCAAGGGGTGTGCACCTTTTATGTCCTAGCCAAACTCCTGTTTTAATTGAGTGCTTTGGGGATTCGGAAGCAATTAAATGAGACAAATCTCTGACTCAAGTTGCTTACACTCTAAAATAGACAACACAGCTAGGAATTGTTTTTAAAAAAATAAAACAAGAGTGAGGAAGAAGGGCATGCTTGGATGAGCATTACAGAAGTGTAAGAGCATAAGCAAATTGCTACACATGCTTCTTGACAATTCTTTTTAAAATAATATATCAGATTTAGGGTCAATGTCTAGAGTAATTATGGGGTGAAGGCTGATGATTGAAAGATAATAGCAAAATGTAATGGTGATTTGGAAGGAAAGAAGAGAGGTTGCGTAACACGGGTTTGAAGGAACTGGCAGTGTCATGAGCGAAGATGTGAGAGCACACTTAGGAGGAGACAAAGGGAGCTGAACTGATTTGTCAGAATGTAGGGTACGCTCAGGGCAGTAGTATGCAACTAGGGGTGAGACATTAGCATGTGGAATTGGGATGACTCTGAAGGTGAAGATGAGGCATATGAATTTGATATGGAGGAATACTAAAAGCTAGTTACTGTCTATCTACCAAAAATTTCTGTGGTGACTTCAGTTTGATATTAGCAAGGCAAGGTGGGTGAGATAATATCTTTTATTGGATCGACTTCTGTTGGCGGAAGAGACAAGCTTTTGAACTTACACAGAGCTCTTCTTTGATGTGGTATTCTTAATTTTCTTCTCTAAGATGTCATAAAAATCCATTGAAATAAATGGAAAGACATCAAATGGGTTTTGGATCCGTCCTCTGAATAGTACTTTGTTCTTATGTGCTGTTAAATAACTGCCATGTTTCCACCTCAGAGGTGACTGCGTTTCATTGGTAGGTGATATAATTCTTGTACTTAAAAAGCTTGTGAAGGCCTTTGAGATCCTTTAGAATGACAGATACTATATAAATGTAAGATAATATTATGGACTATTATATAAAGATGAATTCAGACTATCTTAGAAATGTCTTCTCTTTTTTTTCTAACAATAAATGTATCTATGGAGCCATGCTCCTCTGCTGATATGATCTTGAATGGCATCCAGGATCCTTATTAATTACTTGATTACCAAATACTTTATTTTTTAAAAAAGCTCTGCTATTCAGCCTGGGTTGCATATATTATGAGTACAGTATGCATTGATGAGTAATCCTTTGTTCCTTTTTTTACAATGGAGTTTGCAGGAGCCATACATCTACGAATTTGTTTCTCAAATATCTTCTTCATTCTGGTAGCTTTTCACTGTTAAAATTGACCTTTAGTGTCTACTTTGTTTAAGTATATTTTGCTACATTTTCTGAAAAATGGTCTGTCTATATATTTAGTGTTAAGTTATCTGTGATTTATTTATTTTATTGCCTAGATCTTTCTCGGTGTCTTTGGTTTTTAGTATGAGTTTTCGGGTGTGGTCCTGCAGTTTCAAAAGGTCCTCTGAAGTACATTTGGAAGATGTAACCGATACTACTACTTTGAGTGGCTCTGCATCTTTACACTTATGGGTACTGTGTCATCTTGTGGTGCCTTATGGTAGAACCTTGCTCCCAGCAGTGTCTGTTAGAGCATTCTCATACCCCCAACCCCTCCTCTTGGCATCTCCCGAAGTCCTGAGACAAAGATATATAAGGGACTGAGCACCCTTTACCACCCCAGTTCCTTCCAACCGCTTGCACGGACAGAAGTGAACCACTTCGGTATCTTCGGATCCAGAGTCTTTTCTCCTTGATGTTTGTTTGTTTGTTGGGGTGGGTTAGTTAGCTTAGTGTAGTTAGTTTGTTTGTTTTTTTTGTAAGTCAGGGTTATAGCGGAACTGAAGAAGAAGTCAGGTTTTAAATGATGTGCATCATACCCAGATGTCTTCCTGGCGTCAAATGACCATGTGTGTCAGGTGCCTGGGAGAAGGCAACTTTCCTTCTGCATGTTCCATCTGTTGGACCTTTATACCCAGGGCCTGCAAGGATAGGCAGACTTCTCTACAGGTCCTGCCACTTAAGGAGGCCATTGAGGCCAGACTCTCAGGATCAGGATGTTCTTGGGATCCAGGGTCCAAGAGACCTCCAATTCCTTCCTTTCATTACATAAGGGCCCCAGTCCTCTTATTTTGGGGCCATTCAAAGTCACCAAAGTTACCACAGCCCCCTTCATATCAGTCCTCATAAGAGAAGGCATTTTAAGTTGTAGTCTAAATCCAAACGCCATCTCTGTGTTATCCTTCTCACAAAACACCAGACTGCAGATTTGATGGGACGTTCAAGAGTCAAGAACCATTCAGTCAGGACCTTTCTACCGTTTTGTTTGGAGACAGGCTAGCTCATTTTTATCGGCACTTGGAGATGAATTACATTGGACCAGTGGGTTATAGAAATGATAGAAAAGGGCTATGACGTACAATTTGAGAAACTACCCCCTAACAATTACACCCACCTCTCCCTTTTCAGGGACCATTCTCACAAGGATATTCTTCTTTTGGAAATAAATAATTGCTTCTGACAGTCAGTCAAAAAGGTGCCAGAACGTCTCAGAGGTTAGGGGGTTTATTCACAGTATTTTCTGGTACAGAAGAAAGATGGTTGGAGGGGTTCGTGTAGTCTTGAATTTAAGGAACCAAGTACGTTTGGAAATTTGGTTCCATATGTTAACCTCTGCCTCCATAATCCCTTCCCTTTCCTTTTAGATTTGTTCACGACTCTCAATTTAAAGTATGCATATTTTCACATTTCAGCAAGTCTCATTCATAGCAAAAACCTTGAATGTGTGGTGACAAGATGCCATTTCCAATACAAAGTGCTGCCATTTGCCCACTCAGCAGCACCCTGAGTATTTACAAAATGCCTCTCTCTGGTAGCTGCTCATCTGAGAAGGCAAGATAGTTTTGCTTACGTTTATTTGAATGATTACCTATAGAAGGCCACTGCATACAAGGACCCGTTAAGCAATATTGCCGTTACAACCAATCTATTGTTGGACCTGGGTCTTCTCATCAATACCTCAAAATCAAATCTATGCCAGACTCAGAAAATTCTGTTAATAGGTTCTATACTCGTGCAAGGGAGGGCCTTTGGATCAGAGGACTGGTTTCTGAGGTTGAGGTAGTGTATTTGCAATGCTCAGGAGTATCCATCTAGAAAAATAATCTTTTTTTCTGGGTCTCATGGTGACAGCTACATATGTGACTCCTTTTGCCCATCTGAGAATGAGGCCTCTACAGCACTGGATGTCTCACATTTATTTTCAAGTCAGGAAAGTTTTCACTTGTAGGTCATTATACCTCCAAACATCTTACTTTCCTTGGAGTGGTGATTAATTAATATGAATGTCTTCAGAGACATTCTGATATCTGAATCATCTGGCTGTTCGAGGACATTGTCTCATCAGGAGAAGATTCTGCAAATCAGAATTTGGAGTGTTGGAGTTGAGCCATTTGTCTAGCCCTCAGATCATTCCTTTTTTGTGTGCAGGGAACAGTGGTGCAATTAGTAATGGGCAGTACTTCTGCAATGTGTTAGTCAACAAGCAGAGGAGAGCTCACTCTTCTCCTCTTTGTGCAGAAGCAATAAGGTTATAGGATTGTTGCATCCTCCACAGTGTGTTTCCATTGGCCCTGCATCTGGCAAGAGAGAGCAGTGTGACTGCAGACCATCTCAGCAGACACTGCCTCAGATGTATGGGTGGTCTCTGAAGAAGCAGTTGGTTCGTGACATATTTGCTAGATGGGGTCAAACAGATGTGGACCTGTTTGCAACAAGGTTCAACAAGAAGTGTCACCTCTTCTGCTCCAGAGTTGGCAGGGATAGCCAATCTCTGTCAGATGTTTTGCTTTTTCCCTGTTCCATTGATCCAGCATGTGGTAAGGAAAATACATCAGGATAGGAAGAGGATGATTCTCGTCGTCTCAGCTTTGCTGTACCAGCAATAGTATATCAATCTCCTCCAACTGTTCGGTGGAGTCTTCATGCATCTTCCTCTGTCGCCAGATCTGTGTCTCAGTAGGAAGGGAGGATTCTTCATCTGGACCTACAGTCCCTCCATCTGATGGCATGGGTGATTGGACTTTGACTCTATCTGATCTTCAGTAGTCTTGTTTCTTGGCTGTTCACAATATGCTGATTAATACTAGGAAGCAGTGAACCAGACAATGTTACAAGTCAAAGTGGCCCAGATTTGTGACTTGAATGACTGGCAAGGGAAGCTCTCCTGCTTCAATATCCATACTTTGTGTTCTGTAATATTTGATGTTTTTAAAGTCTGAAGGGTTATGTAATTCATCATTAAGGATTCATTTGGCAGCAATTTCTGCCTTTCAGACTTGATGGTAGATCACTGTTTGTACATAATATTATTAAGATGTTTATGAAGGGCTTATCTAATATGTATCCTCCTTTGAGAGAGCCTGTCCCTTCTTGACATTTCAGTTTGGTTCTAGCCATGCTGATGAAACCACCCTTTGAACCTTTTGCTGAGTGTTCTTCACATTATTTTATCTATTAAAATGTCTTTAATTGTTGCTATAACATCTGCCAGAAAGATGAGTGAACAAAATGGTCTTATGGCTGATTCTCCATTTACTATTCTGTAAAGATAAGGTTATTTGTTGGCTTGATCCCAGCTTTTTGCCAAAGATGGTTTCTGATTTTCATGTCAATCAGTCCATCAATTTGCTGCCCCTCCCCTGACCACATTTTAATAAGGGTGAATTGGCTTTGCCTACTTTAGGTGCAAGGAGGGTCCTGGCTTATTAGTTAGACATAACTAAAAGTTTTCATAAATCATTCTGAATGTTTTTGTTTTGTTTCTTGTGCTGAAAATCACATGGGATATGGCCTTTCTTTTCAGACCATTTCTAGATGGCTTAAGCAATGTATTGTTGAATGTTATTCCTTGGCAGAGATTCTAATATGTGGGACAATATGATCACATATCATTAGAGCCATGGCAACTTCTTTTGCTTTTCTTAAACAAGTCCCTTCTGTGGAGATTAGCTGAGCTGCTATCTGGAGTTCTGTTCATAAGCATTATGCTTTAGACTTGACCTCTAGGAGAGATGCTGGATTTGGTAGAGAAGAGTTTTAGCCTTTATTCAGTTAGGACTCTGTCCCTGCCTCCAGGTTATTTTCAGCACTGCTTATCAGTTTAGTCCATAAGTGGGAATATGCAGAGCCACTCGAAGAAGAAACAAAGGTTACTTAGGGCATGGCTATACTGGAAACTTCAAAGCGCTCCCGCGGCAGCCGCTTTGAAGTGTGAGTGTGGTCGAGCGTGAGCGCTGGGAGAGAGTTCTCCCAGCGTTCCTGGTGATCCATCTCCACGAGGGGATTAGCTCCGAGCTCTGGGAGCGCAGCTTCCAGTGCTCGGAGCCTCTTTACACTAGCACTTTAAAGCACTCTGACATGCTGCGCTCAGGGGGGTGATTTTTCACACCCCTGAGCCAGCAAGTTAGAACGCTTTAAAATGTAAGCATAGCCAAGCCCTTACTTGTAACCAAGTTCTTTGAGATGGCTCTGCATAGTCACACCTTCCTACCTACCTTCCCCTCTTTTGTCAGAGTGCTAATCGTTTACTGTTCTCTGGCATTGCAATGGGACTAACTGAAGTGATAGAGATGTTCTGCTCCTTATATAGCCTCGCTCCTGGGACATCTTGAGATGCTATGGGGAGGGGCTGAGGGCCTGAGAGTGCTCTAATGGAAACTGCTAGGAGTAGGTTCTACTGTAAGGCACCACAAGGCTGCACAGTACCCAGAAGTGTGACTATGCAGAACCATCTCAAAGAACTCCAGTTACTTACTTTAATTGGAGTTCTTTGAGATGGCTCTGCATAGTCACACTTCTGGATACTGAGCCGCCTCTAGCCCCACCTCCCCACCCTGCCTCAGTCTGGTAGGTGGAATATGAGGGGACATGGAGGACTCTGCAAGCCTCACTTTAACTGTAAAAGAGTCTCTTATGGCTCATGAGCCACAGTTTGGCCACCCCTGCACTAGAATTTTGCATCATTAGCTATCTTGAGTTAGCTGTCTTATTGTAAAAAAACACCTCTTTTAGCAGTGAAGGCACAGCCACATTCTCTGTGCCCCCCTCCACACACTGAAGTTAAATGATTTCTGGAAAACAAGCAGCATGTGTAATGCAGTGAAGAGAATCAGAGTCATAGAGTTTAAGGATAGAAGGGAACAGTAGATCATCTAGTCTGACCTCCTGCATATCCCAGGACACTAGCACCTGCACACTAAACTCAACAGTCAAAATGAAATCAAAGTATTACATCCCGCAGGAGATTAGACTATTATGTGCCAGAGGCAGAGAATAGAATAGACCACCAGTGCTTGGGGCCCCTGCAATGGCAAGGAAATGATTAAATGAAATATACCATAAGCCTGGCAGGTGACCTCCACCGATGTGCTGCATAGGAAGGCAAAAGAAAAAACCCAGGTCACTGCCACTCTCACCTGGGGTAAAATTCCTTCCTGATCCCACATGTGGTGATCAGTTAGACCCTGAGCACGTGAGCAAGATCTAACCAGCCAAGAATCTGAGAGAGAGAATATTCTGTGCCACCTTAGTGCTCTGGTCCACCCCACCTATGTCCCATCGCTAGTTGTGGCCATCCCTGATGCTTCAGTGGAAGGAGATTTTTTTTAAAAAAACCTTCCAGAATACACTAGTGGGGGGTGGAGGGATCCCTTCCTTACCCCTGTTGGTGGCCAGCTGAAGCATGAGCTTTAGGAACATATGATGCAAACTAGAATTGGGCCCTATTGCTGCTGAACCTTGCCCCCTATTATCACAAGCAACCCCCTCCTACAATATTACTCATAAATTTGTCTAGCTCTCTCTTATAACTAATTAAATAGTTTGCTGCCACAACTCCTATTGGGAGGCTGTTCCAGAATCTCACCCCTCTGATGATTAGAAACCTCCTAATTTCCTACCTGAATTTGTTCATGGCCAGGTTATATTACCTGTTCTTGTGCCAATATTGTCCTTGAGCATAAACAGCTCTTCACCCTCCCGTAATGTGTTTATAGAGAGCAATAATATCCCCTCTCAGCCTTTTTTTTTTTTTTAGACTAAACAAGTCAAGCCCTTGCAGTCTCCTCTTATAAGATAACCTGCTCTTCCCTGATCATTCTAGTAGCTCTTCTCTGCACCAGTTCCAATTTAAATTAATCTTTCTTGACCATGGGTGACCTGAATTATACATGGTATTCCAAATGAGATCTTAGCAGTGCCGTGTACAACAGCTTTAATACGTCCCTATCTTATACCTCACCTAATGCATCCTAGGATTGCATTTGCCTTTTTCAATCAGACCAGTAGAGGCCACTAGCGTTTTTATCTCTTGACTTTAGATTCTTGGAGAATAGCTTTATGGAAAAGAAAATTACTTCCCTATGAATATAGTTGCCTTTTCTAGCCTTTTATAGCTGTATCTATAGTTACACAAGGACCCTTCCTTTCTGCCTTTTTGGAAGTTGATTCATCCTGCTACTTAGGTTAAGGATTAGGTTGAAAAAAAACCTACATTCACATGAGCAAATGTTATGCACAAAAACTTAACCAGCGTCTTGAGACAAGTCTTTGTTAATTAAGCAGTGGATCTACTCTTCATTCCCATGCAGCAAAAATCATAACTCCAGTACGTGTATCTGTAAATTATACTAAGTTTGAGAATTCTTTGGAAGGTGACTGTTCTTTACCTGATGTATCTACAATGACCTATTTTGTAAATAAGCATCTAGATGGTAGTTTAAAGGTGCATGTATCAAATACACTATATAGCAGCAGTTATAATCTATTTTAAAATATGTTGTAAAGTCATTATGCAATGTTACTTTGTCTTTGGTAGCCACTTTACTGAGTTAAGTCAGCATTTTAATTCTTTTTTAAAAAACCATGAAAAATGTTATCTTGCCAACTTTTATTTCTTTTAAACCTAATATATTTGGAGTAAAAGGGACATTTCAGACCATTAAATGCTGACATAACTTTAAAATATTTAAAATAACTTCGAGAGAAATTTTGTTTCTTACAGTTTCATGGTGTCTCAACCTTGAACACAATTTTTCAAAGAATCATAAGAATCTTTATACAAACTAGACTTGTGTTCCATCCAGTCCAGTATCTTGTTTCTGGCAGTGGCCAGTACCAAATGCTTCAAAGAAAGGGGCAAGAAACTCTAGGGGACAATTATGTCATAACCTGCCAATAGTGGTTAGCAGTTTTCTTATGCACTGAAGCATGAGGATTTATAGCTCTTCTAATTTTTTTTATCCTTTCTAATCAGACTGTGGCTATACTCATTATCTTTATCCCAATCCTGCAAATACATACATGCTCATCTTTAAACACATGAGCAGTCTCATTACTATGAATAGGACCAGTCACATGCATAAAGTTAAGCATGTGCATGGGTGTATGCAAGATTGACACCTTAGTGACTATTCCAAGTTTTTGGCCTCAATGATATCTTGTGGCAATGAGTTCCACAGGTCATATCTGCACAGTGAAAAATTATTTCCTTTTTCAGTTTTAAAGTTGTTGCCTTTCAGTTTGTGTTCCCCTGGTCTTGTTTTACAACAGAGGCTAAATGAGAGCACATGATCTACCTTCTCTGCACCATCATTTTATGTACCTTTATTATATTCCTTCTTATTAATTTTCTTCCTAAACTAAAGAGTTCCCATCTTTTTCAGCTCTCTTCATACAGAAGTCTTTCCATGCCTTTAATCATTTTCACCACTCTGTTTCCACTATATTTTTTGGAGATAGGTGAAGAGAACTAAGAACTACATTAGGGAATTTATATGGAATTTTAATCTTTTTATAGGGTGATATTCTTCTTCAAGTAGTGTCCCTATGGGTGCTCCACTGTAGGTGTGTCTACATCCCTGTGCTGCTGAGCAGAGAACTTTGGTAGCAGTGTCCATTCAACCCGTGCACGTGCTGCTCCTCGCGTGCTATGATGCTAGCCACTGTGCGTGGGCAGACCCTCCTCGGTTCCTTCTCAACTGCCCTTGGCTAGAGATAGAATTACAGCTGTCCATTCTTGGATCATTAACTCTTTTAGAATTGCTAATTTTTAGTCTCCTTTGTAGCCCCTTTTCTTTCTTTACTTTGTAAACATTTTATTTTGGCCATTGCCCCGTAAAAAAGAAAAAGTAAAGGACTTTGTCTTTTGACAACCTCCTGAGAAGGGAGACCCCCCTGGACAGAAGATGGTCGGCTTCCCAGCTTCAAAAAGTGCCTCAAAAAGTTAAAAGGAATCTATCCCAGTGACTGGTGGACACTTGCAGTGCGTTCACGCCTTGGGAGAGAAACACGTTCCACGGAAGTGTAGCTTGTGTTAGCAACTGAAACTCAGATCCAGGAAAGACAGAGAACTGAGGCTCAAACTCCAAATCATGGAGTAAGCCCTTCAACTTCCTGCGTCTCAGTGGGAGCCCTCACCGCAACCCTCTACTTCAAAGGAGGAGAGCCCAGAGAGATGCCCATGAGCTACTCACATAAGGCCTCTAAGAAAAGGTCTGTGAGTCCCCACAGCGAGCCCCGATTGAGCTGAAAATGATCTCCGACTTGTTCAGTATCATCGGTACCAATGGCACTGAAGCCATCTACATTTGGTACCCAGGGCACGCACTGTACCGGACTGACTGAGCAAGTCGGGTTGCCTATGGACCCAGTGGGCACAGACAAGGAAGTACTGGTACCGTTGAGGTGCAAAAAACGTAAGATCCACCCCGGGAAAGGCTCTGTTGGTACAGACATTAACATCAGTACTGTCTGTGGTACGCCGGACACCAGCAGGCCTTGCTGTCAGGTCCACATCTCCAACGCCATTGGTACAGGCATCCAGTCATCTCAATACTGACAACCACCACCAGTACTGATGCCTTCCGCACCACCAGATTTACGGTGTGCAACGCATCTTTTGGTGTCTGACGCCCCTGGCACTGGGTTTATCCAGAGCCCTTGACTTGCCAATGACTTCCCTTTTCATCGTCAGGGTCAGAAAGTGAGCAAAAGGACGTGATTTCCTGCCACTCTTCTCACCTGCCCAGTTCCACTGTTGACATCAGGCATATCGTCCTCCTGATCCACAACCTCCCTGGTTTGGTCAGCCATGATACCAACTGCTGGGTTCCTTCCCATCACAATGGACACACTTGGATCTCTGGCAGGCTCAAAGATAACAGGTCTCCCCTTCCCTCTAGTATGACCTACCAGCTACCAACAAGGCACCCTCCTTCAGTTGCTACCTTGAGGGCTTCTGATCCCCCATAGCGGGCAAGGGAGGGACTGGAGGCTGAAGTTGAGGAGGAAGTTACTCCTCAAGCCCACTTCTCATCATCATCACCAGATGAGACCGTGATGCCCCCTCCGCCATCTATGGCAGCTGACTTTAAACTGTTGCAGGACCTGGCACAGAGGGTGGCAGAAGTTTTACAAATACCACTACAAGAGGTGACTGAGTCACACCACAGGCTGGTGGACTTTTTACATTCTTGCACCTCGTCCAGAGTGGCCCTCCCTATGAATGAGGCATTCCGGAGACAAAGTCATATAACAGACCCCTGTGTTGGTCCCACAAACATGCAAGCGGGCTGACAAGAAATATTACGTGCCAGTGAGAGAAACGGAGTTCCTCTTCTCACACCCATCTCCTAATTTGATCATTGTAGACATAGTCGATTCCAAGAGCCACCAACACTAGTTTAAATCCACCCCTTATGACCGGGACTGGAAGCGCTTGGACCTTTTTTGGCAGGAAAGCATAAAACTTGGCCACCCTCCAGTTCCACATTGCAGACTTTCAAGCCTTAATGGCAAAATATGACTATCAGAACTACGCAAAACTCAATTCTTTTATTGAGCAGCTTCCTGATTCTCATAAGGAACAATTCAAGGTCATAGTCAATGAAGGCCAACTGGTGGCTAAGACATCTCTCCAGACTGCACTTGATGCAGCTGACATGGCGGCATGTTCGATATCAACTGCCATTGTGATGAGAAAGGCCTTGTGGCTTTATCTATCCGGCTTTCAAAGAGAAGTCCAAATGACTGGGACAAAGCTATTAGCTGAGAAGATCAACACCTCGCTTCACACACTAAAAGATTCCAGGGCCACTCTTCCATCCCTCGGGATCTATACACCTGAGTACAAAAGAAAGTGTAGCCCCCAGCCACCATTCAAGCCTCGCTCATCACACTATTCATCTCAGTATTCATCACAGAAATCATATGAACCTCAGAGGAAGCGCAGGTTACCTAAATGGAAAACATCAGGATCTTAGCCCACTTTCTCTCAACCCTCAACCTCAAAGCAGTAGTTTTGACTGGTTGGTCAAGGTGCTCGTAGAATATTCTCCTCCTCATTATTTCACTCTGTAAAACCTCACCCATACCTTCAGAGACCATTTCACCCGTTCCACAGCACCTGGGAACAGATAACCTCCAGCAAATGGGTGCTGGAGATCATCCGAGATGAGTACTCCATCCATTTCACCTCCCTCCCACGTCCCAAACTCCCTTCTCCATCCCTCTTCAGGGACCTTTCTCATGAGAGTCTACTACATTAGGAGATAAACCATCTCCTCAGCGTAAGAGTCATAGAGCAAGTGCCAACAGATCTAAGAGGCAAAGGCTTCTATTCTCATTAGTTCCTGATACTGAAAAAAAAGGGGTTTGGAGACCCATACTTTATCTCAGAGTACTCAACAAATTTATCAAGGCTCAGAAGTTCAAAATGATAATTTTATCAACAATTATTCCAGCATCAGAGAAAGGAGATTGGTTCTTATCCCTCAAACTCCAAAAGATTATACTTCCACATTTTGATTATACCAAGTCACAGATGTTACACTAAGCCAAGACCACTACAGAGTACTCTCTTTTAGCCTCTCATCGGCCGCTCAGAGTATTGTCCAAGGTCCTCTCAGTAGTGGCAGCCCAATTATGCTCATGGATTTATCCTTACCTAGAAGATTTCCTTCTCAGGGCACATTCCTTCACCGAAGCCTAGTGAGTCACCCAGATCACACTGGACCTGTACCATAATCTGGGCCTACAAATCAACACATAGAAATCAACATTAACATTGATACAGAGGTGTTAGAATTCAGAGGAGCTGACCTCAGCTCCATCCAGGTGAGGATGTTCCTCCCATATCACAGATTTCTCAGTCTCTCCATGCTGCTAGAGACAGTGCAATCCAGCCCCCAATTTTCAACCAGACACTGCCTCTAGCTCCTGGGCATATGACCACAGGCACATCAGTTATAGCTCATGCCAGACCACGCATGAGATGCCTCCAAGCATGGCTCAGTTTGGTTTACAGGCCAAATAGAGACAACATAAACAAACTGCTGTCAGTGCCCACCAAGGTCAAGCAATCCTTGGACTAGTGGAAGGACAAAGTAAATGTCTGTACGGGAATCCCATTTGTTCAGCCTTCCCTATCATTACTCTTGACCACCGATGCATTCCTCATAGGATGGGGTGCACATCTCAATGATCTCACAGTTCAGGGCAAATGATCACCATCCAAGATGTGCCTTCGCATCAACCCGCCCGATCTCAGAGTGGTCAAAATGTGTGTGTTTACTTCCTCCCGCTGATCACACACACAAAAGTCATGACTGATAGAACTGACAGGGAGGCACCAGGTCATTCTCCCTATGCATGGAAGCACTAAAGCTATGGAACTGGTGTGTTTCCCACAATGTCATACTATCAGCGGCCTACCTACTTGGAGTACACAACACAACAGCAGAGAGTTTCAGCCGCAAATTCCCACACGACCACAAATGGGAGATAGATTTGATAATTCTCCACAACATATTTTGACAGTGGGGGACACCGACAATAGACCTGTTCTCTTCTTACCAGAACAAGAAATGTCCACAGTACTGCTCCAGAGTGGGAATCGGACGACACTTCATGGGAGATGCTCTCCTCCTCCCATTATACAAGGGCCTTCGTTACGCCTTTCCCCCATTCCCTCTAATACTGAAAGTCCTGTTGAAAGTGGAAAGAGAAAAAGCAAACATACTGATTGCTCCCACGTTGCCCAGACAGACGTAGTATCCTTGCCTGTCACAGCTGGAACTATGTCCCCCGATGACTCTTCCAATCATTCCTTACCTTCTATCACAGAACAAGAGAGAGACACTCTCAATCCAAACCTGCGTATTCTGCAGCTCAAAGCCTGGCTCCTTCGTGGTTCCAGTGCATAGAGACATCTTGCTCTGAGGCGGTACAGGAGGCATTATTGTGCAGTAGGAAAGGACCTACTCATTGTACCTACCTACAAAAAATGGAAAAGATTTCAAATCTGGTGCCAGCCCAAAGGTGTCATCCCGAATGCAGTCACCCTACTGGTAGTCCCAGACTATCTGCTGACTCTCAAGAAGTCTGGACTCAGCTGACTAAAGGTCCACTTAGCAGCAATTGTAATCCTCCACCAGCAGGTAGGATACTCAATCTTCTCTCACCCAGCTATGAGGTTTCTCAAGGGCAAAGCGAACCTTTTTCACCAACCCAGACTTCTGACCCCACAATGGGATTTCAACCTAGTGTTAAAAGGTCTGACTGGACTGCCATTTGAATGCATGACCACTTGTTCCTTAACTCACCTTTCCACAAAGATGGCATTCTTGATTTCCATCACCTGACAAGAAGGATAAGGGAGATAGTGGCTCTGATGGCACACCCTCCCATCCCTCTTCACAGTGTTCTTCCCTGACAAAGTCACTCTCAGGACACATCTGAAATTCACTTTCAAGGTGACTTCCGCTTTTCATATGAACCAGATTATCCAGCTTCCAACTTTTCATCCCAAACCTTGTCAGGATAATAGAGAAGCCATCCTCCATATGCTCAACGTGTGGAGAGCCTTAGCCTTCTATCTGGACAGGACAAGAGCTTTTAGAAAATCTCCGAGACTCTTCCTCTCCATTACAGATAGGTCAAAAGATGCAGCAATTTCAGTTCAAAAACTCTCCAAATGGTCCAAAGGAGCCATAAGGAACACCTCTCCTGGGACCAAACAGGCACCAATCCTCCTTTCCAAAAAGGGGGGAGAGAACCTCTTCTTGGGTGCATGCCTCCAAAAGCCTTAAGGAGGAGTCCCGTACCACTGTCCCAGCACCAAAATCCAAGTTGGCACCCACCATCTTCCCATTCTAAGGACCACACTCCATCTGGATATGCTGGCACTGAGCATTTTGGCACCATCTGCATTGGCATCGGGGGTTGAGGTACCAACTGTTCCCATACTGAGACTCCTTTTCTCTACACAGACAACTTCCTCGGCACTATTGTGATCTTTGGTTCTGGCAGCACACTATCTGTGTTGGCAGAGCTTTTGTGCATGGCACGAAGATAATTTTCTGTGGGGCTGCTACCGGACTCATCTCTCATTGAGAGGCTACAGAAGATTATTATCAAACCACCCACAGTACTGACCACGAGGCAGAGTACATCAGACAGATCTGTGTCACCATTGGAGGAGGTTTACTCTTTCTCCTCACCATCAGAAGCATAGAGCAGAGCTTCCTACCCTGGAGTGTGCCCCCTCACATTGATGGGTGGCACAGTGGGTGTCTGGTGCAGAGTCTAGGGAGGGATCCTACATCCATCACTTTCAATTTGGTATAGTTACCCTTGCCTCTATAATCCCCTCCCTGAATCCCAAGGATTCATGCTTCAAGATGCCTAATTTCACATATCAGTACATCCAGCTCACGGAAGTACCTGAAGTTCTTGACAGGAACATTATGCTGTCCATACAGACTCCTGCCCTTTGGTCTCTTCAAAGGATGTACCGAGTCCTAGCTGTGGTGGCTGCCTGTCTGAGAAGACAAGTAATCCAGGCATATCCCTACTTAGATGACTGGCTGATATGGGGGAAATTCCCTCCCCTCCTCTCCCCCTGCCCCCCCCCCCCCCCCCCGGAAGTGACTGACTGCTCGGAATTCAGGTCAACAGAGAAAAATCCACTTCAACTCAGACTCAGAGCACAGACTTTATCAGGGCACTGTTGGATTGTAGGTTGTAGAAGAATGTGTCTACCTTAACAGAGGTTTCAGACTACATTCATCCTTCCTCAACCAACTTTAGACTTATCCCAGCACACTGGTAAGGACCCACCTCACTCTTGGGGCATATGTTGGCATTCATGTATGTGGCCCAGTATGCTAACCTTCACCTTTGGTCCATGCAACGGTGGTTAAAATCACTGTATCTACCAAACAGACACAGTATGTACAAGGTGGTCAGAATTCCTTGAGAAACACTGTCCTCATTAGATTTGTTGATGAATCCAACTCTCACTGTTCAGCACAGCACCCTTTTCAGTTCCTCTACCAACAAAGACTCTAGTTATGCATGCATCCTTTCAGGAGTGGGGAGAACATCTCAACCAACCAAAGATTAAGGGAAGTGGTTTCCACAGGAGTCCATCCTACACATAAATGTTCTGCAACTTAGAGCTGTCTGACTGGCATGCAGGGCTTTCCTGCCTCTCATCCAAGATTGATGATACACATGCTGACAGAAAACACCCCAACAATGCACTCCATCAACAGGCAAGGGGGAGCCAGAACATATCCCCTCTGCCAGGAATATGTACTTCTCTGGGACTGGTGCGTCTGTCATCACTTTAGTCTGATAGCACTATACCTCTCTGGCCTGCAAAACACACTTGTGAACCTCCTAGTAGAGCCTTCTTCAGAACCTCATTCCTCTGGAGGATCTTTTGCAGGTGGAGATTCCTGCTGATGAACCTATTTGAAACATGTCACAGCTACAAATGCCCAAGGTTCTGTCTCAGGGGAGGAGCAAGCCCATGCTCCCTCTCAGATCTATTTCTCATCCAGTGGGCTCCTGGTCTGATGTATGCCTTTCTGCTGTTACCCAGGGTCTTGAGGAAACTGACACAGGATGTGGGTCTGGTCATCGTGATAGCCTCAGCGTGGGCCAGACCGTTCTTTTGGAACTTGAACATTATGAACCTAACAATGTGATGGTGATCATCACCTTACCAGTGACTGTAATTGTGTTTCTCAGAGATGTGTTGTCCACTCAGAGTCTTGCTCTTAGGGGATTCTTATTGGCAAAAACATAAGTACAGGTTGTAGCCAACACACTGTTCATGCCCTTGGCTATGGGGAGTGAAAGGGTATTTAAGACACAGGTACAGCCCAATGGACACTTCATTCAAAAGTAACTGATCTTGCATGCATGAGGCACTTGTGCACTGAGAGTGGAATCTTTATGGACAATACATCTCTGAACCACAGTTACTGTGAGGTGCCTAATATTTTATCTAGATGTTGTTATAATTCTGTCTTTTAATTATTGTTTCAAGGTATTTTCCTGATAATGAAGTAAGGTTTACTGGCTTCTACTGCCCAAGTTTACCTCCTAACATGTCTTTCAAAAATGGGGTACAAACGTTTGCTACCCACCAGTCCTCTGGTAGAGTTGCTTATTTTAAAGAGAGATTGTATATATTTGTTGGCAATCCAGCCACTTGATTCTTAAATCCCTTCAGAGCTTTTGGATTAATAGTTTCTAGTCCTTGTGACATGTTGCTCTTGTAGTTTATCCATTTGTTCCTCCACCTTCTCTTTTGACACCTGAGTCTCAGGCAGTACCTCACTTCATCTTCATTATGTGAAAAGTGTTTAGGTAGGTATTTCCTCAAAATCCTGTGTAATGAAAACTGATGCAGAGTGATCATTTAGCATCTCTGCCATGTCTTCATTCTCCTTATTTAATTATTCAGCAACCTGGTAGTCCACTAGACACATGACATCTCCTACAGGCTTCCTGCTTCTAATATACTTTAAGAATACTTTGCTGTTTGTTCCATCTTTTTCTAGTACAATAGTTAAAATTTACTGGAAGTGAAGTTTATTATAAAAATACTGGTATAAACTTAGCTGATTTACTGGATTCCAAGTATAGAAACAAGATTCTTGTAAACTGATCATTAGCCATTGATTGGTCTCATTCACTTCACTTAGCAATTTTTTCCCTTCAAATATCAGCCAGACAAGTTCATAATAACAGAACGATAGAATATTAGTATACTCTCTTTGAGGGGGTATTTGGTGACATTTAATTAAGCAATAAGATATGACAAGGGGTGAATTTTGGTGTAATCATTTGCCCCTGTTTCTTTGGGTGTGTTCCTTTAATTCACATGGAACATAAATGAAAATATATGAAAAATGAAATCCTTAAAAATATTTTTGCATAAGACTGTCAGCCTGAAGATTGTAATATGTTTCTTTCCCTTCATACTAACTTGGCTGCTGTGCTCAATAACATTTCAGAAGTCCTCTGTAGTTTAACTTGCAGTACTAAACAGGGACTATTTAAATATTATTTAGTGGTAGTAGTGTTTAACATGTATGCTGTGGTAGTGCCCAAAAGTCACAACCAGGTTGGGCCCCATAATAAATGACTGTCCCTGCCCACAAAGAGTTCTGATTTAGCATCTGAAGTGAAAGTAAGGGTATGTCTACATTACCCACGTTACAGCACGGTTAAAAAAACCAACACCCCGAACGAGCGGTGGTAGCTTTATCACCGGGAGCGCGGCCCCGGGCAATAAAGTGCCGTCTATACTGGTGCTTTTCAGCGCTAAAACTTTTGTCGCTCAGGGGTGTGTGTTTTTTCACACCCCTGAACGACAAAAGTTTTAGCTCTAAAAGTGGGAGTGTGGACACAGCCTAAATCTTTAAAGCTTCCCACTGTACTGTGTAGCAGTCAGGCTGAAGCAGAAATATTGCTTTTCCCTTTGAAGTTCAGCTGTCTGCAAGTACTGTTAATTGTGAGCAGCCTAGTTTCCACAGCTGCTACATTGCCTCACAGGTGGGAAAGAGATGAGCAGCTGCTTTTGAATTGTTTTATATTAAAAAAACCCAACAACCTAAATTGTGAAAGGGAGGTATATTAAAGAAACTCCATTACTGTCAGGCCATTATAATAGTCTAACAAAGAGATAAAAAGCTAAACAAAACCCTGGAGAAATGAGGAAATAAAGAGTTGAGGCAAAACTCCTCTGTTGACACCATTCTCAGCAACTTTGTTTGTTTTTATTGTTGTTGTTTAAGGAATAGCTGTTACCCTGTCTTTTTAGTAAAGTTGTTGTTATTTGGTAGTTTAACTCTGTTCTAGATTTGGTGTAATAGAGTGGAGCCCTGTTATAGTAAAGTACTTCCTTCCCTCAACAAAAAAGTCCGTCAGGATTCCAGTTAGGTCTTATCAACACTTCAAATAAAGTAATGTTAGGGGATCCTATTAGAGCTTGGATCTCCCCAACAGTTAAAATTGTTCTGTTTACACTGTTTACAGACTGTAGGCAGAACATAGCCATGTCTCAAACCCTACTACAGCCTGGGGGGACATAGTTAAATACATTTAGATTCTGGCCGAACTACAGAGATAAATCCATTTCAGCCATGGCAAGGAATGTCCATATTGTAACTAGATCCCATGACACAGTTGTAGTTGCATATGGAACCTCCATGCCTCCCACTTTACCTTGATGGTGGTGGAAGGAACTCTCTCCATCCCTTGATATTGTAGGAGCAATCTGCTGTTCAGGATGCAGTGAGTCTGAAAGTCTGTATTGTCACTCCCTGCTATGAGCCAGCTGCAGCAAGACATGGCTCCAGAAATTCCTCCTTTATCTCGGCCTCAGTTTACTGGCAAAGTTTCTTCTTCTCCCCTTCCCTCAGCAAGAGCAGAGTGTTGGGGGTGGGTGATAATCCCTTTGGAATGTGGAATTTGACACCTATCAGGAAGATAATTGCTGTATTCTCAGGTTTTAGCACAAGGAACCCAGTTTATAAGTGAGAAAAACTTCTATGGGTGAAATTCTCTGGCAGACTGGCACCTATGTGGGGGTCTGGAGGCTAGCAGCTGTACAGTTGGGTCTACATACTAACTACAAATATGTCAGTGTGGAGGAGAGTATTAGAGTGAATAGTTAGTCGCAGGGAGTCACTGGATCCAACATCAGGCAATCTAGTGTCCATGAACTTGCAGATATTGAGATGAGTGCAGGTAAGCTTGGCTGCAGTTCATCTGTAGTCACTAGTGAATCTTTTGCTTCAAGTCCCTTTACAGAGTAGCTGCATTCAGTTTCTCTGTGGGATTCAGGAATTTAATTTGGGCAGATTCTAATACTCTTAGGTACATCTATTCTAGATTAAATTTTGTTTTTGTTTTTTAAAGCGTGTGAGCTAACACTGCACTACTGATTTTAAATGTGGTTGCGGTGATAGTTCATCTCAACTGACACATATTAAAATACAACTTTCCTGTCTACGCTGCAATTCTAAAATATGGTGGTTAAAATATGTTAGCTAACTTGATTTAATAAAACACTCTTTATCTATTTTAGACAACATACCTTACTCATATTGAGTAACACTTTACAAATAGCTCTCCATTGATTTTAATAGATCCACTGAAGGAGTAAGGTACTTTTCAGCATGTGTAAAGGGTATGAGAATTTGACCTTTTATAAGGAAAGTGAAGCTTTGCATGAGAATGAAAGTTTGTATAAATATATTGTAGAAATTTGGGACTTTAACAACGTTTGTGATGACACTAAACTGGGGGGAGAGGTAGATATACTGGAGGGTAGGGATAGAGTCCAGAGTGACCTAGACAAATTGGAGGATTGGGCCAAAAGAAATCTGATGAGGTTCAACAAGGACAAGTGCAGAGTCCTGCACTTAGGAAGGAAGAATCCCATGTACCGATACAAGCTGGGAACCGACTGGCTAAGCTGCAGTTCTGCAGAAAAGGACCTGGGGATTACAGTGGACGAGAAGCTCGATGTGAGTCAGCAGTGTGCCCTCGTTGCCAAGAAGGCCAATGGCATGTTGGGCTGTATTAGTAGGAGCACTGCCAGCAGATCAAGGGAAGTGATTATTCCCCTCTCTTTGGCACTGGTGAGGCCACACCTGGAGTATTGTGTCCAGTTTTGGTCCCCCCCACCACGGAAGGGATGTGGACAAATTAGAGAGAGTCCTGCGGAGGACAGTGAAAATGATTAAGGAGCTGGGACACATGAGTTATGAGGAGAGGCTGAGGGAACTGGGGTTATTTAGTCTGCAGAAAAGAAGAGTGAGGGGGGATTTGATAGCAGCCTTCAACTACCTGAAGGAGGGGGGTTCCAAAGAGGATGGAGCTAGGCTGTTCTCAGTGGTGGCAGATGACAGAACAAGGAGCAATGGTCTGATGTTGCAGTGGGGGAGGTCTAGGTTGGATATTAGGAAACACTATTTCACTAGGAGGGTGGTGAAGCACTGGAATGGGTTACCTAGGGAGGTGGTGGAATCTCCATCCTTAGAGGTTTTTAAGGCCCTTGACAAAGCCCTGGCTGGGATGGTTTAGTTGCTGTTGGTCCTGCTCTGAGCAGGGGATTGGACTAGATGACCTCCTGAAGTCTCTTCCAACCCTAATATTCTATGATTCTGTGATTTAACAATAGGTGGAATTTTGCCATAACAGAGTTCCCTATAAATGGGTTCCCCTATATTACATGAAATCTCTTCCCCTGCCCCTCCCATTTCCTCTTATGCTATGTCTGCCCTACCGCGGTAAGTCGACCTATGCTACGCAACTCCAGCTACGTGAATAACATAGCTGGAGTCGACGTACCTTAGGTCCAGTTACCACAGGGTCTACACTAGATTAGACCTGCTAAATCAACGGCCGGTGGATAGATCTCAGAGCGTCGATCCTGGCTGTAGTGTAGACCTGCCCATAAAAAGTAACTGGCAGGCATAGGTGCTAGAACTAGGGATGCTGCCACACCCCTTCGCTTGCAGTGGTTTCCATTATATACAGGGTTTACAATTTGGTTCAGTGTCTCTCAGAACCCCCACTATACAAATTGTTCCGGCGCCACTGCTCCGAGGCAGAATTCATTGTATGATATGCCATGCCTGTGTTTTCACCTGGGAGAACATTTACAAATATGTTATGAAACAGACTATACTGTACTAGACGTTATAGTGCAAGTAGTGGGATACCCTTTAATTACAGCAGTGCAAATAGCACCATTTATTTTGCCGTATTGTATATGTTAATACAATATGCCTAAGGTTAAAAAAAATTCTTGCTTTTGTGACAGGGTCGGGCCAGATGGCTATAGGAGAGTAACAGAAGGCAGATATATTAGCCCCAGGTTAAGTAGGTCCCTTTTCCCTGGGTAAGGGAACAGGGAAGGTTCCAGAACAATCAGGAACCTTCTGGAGACAATTAAGACAGACAGGCTGATTAGAACACCTGCAGCCAATCAAGACGCTGCTAGCATCAATTAAGGCAGGCTAATCAGGGCACCTGGGTTTAAAAAAGGAGCTCACTTCAGTTTGTGGTGCGCGTGTAAGGAGCTGGGAGCAAGAGGCGGTAGGAGCTGAGAGTGAGAACGCATACTGTAGGAGGACTGAGGAATACAAGCATTATCAGACACCAGAAGGAAGGTCCTATGGTGAGGATAAAGAAGGTGTTGGGAGGAGGCCATGGGGAAGTAGCCCAGGGAGTTGTAGCTGTCGCACAGCTGATCCAGGAGGCACTCTAGACAACTGCATTCCACAGGCCCCTGGGCTGGAACCCGGAGTAGAGGGCGGGCCCGGGTTCCCCCCCCAAGACCTCCCAACTCCTGATCAGACACAGGAGGAGTTGACCTGGACTGTGGGTTCACGAAAAGGGCCAAGCTGAGGGCTACCGTGAAGCTCCAAAGCGAGCAAATCTGCCAATAAGCGCAAGACCCACCAAGGTAGAGGAGGAACTTTGTCACACTTTGTATTGGATTTTAGAAAGGCAGTTAAAATTAATGTTTAATTAACAGTTTAATCTTACATAAGAAGAAAAATCTGAACGTCAATGAAACCTACACAACAGGCACCCCCTGTTGTAAACAACCACTTCAAAATATTCCCAAAGTGTCCCTTTGTTCATTCTTTAAAGGCCATCTCTACTTTGCAACAAATTTTTCTTGGTCCCTTTAATTGTCAGTTAAGACATGTTTCAGTGCTCAGTACATAGTCTTCAGCTATGGCTATATTAGACTACATTATTAGAAGCAAGAAAATTTCTATGTACTAGATGCTGTTCACACATATAACAATGAGGCCACCAGTCCCTGAGTTGAGCCTTTAGGTACTACCACAATACAATTCATCATCATCATCAATATTTTTTTTGGTAAAGAGGAACACAATCCCTATGTAGTACCTGTTCTTTGTGACCCCTTCTGGTAAGCTTGTCCAACGTTACTTTAATGGAAAGCTCACTTATTCCAAAACTGAAATGAATCAGTCTCTCTCTTTATAGCCTATATTTTTAATAGCTTATTTTTTCTGAGTCAGGTGTAAATTCCTGCAGATAAAATTAAAATGCCCCCTTGTGGTAAGTAGTGATATCTCAAATCAGTTGCATTGCCCAAGTTTTAATATTGTCCCTCTTATAAAATGGCTTAAAAAGATCCAGTTAAAGTATATGTAACAGTTACGTTACAAGGCTGTTTTGAGATCCCTCTTATACAAAGATGTTAAAAATTATAGTTTCTATCATATCATTTTCATTCTATCAAATTTCCTCCCTTTTGTGTTCAGACGAGTAATACTATTTGAATATATTTTTTTATAATTTCATTTTGTTTATGTAAAAACTTTTTCATAGTAAATACTCTAAAATTAAAAAATTGGACTAAGGAAAAAAATCTCATGGAACTGAATGAGAACTAATAGGCCTCAAAGATTATTTCTATCCTAAAAAGAGCCCAGTCCTTATAAATGTATATCTTCAATGAGAGTCTTTACTATTTAATCAGTTTATACTCTGGCACTACTCACATGCCTAAAGTTAAACAACTACTTAAGTCTTTGCAATTTGGGGACATATGTGTATATTTTAGTGAATTTTAAAACCAATGTTAATCTTCTTTGATGGTTAATATACACAGTAATCAATTTTTTAAAAAGTCTGCATGATAAACACAGATGGTATCCCATTAGCTGAGCACAGACTAATTTGAATCAGCAGGCAAAACTTTTAAATATTGTAATTGACTGCAATAAGTTAGCTTGACAAGATTGCAGATATGCACACTGAAATACTGAAAAGCTTATAAACAAAGAGTTAATATATGTGGGTAGCAGCTGTTTACCTTTTATTATTTAATGTACATGCAAGACAATATCTATTTTCAAATCTCTAATTTAAAATAGCCAAAAGATTTTTATAGCTGTTTTAACAAAACAAATAAAATTGATTGTATGCTGAAAACGTCTAAACCAAGTTTCAGACAAACAAGTTTTAACAGGAGATTTACTGAAAAACAGGTTTTACCCTGACCTGTTGTTCTAGCATTGTTAACAGATATCATTACATTACATAGAAGACTACAGGATCAATGATTTCATATTTCTGCTTGCTAGTCACATTTTAAATATTCTCAGTACAAGTGCTGGCTGGTCAGAAAGAATCCAGGAAGGAGAATATATGAAAGACAACCATATCTGTAATACAAGGTGCTTGACAGCTTAGTACTAGTTTGTTTGGATATACAGAGAGTTTAAACAAGTAGTCCACGTTAAAGCCATTGGGATCAATGCATCAATAGGAAAATTTTAAAATGCTTAAAATTAAATTTAAAATGCTTAAATAATTTTAAATAATTGGATTCAGCCAAATCAAGTTGCCCTTTATTGGTATTTAGGGATAATGGACATGTACACACACTCTTGGAAATTGTCATATTTAAATATGGAAATTACATACATTTTCAGGATGTAATGCATATGTGTGTTCATGAGAACAGAAGTGTTAGCCAGTATTGGATCAAAAGTGGTATTGCTGCTTTAACAGTAACCAAGCAAAAGCAATTACAGCATTTTTTACTTTTATACTTTTTAGGTGGTTTCAAACACCATCACAAGTTTTTTATCATGCAGCAACTGAACATGGAGGAAAAGATGTCTATCCAGGGCAGTGCTTATGGGAGGGTTGTGAACCTTTTCAGCGGCAGAGGTTTTCCTTCATTACCCACTTACAGGTACAGATTTTCTCACTATTATTTTATAAAGTAAAATGTGGAATTTCATTGAAAAGTCTTCAGATAAATTTTTTTCCTTTTCTCAAACAGGATAAGCACTGCTCCAGAGATGCTCTACTTGCAGGATTAAAACAAGATGAACACGGACAAGCAGGAAATCAGAAACCTTCCAATAAGTAAGAGACATGATCCTCGTTACTGGTAGAGAAAATAGAGTCAGAAATCACTGGAAGAAGGTTGTATATTTATAATTTGATTTATCAGGCGTTGTTCTAGATAGAGCAAAATATAGTAATCCAATATGCAGTGATGCATAAAATATAAATATAAAATAGGCAAGAGAAATGAGTGATTGTGACATCTGAGAGAAAAGGTCACAATGGTCATGGAAAGCACAGGTGAAAAAGCCACATTGATGATCCAAGAGCAATTGAGGGTCCTGTGCCCCTAAACTTTAAGAGCCATTGATTAAAGATAAGCACCCATCTTCAGTAATGGAGACAAACTCACCCTACTCTCCGAATTCTCTCCCAGACAACCAACATTATCTTTTTGATTACAGTGGATCAGCAGCTCGGATGTAGTTAAGGTTGAGAGTCACTTAGTGGTTAAAAGACTACAATTCTAAATGCTCTAAAATCCACATACTGACATGGATTGCCTCAAAATTTGCTATGCCTTGTGAGAGTTTGGGGTAGGGATAATTGTTCAAATTTGGGGTCATTTGAGCAAAAAGTTGTCAATATAAAGCCCCCTAAAAACCCAGCATTTTACAAAATCATCTGATTCTTCCAAGATTTTTTTATGCACACCTGGGGCTCTGCTCTCCCCAAAGTGTTCCAGATTTATCATAGTTACTGCACCCAATGCCCCTTTGGAGCATTCTCTGCATAAGTTATTCAGGTTCAGGTAGGAACTCCAGTTTGGTATGTCAGTTAAAAGTCAAAGTTCCCCCGAGCCAATGGCTCTTCGAGTTGGCTCTTCATGTGGTTAAGGCACGTCAGTTTTGTAGCCAATGATACACGACGACTAGGGAGTGATGTGGCCAGCATCATGTCCAACCATATTTAACTTCTGTACCCTTATGGATCAAGTATTCATTTTGCAGCTGGGTGAGTTGGAGGTGGCTTTTTAGTATGATCAAGCCTCGAATTGATCAATCAGTTGATCAAGACTTGAACCTATGACCTTCAGGATTGTAGTTGAATGTGTCAGTTGCTCAAGCCAAAGAGAATGAGGTGCACATGTGCAGCAAAATTATGTCTTTGTTAACAGTCAAAGGGTTTCCAGGCAGTCTGTTGTCACAGTAATTGGGTGGCTCAAAGATGTTATTTTGATCATGGAATCTATATAGTACCCATGCACTGAGTTCAAACCCTATCCCTGCAACTGTCAGAGAATGTCTGTTGTGCATGTTCCTTGCTCTCTGCCTGCATTCTGTAGGGGCTTGTTCTGGAAGTTTTTCTCTGAGACCAAAATTGCTGAGTTAAGAGCAATAATTTTTAAAAGGTCAAATTTACAGACAGTTTTCGCATTTACATCAGACTGTTGTCAAAGAAAATAACATTAATTAAACAGAGGAAAGATACCCTAACTTCTTCCTAAAGTAGTTTAATGAATTTATAATGAACCATGAGATTGAGTGTGATCAAAGGAAACCCATGGCATTTAGTTCAGGGGATCCTGATACACAGCCCCCAGTAACATGAGCTGCTCAAACATTTCCAGATTCTTACAATTTTGGGGGGGCCAAAGCAAGGGAATATTGGGGGGTCAAAGCAGTGAGGAGGAATGGTGAGTGTGTATATGTTGGAGCTGTGCAGGAGATGTGGAGGTTGGGAGAGTGCAACGTCGGGGCCTCTGCCCCTTTTGCCTTATAGTTGTGCTCTGACACAGTTACAGAGGATTGGCCCACATTATTGCAAGGAATTGTTTAAACACCATTTTTTGAAAACTCAGTTTGATAACTAGAGCTTTGACAGAGAACTGGGTTTCAAAAAAGCAATTCTTCCTTAATGAATAAAGGATTGCCTTCAAAGAGACCTCTGCTGTCTGGAAGCTCGGAAGTGCTCACTGAGCAGGACTGTAAGGAGGGAAAGTAGGGCGTCTTCCCCTCCAGTGTTGTCTTGGTGGGAAGCGGCGCCATCTTTGCCCTTTCTGGTCCCCTAAAAGCACCCCCCCATCCCCCACAATTCCTCCTAAGGCCAAAGGAGGGGGCTCCAGACCTCCCCTTTCCTCCTCTGCTCCCCAACCAGGGCAGGAACCTAGAAATCTCCACACTCCCCAGGTTTACCCTTCCTTTAATGCTGATGTTTCTAGAGGAAAGGGGGTGGTCAGAGCAGTGCAGGAGGGTGTGAGGAGGAAGGGAGGGGTCTGAGCTGTGCAGTGAGGATGTGGGGGGCTTTAGCAGTGTTCCCACAAACCTCTCCACATCCATACTCCCTTTCTTGTCCCCGTCCCCTCCTTAAAACATGCCCCTTCAGTGCTGAGACCAGATGGGGAGCTGGGAATGAGCATGTTCAGTGCATGGCACATGCATATAGTGCAGAGAGTGGAATGAGGAACTGAGAATGGGCATAGTTGGTGTACAGCACTGAGACCATAGTTAGGAGCTGAGAATAAGCATTCTCAGAGCATGCATTGCACAGACCCAGAAGCACTGAGACTTTGGGGGTGGGATGGGAACACCTACTGAGTTGAATGGAGCAATTCACACATCTCAGACCTATTATTTCAGGCTATCTGCATCTCTATGGGTGTTCTTATTCAGCTGAGAATATCTCATTGACATGAATGGGCCACTTCATACCTCTCTGAGCCTCTTGTGCTGCAGAGGGATGTGTAGAGATCCTTCCCCGTACACTGACTAGGCCCAGATTTGGGGAAGGACAGACTCTACATATCCACTGTCATGCCCCTTCCTGCCTCCAGCTGGCACATGTACGCCTCATAGCCCCACCTCCTCACCCCACTACCACCACCTATGGCTCCTCCAAGCTTTCCAGGGACATGGAATGACAAGGAGGAGCTTGTGTGCCTGTGAGGGGGCTCAGAGCAGCAGGGGGCAGGGAGTAGGTGGTTAGAGGAATGCAGGGAACATTGGAGCATGACTGAGCTGTGGGGTAGTGGAGTCTGAGCAGTGGTGAGGAACATGAGCAATGAGGAGAGATGTTGGGATGATGTAGCAATGCAGGGAACAGTGGGATGGAAAAGAGCAGGGGTCTGAGCTGTGCAGTGGAAAAACAAGGAGGCTTTCAGCTCTGTCCCCCCAAGTTCCTCACATCCATTCCCTCCATATCTGTCTTCCCGTTTCAGAAATATTCCCAATGACTCCGTGTTAGTCTGTACACTGTTCTTGTGTCTTCTCCCTGGATCCTTCACCTGTGGAGGGGTGGACTAGAAGGGATAACTGAGCTGTGCTGGGCACAGCGTTTACTGTTTTGGATGGCATTTGGATAGCCACCATCCCCATTCATTTTAAATGTTGGCTAATAACGTATTCCTTCAAACAGTTATCAGAAAGCTAGCTTGTTCTGAAGTATACTAGTGTTGATTAGTTAGAAAGATACTTGTCCTTTACAAATGCCACCTGTGAAATGCAGTGGTTTTCTGAGAGAGGTGTATTTTCTCACCTTCACCTAACTAATCCTGTGGCACTTGTGAGCCACGGTTTTCCCCTGTTGAATCAAAACTACGTGAGTGTTGAGCACTGAGAACTCCTTTAGCTGTGAGCTCCAAAGAGGTTAAAAAGAAAAGCATATCAAGAGTAACTGTCTTGATAAATACAAATGTGCTAGAAAGCATCACATAATGCTTAATACCTATATCTTTTCTTTATCCGTGTAGGCAGCCAACTGCAGGGAGTAGTACCTCTACTCCTAGAGCACAGAAAGCTATTGTGAATCATCCTAGTGCTGCCCTCATGGCACTAAGAAGGGGATCAAGAAATCTTGTCTTCAGAGATTTTACAGTAAGGATCATTTAGATTGTGTATTTGAAATTAATGGGTGACTGATTTGTTTTTAATATGATTTTCTTTCTATTTTAGGATGAAAAAGAGGGACCAATAACTAAACACATCCGATTAACAGCTGCCTTAATATTAAAAAATATTGGTAAATATTCAGAATGTGGTCGCAGGTGAGCAATCTTGTAATTCTTCTAATGCCTTCTAATACAATACAGTGTGAAACATGTTGCTTCCATGTTGTGTTAATACCTTTTAGGTTCCAGATGACAGGCGGATTTTATATTTAATAATTTTAAAAACAACTTTCAAATAGGATTCCACTGTAATGTGGCTACCTGAATAATATGTTAGCTTTATATAATACAAAATTACATAGAGGTGATGGCAAAAAAGAAAGGGTAAAAGTGAGTGAAATGGCATTTGAAATTAATTTCATCTTGTACATCTTGCACAAGTTGAAGTAAAACATCTAATTTGCCAAAATGGATTATAATACAACGGGAACAGACGAGGTTACAAAATTGTTTGTCTCTCTGTTTGCAAGCTGTTTAGGAGCTGAGGTCCTCCAATAAATACAGTAGGAGAAATGATGTAACCTTGTGTAGTTTAGCCACATGATTATATTTGTTTTGTAGGTCGCCTAGAAGCATAGTTCTATTAGAATCTCTAAACGGGAAGATTACAAGATCAATATCTGATGAGATGTAGACCTAGAAATTCTCACTTTAGAAAGCAGTAGTGAAACTGAAGACTGCTTTTATTACTCCAAGATAGAAATGTCTCTATTTTAAAAAGTATATTTTAAAGAGTTATTATCATAGTGTATAGTTAATTATTATGAACTTTGCTACTCTCTGCCATTTTTAGAAGCACAACCTCTTGATCTGTTTTACACTATTTGGTTCCTTTCATGGGCACCAAGTGTACTTTATCTGTGCAATAAGTGAGGTCCAATCTTTTCAAAAGTGATCAGAGATTTGGGCTGCTTCAATTTTTTGTGCCCAATCTGAGATACCTTAAAGGGACCAGTTTTTGTGAGTTTTGTTGTCAGCGAGTGAATGCTCAACAAATTCTGAAAATCCAGGCCCCTTTAAAATGTCTCATGTTGGTCATAACATCTTATCCCAACTTAAAATATATCTAAATGATCTTCTACAGGTTACCTATTTATTCTTCTTCGAGTGCTTGCTCATGTCCATTCTATTGTAGGAGTGTGTGCTTGCCACATGCACTGGTGCCAGAAGTTTTTCCCTCAGTGGTATCCCTAGGGGACCGGCTCTGGTGCCCCCCAGAGAGGTGCGCGTATGCACCGGTATAAGGGGCGCTGCCAGCTCCTCTCTCCCTCAGTTCTTTCTTACCGCCAGTGACGGTGCTGGAATGTCTCCTTGCCTCAGCAAGCTTTCCTTCTCAACTGTGCCTAGTTGTGAATTCTCCTGTATATAGTTCTTAGAAAGTTTGAGTAATTTATTAGTTCCCTTCATGTATAAGTTAGAAATAGTTAGTCCCCTGCAGGACTTAGCTTAGGGATTGGGCATGCCCTGGGCTTTAAGCCTTGCGACCACTGCAAAAAACCTATGCCAGTCAGTGATCTCCACCAAAGCTGTCTTAAGTGTTTGAGGGAGACCCACAAGTGACAAGTATCGCATTTGTAAGAGTTTCAAGCCCCGAACCAAAAAGGAGCAGAACATTTGACTAAGAGTGCTCCTAACGGAGTCGGTCCTCACACCGACCTCAGAGCTATCCAGATTGGACTGCACTCCAAGTACTGCTGCTTTGTTGCGGAGTGCACCGCCAGCACCGGCCTCTGACCGGGGCCGATCCCCATCCCCTGTACCTGCTAAAAAGTAGACAAAGACTGGGAAAGGGCGTTTTCCTATATCCCATAAAGGGAAGGAGAAAGCTGGAGGAGAGCAAAGACCCGCGCGGGGCAGCTCTTCCCCTCTGGACGGTGGCCAGGCTTCAGCACCTGTTGAGCTGTCGAGATCTGTTCATGACCCACCCATCATCCCGGGAAGGAGGAGAGGCTCTTGGCAACTGGCAGTGCTGTCCACGCTGGAGGACTTTCAGGCCGCTAAGGACATATTGCCCCTTCCAGTGCTGCCCACGACAGCCAGCTAGGTGCCCCATTCAAGGGGTAAACCCGCTCTGGAACCTTTCCAGGAGTCCCCATTGGTTCGGCACTGCTCCCTGATGCAGGGAGTGCCCCACCAGAACAGCACCAACAGCTTACCTGTCAGAGTTCCCCGCGTCATTCCCCAGACTCTAGACAGTGTTCCCCAGGATCCCGATGTCATTCACTGGGTGTCTGGCACAGATCCATGGAGGCGTGTCACCAATCCCCAGAGTCCCGGCACCAGTCCCTGGAGCAGCGGGGTCAATCTCCAAACTCGCAGAACTGCTCCAGAGAGTCCAGACGCTGGTCCCCGAGTCCCGTAACTGGTCTCTGATTTACCAGTACGGATCCCCGTGGGCAAGGCATTGATCCCCTAAGCCGGGACGTCAATGCTCTCACTCCCGATCCATGGAACGGCACCGCTCTCACATCATGAGGCATCGATCGCTGGGGTACAGTTGCCGATCCGCTGAACACCACTGCGGGCCACCAGAGGCACAGCACCGGGAGCTGTCTTCCTGGTACGAGTCACCGGTGGAGACCCATGGAGAGGGCCGACAGGATCGAAGTAGGCAGGCAGCATTGTGTCCCTCAAACATATCTCTTCCTCCTCACTCTCTGAGGCTGAGGAGGAAGATTTACTGGCAGGCCAGGGCCACCCACCAAGGGCATCAATATTCCCATCAAGACCATCAGTGCTTACATGGCCTCAAGATCAATGGCTGGCTCCCTGGAAGCTATGGAATCCCTAGGGGTTTCCTCAGCCATCGCAGAGGTACTGATCAGTCTCAAGGGCATCTGAGAAACAGTCAGCAACAGTCTCCCAGCCACCCCCGGACTCAGAAGCAGAGTCAGACCAAGGTCCCCAGGGTCAGCCATCCCCAGCTGGCACTCCCCTGCGGAGGCCACGGAGCTGGCAGACCGGCCGTTACCTGCCTCCTCATCCTCTTTGCATGATGAGGCAATAGCAGGACCTTCCCATACAGTCCCCCAGAATGATATAAAAGCCCACCAGGAGCTTCTTAAGAGGGTGGCTTAGATCCTGGGGTTAGAGGCTGAGGAGCTGGCAGAACCCTCCAATTCTTTTTGATGTTGTGAGCACAATGGCCCCTTCCAGGGTGGCATTACCCATCCACGAGAGAGTGGTAAATCTGACCAAAGCCTTATGGCAAACTTCCTCTTCCCTGCCCCCCATTTCCAAGCGGGCAAAGAGAAAGTATTACGTACTTGCTAAGGGATTTGAATACCTACATACGCACTCCGCTCCTAGCTCACGGGTGGTATTGGCAACCAATGAGCGTGATAGACAGGGCCAACAGGGATCAACTCCTAAGAATAAGAGGCAAAGAGGCTCCATTTCTTTGGTAGAAAAATGTATTTGATGGCCAGCCTCCAGTTAAGAATGGCCAACAATCAGGCCCTACTTGATCACTTTAACTTTAACATTGGCAGTCCATGGCCAAATTTGCAGACTTGCTGCCAAAGGAGCCCAGGAAGGACTTCCTGGCTATCCTGGATGAGGGCAGAGCTATGGCCAGGGTAGCTCTCCAAGTGGCCTCAGATGTGGCAGACTCCACAGCCCAGACCATGGCGTTGTCCATTTCCATGCTAGCTGTAGTTGTTTGGCCTGTCGGTGGAGGTTCAGCAGTCCATCCAGAACCTCCCTTTTGATGACCTGGCGCTATTCTCAGAACGGAGAGCAAATTACATGGCCTGAAAGACTCTAGAGGTACCATGCACTTGCTCAGCCTTTACATGCCGGCTCCTGTGAGAAAGTGGTTCAAACCACAGCACTCCCACAGGTTCGGGGACCAGTCCTGAACAAAGCCCTTCCACAGAAAAGCTAGGAGCTACAAGCACCAGCAAGGCCAACAGCCGGCACCCTTAGTTCCCTCGAGCTCCACCCGCAACCAGTGGGGTAATAATCAGGCATTTTGAGGGCATGCTTGAGGGTGACCTTCCAGCCTGTGTACTCGATCCAGCACCCCTGCTTTTTTCCAACCATCTGTCTCCCTTCCTCATGGCCTCGGCTTCTATAACATTGGACCAGTGGGTCCTCAGTACAGTAGCGAGGGGTACACCCTCCAGTTTATTTCTACCCCTCCCTCTCACCCCCACCCCTCTGCCCCGTCCCTCTTCGGAGACCCGTCTCATGAGCATCTGCTTGCTCAGAAGGTGCAGGGCCTTCTGTAAGTGGGAGCTGTGGAGGAAGTCCCTCTGCGCTTGAGAGGGAAAGCATTTTACTCCTGTTATTTTTTTTATCCCAAAGGCCAAGAGGGGACTACGTTCCATCCTCGACCTGCAGAGCCTGAACAAATATCTCAAGAAGTTGAAGTTCCGCATGGTCTCCCTGACCTCCATCATTCCTTTCCTGGATCCAGGAGACTGGTATACCACCCTTGACCTGAAAGACGCTTACTTTCATATATTGCTCTTCCACGGATACAGAAGGTTCCTACGTTTCATAGTTGGGACCACCCACTACCAATTCGCAGTGCTCCCCTTTGGTCTAGCAAGAGTGCCACGGGTGTATATGAAGTGCATGTTGGTGGCAGTGGCCTGCCTCAGATGTTGGGGTATCCAGTTCTACCCATACCTCAATCACTGGCTTATCAAGGGACATTACAAGGTCCAGATCCAGTGCAGCATTGAGACGTTGCGAGCCACTTATCAAGCTCTAGGTCTGTTGATAAACGAATAAAAATCAGCATTGGTTCCGGTTCAAAGAATAGAGTTTATCGGAGCGGTCCTTGATTCTACCCAAGCCAGAGCCTTCCTGCCAGAGGCCAGGTTCAGGGCAATGTCAGATCTGATTGCCAATGTCACGACCCACCCACTCACCACTGCCCGGCTGTGCCTCAAACTATTGGGGCACATGGCCGCATGCATGTGCGTGGTTCGGCAGACGAGACTCATACTGCACCCCCTCCAGATTTGGCTGGCGTCAGTCTACTCCCCGGCCAGGCATTACCTGGACAAGTTCCTCAAGATCCTGCCATGGATGGATACTTCCCTGCAGTGGTGGTCTGACTCGGCACTAGTGTCGGAAGGTGTGCCATTTGTGTGCACATGACCCAGGTCTCCCTGATATCTGATGCTTCCAACCTCTGATGGGGAGTGCATCGTGGTACACTGTGAACACAGAAGCTATGGTCAAGAGAGGAACTCACGCTTCACATAAATGTCAGGGAGCTCAGAGCCATCCATCTAGCTTGTGGGGTATTCCTTTCCCCACCTTTCCTTCCTATGTCAACAGGCAGCGGGGAGCTCATTTGTCGGCTCTGTGCCAGGAAGCCCTTCACCTGTGGGACTTCTGCATCTGACATGCAATCCACCTAGAAGGCTAACACCTCCCCGGCATCTAGAACACACTAATGGATCGCCTCAGCAAGTCCTTCTTCTCTCACCACAAGTGGTCCCTCCATTCAGAGGTTGTCAGGATGCTCTTCCAGAAGTGGGGAGCTCCCCAATTGTAACTGTTCACCACCAGGCAGAACAGAAAGTGTCATCAGTTCTGTTCCCTGCAAGGCCTCGGCAGAGGCTCACTCTCCGATGCCTTGGTCAGGAGACCTGATGTATGCTTTTCCGCTGATCCCACTCATCAGTAAAGTCCTCCTAAAGATCAAGAGGGGTAAAGCACGGGTCATTATGTTTACCCCGGCATTGGTTCGGTATGCTTATGGACCTGGCTGTAGCAGCCCCTGGGCACTTCTCAGCTGCCTGGACCTGCTCTCACAGGATCATGGTCGGCTGCTGCACCCAAACTTCACCTCACTCCACCTCACAGCTTGGATGCTGCATGGCTAAATCCAGAGGAACAAGCCTGTTCTAGTCAGGTACAGCAGGCTCTCTTGGAGAGCAGGAAGCCCTCCACCAGAGCAACTTACCTGGCAAAGTGGAAGCATTTCTTATGCTAGGCAACAGAGCGAAGTATCTCCCCGAATCAGTCGTCTCTGCAGTCCATTCTGGATTACCTGCTTCACTTAAAGCATCAGGGCCTTGCCTTCTCTTCAGTCAAGGTTCACCTGGCACCTATATCAGCCTTCTACCCTTGCATCCAGGGTAGATAGGTATTCTCGCATGACATGTCTCTATCCAGGATATTTGCAGGGCCACGACGTGGTCTTTGGTACACACGTTCACAGCGCATTATGCCATACCCAGCAAGCCAGAGATTACACTGGATTTGGCAGAGCTGTGCTGCAGTCGACACATCCATGAACCCTTACTCGTCTCTGGTGGTACTGCTTGGGAGTTACCTACCATAGAATGAACATGAGCAAGCACTCGAAGAAGAAAAGATGGTTACATTTCGTAACTGTTGTTCTTCGAGATATGTTGCTCATGTCCATTCCATGACCCAGTCTGCTTCCTCTCTTTCGGAGTTTGTTAATGATCTGGAGGATGGTGTGGATTGCACCCTCAGCACGTTTGCAGATGACACCAAACTGGGAGGAGAGGTAGGTACGCTGGAGGGTAGGGATAGGATACAGAGGGACCTAGACAAATTAGAGGATTGGGCCAAAAGAAATCCGATGAGGTTCAACAAGGACAAGTGCAGAGTCCTGCACTTAGGACGAAAGAATCCCATGCATGGCTACAGACTAGGGACCAAATGGCTAGGCAGCAGTTCTGCAGAAAAGGACCTAGGGGTTACAGTGGATGAGAAGCTGGATGTGAGTCAACAGTGTGCCGTTGTTGCCAAGAAGGCCAATGGCATTTTGGGCTGTATAAGTAGGGGCATTGCCAGCAGATCAAGGGACGTGATCGTTCCCCTCTATTCGACATTAGTGAGGCCACACCTGGAGTACTGTGTCCAATTTTGGGCCCCACACTACAAGAAGGATGTGAAAAAATTGGAAAGCGTCCAGCGGAGGGTAACAAAAATGATTGGGGGACTGGAACACATAATGTATGAGGAGAGGCTGAGGGAACTGGGATTGTTTAGTCTGCAGAAGAGAAGAATGAGGGGGGATTTGATAGCTGCTTTCAACTACCTGAAAGGGGGTTCTAAAGAGGATGGATCTAGACTGTTCTCAGTCATAGCAGATGACAGAACAAGGAGTAATGGTCTCAAGTTGCAGTGGGGGAGGTTTAGGTTGGATATTCGGAAAAACTTTTTCACTAGGAGGATGGTGAAACGCTGGAATGTGTTACCTAGGGAGGTGGTGGAATCTGCTTCCTTAGAAGTTTTTAAGGTCAGGCTTGACAAAGCCCTGGCTGGAATGATTTAGTTGGGGGTTGGACTAGATGACCTCCTGTGGTCCTTTCCAACCTTGATATTCTATGATTCTGTGAGGGAGGCGGGAGCCAGCAGCGCCCCTTATAGCGGTGCATATGTGCG